>NC_056032.1:42015495-42654833 GCF_004379255.2 Salvia splendens
ATTCTACCATACTCTACACAAACTAAGACTTGGAAACATTCAATTTACTACCATACTCTACACAAACTAAGACTTGGAAACATTCAATTTACTAACAACCATAATTCCATAGAAAATGGACTTTAGAACAAATGACTCGTTATCCTAGGTGAAGGCATTCGAATCAAAGGTTCATTGTTCATATATTTACATAATCTAATGTTCAAAATCATCTAACCAGACAATAGAAGAAAACAATACTTCAAATCACATTAATCACATGCTGGTGCATATCAAGTTGAAATACTCAAATTGAAACCCATGCATTTGTAATTGTTATATACTCACAAACATTTAGTAGGGAGTATTATATTTTTATAAAAAAAATTATACTCACAAACATTAAATTGGGCTGTTTGCTATATAAATATACATGGAGTATATAGCACAACCATTTAGTTGGGCTGGGCTTTTAGCGAAGAGCCCATATCATTTCTGTTGTGTTTTCTGCTTCCAAACTGCACAATCGAAAGCTCCGATTTTCCCTTTTCCGGTCTTCTTTTCCCCATTGTGTGAGCTAAAATTCGGAGTTCTTGTTCTGAATCTCGGGCTTGGAAAGCTTGGAGATAGCTCGTCCTCTTATCCGTTTGCAGGTTTGTTAAAATGACTTGTTTTTATTTTTCAATTTATCCACGACTTTGGTAGCTCGATTATTGCAAATCCGTGGGTAGCTTACTAGTTTTCGTAAATAGTTGATTGGTTATGTGCATTTTCACTTGATGAGCTCTATAATTTATTTTATTTATGCGTTTTTTTTTGTTGTGGATTGTGCTAATTAGGGTTTTATGCACGAATTCCTAATTATGTAGTTGATGGGTGGTTTCTGGTGATGTGGTTTGAAAACGAACCAAGTTGTTTGTGAGGACGGCTGTCGGGACTCACGAGTATATGATAGTTTGCTTTTCTGGTTTGGATTAGTATGAAACTTGAAGTTCTTTTGTGAACTTTCTTTCCTGAACCTCCATATGTCAGCAGAGCTAAATGTGTTAGTATTATTGTGTGATTTGCTGTAATACTTAATGGATGGTTGATGATTCACTCGTCTGTTGGGAAAGATGAAATGTATACTGCAAAGCTATACCGTTAACTGAGAGTTTCTCTATGGATGTGGCAGCTTCGGCTGATGTTCATGCTTTTTTTACATGGAACAAAGCTATATTTTCCATTTCTCAGATGCTGGCGTGAGAAGGCAGGCAACAATGTAACATTTTCATTGGTTATTTCTGTTGGCACGTGTTACGTGCTCAAAGAAATTTGTTATGAATACTGGAGTCTTAGTTATATGGGTTTGGATATTTCTTTGGTGAAATGAACTGCCTCAAAACATAACGTTATGAATTTATTACTCTTGGTTATAACTTATAAGCGTGACTCGTTATGCTAGCGAAATCTGAGGATCATGGTTTCATCAAATCTTTATCAGCGAGTGCAATATTTTGCAGAACCAGTAGCTCATTTAACAAAAGCTACTTGTACTTTATGCAGTTATTTGTGGGCACAAACTTGGTGTTATGGGCGACAGTCAAACCATGATGGAACAAGCATCTTCTGTAGCTCAGAATGTTGCTAGTGTTAATGCTTCTGATGCAGCTGGTTCCATTCTTCCAGAAACTGAAAATGCTGCTCCTGGTGGCATATCTAATACAGGAGAAATCGTTTCTTCATCCAGTGGAGTGAATGCAGATGCTGGGAGTACTCATGTGGTGCTAGAAAATGTTTCCCAGCAAGAAACCCCTGTTACAATGGCCTATGATGCTGGTGAAAATTTGACTGGTCTTGCAAACTCATCAGCAAATTCAGCTCAAGTTTCTGTTTATGATGCTTCACTCGGCAATGGCGATAGCATGACCAGGGATGGAGCAGCCAGTATTATTTCTGAAAATGGGGTTGCTTCAGCCGATGTTACTGGATCTGCTGCTATGTATCAACCTTCGGATGGTTCTGGTATTCTATGATAATTTAAAACTTACTGAGTAGAGTAGAGGCTAGATTACTCTATTCCAATAATCTGATTTTATTGCAATGTTGTCAAATAGCGGATATGGCGGTCCCATGGCGCTATGGCGTGGCGTTCGCTGGTGGAAACGCCATAGTGCCATGGCACCGCCATATCCACTATTTGACAACGTTGCGTTGTGTACTGCATTTAGGAATGGGGCATTATGCAAGAAACGTGGGAGTTAGAGCTGTATGTTATGCTTTATTAATTGTTTTAAGAGTTTTAGAAGTTATATTTTTATTATTTTCTAATTCTTGAATTATATATAACTATATGAGTATTATTTTATTTATTTAATTATTGACCGCCATATACCGCAATACCAATGCGCCATATCCCTGTGGCAATTTTCAGAAGGACCGCCATAAACCACCGTACGGGATTGATAACATTGTTTTCTTCTGGATTTAGGTGTTCAATGTAAAATAACTTTTAAAGGCAGTAGGACTGACAAGTTTTCCCTCATTTTGAAATCTTTGGAAGGGTGTTTGCTTAGTGTTTCTGTTTTTATCTAAGTGAATTCTTAAGATCATAATGTCTCAGGCTTTTTTGGCTTTTAGTTGGATAAACCGTGAAGTTTTGAGTAAATTCCCCATATTTGGACATATAATGTTGGTAGTGGCGGTTAACTTGATGAAAAGGCATAATTTATTTCTGTATGATTGAGTATTTGCATGGTTCTATTATTGCTTCCTTGGTAATTTGCTGGTCTATCCTATGTACCCATAGGTGGATATTACCCGCCGTTGTGATGCACTTAATCTCAACTGCAAACTTGTATATACATGAGATGGCTCAAAATTTTCTACATGTAAGGTTTTGATAATCTGTTCTGGAGATGAAAATAATTAACAATGGTGCATTTATAAACACTTTCCTTGCAATGCATTTTGATGGAGTGCTGATTCATGTTTTAAATTTCTCTGGCAGCCCTCAGCGCAGAAGAAGAAAGGTTATGGAGCATAGTAACAACTAATTCTTTGGACTTTGATGCTTGGACTACTTTAATTGACGAAACAGAGAGAAAATCAGAGGTATGTCTGATCAATTCAATTTTCAGGTTTTTAATGATCTTCTGCATACTGTTTTTAATAGATCAACTTGATATTTAGTTACTGCCTCATGAATGGGTTGGGGATTAGTTACTGTCAAATGAAACTAACTGTGCTAGTTCCTCAATCAGGGCAATATTTCAAAGATTAGAAAAGTTTATGACACATTTTTGGCGGAATTTCCTCTTTGCTATGGCTACTGGAAGAAGTATGCTGATCATGAGGCACGACTAAGCTCTGTGGACAAAGTTGCACAGATTTATGAACGAGCTGTTCAAGGAGTTACCTACTCTGTGGACATGTGGTTGCACTATTGTGTCTTCGCTATTGGCACTTATGGAGATGCTGACACTATCAGAAGGTAAATCCTTAAAAACCACTATGTCATTCAAGCTGTGTGTTGTTATTTAGTGCTGAAGTGATATTCCGTCTCACTCTAACATGCTTTCAGCCATCTGCAACAGCCGTTACTGAAGTCTGGGGTGTTAAGGTTTGTAGGGACTAGGGAGTGCACATTAGACAAGTTAATTTTTTCCTGATGTGCAAACCCTTGCTTTCTGCTTGACTGCTATTATTTAGTAGCTGAGTTTTTGGGATTCAAATGTAACATGGCCTCGGCAGCCTTCCAGACACACTTCTCTCTAGGGGTAGTAATGTAATTTCAAGAAATTTTTCTTTTTTTAACCATTGCACATGAGGTGTTTCAAAACACAATTGCTATTCAAGCTTTCGCAAAGTACGACTAAGATGGCCTATATCTCTCATCCTTGACAAGCTGTGTAAGATTCTGTCGAGGAAGGTAAATGAACAGCATAATTTGTTGGTTTGGAATTCTCAACTGCTCTTTGAGTGAATAGTTCCTTGTTGATACTAGTCTGCTTATACTTTTGTGGGGCATTGTTGGTATCTTGCATCTTTACTGAGTTTTACTTCACATACTGTTATGATGTTTCAGGCTATTTGAAAGAGCATTAGCTTATGTTGGAACAGATTATTTGTGCTTCCCACTCTGGGACAAATACATAGAGTATGAAATTTCACAACAAAATTGGTCCCGTGTTGCCACAATTTATACAAGGGTGTTAGAGATTCCAAATCAGCAGCTGGATCGCTATTTTGAAGGGTAATAATTTGCACATAGACTTGTTAGGTTTAATGTTTGTTTCATAGTAATTGAACTTGCTATGAATTGAAGGTTAGTTATATTTTTGTCAAGTCAACCTCCTGTTAGTTCATCTTTCTTGATCCCATGCTCCTCAATTTTACTAAGAAGTAGTTCCACTTGAATGTTGGCTGTGGAAGTTTTTTACTTGTATTGCAGTTGAAACAAAATTGAAAACTGAATCATTCTCCTGATTCTGCTTTCCTTAGTCTTGTGTTTTTGTTTTAAATCTTCCTTTACATGGAATAAGAGTTAACTAGCATTCAATTTAGTACCTGCTTATTTGTATTCAGTATACACATTGTAAATTATAATTGTGTTGTGGGTTTATTCTTCATGACTGATAATTTGACCCCTGTGTGGGATATCCATGCACATGTTATTACAGGTTTAAAGAGTTGGTTGCTAGTCGTCCTCTGTCTGAGTTGCGAACGGCTGAGGAGGCACCTGTCATTGCCGATACAGATTCTCAAGAAAATGAGGGAGAGGTTCCTCCTGATGCTGCAGAACAATCATCTACGGCTGTAAACGCAAGCTTGAAAGATGCTGAGGAATTGGAGAAGTACATTGCTATTAGGGAAGAGATGTATAAGAAAGCTAAAGAATTCGATTTTAAGATCATTGGTTTTGAAACAGCGATCAGGAGGCCCTATTTCCACGTGAGGCCTCTCAATGTTGCGGAGCTTGAAAATTGGCATAATTATCTTGATTTCACAGAAGGTGGAGATGACTTCAATAAGGTATCTAAGTGTTTAATTTGGACATTTTCTAATTTCTCTTGGCGTGTAGTTTTAGTTGTCCTTGTTATACATTGACTTACAGTTAAGTAGTATCTGCCGCGTCATATGCTTTATTGGCTAAACCGTTGGAGAAGCTTCTTTAAAAAAGGGATATTGAACTTGGACGAAAGCATGGGCCTTTCATTTGCTTTCGATAAGGCTAAGTACTCAAACTCTCATTTGTGAGTCGAAATTCTGGGTTCAGATGTGTAGTATGACAATATTTATGGTTTAAAGTTCCAATGTTATACATGCAGGTGTGTTCTTATCTTCCTAACCATCTATCTGTGAGTCAAGGAGGGTCCCTCCCTTCATATTTGAGGGGCCTCCCTTTTTCCGCCAGTGAGGAGTATTCCTTGTGCATTTCTCCTTCGCACTCCTTTGTCATTTTGTCCTTTTCATAATATTGAACTAGATATTCGATCTGTGACATTATCTACATTTTCAGGTTGTTAAGCTCTACGAAAGGTGTTTAATAGCATGTGCTAGATACCCTGAATTCTGGATACGTTATGTCCTGTGCATGGAAGCTAGTGGTAGTATGGAACTTGTGGAAAATGCTCTTGCTCGTGCCACTCTAGTGTTTGTCAAGGTAGCATCGCTCAAGTTATTGATATTAGCTATATAGTTAGAATATATTTTTCATGTCTTTGGTCTATTTGAATTGTCAAATATGATGGTTTCTTGATCCCGCTAGAATGTTTTTATTTTATTACAGATCTTAATCGCATTTTCCGTGTTTTAATAATCAAGTACATGCACATAGATAGCCATGAGAACTTGTACTTACTATTATTGTTCGTGATGACTTACTAAATCAGTTCTCTTCCTTAATCTAACATGTTAGTTGTATGTGCCACTTCTTGCTGCTTATATTTGCTCAAGGGTTTCGTCTCTATCTCTAAGTTATACATGTTATGTGCATAATGTCATGAAAACCACATTGCTCCAGTATATTTTATGCAAGGTTATGAATTTTTGAATCCCAAGCTGTCCTGAAGATGGGGGTATCTGAGATGGAGTAAGTAATTGCTTGGTAATTATTTGGCTAGAAAACTAGATGGAGTTTGATATGTATAATAGAAGAAACAAAAGCACTTCTTGAGTTATAAAAATTGATTGTGCCTGTTTATTTTAGTTATAAAAAAGCACTTCAACGAATATTACTGCCTCCAATTTGTGGCAATCATGACGATCATTACCATTTACTTGTTTCATTGTCCGAGACTTGATATTTCAAGTGATACGATTGTCCTGTAAGCCATTGTAAATGATTAATCGAGTGATTTAGACTTGTCAGTTGGCTGAAATTTGTTTTAATGTTGTTTAACTATGTAACATTTGCACAGAGGCAGCCAGAGATCCATCTTTTTGCTGCTCGATTTAAAGAGCAACATGGTGACATTTCGGGAGCTCGAGCTGCTTTTCAACACGTTCACACTGGGATTGCACCTGGTCTTCTAGAGGCAATAATAAAGCATGCAAACATGGAAAACCGACTTGTAAGATTTCTTGACTTTGGTTTCTTGTTTACTGGTTGGCAATGCTGCTATCATTTTCTTACTTAATATTTTCTTGTTTCACAGGGGAAATTGGAAGATGCTTGTTCTTTGTATGAACAGGCAATTGCTATTGAGAAGGGAAAGGAGCATTCCCAAGCTTTGGCTTTGTTGTTCGCTCAGTACTCACGTTTCATATTCTTGGTACATTTTGTAATTTCATACTACTCGTTCTTGTGCTCGTTGGCTTATGCAGTTGTGCTCTTTCTATTGCACTAGTGTATGTGATTATAGTTCACTATTCTCCTACTTATGCATATCGCTTGCATCTAGAAAAAAGTTTCAGTTATTTTGGCTATTTAAACCAGTTTTATGTTCAAAGGAGTTACATTTTCTAGTACCATGTTCTGTTGAATTGAACTTCAGTTTCAGTATGTTCAGCATTTTTATGACAAGTTTGATTAGTGCTATCTTTTCCTCTGTCTAGAATGCTCATGTCCCATTTCATTATCGTCAGACAGTTTAACATGCCCTTTAACTTATCTATTCCTCTAACTGTATATTAGTAAACGTTCTCACACTAAAATGTATGAAGCACTGACTTTTTTATGACATGTTGTGACTACCATTGGAGATAGTTTAAATTTTTTTGTGGGCTATACATCTCAAATATTCTTAAATTTTGTATTGAAGGTTTCTGGAAATGTTGAAGAGGCAAGAGAGATTCTTATTCGAGGTGTGGAGAGTGCGCCACTGTCAAAACCATTTCTGGAGGTTATATGCATTCTGCTATCCTTGATCTGTCCTTCGCGACTTAGCTTTCCGTATCTCTCTTTTTCTTACACACACAAGTGGAAAATGACCATGTAGAGAGAAATTGATAGTGCACATATATGTAAAAAAAAGAAATGTCTTCCTAATTCACTCATACTGTTACCCTTTGGTTTCAATTGTTATATCTGGATTCTTGCAGGCAATGATACACTTAGAGTCAGTTCAAACACTTCCAAAGCAAACAGAATATCTAGATTCTTTGGTTGAGAAATTTATAGTTCCCAGTCCTGACAACCCTAGTATTGCAAGTGTTGATGACCGGGAGGAGCTGTCAAGCATTTTCTTGGAGGTAATGAATCTCGCAGCTTCCAAACAATTTTTTGAATTTGCAATTCAGCCAAAATTTTATGATGTGGCCTCTTAATTTGTTTTATTATCAACCAATGTTCTACTATGTTTCTTTTTGTGCTGCCACTTAGATTTTCTGTAATGCATTGGACATAAGTTTGTCTGACTGCAATCAAGTTATACCATGTGGACTTCTTCAACTTCGAATGATACTGACACCTCTGTATTAGCTTTATTCTGCATTATGTTGCAAACTAAAAATTTGTTGCTTAATTTTCCCACTACCATGCACAAATATCTCAATTTTGTCAAATGAGATTCTGATTCCATTTGGGTTTAATGAATGAGAGGTCTTATTTGGGCATGCCATAATTTCTCGTTACATTTGAAATTTGCAGTTCCTGGATCTGTTTGGAGATGCTATGTCTGTTAAGAAGGCAGATTACCGACATTCAAAATTGTTCTTGAACCATAGAAGCACATCAGTGTCAAAGAAACGTCATGCCGAGTACTATTTAGCTTCGGACAGAACAAAACTTGCAAAATCACTTGTTTCGACTTCTGTACCCTCTGTGCAGGGTGTGTATCCTAGTACACAAAGTCAGTGGCCAGCAGGTTATGGTGCACAACCTCAAACTTGGCCTCAAGCCCCACAATCTCAGGCACAACAGTGGAATTATGCACAACAGGTATAAATTAAAAACTGAAACATCCTGCAATTTTAGCGAGATAAGTATATCAATCTTATTTTTTCTGCATTTCCATGATGCACGAGTGGTTTATTTCTTGTATATAAGAAATACATATAGCCATATAGGACCCTGTGGCACAGTAATTGGCCTATTTTGTCCACTACAATAGGTTCTACATTCGTATAACTGCTGCATAATGCAAATTGCTGTATACTTTATTATTTTTAATTTTCTTCGGTGCATAGGCAGCGTATGCTGGTTATGGAGCAAGTTATGCACATCCTCAAGCATCAGTTCCAGTTCCTCAAAATACAGCATATGGAACTTATCCTCAGACCTACCAAGCGCAGGTAGCAAACAAGATTTTTTGTTTTGTTACTTTAGGTGTTCGGCTAGTTCTTCTTGATGTGATCACTAATGTGTTCCTCACACCTCCCACTTTAAAGAAATGGTTTTGCCTTTTTGAAATTTTTCATCAGTGACCTGCCCCACCTCAACAAAATTGTGATCACTTTCAAGATCTTAGCTAAATAAAAACGTGCCTAGATGTATGTAAGAAGGGAATATAGATAGGTTGTATCAAAGATAAAATTAATGTTGTTGTTCTTTTGATTGATCTCATCAGTCCTTGCATATTGCTATACATACATGATTATCCAATTGAATTAGCTGTCGAGCTAATTACAAATTGAACAAAAGTTACCCTTGTTTCTGGTTGTGTGTGTTCTGGAGATTGATAATTTTCTCTTCTGCTGTGAAGTCGATTAATTTCTATTTTACCTTTTAATCCAGCCGGCTTATGCACAGCCTGCTGTAGCTGCAACTCCGGCCCAGCAAGCTCCTACTGCTGCTGCCGCACCCTCTGCTGGATACTACACCGGTTATTACTAAGGAAGCAATGGATCGGTCCATTTTTGCTGTGTAATTTGATTCGTCGGTCGGTTGTAAGGTATAAGGACACATACGATGAGTTTTATGTGTGCTATGAATGGGGTTTTAAGTTGTCAGCTCGTAGGCAAAATACTTGGTAGATATAGCTTATATTTAGACGATCTCAGTGTAATATAACTCCTTTCTCTTCAGATACTTATGTCCTGAAGATTAATTCCATTTACAATTTGGCACATTTTCTGGCTATTTAATAATAGTAAAATACTAAAAGTAAAGCAAATATTTTCCAAGATCCTATTTTGGTTTAGAGTGGATCACATAATAAATCGTTCTTCAACTTTAAGAATTGAATTGTCAGTCTAAAAAATTATCATGAGAAGTCTCTAACTTTGCACGTATGAAAATTTTGCACTTTTTGAAACTTTTTTAGGACTTAATATTCTCTAATTATTAAAGAAACATTTTGGAAGCTTTATGCTACTAATGTTGATTTTCAGTTGATTAGGTATAAGATTGATTTTGAATCACTTTCGCAAATAAATGGAATTTGGGCTGTGTACCGTAAACATTACTTAAACTAGGAATATCTTTTATTGATCCATTGTTTGTAAAAGTTCTATGACCACATTTAGCTTTTAAATCACTTCTGTAAATCAAGGAAAATTGTGCAGAATGAAATCTAAAACTACTTAAACAAGCATTCATTTTATTACCTCGATTTTCTATAAATTGGTATATTAACCTTCCTTCTTATCCTTTCTCTCTAAATATAATGAAAATTCGTTAGGATATAGTATGACATCATGAAGATCGATCCAATTAGGATATAGTATGAAATTTTGGCATTAAACGATAGTAAATCTTTTCTCCACATAAAATTCCTTGATTACAACTTACAAGTGAAGGGTACTCCTTCATCCAATCAACATCCACAATGCACCAACAAATTCGAATGCAGTTGTTTATGGAGTGACATAGTGATGTTGGAAGAGCTACGATGAAAAGAAGGATTTAAAAGTTGGAAGAGACACACAACAAAAAAAGGTTAGTACTATATATAATATCTACATACTTTTCTACTACAAAAATTTAGATAATTCTACTATGAAATATCCATATATCTGTACTGCAAAATACCTTAATTTTTAATTACAATAATCTAAGTTTACTTGACACGTAAAAGATTTGTTCCGCAACTTTGACAAATGGCCTAGTTCTTTTGCATTGCAGGAAAAAGTGATAACTATGTCACTAAAGGATTATTAGACGAACTTGCAAAAGAGAATAATATCGGTGTGCTCTTTCATCCTGAGTAACTAACGAATGACTAAAATTATACTACATTTTTATTTTTCATTCTTTGTGCGTTATAAAAGTTCAAAAACACCTTCTAAGGGTTGGAGGGTATTATGGTCCTTTTATTTTAAAAATATCGCAAAAGTGACTCATGTAAGATTTCATTGACATGCATGATATTTTGTTTTCCATGAACTGCAAATGTGCAAACCTTAAAGTTCATAGACTATGTATTTCACTCCTGATTTTGATGATACCTGTTTTCGTCGTGATTGTGCATCCTATTACCTATATTCCAATTAATCAGAAACAAATTCACCATCTTTTTAGATAGTCAGACAAAGCACTACATCAATGGTTCCTCCCAAAGATAAAGACCCCCCCCCCCCCCAAACTAAAGAGCACAACTCAACTACATACTTCAAGTTTGCTCCCAGAAATAAAGATTATAATAACAAAACTGGAACTGAAACTAAAAGTAGAAGATTTGAAGTAACCACAAATTTCACTTCAATTAAGCCAATGCCAATTGCCAAATCTACATACTTATCTTCCAATTGTGTGGACTGGAGCACATATTATCTACTTTGCAAGTTCACTAAGTAACCAACAACACACAAGACCTATTCTCATTACAATTTGGGACATTCAATTCTGATCAGCCTCTACTTCTGATGTGTTTGCAACTTTGCATCAATTGACTGCAAATCTATGCTGTTGCAGAAGCCATGACTCCTTGGTGCACGAATGGCTGACTACCAGCCATGTTTTCTTCAACCTCATCCTCCTCCTCCGCATCCCAGAGGAAATTCGCATAGGCCGCATGTATATGGCTGCTCATACAAAAACACATAGTTGTTGGTAACTCTACCAATAAAAGCATAGTTTAGTGTGGATTCGTAGATAGATAGATACCTGTTCTGTGATGAAGCTTCAAGTGCTCTTTGGAAATAGTTTGCAGCTCTGTCTCTATCATGATGCACCTCCCACATTATTTTAGCATATTGTGACAGAGTTTCTCCATCTTCTTGATCTGCTAATATTGCCCTTGCATAGTACTCTTCAGCTGCCCCTACATCTCCCTTAATCTGCCCCACAATTACTTCAAATTTTCAGAAATTATTTAAGTTATTCCTACGTTAGTCTAATTCTCAATATTAAAAGCTCCTAAAAACACAGGTAGTTTCAATGTTTTTTCAGAAAACATTTCTAACAAATAGGACATAAGCCACACTTTTCCTAAAGTTGGACTTTTATTGGAAATCAAAGCATAAATCAAAATTTCATTAAGTTGAGAGCTTTTGAAAGTAAAGATACATTATTAGACTCATTCTCTAAAAAACTTTGAAAAGAAAAACATGATTACACAAAATATACTATAAAAAGGATGAAGGGTCGAGTGTTTTTGGCAATAAGCATCAACATAACAGTCGAAATTAGGCGTTGATTATCAATTACATGTTGATTAGTCAAAATCACTCATTGAGTACTCCATCGACGTGTAATTTCGGTAACGAGTAGACATTTCCGATTAAACATCCCAAATGATGAGGCAAAATCGACCATTTTCTGTAAATAAAAATATAAAAACGAATATATACCTTATACAAGAACTCTGCATAGTTTCTGAGAAACAATGGATCGCCCGGATTTTGTTCCAACATTCTCTTGTAATGCTCCTCCACGCTGACGCCGCTACCGCCGCCGCCCTCCTTATCAAAATCCACCGGCCTGTAGCTTCCTCTGCCACCACCGC
This sequence comes from Salvia splendens, assembly GCF_004379255.2. Classification (NCBI taxonomy): domain Eukaryota; kingdom Viridiplantae; phylum Streptophyta; class Magnoliopsida; order Lamiales; family Lamiaceae; genus Salvia; species Salvia splendens. The sequence goes on from NC_056032.1 coordinate 42,027,783, forward strand.
CGCCTCCACGGCCAGCGAAATCAACACCCGACACTCCGATCCCTGACGCAAGGTACATCTTCCCCTCACTCTGCGATCCCAAACCCTCACTACCATAAGCAATCGCATTCCTCGCCACTTTTTCAAACACAATCTGTTCAGCTCTCACTGGATTGTAATCGAGTCCACCACCAATTTCCCCATCAGCATCAATCCCTTCGTAATCGTCTTCGTCGTCTTCGAAAGAAGTCCACAGATTGTTGGCTGAGAACGACGGAATCGCCTCCAATGAAGTCCTCCGTGTCGATCTCTTCGGCGGATTGAACTCGTTCGAAGAGGCATCACCGCCCAATCGTTCCAGATTTCCATCGGATTGAGCGCGTCGGAATCCGCCGCCGCTGCCAACTTTGATATCGGATAAAGAAGGCGATTTATGAATTAGGGATTTTTTGAAATCCTGAGATCCTCCTCCGTTGCTGCTACATTGACATGAGATTTTGGCTTGTTTGTGTAGCTCAGATTGATGTTGGCTGTTGCCGCTGTTGTTGGAGGAATCCGAGAATGATTGCAGAAGAGATCCAAGAACTGGCGTTGAAGAGCTTCTCAGCATCATGATTTTCACTGTGTGTGTGTGTGTGTGTGTTTCAGTTGTTAGGAAAGATAGGGATTCTGTGGAGAGATATATATTTCATGTGATTTTTGTGAAAAAAGACATAGCAATAATTAATCAAGTAGGATTCATAATAATTAAATATCATTGTGGAAAAAACCTACCAATAATAAACAGCTGTGATTCATAATTACATTTCATATAGTTCAATGAATTTTTAAAAAAATTAGTGACTGCATTCATGAATCATTATGCTGGAATACTGTTTAGTTTGGAATTATATTGATACTAAAATGGAAAAAAATGTACCTATATAATTGAATACTACAAATATTTAGTGACTTTACCTTAATGCTCTTCAACAAAGAATGGAGGGCAAATCTGAAGACTGGGAGGAGGTGCTATATTTTAGAATAATATGCAATTGGAGGAGATATTCTATTTATATGCAGAATATAAAATTCAGTATTTAGGAAATTAAATAATAAGCAAAAGAAAATATAATTATTATATCAGGTGGAGAATTGAAGATAGAAAAATCTTGGCTTGTATTTACAAGTAAATTCCAACACATAATTTGACTGGAAAACGTTGGTTTTGGATTATACTCTCAGTTAGCAATATTCGTTTTGATTTGTTAATTTTTTCCAGCCGTACATGTACCCCTCGTGGCCCTTTTAATGAATTTGTTGTTTCATTTTTGTGTTGTTTACAATGTTTCCAAATTTTGGTGAATTACATTACAATTGCAGCCACACCATTTCATTTAATAAGGTCATTTTATCTTTTTCAATATAAATGTTATATTAGCCTTCTACAAGGCTTTAGGTGCACCTTGTATATTAAATTCATTTCCTTTGAATGTAGGTTGTTATAATTTTTAATTTTTTCTTAATTTTCTTACAATAATCATACTGAAATTAACATGATAAAATCAAATAATATAAAAATAAAACAACATCATTATATTTGAGTATTATTTTTAAAAAGTGATATATTTATAATGATATGATTTTATTGACATATCATATTCTGTTTAATCTTGACACAATTGTTTCGGTTTTAATAATAGAGGACAGTAGTAGAAATAAAAAAAACCCATAATTTTATACTCCTAATTGTAAAAGTTACGGACAGTCTAAAAGTCAAAGTAAAAATGTTATTTAAATGATAGTAACTATTCATTTATGAGTAAATGGCCGAAATTGTCCCGAACATATGCTCATTTTACGTTTTTATCATAGATATTATTTTTTGAATGTTTCCATCCCGAACATTTCAACTCGGATCACAATCGGTCCAAAACTAATTGTTCCGTTAATTTTGAACAGTCAACTTTTTAAACCCGATTTTGACGTTAATTGTGAATTTTTAATTATTTTGAGGTTCAAATTATATATTCTAAAGATTTTTTTTATTTATTCTAAATACATTAAATGAATACTCCCTATGTCCTATAGAAATAGACCATTTGATATGGGCACGAGTTTTAATACATAATTGGTTAAGTAGGAGAGAAGGATGAAAAGTAGTTGAAATAGTGTAGTGGATTGTGGGGCCCATAAATAATAAAGTAAAAGAGAAAGAGAAAAAGGTTGTCATAAATGGATATGGACTATTTGTATGGGACATACGAAAAAGGAAATATGATCTATTTGTATGGGATAGAGGGATTGTACGGGATAGAGGGAGTATAAGATTTCCCATCCCAAATCGTCTTTTCCCACTTTTATTTCATCACTCTTCCCATTCCACTTTCTTCCATCTTTTCCGCCGCTAATTTATGAAGAATGGCCGCCGCGGCAGACTTTCCACCTCCACCTTCAACCGCCGTACCGCCACAAGCTGAATCCGACCAGATTAAGAAGCCGCCGCCACCGAATCTGGCTACTCCACCAGCAACCTACGCCGTCCGGCTACCGAGAGAGCGAACGTCGGAGCGATGTACCTCGTCTTCGGATTCCAATCGCCGAGTTACACAGTGACGAAAGTCTCTATCCTGATGTGATTTCAGCTCAATCTTAGCTCAAACACCACAACAACAACCGAAATCAACACCGATTCAACGTAACACAAGATCCAAACACAATAACGAGCAGTAATCGAAATCAACACAAGTAATGGGGGAAAACTCAAATGATTGATAGATTAAAATGAACAACACAAGCAACGGAAATTGAAATGACGAAAGGAACAATTGAACGAGAGGAAATGCTTCGGATCTACTATCCTTGGCCCAACGAACAATCACACGATCGACGTGCATGAAAAGGTGGTGGCCCCATCCTTTTATACTCCCTCATCTCACGCATGCCACCTCACTCTAAGCCACCTCACCCGTACCACCTTGCCAGCTCATCAATTCGGATGTCACATTCTCCTTATTCAATTCCTTCAACTCGTTTATTATGCACTTATGCATCCTACTCTTACGTTGCATGTACGCATCGACCCCTCCACGATCGTGCATGCAACATATCCACTGTTCGAATCTAACTTCCGTAGCGCACCATCAGAGCCGAAAACCCTAACCGCAAGGTCGAAATCTACTATTTGAAGGAAAGCTCTGTAAATGTTTACTACGACGGAGTAATGCCCGGCTACGACATTTTGCCTGATTTCTACCGGCCGAGGAAGAATGTGACGGTGGTGGGGGCGACGGTGGCGGGTTCCGTCATCGTTCTCGGCGGTGCCGTTAAAACGAATTTGATGAAATGAATAAATAAATTCTCATGTTTTTAGAATATATAATTTCATTTTCAAAAAAATTAAAAATTCACAATTAACAATTTAATCTGGTCAAAATTGGGATTAAAAATGTTGATTGTTAAAAATTAACGGAACAAATAGTTTTGGATCGATTGTGGTCCGAGCTGAAATGTTCGAGATGCAAAAAATCAAAAGATAATCTCTATGACAAAAATCGTAAAATTGGCATATGTTCAGGACCAATTTTGGCATTTACTCTTCATTTATTATATTTGTTCTTTTTGAACCATAATACCTCTGTTGTCGGATAATTCAAATTAGAAAATAATTCAGAGCATGCGCAGCGGTGGCGTCCGTCGCCACCGCCGTCCGCGCCGCTGGCACGGACGCCATCCGCCGTCGCTGCGCTCGCGCCGCTGGCACGGCGCTGCTCGATGTATCGAGCACGTCCGTGCCAGCGGACGCACACGTGGCGCGCTCCCATTCGTCAACGGCGTAGCCGTTGCATTTAAACATTTTTTTTTTAAAATCGGCTTTTTATTAAAAAAAACCGATAAAAAATAAAAAAAAATTCACTTCCCCAAAAAAATATTTCCGTTTATAACCGTTTTTTACACCTTTTTAAAAAAAAAAATTTCATTTTTTTACCCCAAAAATACACACTTTCATCTATAAATACCCCCAATTTCACCCCAAAAATTCACATCAAACTACACAACTCTCATCATCATTCTCCAATATCCATTCTCATCTCCATTCTCTCATATCCATTTTCATCTTCATTATCGTCCGGCCAAGACGATAATCCTTCGGGCTCCCACGGTTGGAACCCCGAATGGTTCGGTTCACAACCGTTTCCTAGTCTGGAAACGGAATATTCGGTCCCTCCTCAAACCCAAGATTCGGCCGTTCCGGGTGGCTACCGTCCATACCCAATCGACGACCAAGGTGCCTCCGAAGGGCGCTACGGGTGGACACCGGAGCCTAGGCCTCGCGCCCCTTCCCAAATGCCGACTCCTCCATCTCGCGCTGGTGTCCGCACACCGTACTCACCGGCGGAGATGGAAAGATTGTTCAAGGCGTACTTGGAAATCTCCGAAGATGCGGTGGTTGGAACGAACCAATCCGGCGATCACTTTTGGTGGCGCGTCTCTAGCCGGTACAATGCAAACCGGCCGCCGGGAACGATCGAGCGCAACGAGAGTATGGTGCGCAACTGCATCGGCCGAGCCAACGAAGAAATTGGCAAGTTCAACGGCTATTTCATCCAGGAGTCCCGGAATGCCGGGAGTGGCCGAAGCGAGGTCGACATCATCACCGCCGCGCTGAGCACCTACCAATCCATGAACGGTAAGTCGTTCAAATATCTTAACGTTTGGCAGGAGACGCGGACGCACCCGAAGTATAAGGGGAGACATAACATCCTCCTCTAGCGGCTCCTCCAAACGATCAAGGTCGGTAGCCCTATCCGACTCCGGCTCGGAAGAAGTGGCTAGCCAACTCGCCGGAGCTAACTTGGGTAGCCCCGACGCCGGACCGAGCGGTTCCCAACGCCGCCCCCAAGGAAGGAAGAAGGCGGCGGCCAACCGTCGTCGCGGCTTGACTCCCGAAGCCGCTCCCGCTCCCTATGTGCCACCTCCACCCCCGAACAACTCGCTGTGGATGCTCTTAAGCTAACTCAATATGGCCGATAGGTCATCTATGACCCCCACGCAACTTGAAACACACGAGACCTTGATAAAAGGTCTCCAAAAACAATTGGGGTTGATCCCGCCGGATGCGTAGTCTTATTAGGAGTTTAATTATGTAATTTTTAATTTTTAGGATTTTAATTATGTAAATTTTAATTTTATTTGTAATTGGTAATATTTATTGTGGTTTTTAAATGGATTTTAATATTATGGAAATGTTTTTGTTTAATTGAATTTTATATTAATTGTGCTCGTCCTTGCGGAATAGCACAGTTGTGGGTGTTGTGCTCTTGCCAGAGAGCAAGCATGAATAGTACCGCCCGGGCCCACAACCGTGCCGCTGGCAAGAGCACGGTTGCGGATGCTCTCATGTGAAGTCTCCTATTGAACTTTGAGGAAAACTTACAGTTCTCGTACATAAACGGTATTGTATTAAAGTAATTGGTCTTATTATTAACAAATGGGAGCAAATTGTTAGAAACTTACTGAATTTGGTCAATTTCTAATTAATTCGTATATTTTTATATTTTTCTAAATCGTCCTATATAATCTCAAATTTGAGAGATACATTATGTATTGCTATGACAAACAGAAAATACTATATGGACAAACTACGTCTTTTAATACACATAGTCAGCCACATCTTAAATTTTTATATTAATGCGCACCAATATTTTTTTTTGTCATTTATCAATTAGAAAATTATCAAAATGATGAGTAATTAATCAATTTTTTAAATTGTGAAATTTACTAAAAGTTGACCAAATGTAATGATTTTATTTTGCAATTTACCCTAAAATTAATTATGTTAAATATGACTATTGTGACTTAAAGCAATTATTCTTATGAAAAGTGATGAATAAAATATAGCGTGCTATTAAAAAAATTGAACCGCGTCGAATCGAATTGGATTCCTCTAAACTTTTAAGTCACATGCCTTTTGTAAATCTACGTATTGTCATTATTAATTGATGACATTTTTGGCCAAATCAAATAAGGTTAGAATATATAATTGCATTTTATATGCGTTGCGTGCTCTCGTTGACCCATTTCAACTTTCAACGGCACGTCAAGATAGACCCGCGCACAGCTAATCCGGGCCAATAATTCTCGATTATCGAACCAGAGACAAACATCGCATGAAGAAGAATTCCCAAATAATCAGCGACCCATTTAACTTTTTACGTTGAGTCAATTCCACGTTTTCACCAAAATCTCCAGAATTCTTCATGTGGTTTTTAGTGCTATCCTGAATTGGTGTCAAATCCAGAATATAAAACTCATGCGGTTTTCCTAAAAATAGAAATCTTGGAAATAACATGAGTTTTAATGAAAAATTAGTTAAATAAGAAAGATAAAGAGAAAAAGTAGTGAAATTAATGTTAATAGATTGTATGGTTCATTTTCTATTTTTAGATAACGGACCAAAAAAAAAAGAGTTTTTTATTTTTTTGAAATGGATGGGATTTTTTAAAATATGCTAATATTTAAATGGAGTAATTTTTTGAAAAAAACACATTAAATTTAAGTAATATCATCATTTATTATGCACAATACTTGATTCTTACAAATATCCGTATCACAAAGTTACGTGCGTTCGAATTGTTTGTATTGTAAAATATTTTAATTTTAAATTTGTGATACGGTCATGTAATTTATTAGATGACTGAAATTGCAATAAATTACTATGTAGTACTATAAAATTGGTATTTATTTTTTTATGACTTCATATGTGATAAGAAATAGACTAAATTTCCGTGACACCAAATTTGGAAATCGATAACATTAAAGCAATATGAACCTAAGTAATAATGATGGAAAGTGTTATATTGCTAACTCAATACTAACTATAATAGTCATTAGATATTCAAATTAAGGGTCTAGATCATTAGCCTCGGAATGTCAATACGATCAAAAAACGCCAATAAGGGTATTAGAGCATCTGCAGCGGTGAGTGGGCACGCGTCCGTCCGTCCGTGCCAGCGTCGCGGCACCGCATGCTCGCCGTTGCGCTCTTGCCGCTGGCGCGGCGCTACTCGATGCATTGAGCACGTCCGTGCTAGCGAGCAGCTGACGTGGCCTGTTCTGATTGGCCAACGGCATTTCCGTTGAAAATTCATTTTTTTAAATCGAAAATAATACCAAAAATAAAAAATATATATTTTCAGATTCTAAAAAATATGGCCGTTTTTTTTACCGTTTTTCTGGATTTTTTTTATTTTTTCATTTCCAAAATCATCTATAAATACACACATTTATCATCCATTTTTCACATCAAATCATCTCCCATTCATCTCTCATTCATATTTTTTCATACAACTTATCTACTACATCTTCCTCTCTCACTCAAACCCTCTCAAATGGATTTCACCAATCTCATTGCGGAAGCGGAGCGCGAAGAACAAGAATACTATGAACAATATCGTGCCGCCTATGAAGCCTATGTCACCGCGAATACCTCCGCCCCTCCTCCTCGACCAACTAGATCAACTCGCCGCTACATCCATCATGACCGGGAGGGAGCCAACGAAAGGCTCGTTGCCGACTATTTTTCTGACCAGCCGCGGTTTCCGAAAGATTACTTTCGGCGCCGTTTTCGCATGTCAAAACCCTTGTTAATGCGTATTGTCAACACATTATCCGTCCGTGTTGAATACTTTCAAACAAGTACAGACGCAATTAGTCGGCAAAGTCTCTCGGCGTTGCAGAAGTGTACGTGTGCCATCCGACAACTTGCTACTGGACAAACGGCTGACCTTCTCGATGAGTATTTGCATGTCGGTGAATCAACCGGAATCCTTTGCCTTAAAAATTTTTGCGACGTCGTTCGTTCAGCTTTCGGTGAGGAATTCCTTCGGGCACCCACCACCGATGATTGCCAACGGTTGCTTCGCCTTCACGAAACAGTCCATGGTTTTCCCGGTATGCTTGGCAGCATTGACTGCATGCATTAGAGGTGGAAGAATTGCCCGACAGCTTGGAGGGGGCAACACTTAAATGGCCACAAAGGCGGCGGCCCAACACTTATCCTTGAAGCGGTCGCCGAGTACCGCCTATGGATTTGGCATGCATATTTTGGTATTGCCGGATCCAACAACGACTTGAACATGCTCTATTCTTCACCACTATTCAACGATCGACTTCACTGTAAACAGAAATGCATACCACATGGGTTACTATCTCGCCGATGGTATCTACCCAAGGTGGTCGACTTTCGTGAAGACGCTCAGCAACCAACAAGACCCGAGACGGGTTCTTTTTGCGCAGCGTCAAGAGTCCCCTCGGAAAGACGTCGAAAGAGTTTTTGGGGTCCTTCAAGCGCGATTCAACATTGTGAAGGCCCCGTCTCGGCTATGGTACGTGAAAAATATCGCCGACATCATGTACACATGTATTATCTTGCACAACATGATTATAGCTGACGAAGGACCGATGACGGCTAGCTTTTAGGACGAGGGTGAAGCCGAAAGCTCAACTGCGAGGTCTCCCCCACGCCGAGGTGTGCATACGACGGTGGACGAGAGGATCGAAACAAGGTACACAATGCGCGATACCCGAGCCCATATTGAGCTACAAGAAGACCTAATCAAACACATTTGGGCGAAATTCGGCCACGAGTAGTGGGTTTTTTTAATATTATGAATTTAATTATATAATTTTTAATTTTTAGGATTTTAATTATGTACTTTTTAATTTTTAGGATTTTAATTATGTAATTTTTAATTTTTTTGTAATTTGTAATAGTATTCCAGATATTTTTAATGCATTTTAATTTTATGGAAATGTTTTTATTTAAATTGAATAATAGAATGGTGGGACCCTTGAGCTTGTCATTGCGGAAGAGCACAGATGTGGGTGTTGTGCTCTTGCCTAAGAGCAGAGAGTAAAAGTGGGTCCGGACCACATCCGTGCACGGATGGAGATGCTCTTAAGGTCAATTTAAAAATATCATATAACTTTAAAACGCATATAACTTTCTCGATTTAAATTATTTTTTCGCACAACATATATCAAATTAAAGATGATTTCATAAGGATTCTAACGAGATCTCACTTGCATATGTTCCGATGTCAAAATTTGAAAAAAAATTCAAAAAAATCAATTTTTTTGTACAACAACAAATATAACATGATATATATGAAATATGTCAATATAATACACGTAGAATGTCAATATAAACTATGTGTTAACATTCTCAAAGCATTGTATTGATATTTTCGAAACACTAATTGATATTTTCATCCAAAATCTTAATTTTATAGTTTTTTTTTTATCTTTTTTTATTTAATTAATAAAAACGAGAATTACACGTGGCAAATTGTAGACCATAAGTTTTCTAAAATCCTAGGTCTTAAATTAGTTATAGTTAATAATTAAATGATTAATTAAATGATGAGGCAGCAATTGATCATTTCCCTACTAATGAATATATTTATACACTATGATGCTTTTCAAAAAAAAAATTTCGATAAGAATTAGTATTAACAAAAAAAATTTATTTATGGAATTCCATATCCCCACTATCTCATTATTTAACCCCAAATCTCTATTACCGAATGAAAACCGAATCGTATCTCAAAACACAACGTATTTTCTTCCCCAAAACTTCTTTTCTGCAAAATTCTCAGCTCTCCTCTTTCCTTGTTCCAAATTTCTTATTGAAATCTTATCAATTTTTTTTTCTATATACGGTGATGCTGCTGTATATGTATATCTCTTCTCATCTTCGTTTCTCTAATTTTTAATTTAATTTCTTATCTGCTTCGGTTCCGTGGAGAAGGCTGCCGTGGGGTCGGAGGCGGGTTTTTGAGGGTTGGCCGACCCCGCCCGGCCCCACCTGGATCCGCCGCTGGTGTCGGTTGCTTAAGATGTTGGGATGTAGATGTTTGTCATGGAACAGTGTCACCGATTTCATTCAACCCGAACCCGAATTCTTCTCTCTGCCTGAACCCCTTCCACAATGGCCTCAAGGTACGTCATCTCGATCTCTAAGCGGATTGATTTTGACCTTGAGAAGATGCTGCATGATCGTTATCTGTCTTGCTTTGTAATTATTTTGAGATTTGTGTTTTTTGCCCTTTGTATTGTAACATTGCTATGTGTTGTATTCTTTCTCTCTGTGCGTGAGAGAGATGGAGAGATTTCGTTGTTTGTTTTAATTTCTAATATTTATTCTGATCATATTTTAGGTTATGTGACTTCAAATTTTGATGTCTATAGCCTGCTCATAGCAATCAAGATGTAATCTTGAGGGTTTTGGTGTTCATGATCGATGAGCTGTTTCTTTTATAGTAGATTAGTTTCACGGTTTGTATTTTAGACCAGGATGAATTTTGGATATAGAATGTGCTCTAAGCTACTCTGTTTTCTGTGAAATCAAAGAATCGTTTTCTTCATTGTGAAATCATACCGTGTTAAGTTATCTTGATGCTAGTGTAATCTTCATTTTGATTCCATTGATATAATGGATTTTCCTATTCACTTTTTGCTTGTGCTATGAGCTAACTAGATTTAAATACACACAGGTTCGGGATTCGCTACCTCAAGGATTGAATTAGGAGGATTAGAGGTTTGCCAAATAACTAACTTTGAGTTTATTTGGTGTTCCAACCCTTCCACGGATGGGAAACAAAGCATCAGCTTTTATAAACCAATTTTAATCCCTGATGGATTCTATTGTCTTGGTCACTATTGTCAATCAGATAAAAAGCCTTTACGAGGCTTTGTTCTTGTTGCTAGGGAAGCAACTGGTCGACATGATCGTTCGACCCACCGTTCTGACCACATGCCAGCCCTTGTGGATCCTGTGGATTATTCATTAGTATGGAGTTCATACGATGGAGGAGATGAGAACTTTGATGGATGTGGTTACTTCTGGTTACCACAGCCGCCGGAGGGTTATAAAGCGTTGGGCTTTGTGGTGACCAACAAGTCGAAGAAACCAGAGACGAATGAGGTGAAATGTGTTCGTACTGATCTAACTGATACATGTGAGGCTTGTCCCCTAATAGCATGCACGTATTCCAAGTTTTTAAAAGTCCCCCTTACTGTTTGGAATGCAAGGCCTCTAAATCGTGGAATTTATGGACGAGGTGTATCAACGGGTACTTTCTATTGCAGTGCATTGTGTAGTAACTGTAGTTTAGGGGAAGAGCTTGATATTGCATGCTTGAAGAACTTGGATCCTAATTTACATGCAATGCCCAACATGGATCAAATTCATGCAATCGTCGAGCATTATGGACCTACTGTTTTCTTTCATCCTAATGAGGTCTATCTGCCATCTTCAGTCTCATGGTTCTTCCAAAGTGGAGCACTCTTGTATAGTACGGGTGAGTCAATACAGACCATTGACGCTGAAGGTTCCGTTCTTCCCAGTGGAGGGTCAAACGATGGACATTATTGGATAGATTTGCCTCGTGATGGTGGGAGGGAGAAACTTAAGCATGGAAACATAGAAAGTGCCGTTCTTTATCTACATGTTAAACCAGCATTTGGAGGGACTTCCACAGATATTGTAATGTGGGTTTTTTGCCCTTTCAACGGGCCTGGCACATTGAAGATTGGGATGATGAGCATCGGCCTCAGCAAGGTTGGTCGTCATGTAGGTGACTGGGAGCACTTCACTCTTCGGATAAACAATTTCACCGGGGAGTTATGGAGCATATACTTTTCCCAGCATAGTGGAGGTGAATGGGTAGATGCTTATGATTTGGAGTTTATCGAGGGGAACAAAGCCATCATTTATTCTTCAAGAAATGGTCATGCTAGCTATCCTCACCCAGGAACCTACATCCAGGGCAATCCAAAACTCGGGATTGGGGTGAGGAACGATGCTGCTAGCAGTGACTATTTCATTAATTCAAGCAGGCACTATGAAGTCGTTGCAGCTGAGTATCTTAGTGACGTAGTCAAAGAACCTTGTTGGTTACAATATATGAGAAAATGGGGGCCAAGAATTGTCTATGATTCCAGAACAGAGTTGGATAAGATCGTCAAACGCTTACCCCCCTTATTCAGGAATTCTATGAACAACATTCTCAGCAAGTTGCCGTTGGAGCTGTATGGCGAAGATGGTCCCACTGGTCCAAAGGAGAAGAACAACTGGTTTGGAGATGAAAGATGGTAGCCTTAAACCAAGTCTCTCAACATGTTGTCTCTACAACTATTGGAGATTATGTTGTATATAACCCCGAGCAGAGACCGATTAGGCTATTGATGATGGCGACTCCTCCATCGGCTGATATGCTAAGAGAATACGACTTGCTACCAAAACTCTCACACAAGATATGTAAATACATGTTCATAGCATTATAGTTGGAGAAGAGTATGCTCTAGTGTGAAATTTCTCTTATCATCGTGATATTGGTGAGTTAAACAATGTCGTCGTCATCATAATCGTTCTGTTCTGTTACATATAGTTGAAGAAGACTTGGTATGTTGTAATAGTAAATTCTTCAGCTGCATATACATATATATATACAGAAAGATATCTGAAGATCAGATTCCGTCTCTGGCTGTTATTGCTGTTGTCATGTTGTGTTGAGGTACATGAACTTTACTTTATAGTTGTATTATTTAATTTATCTATATAGTTGTATTATTTACTTTATCAGTAAAAGGTGTTGTACCGGTTCTCATGTTACATGTAATTATCAACTGCTACTTGAGTTTATCGATTCGCTTTTTTTAAGGTAAAATTTGAAGTATTTCTTGAATGTTAAAGGATTCAAATCTTACCCCAGCTAACAACAGTTGGTAAGAAAATAAACTCATTTTATTACCCAGAGTTGGGTGATTATCTTATCATCTTCCAACGCATACAAATTTTGCAAAATACTACATTCACAAAATTAGTACTGGTATTGTTAGTTTTTCAATTTTTGTATGAAATAAATGGCATTTTTCGCATTTTGGAAAAATGAATTCATAAAAAAGTCATTCCTTGGGGTGGGGTCCACTAGTTGAAGAGGTGTTGAGTTGTGTGCGGTTGGGTGCCCCACATCTTGTCGGCTTGTCTCTTGGCGTAAAGTCGCGTTTGTCCCTACCTCCCTCAAAGCATCTCTACGCTTTCATAACGCCATCTATCCGCGACTTCTACAATTTCCAATTTCTCGTCAAATCGCTGCAAGATTACTTTACATATCTAAGAAAAATCTGATTTATTTATAGAGTATTACGGACTCAATTCTCACGTCGGTTGTGAGAACAACTGATGTGGGGTATATAGACTAAATATGTTCTCTCTCTCCTAACAGACTAGTCTTTTGGGATGAGTTCTCCTGTTTGATCTGTATCAATTGGTGGCTTTCATTGAGAGCCCAAACAGCTCGAAGTGGTGGCCGGGCAACGAACTCACCGTGACCAACGAGTATGTTTGGGACCGCTCGGAGTGGTGACCCACGGAGTGGTGGCAGGGCAAAGAATCTGCCGTGACCAATGTGGCCGTGACCAATCGGTTGTGAGAACAACTGATGTGAATCTAGTATATAGACTAAATGAGCTCTCTCTCTTAACATAGAGTTTGCGTGAAGATACTCCCTCCATTAAGAGTCCCACTTCTTGGCGGCATGAGTTTTAAAAAATGTTAAGAAAAGTGGGTGCAATTGGGATGAGTTCTCCTGTTTGGTCTGTAACATAGAGTTTGCCTGAAGATACTCCCTCCATTAAGAGTCCCACTTCTTGGCGGCATGAGTTTTAAAAAATATTAAGAAAAAGTGGGTGCAAAAAAGTTACTGGAATATGAGTCTCACTTGTATATATTAGTTTTAATTGAAATGTGAGTGAAATGAGTTAGTGGAATGTGAGATTCTATTACCATTTATGATAAAAGTGAACCTAGACTCCTATTCACGGAAAGACTAAAATGGAAAAATAAGACTCTTATTTGCGAACTAAGGGAGTAGTAATTTGAGAGTATGTCATCATGAAAATAATAGATGCAATCAAATCACTACTAAATAAAAGCTATAGTATGTATTTTAATACTTAAAAATAAATAAAAATATGCAGTGTAAGAATTATATGATAGGTAAAATATGTACATATTGCGGGAAATGTGTAGTAATTATTTTTCTAATAAATTTTGGAATCAAATTACTTTGTATTGACAAAATTCGAGCTAATTATAAATAGAGTAAATGTCAAAATTGGTCATAAACATATAGTCAGAATACGAATTTGGTCCAAAACATTCACTTTTTGAAAATCGGGTCCAGAACATTTGAAATCGTTATCGAAGTGGTCATTTTCAGTCAAAAACTAATGGTCAATGCCTAATTAATGATTTTTTTAACTTAATTAATATACTAATGCATAACTAATTAAACAAAATTAAATATAAAATGAATAAAATGCTAAGAAATTCCAAAATCGATTATTTCTCCCTCTTCTTCCTTCTCTTCCATCTCTCCTTCGTTCTTCCTAAATCGGAATCTCTCTTCTTCTCTCCGGCGCTCAACGTCATCGCGTCTTTCTCTCTCTGCTCGCTCCTCCACAAATCGTCATCATCGTGTGTTTCTCCGCATTGCTGCTGTCCGAGATCAAAACCGTCGCCGTCCACCATTGCTGTCGCCATCAACCCCCATTCCTTTCGGTCCTCCTCATCTCTCTCTCAATTTTCTTTCTCGGCGGTTCGGCGTTGTTATCTCCGCCGACGCGGTCGCTGTTGCCGGAAGATGGTTTCGCTTCCGTCGCCTCTGCCTGCTCGTTGTCAGTCGAGCAGTATTGCTGCTCCATGACCTCATCGCCGCTGCTCTTGCCTCGGTCCAACCCATTGTCATCCTATCTCCGTCTCCCAGCTCAACCATCAATGCCCTCTCTTCTCTCCCTCCTTCTTAATCAATCTTACTCAAATTCATATCTTTCTCTAATCAATTTCTGGAACCTTAACTGTCCGCCGTTGCTCAACAATTCAATCTCTCTCCCCTTTAAATTTCCACCACGGTGCTGCCTTACGTGTAGAGATGTTTGTGGTCGATTTTGGAATTTCTTAGCATTTTATTAATTTTATATTTAATTTTATTTAATTAATTATGCATTAGTATATTAATTAAGTTAAAAATCATTAATTAGGCGTTGACCGTTAGTTTTTGACGGAAAATGACCACTTCGATAACGATTTCAAATGTTCTGGACCCGATTTTCAAAAAGTGAATGTTTTGGACTAAATTCGTATTCTGGCTATATGTTTATGACCATTTTTGATCTTTACTCTTATAAATATGAAATTCTAACTTTCAAGTCTTCGTCCCAAGGAAGATGACCCCTTCTTTGGGCGACACGAGATTTTATGCAGTTTTATTTTGTGTGTTGAGTGGAGAGAGTAAAGTATGAGGGTGGAATAAAATAGAGATAAAAAGGCTTTCCATTTTAAGTAATAGACAAATCAAAAAGGAAAGTGAGTCATCTTGAATGAGAGGGGGAATTATTGTACTAATTAGAGTCCTAACAATCAAGTACTAGTAGGATTTTATTATTAGTTAAACATGTATTCAGTTAAATAGCTAAAAGAAAACAAGCACTTAAACCATAAAAAACTCAGAACTTTCCATTTCCTTACAAAAATAAATCGAACAACAGAAAGATTACGAAACATAGACAAAGAAAACAAAGGTAGATCAAATTAGGTAAGTATGGTTTCCCCTAAAACAGAAAAAAAGGTTCGTTCTTTACCAGATAAAAGGCTCGATTAGATTCGCAAGCAAGTGTGAGGAGAAGAGAAAGAGGAGACAAAAGAGTTTGGGATTTCGATCTAATCTCAGAAAATTAACCTAAAACAGTGGAGTTTGCACCAAAAAGCAAGCTTCGATGGGTACGTGGGACCCACTTTGGAGAAATCTATAATGTTGTTGTGGCGCACAAACCCGACAAAGGAGGACACCTCCCCACCAAACTTACCCACTTTTCCTTTCTCTTTACCCATCATAGCCCTCATTTGAAGGGAAAGAAAGACTCAGTCTTTATGCAAATTGATCTTCTCGGCGGCGGTGGATTGTTCACGATGTCATCATCGGAGGAGTCTTATTCGTACCCTGATGAGTCCGACCTGGAATTGGGGCTTGGCCTCAGCCTTGGAGGTGGAAAGACTAAGACTAAAACCAAGCATCCGGCGGCGGCGGGCGGCGGAGGCGGAGGCTCGTGGGATCACTATGCAGGAATCTTGACTGCTAAGGATTTTGCTGGGGTGGTTTCTGACAAAACGTCGTCGTCGTCTTCTTCTTCATCTTCGTCTTCGTCTTCGTCTTCCATTACTAAAGTGAATACTAGCGGCACCAAGAGAACTGCAGAGTCGCCCTGTTCTCCGCCCGGCCGTTCTGCAATTAGGTGATTTTCGATTTAAAAAGCCTTGCACCTTTTCTCAGTCTCTTTGCTTAACAAATTTGTAGAAGAATTGTGACTTTTATTGTTGGATATTGAGTTTTGAGTTTTACAAGATTGGAGTTTTAATGATTTGTTCGTTTTCATTTGTTTTTGGGATTGTTTTGGTGTTGTGAATTGGCATGAGATTCGAATGGTTGGATTTGGGAATTGGTGTTGATGCCTATTTTACATATATGGTTGTGTTTAGTGATTTAATGTGAAAAAACTGTTTTTGATGTTGCCTTGTGGATTTCTGTTGGAATTGGGTACTTTTAGATCAAATGCTTCGAATTCGATGCTTCCTCCTAAGGTGAACAATCGATTAAGTAATATATGCATTGGATCTTCTAATTTGCTCTGTTTATTGTTGCTACAATTCGTTGTCTAGTTATATGCTATGCTTGTCTTTGCATTTTTCTATGAGGTTTTCAATAGGAGAGATAAGTTCGAACTAGTTTAGAATTAGGTCGCAGAAGGTCGGTTCTGATAATATTGCTTCGAATGAAAGCCTTTAGAAATGCAATGAGATATTTTGTTTTGGTTGTGCACATTTGCTATCGCTTCTCTAGTGTGACTAAAGATTTTCTTGTGAAGCAGTCAGGTTGTTGGATGGCCTCCTGTCCGAACTTATAGAATGAACAGTATGTCGAACCAGGCAAAATCACCAGTCACTGAACAACTTTTCTCCATTGATGATAAATGTAAAAGCAAGAACGCTGATACGCCCAATCCCAATCATGGAAGCTGCAAAAATAACAATATTTCAAAGGAAAAAGGATTTGTCAAAACATCTTTGTTTGTAAAGGTGAACATCGATGGGGTTGCAATCGGTAGAAAGGTTGATCTGAATGCTCATACCTGCTACGCGACTTTATCTCTTGCGTTGGATGACATGTTTATGCCAAGTGCATCAGTTGGGGGCAGAGGTAATATTCTGTTTTCATGATTGATCTGATAAGGACTGATCTCTCTTTTGTATGTGTATATGTGATTCTATCCAGTCTTGATCCCTTCATATGGGAGAGTATTCTAGAACAATCTGTTTTCTGTTCGATCTTGTTACCTACCTCCCTTGAGTATGAATATTAGTAAGTGGCTAGTGCCCGTCTAGATTTTCTTTAATATGAAACGCAAAAGTAAGACATAAAATAGAAAAAAATCATTAACCAACGCCGAATACTGTGTTATTTCTCCTCCTCCTGCTTCTCCTTCAATCGTTTGTAATAATATAAGATTTCATTAAAAAAATTAGCTTTTGAGATCCAAGCCTCAAATTATTGCGTGTAGCCTATTTGACTAACAGATGCTGCTGGTAATTTTTTAGGATCAAATATGGAAAGGCAAGCTTCTGTTGCTGGTAAAAGACGACCTGCTAGATTTCTGGATGGTTTGTCTGACTTTGTTCTCACCTACAAGGACAAGGACGGAGATTGGATGCTTGTCGGAGATGTTCCCTGGGAGTATGTCCTTAACTACTTGCGTATTTGCATTTATCGACGATTTTTTAACAAGTGCATATCTTGTGCAATACACCCTCATCAACATCTTATCGAAAGATAAATGTGTTTTGCACACCTAAACAATAGTACTAATTAGATTTTCTCTTTTCAATCGTTTCGATCAGCCAACTGCTCATGCCATGATAGTTATTATATACAACTTGGTATAGAGCTTCGCAGCACAATATCGGGCTAATATCAAATAAGAAGTTAATTGTATTAGGCAGTTTTCCCTCATCTATGTCGAACTTAAAGATGTTAGTTCCAAAAAAAATCCACTAAGCTGCACATGTGACCAATCATTTCTTTTTCTGTCAGGATATTTCTGAGTTCTGTGAGGAGGCTCCGGATCATGAGGACGACTGATGCCAGAGGACTTGGTATGCACATCTCGGCCTTATCATAACGCTGATTCTCGTTGTCACACTTCATATATGTCTCTGTGTATGCACATATATTCTTATACATAGTTTGACTAAAATAGGCAATTATTTCTGTTTCTTCATTGTTGCAGCTCCAGGATCTCAAGAAAGGAACATGAGACGGCCAGTTACTCCCTTATAGAGAACACACCCTGCCTAGACGATCTCTCTTTAGAAGCGGGAAGCTTGAAGATGAAGATGTTACCCCCGTTTTGGTTTGGCTTTTCCTGAATGATTTTGGTCACTTTTACAGCTTAATACTAATAATATTCCAACACACCCTTCAGCCAGGACGCCACCTGCATCTGCACAACGCGGATGCTCTCGTCCCTTTTTTTCTGTTTGTAGCTAAAGCATACCAAGCATTGCCATTTGATACAATGTAAGTATAGAAATGGCAAGTTTGCCCATTTTTCTTTTCTTGTGTTGCACTCACCAAATGCCACATTCCCACCTGGTTGAAAGAAGGGAAAAATATGTATATCATTTGCTTTTGTACAAGGTTGATGGCTTTCTATCTCCTCTCTCATGTATTTCATTTGCTGAGTTATGTGTGAAATGTTGGAAGGTGATTTTGTGCAAGGTATTTTACCCCTCCCCGTTCGACCCGTGTTTTTGGTAAACTGTCGCTCGAGCCTGGTCACCATGCATCTCCTTATATAACTCTTCTATGTTACAAGATGATACAAAAAGATGATGAAAAAAATCAAGGAACCTAATTACACAACAAATTCAAAACACACAAAGAACTAATCACACATGATTCACAGATGATGAAGCAGCAGTGAACACTGCTCTGTTTTCGTCACTGGCAGCAGTCTTTCTTCGCGGCTTGGCCTCTGCAAGCATGGACACGACGTCCCTCATCGAGGGGCGATCCCTGGGCTGCTTTGCAGTGCAGAGAATCGTGAGCCTCAGAACCAGCAGCATCTCTTCCGCGACATGTTTTGCGTTGCCTATGCTAGGATCCAGAGTTTCTTCCAAACCTCCCTCCTTCCTAGCCTTTCCTCTTATCCACTCCACAATGTCCACACATCCTCCGAACTCCGCCTCTTCTAACGGCCTCTTCCCGGTCACGAGCTCCATCAGAGCCACCCCATAGCTGTAGATGCCGCTCTTCTCGTCGACCTTGAGTGTGTAACCATACTCTGTCAAAAATATTAGAACATGTTAGCTTCCATATGATCAATGTTGGAGATTGACTGATTGAGTGCAAGTAACTCACCAGGTGCTATGTATCCATATGATCCTGCAACAACAGAGACTGTCTCATTCTTCTTCATCATCATCTTGGCCAGCCCGAAATCTGCTAATCTTGCCTCAAGATTGGCATTGAGAAGGATGTTGTTCGACTTCACATCGCGGTGGATCACAGGTGGGTGACAGTCGTGGTGGAGGTAAGCAAGGCCCTGAGCAACTCCAACTGCAATGTTGTACCTTGTAACCCAATCCACCATCAGAACACCTGCCTTCTTCCGATGCAACGCCTCTCCGAGGCTACCATTCACCATGAACTCGTAGATGATCATTGCATCAGAGTCGTTGTGAAGGAATCCGAGCAGCTTCACAATGTTCCTGTGCCTCAATATTCCCAAGAGATTCACCTCTCCCACAAGATCATCACTCCCTCCTACTTCCACATCATCATCACCATCACTCTTCCTCCATCTCCAGAGCTTCTTGACAGCAACAGTTGTGTTGAGCCTCTGTATCTCAGCCTTGTAGACCGCCCCGGTTGCCCCCATCCCGATCACATTTGACTCCTTTATGCAGGCAATAATCTCACTGCTGTTGAAGCCGAGCCTCTGGAACGCCATCAGTCTCCATGGCCACGCTCCATTGCCTTGTTCGAGCCTCTCCTTGAAGCAGAAGCTGCTGCTGCCATCTTGCCAAATCGGGTAAAGAAAACGGACACCAACACCAGCTACGAAGAGAGCTACTATGATCCATCCTCGAACAACATGCTTCTTCTTCTCCAGGTTTGATGCAAATGCTGCTGCATTCTTCGAGCAAGGTGGGAGCACGCTGCCACAGAGAGCAACATTGCCAGCTAGATCATCGGGATTGATGGTACGCAGCATGCCATTCGAAGGGACTGCTCCTTCTAACTTGTTGTAAGAGACATTGAGCATATCCAATGCTGGTGAGTTGCCAAAATCTTGTGGAATTTCTCCAGTTAGAGAGTTGTTTGACAGATCCAAAACAGCCAATGTAGGCATCTTGGCAATGGATTTCGGGATCTCCCCGCTTAGCTCGTTGTCTCGGAGATTCAGATTCACGGGCTTATCGCATGAGGCTATGCTGTTTGGAATGCTTCCAACTAAATGGTTGGAGGAGAGATCCATCACAGAGAGAGAAGGGCAGTCTTGGAACTGATCCGGGATCTCTCCGGTCAAGCTGTTTCCCGGGGCAACGAAGCTTTGCAGAGATGGGATGGTGAGGATGGAGGGAGGCAATGAGGATTGGAGGTGGTTTCTTGATATGTCAATGAAGGAGAGAGAAGTGGAAGTGGAAAGATCAGTTGGGATTTGACCTGTGAGGCTGTTGTTTGCTAGTTCAAGCCTTTGAAGCCTCCCAACCTTTCCAAATCCAACTGGGATTGTCCCAGATAGGAGATTGTTCCGCATCCTGACTCGAACCAAGGATGTACATGTCGATAAACTGGCTGGAATCTGGCCAGAAAACGCGTTGTTGAAGAGGATGAGCTTGGCGAGGTTTCCCCTGCTGCAGAGAGTGGTTGGGATGAGGCCAGTGAATGAGTTGGATGAGATATCCAGCCACTGCAGAGGCATATCCTTCCCTAGATCGCGTGGCAACGCACCCGAAAACGTGTTGTTCCTCAAACACTGCTAGCTGAGTCAGTGTAGTGATGGATGCAGGAACTGCACCAGAGAGCTCATTGCACATGAGATTCAGCAGCTGCAAGCTGCTGAGATCGCCTATCCGGGCTGGGATTTCCCCAGACAACGCGTTGTCAGACAAGTCGAGCAGCTGCAGTGAGGCCATGACACTGATCTCAGGTGGGATCCTCCCTTCAAGATTGTTCTTGTACAAGAACAATGTAGTGAGCTTTTTTAGCTTCCCGAACTCTGCTGGAATCCGGCCTCGGAGATTCGCTATGGCAAGATCAAGATACTTGAGACTACTGAGGTTTCCAAACTGTGATGGAATCCCACCTTCAAACTCATTGTATTCCAACACAACAGTCTCCAAAGATGCCATCTCACCAATCTCTAGTGGTATTTTTCCAGTGAGATTATTCCCAGACAAACCAAAAAATTTCAATCTGTTCAAACTCATGTAAGCCGTTGGAATGCTGCCTTGGAAGAAGTTCCGTCTGAGGTCGAGGCTCTCCAAGAGTGTCGCGTTTGCAAGATCCCCGTGGAGGTAGCCGGAGAAGTTGTTACCCGAGGCATTGACAGACACTAGCCCTGGTGCTGATCCGAGGCTGGATGGGAACTGATCAGTGAAGTAGTTCTGGCTGAGGTCGATGGCCTCGAGCGCTGCGGGGTTGGCCAAGGACAATGGCAACGGGGAGGCGAACGCGTTGGACCTCAGGTTGAGGGAGGTAAGGCTTTGAAGCAGCTGGATTTCGTCCGGGACTCGGCCTGAGAGGTTCGTGTGGGAGAGGTTGAGCTCCACGACCGCACCGTTAAGGCTGCATTGCACTCCACTCCAGCTGCAGTGGAAGGAGGCATTGGTGCTGGATTCTCATGTGTTGAGATGGTTTAGTGGATCTATGAGGCTTGCCTTTATTGAGAGGAGGATTGAGGCTTCATCTCTATTTATTGGTTGAGATGAAACACAAGTGTAGAAGAGAAATAGGAGTAGGATTATGGTTCTCAACTTCATGAGCAAGAGATGGTTGTGTTTACTCATTTTTGTTACTAATCCACTAGCATTTTTGAAGGGGAGGAAGGACAAATGATTAGTTGTGTTATGACATATATAATGTGGAGAAAAATAATATGTTGGGATTAGTGAAGATCTTGGGTTCTGCAGAGCTGTAAATAGTGAGTTTTGGATTTTTATTGATATCTAATCCACCACCAAACATGAGGAGAATGTGCTCTACTTTTATTTACTACTCTTCTTTTAGTGTGGAGTAACTTAGCAGTCGCATACATATTTTTCCAATTTTAATTCTAAGTGAGTGTTGAAATATTGCGTATTACAGTGAGGTCTTCATTTCAAGAATTAGCAATTGTAACATAAATAATAGAAGGGTTATTTGCAAATCAGTTAAAAGCAGGACTTTTAAAATCATATTAATCACTAAAAATATTTTAAAATCACAGGCTAAAAGGATTTAAGTGGCAACAATGAAGAATCATTGCATGTTAAGAAGGTTTCGTGCCATATGCAATCCCATCAAGAACAAACAAGAGTTATTTTTGAGTCGGTTGACTTTTATGGAGTAGCTTTTTTCTTTTAAGAGGGTGAATTATTTGATAATTAAACCCAAGAGATTACTCCTTTTTTTCTCAGCTTTGGAAAATATATTTGTGTAATAATTGCTACTATCTTTACGTTTTTATACATAATCAATTTCTTTTTATTAGTATGGTATTTGTTGGTTGATATACTATAAAAAGAAATATTAAAAATTAATTTATAATTGTCCTAAATAAAAAGAAATTAATTTTGGGGAATAATTTGGTCAAACAAGTTAGTTCATCTGATTTAATTTTATGTTCATTAATTAATTACTAAATTTCAATATCATCACACCTCGATTGATCTGTACTGCAATTGCAGTTCTGAAATCCAACTTAATCCTTTTTTCAGAATAAACTTCCAAATTTCACATGCATATATCTCTCTCATCTATATATATTTAGTTAATTAATGTTCTAGTAAATACATCACATGTTAACGAGAAAAAATTCAGTGGTCTCAGTATATCACGGTGGAAAGTATATGTGGTATGCCCTGCTAATAGTATTTTGACAAATAGGTATACATAGGGATCCACCTCCAACTAGAATCGTACATAGACACACGCATATATGGAAATTTCTCATGTCCATACTTAAATCATATAACTCCATATACACACATATACGCATTAATTACCATCCTCTTAGCTAACAGCAAAAAAATGATTTGATATTAATTTTTTGCATCTAATATATAATTTATATAACTATATATGAATATTTTGAAAATTATGTAGTAGTATTAACTATTGAGTACAGTAACTTTTATATGATTAAATTATATGGTTGCTGATTAGTTTGAGTATAGTAGTTTTATTTATTTTTATTTTATTTTAATTGCTATTTGCTGTGATAATCATTCACTCTACTTTGTTTCTAGAGTTTTTTTTAATAGTATATTGGTAAATTTTCAATATAATAAAAATATTTTTTGGATCATGTTATTATTATTATTATTATTAACTGCTATCTTTGTATTTTAACATAGTAGTATACAACAATTATTAAGTTAACGTGCTATAGAAAAATAAAATAAAAAGTATATCATATTATCAAATATCATTCATATTAATGTGCTACAGAAAAAAATAAATAAAAAGTATATCATATTATCATTTAATTTATTATGTGCAATACTAGTTAAAACAAAAACCAAAATAATTCCATTTAATATCAAGTTAACGTGCTATTAGCGATAATTCCGAGTGTAATTTTGTTCTCTACAATAGTAAAAATGGTGCCTTTTTTTAATTGATGTGAAAGATTTTTAAGAGCATGGTAGTAGTTAATGTGTATACGAAACTATTAATCAATGCGTATATATGTGTATGTGGAGTTATATGATTTAAGTATGGACATGAGAAATTTCTATATATGCGTGTGCCTATGTGTGATCCTAATTGGAGGTGGGTCTCCATGCATGCCTATTTGTCAAAATACTATTGGCATGGCATACCACATATGCTTTCCACCGTGGTATACTAAGACCACTGAATTTTCTCCATGGTAATATGTGAGGGGAATTTAAAATAAAAAGAACAAGCATAGTATGTAGTATGCACAATACCTTCTCTCTCTAACATTAGAGAGATAGTACATAGTATTAATGATAGTCATTTTATCTCAATTACTTTTAATTTCAAGATTAATTATTACTTCATCAATTTTTATAGGAAGCTAGTTTTATTGACAAAGTGTCGAATTAGTTCAACAAATCACAATAATTAATCTTTGAATAACTCCTCCAAATCATTAATTTTCAAATTATCATCCAATTAGAAAAAGTATATAGATTGAACTATAAAAATAGTTCCTAGACTATGGATTTATTTCATCAGTGGTCTCTCGACTTTAAAAATATTTACAGTAGTCCCTGGACTAAGGGTAAGGGTTTATTTCAAAATCGGTCATTTTGTATTTTTTTTTCACCCAAAAATGCCTTTTTGGGGGCTGCGTAATTTCGTTTTTACACAATTTTCACTTATTAAATATGATATTATTTCAATGATGTACTAAATCTGATATTACTTCAAAATTATCTTCTCATTTCCTTTGCCGTCCTTCACTTTATTTCTTTATTTCAATATCAGATTTAATTTTATAAAATTAAATTTAAAATTTAGTTTGTTAAATACCAATAAATTATAAATACAAAAAATGGCATTTTTGGGAGAAAAAATGCAAAAAGACCGATTTTGAAATAAATCCTTAATCCAGAGACTATTGTAGATATTTTTAAAGTTCAGAGACTATTAGCGAGATGAATCCACAATTCATAGACTATTTTTGTAGTTCACTCAAGTATATAAAGAACACAAGATACATGAACATATGATGAAAGATTTTAGATTGATAATTGACGATAATAGTAAGATGGGATAATATGGTGGAGAAAATGACGTGCATACGTGGTTTCATGTGGGACTGTCATAAAGCATACTAGTGTGTGCCACTAACCATTTCAACGAGGTTCAATGAGGTTCTATCTAGACAGGCCTCAACCATGCCCAGCTCATGAACGACATGATTGAAGAAGTGTGGGCACGTAACCGCCGTCGTTGAGTTTGCGTATTTTTTTATTCGTATTGTAATGTATTAATTTTTATAAATGAAATGAAGTTTTTTCTCAATTTTTGTAGTTATTTAAATATTTAAATAAAAGAAAGTGCATAGGGCGCGCCTTAAGGCGCCACACTGCAGGTGGGAGGGTAGAAGGATAAAAATGATGACGTGACGGTGCATAGGGCGCGCCTAAGGGCGCCCCATTGCTAATTCTCTAAAATATGATGATATTTATGGGATTAAATAAAATGGAATTGCACTCCCTGTGACAAATAATGATAGATATAATGTTTCAGTAGAGAGCTTTATGGTTGTCTATCCTATCATAGTATCACTGCACATAATTCTAAGATCGGTTTGTTTATTGATATGCTACAAAGATAAATGATTCTATTACGGTGGAATATCCCTAAATGAAAAAATGACTACTAGGGTATGCAATTTGAATCTCACTTCCTGGTCATTTTAATAATTAATGCTTTAACATTTTAATAATTTCTCTTTTGAAATTCACCCATTACCTTTTGTGTGGTGAAAATATATATATATATATATATATATATATATATATATATATATATATATATATATATATATATATATAGAGAGTTGTGATCAAATACAAACTCTCATTTATCATGCAAACTACAAACTGCAATCACACACCATCTTTGTATCTAATCTACGGCTGGTAAGGGGTTACTAAGTCAATGTCACCGGGTAGTTCAATTTATGTCAGCGGGGGGTGTATATGGAAATCTTTTTGTGCCAGCAGTTACATACATCCTCATTTCACTCCAATCTGGTATAATCATAACTAGAATTATTTGTAATCGTTCCTAGGCGTGATCACACCATGATGACTCCCTAATTTATCTCCATTCTCCCAAACTACCATTAGTATCATTTTTTGGAAAGTGATTACATTACTCATTCAGCCACAAAACGTAACATATCTTAATTATTCAATATTGTAATATAAACTTCGATCTCCTGTTGAAAGTCATATCCAAAATCTTCTCCGGCGTGCTTTTTAGTGTTCTTCTCCGGCATAAGGTCAACGTCCTCGTTTGTGTGGAAATGGAAATGTCCTACGAAGCTCAAGGTAGATTCTCTATCGTGTGTACAGTATTCTGCCAATTTGGTCGCTGACATTCCGTGATGACATTCTTGGATGATGCTTCTCTATCGTGTGTACAGTTGTAGTTAGATTTCGAAATGGTTAATGTCCCTATGCTGAATTTTCTGGCATTTTTTTTGTTAAAAATTGTTGAATATATAGTATAGAAGTTGTTGTGCTTGACTGAAGAAGACATAGTACGCAGAGTATATTATGCATAGGCATTAGGTTATATTCCGAAATGGTTGATGAATGTGTTTTCGAAATGTAGACTTTGTGTAAGATTATCTAATTTTTTATGCTTGTTCTGTATATATAATCTGTCAGCAATGTGTTTTGTCTGATATAGTGTGCAATGATATTCTGCCAATGTGTTTTAATCCCCCCATTTGGGAAACCATAAACAAGCTCGACGTCTTTCGTGTCAACCTCTAACTCAACATCATTAGGCAGCATAAGACTGCACCGTAGGTGGTCAAAATGCTCCAAAAGCCAATACGCTAAGGTTCTTGGAACAGAGGTAACGTCAAAATCGAGAAGTCCTCCGAAGCCGAGCTGCCATAAAGCATTTTTCTGCCTTTCGTTCAGAGACTTCAGAATGCGCAAAAAAAACGAGTAGTTCTCTTGATCCTTAACCGAGGCCTCTTGGTTTGTGCAGGGATGCCCCCCCACAGATTTCCGCTTCCCACTTGACTCACCATCGGCTACAGCTTTTCCTTTTGCTAGACGTCTCGCTGATCAAGTTGCAACCATCAATAAGTTAAGTCAATGACCAAAAAACAAAAAAAAAAAATAATGTCCATAACACATTCTGCCGCTCATAGGCAAACTTTCACTCGGCATGAAAACACATACAACAAAACTAGAAATGTTATTGTGAATATGCAACTTGAAATGTCAAAAAATATCTACGAGAGCACCCACAAAGGATTAATGCGAGCACCCACAGAAATGTCAACGAGCACTGTCAATTATAGCACAAAATAGAAGATTTATTTCATATTATTTCAATGTCAACACCATCTAACATCATATTGTACATATGATTTCAATGTCAACACCATATGATTTCAATGTCAACACCATATAATTTCAATGTCAACAGCATATTATTTCAATGTCAACAACATTGAAATAAAAATGTCAACAACAGATTATTTCAAGGTCAAGAGCATATTATTTCAAGGTCAAAATGGACGATTTAATTCATATTATTTCAATTCCAATGCCATCTTACATCATATTTTACATATAATTTCATATTATTTCAATGTCAACGCCATCTAACATCATATTGTACATATGATTTCAATGCCAACGCCATATAATTTCAATGTCAACACCATATAATTTCTATGTCAACAACATATAATTTCAATGTCACCAGCATATTATTTCAATGTCAACAACAAATTATTTCAAGGTCAACACCATATAGTCAACACCATATAATTTAATTGACAACAACATATTATTTCAATGTCAAAAACATATTACTTCAATGTCAACACAATATAATTTCAATGTCAACAACATATAATTTCAATGTCAACGCCATATTATTTCAAAAAAATGAAGAAAAAATTACACAACAATGTGATTTCAAAACCAACCCTAAAACACAAGAAAAAATAATAGGGCGGGGGTTGGCTAGGTGATTCATGCGGAATTCTCAACAAAACAAACTATAAAAGCGAAAATCCGTGTGGGCTTTATGGTTTCTCAATAGAACGAACTTAAATCAACCCTACATGTCAATTACAAGGGGGGGGGGAAGTGGTTAATTGCACTAAAATAAAACAGACTTAAATGTCTAATAGTGACATTCACACACTATTCATACAACCCATGGTTACTAGATGTCAACAGAGTTCAATGTATCGACTTTTAATCTAAACAAAAGAACGGCGCATGCAATTGACTGAATAAATCTACAAAAACCCAATTAATACAAAATGTCACCGCTCTTGAAAATTGGGGATTTCAATGGAAACCTCACCTCCGGCTGACGCTCCAGCCACTTGACCCGCTCGCCTCGCAGAACTCATGTCAACGCGATCCTTGAAGAACGGCGATTGCGTGGAGTACAGATTCGAAACGGTGGAATGGAGTAAATTGGAGAGGTGAGACGTGTTTAATGGGTGGGGCGTTGAACATGCTTAATTGATGGAATGGAAGAGAGAGGGGAAGACGTGATAAATGAGAGGTGCGATGAATAGCCGATATTATTGGGATTGCTTAATCTAAACGGATTTTGTGATTTCAGCTTATAATTTTTGTCCCAAAAGTAACCCTTGGTGACCGATTTTATAAGCTGTGTTGACATGTGTAGAGACCATAAATTACAATCGTTGATTAAATATACTTAATGGATGAGATTATAGTTTGCATAGTTTGTATCTTAGGGAGTTTGTATATTATCATGACCCTATATATATATATATATATATATATATATATATATATAGGGTTGCGTTAAAGATAGAACCATTCTTAAGTGTAGAACCTAGAACTCTACATATTTTATTCATTGGATGAGGAAAAAATGACGGTCAAGATTAAAAATCATACATATTAGACTATGTTTTCACGACATTTTGGACTCAACATGTGAAAAAACTCACATGTTGATGGAAGAATGAATGAAACGAAGAAGAGTCCATGCATGCTTTATTTTTTCACTTATCTGCATTCACCCATTAATAATAGTTTTGGTTGTAATGGGAAGTTGTTGTGCAAATCAACACCATTGGATTAAAAGATCTAACGACCTCCGTTTGGCATTTGTTCTACGTTTAAGAATGGTTCTACGTTTAAGAATGGTTCTATCTTGATCACAATCCTATATATATATATATATAGAGAGAGAGAGAGAGGTGTGATCAAATACAAACTCTCTAAAATACAAACTATACAAACTATGTCACCGGAGTGTATAAATTCTGTCACCGGAGTGTACAAATTATGTCAACGGACTGTACAAATTCTGTCACCGGGGGTCGATGTCAACGGAATGTACAAATTATGTCACCGGGGGGATGTACGGAGTGTACAAATTCTGTCGACGGGGGTGTCCAAATTCTGATTTTTCGATGTCAAAATGTTGACATTAGAAAAATCTCTTATATTAACCGTTGATTAATTGTATTAAGTGAGTATGATTAAAGTTTGTATAGTTTGTATTTTAGAGAGTTTGTATTTTATCACACCCCTATATAGAGGTATATATATATATATATATATAGAGAGAGAGAGGTGTGATCAAATACAAACTCTCTAAAATACAAACTATACAAACTATGCCACCGGAGTGTACAAATTCTGTCACCGGAGTGTACAAATTATGTCAACGGACTGTACAAATTCTGTCACCGGGGGTCGATGTCAACGGAATGTACAAATTATGTCACCGGGGGATGTACGGAGTGTACAAATTCTGTCGACGGGGGTGTCCGAATTCTGATTTTTCGATGTCAAAATGTTGACATTAGAAAAATCTCTTATATTAACCGTTGATTAATTGTATTAAGTGAGTATGATTAAAGTTTGTATAGTTTGTATTTTAGAGAGTTTGTATTTTATCACACCCCATATATATATATATATATATATATATGGGAGCGTTATTCTCCTATTCATCCCTTAGATCCTTTATTCTTCTTAATATGGGCCGTTAGATCTCATTCATCAACGGTCCAGATGATCTGCATTATTACACTATAATGGTGCATTATTAGTCGGTGTGCATTATTCAACTGAAAATCTGCATTATTAAATGACACGTGGCACCAATCTAACCGTCGGATGACAAAATTGTGGGACTGAGATTAAAAAGAACAAAGAACAAAAGATACAAAAAGGAAATGAATACATCCATATATATATATATATATATATATATATATATATATGGTGGTGATCAATTGAGATTTTTTAGCTTAATTGAGAATTGAGATGCATTCATTATCAGCCACTCATTTTTATTAAATGAGTGGTCCAGAATTTGTCACATGGAAAATATTTTTAGATTAATTAATTATAAAAGGACAGAATGGTAATCTCATGGTACATTTTATTCAATAAATACTTTTTTTTAATTTTAATTTTTTATTTTAATTTTTTTTAATTTTTTTGTCAACTACATATACAATTCATGTCAACTACACACATATAACGTCAACTATGTGTACAATCCTTGTCAATTACGTTCCATGTCAACTATATACATATAATATCAACTACATATATCTACATAAATTATATGTAAAACGTTGTTTTTGACATAAATAATATAGGTCGTTGACATGAAAATATTTGTTGTTGACATGAATTATTTGTAAAATGTTGTTGTTGACATAATAGTTGGCATAAATAACGTTTGTTGTTGATATCATAGTTGACATAATGTCTATGTAGTTGACATCGCGCGAAAATGACAATTATGCCCCCTAGTTAACATAATGTCTCTGTAGTTGACATCGCACGAAAATTATAAATGAGTGGCTGAAAACGCATCTTAGTTCTCGACTAGGCCCAAAAATCTCAATCTGATAGGACTATATATATAGAGAGAGATAGTGGAGAAGGCGAATAAATTTACATATATGGGAACTTTTGTTTGGGCAGCTCCTGCAGTACTTATTCCTATTTTAAAGTATTTATTCGACGCTCATTCACATTTATTAAGCTATGTGATATGTACGTGACTAAAAAATACTACACAACTTTTTAAATTGTAGTACTAAATTTCCCATAAAGTATCGGTGAATTAAAGTTTGTGTAGTTTACGTTGATGATGTCGAAAATGCCGAATTTGTCGAAATGACTTGAAATTTGCACAGTGGCTTGAAATTTGCATAGACTTGATGCAATATACTTCGTCAAGTCTCTATCTTCATCAAGTATATTTGCAGAAATTTCCCATAAATGACTTGAAATTCGCACGGTGACTTAAAACGCCTGCAGGAGAGGTGCCCCCGCCTGTGCAGCTTCGGCCTAGGGTGGAATTACCCGCTCAACTATGAATGGCCATTCCAAGTGGATATGGCACCAGTCACCAGAAGAGATAGATCATGGTATCCTGTCTTCATTTCCAAAATGAAGATGTTTAGAACATGTAGCTGAGAACTTATATTTAAAGTAAGAACGAAAAATTAAATTTTGTATTCAATCATAAAAATCTAGAGTCGCTAGATGAGTGAGTGCATCACTAAATTCAAATCCTAATAAGAGCAAAAATTTCATCTCTTAATTTAGTTCAATTAATTTCATTACGAGACTTTATACATTTTGTACAATATTTTTAGTTTTCATTATAAGTATATATGCACAGTATATTTTATCCATGTTAATTGTAAAACCATGATTTATGTATTAATGTTTTTTGAATTCTTAAACCAATAGTTAGTGAAAAAATGATTGTTAGCATTCCAGGCCACACAGCCTCACTGGATGGGCTGAGGCCCAATAAATCAGTAGCCCAGTCCATTTAAAACTGTTTAAACAGTAACCTTGTAAAATCTGAAATGATCATTTTCGTCCAACCGTTTTGAAAAGGCTAAGAATGTTTTCATAGTGAATGGCTGTCCTCACTACACACCTCCACTCTCCTAGTCCTATATTATCATCTCCCTTTTCATATTTCTCTCTCTATCTCTCTCCATGGCAGCACTGCACTCTCTGGCCTTCTCTTCTCTCATCTCTCATTGCTCCCACCACCCTCGCTGCATTCCAGGTATTCCTTTGATTGAAATTGAGTTTCAATTTCACGTCTTAGTTACTTTTTCATTCATAACAACACAGCTATGTATCTTGAATTTTGAAGATAAATTCACCAACTCGAAATGTGAATTGGGTTTTACTTATAATGTTTGTCTTTGGTGGCAATTTTAAGAATACTTAGTTGTTTGCAGTGCATATTTTTATTAGAAAGAAGGAACATTAGTATTTAAGAAATGTAATGCTGTTCTGGGCTCAATATTTTGGTAACTTGGTTTGATATCTTTGTCAGAATAGAAGCAGAAGATTGTATTAGGAAGAAATTATTGATTTCTTGTTCAATTTAGGCTGATTGAACCCTGGAGTCAATTATGATCTTTCTAGTGAATGTAGAGAGAGAGAAATTGTTATGATAGTTTCATTCGTGAAATTACAATTTTACTCCTCGTTAAAGTAAAAAAGACCTTCTCCCTCCCCAGTTCGTTCACTTAAGGCTGCAAATCGTTTATTGATGAACAGGTTGCTAACTCCTACATAGGTTTTCTATTCAAATCACAATCAGATTTGGATGATAAAAATGTGATCTTGATGTATAGTTGATGGGAATCAGTTTCATGGAACTTGTTTCTGTACTGATTAATTAACAAATTCAAGTGTTCATATCACTAATCACTGTTTATTTGTTTGTTATGTTTTTCTTGTTAATAGCAACAACTCATTCTCGTGTAAGCTCATCATTCAATGGCCAATCTTTACATCTATCAAACTCGAATTTCCCCAAACACAGCCAAATACACAGCACACGCAGGTTCACTGTGATGATGGTGAAACCAACCATCCAATTCATACAGGGGACTAACGAGCAGACGATCCCAGACGTGAGGCTAACAAAGTCAAGGGACGGGTCTAATGGCATGGCCATCTTCACGTTCACCGAGCCATCTGTTTTTGACTCATCCACCGTAGTTGGTGACATAACGGGCTTCTACATGATTGATGAGGAAGGAGTGATTCAGTCAGTTGATGTGAATGCAAAGTTCGTGAACGGGAAGCCTGCTGGGATCGAAGCCAAGTATGTCATGCGCACTCCGCGAGAGTGGGACAGGTTCATGAGGTTTATGGAGAGGTATGCCGAAGCAAATGGATTGTCATTTGTGAAGAAATGAAGTGGTGAAAATCTTTTTCACTCTTCTGCTTTCAATTTTTTATTCTAGTTTCCATCTGTTGTTGAGTTGAGAGAGATATTGAGTGGTATATGTCATGTGATAAGATGGCCTCAAAGGTATGAAGGTTTTTGTTACTTGATTCCTTTGTCTTTTATATCAGTTATTAGGTGGGATTTGATTGTTTGAACTACTTGAGCAAAGTGTGCAACACCTTAAATTCACAAACTGTACATTTTGAACTATAATAACCTGTCCTAACAGAGAATTAGTCTACTGTAAACTGTGCATTCTTTGGAGGAATGATTTTATGTCACTGTCTTGGTGACCATGTGATTCAAAGTGAGCTGTGAACCATGTCGAAGCACGCTGGTGACCGAAGCTCGACCCATGCACCACCTTCTCTCGCAGGGCTCAGCCCCAAGAAGGTGTGAGAATTAGTAGTGTGAATGACATTTTCAACATCTCGAGCTAGGAAGGAGAGAGCCAAGCAGAAAATCCTTCTATGGCGGGGCCTTAGCCCATAGGAATACAAGTGGTACAATGGAATCCTCCTCTGCCAAAACGGAGCTGTGGATGAAGGAGAGGTGCCAATGGAGCTTGGAGGCCGAGTACGAATGGGACAGCTCGTAAGAGCTGCACGATGTAGGTCTGCTTGTCGACGTGTGAATGAGAGAGAAGAGTAGTGCAGAAGAATAAGGTTTGATAAAGAAATACTATTAAATAACGAAGTTTCAAATTTTCACGACCGTCTCATTCTTATATAAAACGGCATCTCTTTGTGTGTACGCTTGGCCAAGCGGTAGAGAGGTAGTCCCCAGTAACGATATGTTGCTCATAACGACATTGTTTGATTAAAATAAGTATTTTAATCTTATTTCTTTCTTTTGTTTAATTTTCTTTTTACTATTCTATCATAACCCAAAATTTGATCAAATTTTGGCGACTCCCGTTAAACTATTCTTACAACCGGAGCTAGACACTCGCTATACGTTAATTAGAATTTAGTACTACTTAAAAATGAGGCTATTCTTACACGGAGTACAAAATAAAAATAAAATAATTGACGGATGAAATTATTTTTTACATATAATAAAAGAAAAAAATGTACAGCCTAAATATAATAACAACCTATTACAAAAATATCAAACTATTACAAATTCTAATAAACTAAACATATTAATGGTGTATGTACCATATTTTTCATAAATTGGGAGATATAAACTTCATGAATTTCAATTATAAACTCGATAGTACACATTTTTTACTGAAAATTTATATTGCAGAATTTAAAACTATATAACGAGCACGGTGATGGATGTTATTCAAGATTGACAATTTCAGAATAAAATCAGCCACATTACTTCACATTTCTAAGACTCCACATGGGAAAAATAATTATCTGAGTCATAACAATGAAGAATAAAGACAATAGGATAATAGAAGGTGGTACCACTTGTAAGATCGAGTCATCTTTGGATAATTCACTGACATATAGTAATATTATAAGCAGATTTATATGATCGCATAAGATAATCAAATTAATTGTATAACTGTTGATCTAGAAAGCTTAGTATGCATACCTCACCAGGAACCTCTATGCTCAACACAACAAGCTGAAAAATCCTGAATGTAGATTCAAATATTCTATAGTATATCCCATAACTCATCATTGTTGGGATCGGTCTAGCCATCTTTTTTAGGTTTTGAAAAATATGGATCCCATTCATGAGGCCCTGCAGCTCGATCTTCACCCAGTAAATCATATTTCCAGCTAATCTCCTCTATGAAATCATCATCTCTACGCCCCTCGATTGTGTCCTTCCTCAGTTTTGTCACCTTGTCAATGACTGCGCTAACAGCCACGTCAAAGGCATCTCTAAACGTCTCCAGCTTGGAGCGAGGGTCAGCATATATCAGTTGTGGGATGAGATTTATAACTGCCTCTCTCATTTCCTTCACTCTCTCTGCAGGAATTTGACTTAGCCTTTGCTCTATGCTGACATTCTTACGAATGTCATCCTCTGGAAGGAACACAGAATATACTGAATAATTCTTTGGTAAATGCCAGGTGTACTGAATGTAGGCAGACCCTGGATGGGAAAACACGGGTATGCAACCAGCAAGCATGGAGTCGAACGCTGATCTTCTTGTGTATGAATCGCCTTGAGGTTGCATACAGAAAAGTGAGCTCTGAAACATCTGCATAATGCTACTCGGAGAATGACACTTACTTTCCCCAAAATCACACTCCAACAATTTGCACACTGCCGAATTCTTGCATTGATCAATGATCTGTCCTCGGATTGATTTGGCATTCCCTGGACGGGGTGCTCCAGCGAAACAAAACAGATA
Organism: Salvia splendens; assembly: GCF_004379255.2. Classification (NCBI taxonomy): domain Eukaryota; kingdom Viridiplantae; phylum Streptophyta; class Magnoliopsida; order Lamiales; family Lamiaceae; genus Salvia; species Salvia splendens. Next base: position 42,063,411 of record NC_056032.1, read on the forward strand.
CTTCCTCTCAAGTTTCCTCATCCTATCCTGCCAAATGATCACATCAGCATCCTTAGCGGGATGGAAGTAGGTTGGATATGGAATTCCAAAATCATTTGCATTCCATGGACTTGATTCCACGACAAGCATAGACATGTTTTTGGTCGCTGGCAAGAACAAAAGCTTGTTACCCCAGTCTGACTCTTGGTCAGATAGTCGCCTGAAATCCCACGTTATCCTGCCAGCCATGAGAAAGTGATCCTTTCCTCCCATAATACTCCATTCAGGCGTCTTTGCTAGCCAATCAACCAAAGCAAGAGACGCAGCATCCCTAGTTGATATGTTGTGCCCCCAAAGATACCTTGCAATATCAAACCCAGCGTAGAAGGGCACAAAAATAGCAGCAGCAAGTGAAGAGTCATTCGTCAAGCACTCATACTGCTTCATCCGATTACTGAATATCACATCCACAGCAAACTGATTAGTCGCGTACCACCCAGTATTCGAGAAAACCCCCTCAACATTCTCTAGTGGAGGACCTAGACCAGCGTTCGTGGTGAACTTACACATGTTGGTCCACAGGCTAAGGCTCCTACACTCCTTAAGCATATCCTCGTTGAACCTTGAAGGAAGATCATGAACATAAATATACCTCCCCCCACACGGATCGCTCTTATTCTCTACAGTCCTCAACGCCCTCACAAAAGAATAGGTTTGCCTCTCCTCTTGAGGCCTATGAATCACATTATTAGACTTCTCCTGATCCCCAGCTCGATCTTTCAAAATGCCAGTAGAACGACTAACTGGGGAGGGATTCGGATTAACGGGCAGAGTGTTAACCGATTTAGCATTGATGGAAAAGTGCTCTAATCGAGGAGAACTATCAGCAATACCATCATTACCAATCACCATAAAATGAAAGTACAAGAGGCATAACCAAAAGAATGCTGATAATGCGGCTAACAAACAAAGCCGCGAATAATGCATTCTGCCATGCCTTTTCTCCATCAGATCAACCAATGGAACCCCCGCCGCCGAGCGGCGTCTCATCAAAAATCTGGCGACGACAAATTCACCTCACGAACTTTAACACAAGTAGTTGCGCAAAGCAATAAAAATCACATAAAAGGAAATCGAGATGCACAAGCACATAAACCCTAAAACAACAAGCTACAATTGAGATTCAGGATGCAAACTTGTACAGCAACAGAAATCGGAAAAATGCAGTCGGAATGAATTAAACAACACGAAAAAGCGTAAACAAGCGGAAATTCAGCGGAACTAACCAGCAAGAATAAGAATTGAAACGATTCAGCATGCGGTAATTTAGACGAGTAGAACTGAATCAGCTGATCTCACGCGGAAACTCATGATGCTAAAAGGAAAAAAAATCAATAATAAAAAATATCTTATTGTACAAACTAGGACTTTCTTTTAAAAATGTAAGCACAAAAAGGTGCAGAAAATGTAGAGAGAATTTGAGGAGAGAAAACGCAGTTATTTATATTTCTATTCTCAGTAGTGAAGAGAAGTTATGGAAAGGAGGGAGGCGTATTGTAGCGAGGGACAGCAGGAGGCGTATATTAGAACCCCAACCGCCGTGGAAATCACCTTTGCGGTTGTCACACCGCCGCTGGACACGTGGATACATGCCAGCTCAATCATATTGTATAATATGGTGCATGAACTAAATGAGATTTATATATTCTACGTTAGATTTATATGTTGATATATAAAATCATTTTCGAATGGAGTAGAATTTATGGGTAGCATAAGGTTATTGTTGGTGTCAAAGGCCAACAACTATATACAAATAACACAAGTAAATTTTAGGCAAAGCTACCACAATGTAAACCACCTACACCTTCTAAAGTCTGAATTTAATAAAAATTTCCGGCGCAATACTTTTCATGTAATGTGACATTTACGAAACTATAATCAAATGCCGGTGGCTGCTAGCCTCATAGAAAAATTATAATACAATTTAGTTTTATTTTCTCCTTACATTTTTATCTCCAATACATACATAGTTTATTTGGGTATTACAGTATTTGTAGTGTGAATTTTATATTTGGTCTTATATTTCATAGTATTAACAAATATACTTGTTGGATTTCCAATTATTGTGAGCTTCAAATTTCATTAAACAAGTATGTATATGAACTTTATTAGAATATCCTAGTTCTCAAAATATAAACTACTCGAGATAAAAGTGAGCATAATGAATTTACAGCGTGTATCTACTTTTCTATTTTGTGTAACAAAGGTTTGACTTTGACTTTGACTACGAGTATATCCTTATTCTTAAAGACGTGTATATCTTATTATCTTGTGTCAATCTGCGACCGCATAATGGGTATTTAATTGAATTAATTATGATTAGATTTCCGCGACAAAAATACGATTAGATTGATTATTCATTAAAATAGTTATTTTCGGGATTTGGACACTAATTAATTAGATAGAATAAAACCGTGTTGCGTGTCGGTTTTTGACCTATTAAAAATGGTTAAAATCTATTCCGCATGTACTTGATTGAGTTCACTAATTAATTACTCCACTTGACATTAAAATAAAACTCAAAATCTTGGAAACAAATTTTAAAACAAAATTAATAAAATAAAAGAGATATAAAAAGAAAAAGTATTTGAAGAATTAGAAAAAATATAACTCATCTTGTGAAAAACATATAAAAACTAGATAATTAATTTTGGTTCATGGACGGACGGAGGTATAAAAAAGAAAATTACTAGTTTCAACGGAGTACTTTTGGATAAAGGATAGTAGTAAATCACTATAATTACATTGGATAACAAAAGTGGTATGCTACATATTTTATTGATTTAGTTTCAATTTGTTTTATACAGTAAATTTGTTCCAATCTAGGAGTATTAAAATTGGTATTGATATTTTTAACTTACATGAAAGTCGAAGCTCAATTTATTACTCCCTTTGTCCCATAGTAAATGACACACTTGGGATGTGTCATAAGATTTTAGAAGATGTTATTTTGTGTGTTAAGTGGTGAGAGAAAATATAATTTTATAATTGATGTAAGAAGGAACTTTTTCCAAAAGATGAAATGTGATATATTTTGTGGGACAAACTAAAAATGAAAGTGTGACATCTACTATGGGACGGACGGAGTATTTTATTTATCCATCTAAAATTGTAACGAAAATGAACAAATCTAAGTTTTTTAATTAATTTATAGAATTAATGACAACAATAAATAATTTTCAGAGGCATTTGCATCATAATAACCATATAAAACAAAACAAAACAAATAATAATAGGATATTTGGCGTTATAACATTTGTACGACATAATCAAGCTGAAAAATAAGCTAAGATTGAGACGATGAGCGTTACAAACGCAAGCAATAATACCAAACGTGTAGTAGAATCAGTTGCCTTTTTCTTAGTCACAAGGCGAATCCCTCTATCCAAATCCAATCCTTCCAAAGACAAGCTAACTCCAGGGTCCCCCATTCTCACATCACTGCCCAACAACAGAGAGTTGTTGATGCCTTGCACATCATTATTTATGTATATATTTATGCTGCAGCTTCCCCGAGCCTCGCCGCCCTCATCGTCCCCACCACCGGCTATCATCGACGCACCCACATTCCGGCCACTCAGCCTCACGTTTTCGAAGGCGCTGCGGATGATCTCCGGAGGGAAATGGTGGCTCATGGCTGCAGAGGACCTGAACCTGTTCTCTTTTTTGGGAGAGAAGCTTTTCATGGCTAGGAGTTTCTTGATCATATATAGAGATAGGTGTTTATGCATAGAGTTTTATATATAAAGAGGGTGAAACAAGGAAAGCAGATATTCCAGTGGAATGACTAAATAAGCACTCAATCAATCTTTTGGATTGAGGGATATGCTTTACTCTTAGCAAAAGCATTATAAGTTTGCTCCTACCAAAATGCATAAATCATTAATCAAGTAGTTTAAGGGTTTTCTTTAATCATATTTTTCCTTTCAGCGTTTTTCACTTTTTCTATAACAGCACTACCTTCAATGAGGCCACAATGATTACCACAATTTCCTTCCCAACACTACACTAGTGAAAATACTAAAGTTTATTCACTTCATAAACAAAATAAAACTAGCTCTAAGTACAACTCTTTCAGTTGGTCATCACTATCCACCTCATCCTACCAAAACTTATTCTATTGTACACTTTGTGCCTCTGATGGCGATACTCACATGGTCACACCCACCCACCGAGACGGGAAACAACGATGGCGTGGTTCTGGTTGGAGTCGGGCTACAATCCAGATGGTCGGTCACCTGTCACCGGCTCTTCAGCCTGATGGATCATCAGCAGCAGCTGGAAGTGAAGGAGAGCAGGTGGAGTGGGGAATGCATGTTCTTAGATAGAACAGAGCCTCAAACTGAGGATTGGTATCAGAAATCCGGAACACCACTGGACCGTGATGAGTACTCCGACACCAGCTTTAGGAACATGGACGATTTGTCCTCTAACAGTCGTGCTGGAGTATCATACTCTGCAACCCGACCTGCAAAACGTACATACAAATATCCAGAGGGATTAGTGTAGCTCCATGCGTGCTCTGCTAGCAATCCCATTGTAGGGGTAGGATTCAGTTTAGATAACTGCAAGATTAGTAGCCCAAATATGAGATTGCAAACACAACATCTAGCCTTTCATCTAGATTGCAATGCACAGGAAAATATAATGGGCCTTGAATGTGAAGAAAATAATGAAACTGGGCAGATGCATGCGCTTAGTGACATGAGCTATTGGTGGAGTAAGAGATAAGAGAAACTCCATGAAAGTACAAGCAGGACCTGCACTATTCACAATCATAACAGGTGCAGAAAGAAGAGGTTCGCACCAACATGTATAAGAAATTTAGGCTAAAGCGCACCAACATGCGCTTAGTGACATATTCTCTCAAAATAAAAACCAAAGGCAATTTTTGTTTCATACACTATGATATTCTTAATTTCATACACATGAAATTATTACTATCAAACTCCTTCGGAAAAGACCATTTGTATGACTCTCGCAAGGTATGATATTTTTAATTTCGTATACATGAAATTATTACTATCGAACTCCTTCAGAAAAGACCATTTGTATGGCTCATTGGCTCTCGCAAGGTAACGCGTGATAAGTTTAGTATAAGTGAAAATCTGAAAGGGTATAGAAGCGCACCATCACTGAAGACCAAAACCATGTCACTGTCAATCACAGTTGGGATACGATGAGCAATTGTGCATACAGTGCAGTCCTTAAATTCTGATCTTATTATCTTTTGGATGAGGTTATCCGTCGCAGAGTCAACCGAGGCCGTTGCCTCATCAAGCACCAAAATTCTCGCCTGTTTAAGTAAAGCTCGACCAAGTGATACCAGCTGTCGCTGGCCCACACTCCAGTTATCTCCATTTTCTATAACTGTGAACATCAGATGCAACAAATCACTTCTTGTTGCTCAAAACTACGTAGGTTGGGCTCATTTGCCACTTAAGAAGCTTGATTCAAGTTAACTACTAGGATAGTTGCGTACCAGGTGTATCAAGCTTTTGCTCTTTTTGACGAACGACATCGCCTAGCTGTGATTTATCAAGTGCCTGTCGCAATTGATGTATGGAATGAAATCATGAAAATTTTCAAGAATTGGCACAAAAAACACCAAACATTGAACAAAATTGGTTAAAGGACTGGTTTTTTATATGATCTTAAGAAATCTGTAGCTCTTTAACATTCAGCATTTGTGTCCAAATGGCTACCTGCCAAATATCTTGATCCGGATGCTCCCCAAGTGGGTCTAGATTGTCTCTGATAGTTCCTTCAAACAATGTTGGATCCTGGGGAATGATGCTCAGCCTGTTCCGCAGGTCGTGAAGACCAATTTTTGAAATATCAATATTATCTATAATTATTCTACCCCCGGCCGGCTCAATCAACCTAAACAGAGCCTGGATCATGGTCGATTTACCACTTCCAGTACGCCCAACAATTCCAATTTTCTTTCCACCTGGAAATATGCAGGAGACACCATGGAGCACGACAGGAAGACTCTCCTTGTAACGAACCTGTAGAGGACAAGATAGTCAGATAGGACTCTTTAAGTTCATCTCACTCCCAGCTTTACTTAACTCTATCACTGCTTGAGCGCAATCGGCTTATAGCATGCTAAAGACTCCATAAGTACATTATGTGGAAATTTGGGCATATTTCAAATTTACAATGATCAAGCTGGTCCGACTAGAATGCAACACTATGTACAAAGTTTTAGGACAGAAAAGGATGGATAGGTTTGCCTCCTTGGATAGGATATTTATGCTTAAACTTGACATCTAAAAATAAATAAACAGGAAGGTAAACAAAACAAAAAATATGGCATACCTTTAAATCAATTAGTTCAATTGTGCCATTTTCAGGCCATGAAGATGGAGGTCGCAAGTCTTCAATAACTGCTGGTGCTTCGCTAGGTATATGGCAGTATTGATGAATCCTTTCTATGGATATGATTTTGTTTTCAAGCTTGCAAAAGCTAAGAATCCAACGTGATAAGCGGTTATTCATATTGAGGCCATATGTCACTGCAAGGCCAGCCATACCTGACGAAGATTTTACAATTAGAATATTAATAAAGTGACCTGTTGTCCAGCATCTTCTTCATTATTTTCTCAAAGAATGTAATTAACAGCTCATATACAATAAGTCACAGTTAGCTCAACATATATGTAGATTCTAGATAGACGCCCTTTTTTATCTAATGCTTACAAACAAAATAACTTTATTCATGTATGAAGTTTTTCATAATCACACAGTAACATATACATAGACAGAAGCCATCATCCCTTTTGTCCAAAGTTCACATATGACAAGAAAGTGTACGCTTTCTCCTCATTGAGGTAAAAGTAAAAGGTTATAGAAAGTCTCAACTAGATAAAGACTAGAAATAATCAACACTTTTGGCATGAAGAAGAGTGATTTACTTACTCGGATCTATACTTCCAGCAGGTAAGCTCACAAGCAAGACTATGCAAAAAGCAAACACAAATGTGGACAACAATTCCATGCGCAAACAAAGCCATTCTATAGCTGCAACACTGCAAAAGAATGGACGAGCAAAGCAATCGAGAAGATAAAGATTCCTCTTCATGAATCTCTTTTCTTGCCCAAACCCTCTGATTGTAGCTGCTCCAGCAATAGATTCAGCAAAAAGATGAATTATTGGAGACTTCTGGATACTAACTATGCGGACTAGTTCTCTGGATGAAGCCATGTAATATTTCTGCACATGTAAAAGAAAAACGAACCACATCTTATTTCTCAATAAATCGTGAAAAGGACAATTATTTACACGTCATAATAACAATATAACAGAATTGAACAAGTGCATGCTAATGAGATTCAAAATACTCATCATCGAAGTCATTCGAATAAAACCATGCAACACAAGACAAATGATAAATCATTATACATATAGTTCATCGTGATGGATTCAAATATATAAGCAACAATATAATGCAAACATGCTGATCATGCTTTATGCGGCTATTTTGGGCATATATTTTCGGTACATTTATGGCCATCCATGCATAAAGCCATAAATTAAAGATGATTATCTTGTTGGTGCAGACAGGTACATGCATTTACTTAGTTTACAACATCTGAACCACCAATTTACATAGCGGGAAGAATTTTCTTGGCTTAATTACTCACCTGCATCCACACGCAAGCAATTGCCATTGGGATAACAAGAAGCAAAACTTCCCAGGTCACTTGTGTCATTACACCAATAATGCCAAGAAGTTGAATGGTTGTCGAAGCAAAGCCACCAAGTCTGAATGGAATATCAAGATCAACAACACTTTGATCAATTGACACCTGGTAATCACAGAAGATCATAAGAGGTGAACAAATGTTGAGAATTTTGGATGTAAAAACATAACGACAGGGCATGAAATACCCAAAGCCCAAAGTCAAGAATAGAAAAGGAAGAAGGGAGTGGAACATGGCTTACACGATTCAGTATTCGTCCAGATGGAGTAGAGTCAAAGAAAGACATTGGCGCCCTAAATACTGTTCTGAGCATTTTCAGAAATAATTTTTGTGCAGCTGCAAGACCAAATGTAGCGACAAGAACAGCCCTGATAAATATGAACCAGGAGCTTCCAAAGGCAAGTGCCATATAAACACCAATAAGCATCATGCTACTGGTTTTAGGTTCGTCCCCAACAGTCTGTGGATTTGCCCAAGCCATCCACCAACTACTAGCTATTTGAAGGACCTGAAACATTGTTTGGGCAAGAATAATCAATGGAATCAATAAACCCTTATATGCAGCTGTCATATATGACAAATACACTTTCATGCTGACTCTACCGCGCTCCCGCTCCTCATCCTGCACAAGCTGTTTTTTCCTTGAACGTTTAGCTTTCTTTTTCTCTTTAATTGCTTTCTTTTCTGATGAGGATACTCCTTCTTGGACTTCCTTTGCCAAACCAGTAATACTATTACTAGCTAAATTGGAATTTTCAACTGTGAGAAGAGACTTAAGATGATCGTTTTCATCAGATTCTTCAGAAACTAGGTTGCAAAAATCCATCGCCTCAATTGCTTCATGATGAGCCTCCACCAATGTACTAAAATCTGTTCCTGCTTGCAAGAGTTCATCATATATTCCAGCTTGAATAATCTGACCTTCTCTCATAACCTACACAATAAGGTAGAAGGGATGCTGAAAGAACAGAAAAGGCAATATGAATGTCTAACAACTATATATAATTCGTCTGAATCGTTTATCTCCTATTTTATGAAAATGGGTTTGCAACATGTGCAGTGTCTCCTAAAATTGTTTGCAGAAATTTCTCATATTCAATGGATGATCCATGTCGAAGGCGATGAAGAAATTGACCACAAAATCTGGACAAGCACAGCTAGTGCATAAGTTGATTATTTCTAGAGCTTATTAACGATAATTGAGAAGCCTAGAAAATATATAGCAATACAAGAGTAGTTATACACTAGCTACACTGACAAAAAAATTACTTATTCTCTGTACTTTACAATGTCTTTTTTCTCATTTAAGCTGATAAAGTCGGACGGTTTTAGAAGGCTTGATCTCTGTAACAATCATAGCTAGTTTAAAATCAATCCCATTATATGCTGCTACTACCACAGTTAATCTGCCGCTAGGCAGAAGTTTACTAGCATTCTCGTTCATGCTGACCAGCATGAAAAATTTGTATCCTAAATTCCTAAGTCTAACAATTGGATATCTTACATTTATGAGGGAATTAGTTTACGAGAAGATCCAGAAACACTGTCACCAATTAACTGTAATGCTCACATAAGCATGGGCAGAATTCATGAAATAAGTGAGTATGGCATTGGAAGATAGCGCAAAGCAACAGATCACCTTAAGCAATAACTCTAGGCTAGTTAGTGACCATATACAACTGACATAAACCAAGGTCTAAAACTCTACTGAAGGTGACAACATAATTAAATGCTGAAGGCAATACCAAAATCAGGTCAGCAGCAGGTAAAAATTCGACTTGGTGGGTGACAAAAATGACAGTTTTTGTTGCTAGAGCCGTGAGTATATATTCCTGCAGTTCCAGAAAAAAAAATTGTCAGCCAGATTCAATTTTCTAGGTCCGCAAACTGCAAATAACATAATAAAAAATTTTGGAAACCTTAAATAATTCTGAGCCAGTATGTGCATCAACAGCACTGAAGGGATCATCAAGCAAATAAATATCAGCATCTTGATACAGTGCCCTGGCAAGCTGCACACGTTGCTTCTGACCACCACTAAGATTTATCCCTCTATCACCAATAATGGTTTGATCACCATGTGAGAATAGCTCCAGGTCTTTCTTCAGTGAACAGGCTTGAATAACACTCTTGTATTTTGCCTTGTCCATGGGACTTCCGAAGAGGATATTTTCTTCTATGTTTCCTGATTGAATCCATGCAGACTGAGAGACATACGCTGCAGATCCGCAAATTCTAACCTAACATATACAGCCAGAGATGATCAGTCAGATTCAACCAAGTTTCTTGAGGTTAACTATGAGAACGAAGGGTAGGCAGAAAGGAAAGAAAGTTAGCAGCCAAAACATCAAACTTACTTCACCAGAGATTTTCGGAATCTCACCGAGGATGCAAGAAAGGAAGCTCGACTTCCCAGAACCAACCACACCACAGACAGCCACACGCATTCCCTTCTCTACCTTGACATGTATGTTGGAAAGGGTTGGAGTAGGCGAACACTGATCCCAACAGAAGTCCCCATTTGTTATTTCTATGGCCACATTTGAAATGCCTCTGGGCAAGGTAGTGATTGCATCTTCTGGAAGCTCTTCCTCCTGCAGAAATGCAGAGATCCGATCAAGGGAGACTTTAGTCTGTGCCATCATGGATACCAAGTCAGGAAAATTTCTAAGTGGTTCTTGCAGGATCCGGAAAGTAGCCAGAGCAGAAAGAACACTGCCAGCTGTAAGCTGACCACCTAACAAAATGCAAGTCCCGAATGTAATAGCTGAAACAAATATAGGAGAGCTCCAGAATATACATGTGATGAAAGCCTGAGAGTAAAGAGCTTTCCGCAGATACTTGAACTCCACATTCCGCATTTCTTCCAGAATCAAGCGGTACCTATCCTCCCAAGCCTGAGATTTCAGAATTCTCATGTTCCTGAGGCATTCTGAAGTCTTCCTCATCCTATCATCCTTGGCGGCCATCAACTTGTCTTGATAGCTTTCCTGAATCCTTGCCACTGGAACTGTTGCAATAATGGATACAACAGTGGCAATGAGAGTGGCAAGTGAAGCAATTCCAACGTTCTTGTACAGAATTGCAAGAGCAAGGATAATCTGGAGAGGAAGCATCCATATATCATGCAGATACCAAGAAAAATCCCCTACTCTCTGAACATCCACGGCCATATAGTTGACAATCTCTCCACTAGTGTGATTTTGCCTAGCTGAGCTTGAAAGCTTGAGGCCTTTCCTGTATACCATTGCTGTGAGAGCTGACCTAACATGCATACCCATAATATCAACCCCAAGATACCACTGTCGGCTTGTTATAGTCTCCAACAACTTTGCAGTGAACAAAATTCCAGCAAGAACATAACCCTCATTCGGATAAGTCCCCTTTCCACACAGGTAGTCCACAAAGTAGCTTATCATATATGGTCCGACATATGAAACCAAAGTGTTCAGCCCCGCAAATATTGCATTGCGCCAAGCTTCTTTCCAGAAAGACTTGAGGATAGCCCAAGCTAGAGACGGGGTTTTCTGGGGATCCTTGGCTTTCAGTTTCTCCCAATTTGAGTTCAATATCTTGTAATTGGTCTTGGAGCGGTCTTTTGGTGCAAGCAATGGAATATCCTTAAGCTCCAGTGGCCTCTTTGCTCCAACTGAAAGAAGTGGGTCCAGCCATGAAAGAGAGATCAAACTGAAAAGCCCAGCTTCACTGTAAGGAGTAACCTTAAGACACCCTGCTTCTTCTTCAAGCAGCAATGGCTCTTGAAGATCAGAGTTCCTGCAGACTTGGATACCAGTAACACCCCCGAACGCAATGAAACAGATAAAAGCAAGAGCTGGGGTAACAATAATGTTCGCTAAAACATAAGAATCCAAGTGGCCTGATCCTTCTTTAAGAAATCCTTTACCATCATCATACAACATACACAGAGAAATAATAAAAGATGCAATCCACCAAACTCTCAACAACAGTGAATATTTCTCAGCAGCCTTGTATTTACAGTAAAGAACTGAAGAGCTCAGCACAAACCAAGCTAAACTTAGAGCTGCAGGCAGCAATAGCACAGTCCAACCAGAATTTCCACTCTCACCTTGTGCAGCCTCCCGTATTAGACCAATTCCAGCATACCCTAAGACGAATATGTAAACCAACAAAACATAAAAGCAACACACCACCGAAGCTTTGTAGCTTTTGCCAATCACAATGTTATGAGCTTCCTCAACATCTGCAACTCCATTCAGCCTAACATCCCCATCACTCCCAACCAAGTCCTCCTTCCACAGACTAGCCCTGCCAAAACACAAGGCAACATACCTCGCAGATACAATCAACACGAACACAAGAACCAGTGCCAAATTGAAGCAAAATGAGGCTAATTCCAACAAGGACAGCTCCCCAAAGGCAAGCGCCACACCATTTGAAGCTCCAGCAATAGTCGTTTCAGCAGCCAGTAAAAGATTGATACCCATAATAATCACCAATATTCAAACCAAGAACGCCAACACTATGAATGAAGTCCAGTGGCAACGTTAATGCGCAAAGAATTGAATACATCTGGCAATATAATGCGCAAATAATTGACAAGTCACAGACGCAGACAAAAACAATCTGCACACGGAAACAAATACATCTTTTTCATCAAAGCCAAATACAGAAAGACAGAGCAGACAAAAGGGGGAAAAACAATCACACTAAAACTCCTCTCTCTCTTTCCTGTCAAATCACTTCTAACTTTTTGTACCTTGCCTCTATATTGCATACAAAAGTGAAAAAGGTGGGGAGAGAATTGAATCTGAAACATGTCATTCTAGGAAACATCGAAAACTGACCTGCGCTTGTCTTCACTCGCCAGCCTCCGGTGATCGCCGAGCTGATTTCTGCAAAATCGAGTACAAATACTCCACTGCAGATGATAAGGGAGAAAGAGAGAGAGTGTGGCAGCACCACCAACCCACTGCTGCAGGAAGTAGGATTTTGCAATAGAGACGGTGGTATGCAAATCAGCAAATGTGTGTGTGAGAGAGACAGAATGAGGTGAGAGATTGAAGATTTATGTGTATACAATTATAGGCTAAAGCCATTGCTGGAAAAAAGTGATTCCTTCGTCTTGGCAGCTCCCCACCCTCCGGCCCGACATCATACGCAGTAGCTCGTTAAGGGGCGACCTTAATCCACCGGCTGCCAGAAGCCTATCTCTCAAAGCCTCACACTTGTGCATGAGAGTTGGAAGCAACTACACGACAGCAGAGATGGAAGCAACTACACGACAGCAGTGGAATTCAAACGCTCATTGCAACAAAATCTGCCCTCCGTTGCCAACTGCGCTACGCCCCTGCCGGCTCTATAGGCTAAAGCCATGATCTCATCATTTCACATAGTATACCTAAAATAAATCAACTTTCATTTTCACAATTCAAAAAAATATGAATGCAAAAATTATTAAATACAAATTTCTTTTCCTACTAATGATATAAATTTAATTATCTATTGATATCACTTCAATATAAGCAAATAGGTGTTTCATTTGAGTTTAGGTTTTAAGAAATATAAAAAAAGTGAATGAAAAATTAGCAAATCTCAATTTTATATAAGTATTTATTTTATGGTAATACATAATATAATGTGACTGGAAATGGTTCATAAAGTATAGGATCTGCTTATCATTTATAGTAAAAATGAAATAGAACTTTTATTAGTGTATGGATCAAAATGATAAAACTTAAATTCTAATTCGGATCCGGTGGAGTATTAATATTATGTTGTTCCCAAATATTTTAATAATTAAATTAAATCCTGGATGAAGTATTAATTTTATGAATGAATGTTTTGATTAGCTGAATAGAAAATTGTGTTAGTGCCGTGTGACAGCATAACTCTGACAAAAATTGGTGATGAGATTTGTATTTAGGGGAAAAATCATATTTGCACCATTATGTATAGACATAGGTGGCTACTAAACTTATTAGAGAGATAAAGAGAGTTAGGTCCATATACTAATATATCATGTGATTTATTTACTTTTGATACTATGTGCATATCCATCTAACTTATTATGATTTGGTATATCCACCAAATCATTATTAAATTGGCATAGTCGGTCGGTTTTAAAATAAAATTTATTATAGTGAGCACATGAGTTTTTGTGTTAATTAATTCAATTTCACCGAAATGAATTGGTTCAAATTAATGTTAAAGTAATTGTAGGATGGTTATGCTGGGTTTCATAGGAATAGTAGTAGTATGGAGTAGTACTATATAAAAAAAATTCGACAAAGTTTCACAAAAAGATCATTGTGGCATTGAAGATATATTCAGAAAAATTATGATGTTATGTCAAATTATGTTCAATATCGTAACTTTTTAAAATGACTAATTATTTTGTAATTTTGACATTTTGTTTAATTGTCCAATTTATTTAGTATTTGGAGAGAATTATATATGACTCGGAAGCTAAAATCCATGAATTTTTTATAAATTTGTATAAAAGTATGACTTACAAAAGTCACTGATTGAAGTAAGAAAAATATAGAATAGGTAGTAATACCATTTTAGACTAAGAGTGTTTTGGCTTCCAAATCACATATAATTCCTCTCTAATCTAAATTAATTGGACAGGTGAGAAAAATGTTAAATTTCTGATATAATTAACTATACTTGAAAGTTATGAAAAATGTAACTTGGAACCAAATAAAAATGGGATGCAAATATCATTATATAATATAGACCCCCCCAATTCATTAACAATATTTTCATTACATTTTTCCCGACTTTCCTATTTTACCAATTACGCAACTAAACTCGTGTCATTTATAATTTTGTCTATTTTTGTACATGGAGGTAGTGTATAAAAGTAAATTTCACATTCCACTAACTTTTCAAATCACCTTCCATTACATTTCTTAAAATTAATGCTAGGTCGAAAGGTGATAAATTTTACGGAATAGAGAAAGTAATACAATCAATGACTTTTTGTGAGTAATATACAAATCTATAAAAAAAATATTATGGATTTTAGCTTCCGCACCATACACATTTTTTTTACTAAATACAAATAAATTAAACGGTTAAATAAAATGTGAAAGTTAGGATATAATTAGTTGATAACTTTCTTAAATTAATAACTCACAACTATATCAACAATGTATGTTCTAAGTTATAGATGATAACAGGATTTTGAGTCTTGGTTTAAGGCTACCATCTTTCATCTCCAAACCAATTGTTCTTCTCCTTAGGACCAGTGAGACCATCTTCGCCATACAGCTCCAACGGCAACTTGCTAAGAATGTTGTTCATAGAATTCCTGAACAAGGGGGGTAAGCGTTTGACAGTATTATCCAACTCTGTTCTAGAATCATAGACAATTCTTGGCCCCCATTGTAACCAACAAGTTTGTTTGACTACATCTCCAAGATACTCAGCTGCAACGACTTCATATTGCCTGCTTGAATCAATGAAGTAGTCACTGCTAGCAGCATCGTTCCTTACTCCAATCCCGAGTTTTGGATTGCCCTTGATGTAGGTTCCTGGGTGAGGATAGCTAGCATGACCATTTCTAGATGAATAAATGATGGCTTTGTTCCCCTCGACAAACTCCAAATCATAAGCATCTACCCATTCACCTCCACTATGCTGGGAAAAGTATATGCTCCACAGCTCCCCGGTGAAATTGCTTATGCGAAGAGTGAAGTGCTCCCAGTCACCTACATGACGACCAACCTTGCTGAGGGCAATGCTCATCATCCCAATCTTCAATGTGCCCGGCCCATTGAAAGGGCCAAAAACCCACATTACAATATCCGTCAAAGTCCCCCCAAACGCTGGTTTAATGTTACGGACGTCCTCCGACCAGAGTGGTGCGACATCCGACGAGCAGGAAGCGGCTCATATGCGGCCCGGCCGAACTGTTGCTGATGGCGCGGAGGGTCCCAGGGAAGCAGCGAATAGTACGGCAGGTCTTGAGCTAGCTGTGGCGGTGGCTCCGGCCGCGGACGAGTGCGAATTTCTCTGCGAAAATCGTAGGACGCCTGCTGTGCATACGTTGCTTTAGACGCAAGCAAGTTTGTCCTACGCCGTTCGATTTTGTCACAACGTGTTTCCAACCTGGTGATAGCGGCATCCAATTGATCGAATAGGTGTTCATAACGCCCCAATCCGGTGTAGTTGCGTGACATGATGACGTTGAGCGGCGGCGGTGAAGCTCGGTAGTGGGAGGTGATCGGGACAGGTCCTGTGACTGTTGTTTTTTTTTTTTTTTTTTTTTTTGGGAATATGGATGAACGAAGACGGGGGATGAGCACGGGATGAAAGCACCAGTTGTTACGGACGTCCTCCGTAACGTGACCGGATGGCGATCTTCTCGGACGGATAGGATGATCAATCCTTCGACAAGCTCGAAGGAAGGCTCACGATTTGCCGGTTCTCGGACGTTCTCCGATGAGCAGCAAATAAGGAACGAAAATTATACTTGAT
This sequence comes from Salvia splendens, assembly GCF_004379255.2. Classification (NCBI taxonomy): domain Eukaryota; kingdom Viridiplantae; phylum Streptophyta; class Magnoliopsida; order Lamiales; family Lamiaceae; genus Salvia; species Salvia splendens. Next base: position 42,079,626 of record NC_056032.1, read on the forward strand.
ACTCAAGCCAAGTTGGACGAAATACTAATTTCATTAATTGATTGAATGAATAAAGTGATAACAATAACTCATATTTATAATGCTACTAACTTAATGAACAAGAAACAAATATCTAAACAAATATGGAAAAGATATGGTAAATCAAATATGCAACTAAATAATTGGGATATGGATATGATCGTATCATTTAACATGTGGATAAATAACAGCACTTTCTATGTTTCCATGCTTAAGTTTCTCCCTCCCATCATCACAGGGCAAATCTATCCAATAATGTCCATCATTTGACCCTCCACTGGGAAGAACGGAACCTTCAGCGTCAATGGCCTTTACTGACTCACCCCTACTATACAAGAGTGCTCCATTTTGGAAGAACCATGAGACTGAAGATGGCAGATAAAGCTCATTAGGGTGAAAGAAAACAGTAGGTCCGTAATGCTCGATGATTGCATGAATTTGATCCATGTTGGGCATTGCATGTAAACTAGGGTCCAAGTTCTTCAAGCATGCAATATCATGCTCTTCCCCTAAGCTACAGTTACTATACAATGCACTACAATAGAAAGTACCCGTGGATACACCTCGTCCGTATATTCCACGATTTAGAGGCCTTCATTCCAAACATTAAGAGGGACTTTCAAATATGTGGAATACGCGCATGCTATCAGAGGACAAGCCTGACATGTATCAGTTAGGTCAGAATGAACACATTTCACCTCGCTCGTCTTTGGTTTCTTCGACTTCTTGGTCACCACAAAGCCCAACGCTTTATAACCCTCCGGCGGCTGTGGTAACCAGAAGTAACCGCATCCATTAAAGTTCCATCTCTTCCATCGTATGAACTCCATACTAATGAATAATCCACAGGATCCACGAGGGCTGACATGTGGTCAGTGTAGGTCGAAAGATCATGTCCGCCAGCTGCTTCCCTAACAACAAGAACAAAGCCTCGTAAAGGCTTTTTATCTGATTGACAATAGTGACCAAGACAATAAAATCCATCAGGGATTAAAATTGGTTTATAAAAGCTAATGCTTTGTTTCCCATCCGTGGAAGGGTTGGAAGACCAAATAAACTCAACGTTAGTTATTTGGCAAACCTCTAATCCTCCTAATTCAATCCTTGAGGTAGCGAATCCATAACCTGTATATATTTATATCTAGTTAGCTCATAGCACAAGCAAAAATTGAATAGTAAAATCTGTCATACCAATGGAATCAAATTGAAGATTACACAAGTATAAAAAGACAAGCATCAAGTTAACTTAAAACGGTATGATTTCACAGGGATGAAAATGATTATTCGATTCCACAGAAAAAAGAGTAACTTAGAGCACATTCCGTATCCATAATTCATCCTAGTCTAAAATACAAACCGTGAAACTAATCAACTGTAAAATAATGCACATTGATCATCAACACCAAAACCCTCAAGATTATCAGCTTTATTGTTATGAGCAAGCTATAGACATCAGAATTTGAATTCACATAACCTAAAAATGATCAGAATCAATCTTAGAAATGAAAGCCAACAACAAAATCTCTCCATCTCTCTCACACACAGAGAGACACAAAACAACACATAGTAAAGTTACAATAAAAAGAAGAAAAAAAACACAAATCTCAAAAAAATTACAAAGGAAACCACATAACGATCATGCAACATCTTCTCAAGGTAAAAAAAATCTAACAACTACAAAGGAGAATCGATCCGCTTGCAGATTGAGATGACGTACCTTGGGGCCATTGTGGAAGGGGTTCGGGCAGAGAGAAGAATTTGGGTTCGGGTTGAGTGAAATCGGTGACATTGATCCATGACAAACATTTACATCCCAACATCTTAAGCAACCGACACCAATTAAGGATAGCACCAAAAACCACATGAAGAATTATCAGGATTTTGGTGAAAATGTGGAATTGACTCAACGTAAAAAGCGAAATGAATGGTTGATTATTTGGGAATTCTTCTTCATGCGATGTCCATCTCTGTTTCCTCCTCATAACGGTCGTCCCTTCCGAGAATCGAGAATTATTGGTGCTGATACGACCCGATATCCGACTTGGATTTGTTGTGCTGGTTATTCGGGCCGGGTCTATCTCTCTTTATAGATTGTCTTGACGCGTCGTTGAAAAGTTGAAACGGGTCAAAGACAAGCACGCAACTGATATAAAAATGCAATTATAAATTAGTACTCCTAAGTTACTTGATTTGTCCCAAAATCTACCTCCGTTCCGCGGTAGTTGATTCGTTTCATTTTTTGCACTCATTTTAGAAAAAATGATTATAAATAATTAAAGCGGAGAAAAACTAAAGTAAATGAGATAATAATGTAGATAAGACTCTTATCTACATTATTTTATCACTTACTTTACTCTTTCTCTATTTTAACTATTTATTATCATTTTTTCAAAATGAATTCAGAAAATGGAATGACTCAACTATCGCGGAACGGAGGGAGTAATACGTAGATTTACAAATGGCATGTGACAAAAAAGTTAAGTGGAATCCTATTCAATCCGACGCGGTTCAATTTTTTAATAGCACGTGATATATATTTTATTCATTAAAATCAGTAGTAATTTTTATAAGGAATAATTATCATTTTAATAAATTACTTCTCCTGTCTTCTAATATGTGTCCACTTAGACTTAGCATAAATTTTAATAAATGTAAAAAAAGGTGAATTGAAAAAGTTAATGAAAAATGGATCATATTTTTATATATTACTCCTTCCATCCCTAAAAAGTATGAACTTTGGGTTCGGCACGGGTTTTAATAAATAAGGAAAAAAGTAAGAGAGAGAGAGAAAGGGTAGTGAAAGTAACGTTAGTGAAGAGTGGGGTCCACATTATTATAATGGTATAAGTGTTAATGATAATGGTATAAGTTGTAAATAAAATTATGTGTATGGGGTAGTATGTTGTTTGAATTTTTCAAAATTAGAAAGTTCATACTCTTAGGGACGGATGAAAAAGGAAATAAGTTCATACTCTTTGGGGACGGAGGGAGTATTATGATTATGATAATAAAAAAGTGAGTGAAATGGTTAGTAAAATGTAAGGTCTATTATCAAAAATAGCAAAAATGAAGTGTGACAATTAATAAGGGATGAACCAAATAGAAAATTTGAACACATAATGAGGGATGTATGAAGTACTATTTTTAACAGCACGAATGTTACTTTCCTTAAAAACAATTGATTTGTTCACAATATGAGTCATATTTAAGGGTAAATTGCAAAACAAAATTATTAAATTTTGTCATTTTTAGTAAATTTTTACTACTATCTTTTCAAAATAATTAATTACCCACTTCGTTTCACAATAAAAGTGCAATTTCACTTTTACCATAACGTGACTCATATTGTGGGATGGAGGGAGTATATCATAACTTTGAATTTTTTAAATTGTCAGATGGCGAAAAATATCGATAAGCTACGTGCCTGCATTTACTGATGTAGTGAATACGTGTGAACATTTAAGATGTGGCTGATCATGTGTATTAAAAGACGTATGGTTAGGGATCAATCCCTACCTTAGATATGGAGCCGTATTAAATCCTTTGGTCATTTGTCCTATCCTTCAAAGTGCCTACAAATTAGCACGGGAAAGAGTCAGTGGGAGTGCCTCGGTACATACCATTGGTCTTATAACAAAAAAAGACGTAGTTTAAGTATTTGAACGTTTTGTCCATCAATACATAATTTCTAGAGTGAACTACATGTTTTATGAAACACCCCTTACTCGATCAACAAGCCGACCGAATAAGTGATGTCACTATTTGATATCGCAGACACTCATAAGAAATACTTCTTCAGTTCCGCAGTATTGAAGCATTTCTTTTCTATGCAGAGAATAAGAAAAGGATTACTCCCTCTCCCTCTGTCCGCGAATAGGAGTCCCGTTTTTCCATTTTAGTCTGTCCGCGAATAGGAATCACGATTCACTTTTACCATAAATGGTAATAAGGTCTCACCTTCCACTAACTCATTTCACTCACATTTCATTTAAAACTAATATATACAAATGAGACTCATATTCTACTAACTTTTTTTCACTCACTTTTCTTAACATTTCTTAAAACTCGTACAGCACATAAATGAGACTACTAATGGTGAACTGATGCAGTATTAATGAGGTAAGTTGATTTGGTAATAAAATAATTTTAATGATGGGATGCTTTTAATTTTCAATTTATTTTATATAATTAGATTCATTATACTTTGTTTAACTTATCTAAATATGAGTAATTGAATGTCTCATATTATTTGATCTAAAATGTCATGTTTTTATTTAATTTTCAGTTTGTTCTATTTAATTTGAACAATGCAGAAAAAAAATCAAATAAAACCAGAATTACATAAAAATGAAAAATGATGAGTTTATTTATTTTTCAGGTTCAATTTTTGTTCTATCTAATCCAAACAATGCAGAAAAAACCATACAAAATCAGATTTACATAAAAATGAAAAATGATTCAAAATATCATGTTTATTCAATTTTCAAGTTCAGTTTTTGTTCTATTTATTCTGAATAATAAAGAAAAAACCCAAATAAAATCAGATTTACATAAAATGAAAAATAAGGAATTAATTTTCAAGTTTGAGATTGGGTTTTGAATCCGAGCCTTGGGTCCCTTCCGCAGAGGGGGTGGCGTCATCGCAGAATCTGAAAACAAGAAGGGGAAATTTGCATATCATCGCGTCACCGATCCTAGATCCGGCGAGACTTGTTTGGTGCGGTTCGTTTTCCACCACCATCGGCGAGACTTGTTTGGTTAATCCATCCATCGCTTTCCGTCATAGAGAAATTAGGGTTCAGGTAGAGAGAGTGGAAGAGAGAATGGGGTGGAAGAGGGAAAAACGAGATGAAGGAAGAGAAAAGGGGTGCGATTTTCGGAAGGGGCGAAAATTAGGGTTTGAGTGCGGAAGAGAGAAGGTGGAGAGAAATCATCTGCTCCGGGGAATGAACGTTATTTTTGGGGTTGGAGAATAATGAATTAATAAAATTACAAATAATGGATAATAAGGGATGGTTACTTATTCACATCCTAGAAATAACAAACTTAAGAATTAAATCACTACCTATTCAGAACACGAAATTTTCAGGGTTCTAAACTCAATATTTAACCAATTTTAAGAGCATTAGCAATGGGGCGCCCTAAGGGCTAAGGCGCGCCCTATGTCGCGTCACGTCAGCAGTTTTATCCTCCTACCTCCCCACCTGCAGTGGGGCGCCCTAAGGCGCGCCCTATGGCGCGCCACATCATCATTTTATTATTTTGTTTAATTAATTTAACTGTTTTCAAATAACAAGTAATGAGTAAATAAAAAATGGTCTAAATAACAAATGGCGAAGTTTTAATAAAAAAAGTTATATAATTGAACTAATAAAAAAAACTAAGTAGGACCAATTCCCAACTTCCGACGCAGCTCATCGAGTAACGCCCGGAGATATTCGGCTTCGTCGGGGTCGGTACACTTCTTGAGGGCCATGTGCGTCTGCAACATCGTCCTTGCCATCGACGTTGTTGCTAACGAATCAAACGCGGTGGCCGTCTGGGTCGGGAGCTCTACCGGGATCGGAGCTTGGGTTGCAGGGGTCGACGATGAGGTCGTGGTCGCCTTCCCCTTGGCCTTCGCAGCCTTGACGCCGGGAGGACGCCGGAAGGACACCGGTGTGTCGGAACTCCCTTCATCCACGTACGTCCGGTTGAGGTCAACCGGGTGGTTGTCGCTGCTGCTGCTCGTGTAATCACCAGCTTCAGTGGTCTTCGTCCTCTTCGGCGCACCAGTGTGCAGAATTCCACCTTGGAACTTCTGCTTGTCCCTCAAGAGCGCCCAGATGGCCTCGTGCTTGAAGTCGCCGTACATCGACCGGTACGACAACAGCGCTTTAGCGCGCACGTCGCTCGCGCTCTCGCCGCTCCCCTGTGACCGCGTGAACTTCTCGAACTCCGCCGCGTACAAGTTCACTTGTTCTTGACTTGATCCCAGTGCTTGCGGAGTTGCTCACGCTTGCGCTTGTACGCGGTCGGCGGCTTCACCGAATTGTAGAGGTCCGCGATGCGTTCCCAGTACGCGATCTGTCGCTGGTTGTTCGCGAATATCGGATCTTCCGATATATCTACCCAACACCGGGCCAAGGTAAGAGTTTCGTCGTCGTTGTAGTTCGTACGGCCGGGGGCGTACTCATCGCAATCACCGGGAGGCGGCAACTTCTGCGCCCGCTGTCGGTTCCGCTTCTTTCTGGCTGGGGCGGAAGCGGTCGCGGCGGGGTCGGGATCGGCCGCTGCGGTTGGGCGGTGCGGAGACGGCTCCATGTCAGACAACCCATACGATTCTGTACTGAAATCGGGATCGTAATGGGCGTTGGTGTCGAATGAACGATAATCGCCGGGTTATGTACCCGGCCAATGCGCCCCTGCGCTAAACGTATGATTATTGGGGCTTGAATCCATTTCGTAATAATTATGTAATTGTAAGTTTCGAAAATGAAATCGAGTGAAATGAAATGTTACAAATGAACGGTATTTATAAAAAAACGAAACCGCGCGCCATCGTCCGCGGTTGATCGTCCGCGACCTCCACAATGGGGCGGACGATGTCGCAGACGATGGCCATCGTCCGCGACAGCCACAATGGGGCGGACGATGGCGCGGACGATGGTCATCATCCGCGCTATCCTCCGCGACCGAAGTATAGGGCGCGACTATCGTCCGCGCCCTATGGCGCGCACCCGCAATGGGTGCGGATGATGGATGGCGCGGACGATGCGCACCATCGGGCATGCCATCGTCCGCCCATTGCGGATGCCCTAAGTCACAAAATAAACCATGATTGAAAGTTTATCTCGACTTTGCAGTATCCACCAATTAAAAATCCGATTCACCATCAAACATGGAGAACAAGGAAACGAAAAAAATAAGCTTGAGAGTGGGAGGACGGTTTCTCCTTCCAATAGTAGGGGAATATGTGCTTTCAGGATTACTTCATAAAATAATGTTCAAGATTACTTCAGAGCATCTCCAATAGAGGCTAGCGGACCGGCTAGCCGGCGTTGGCTGGTCTGCAAGCCGAATCATTATAGGCGGCGAGCGCACGCCGATTTTTGAGCGCTGGCCGATGTTCTCGCCGATCGACGAGCGATCGACCAACATTTTTTTAAAAATTTTTGAAACACTATATATACGCGATTTGCACGTCATTTTCATTCGCACCGCTTGTTTTAACGAGTTATCTCTCTAACTTAATTTCTGTACAAGAGCAATAAAGCAAAATGGAGAACAACAACGAGTTTAAATTAATTTAATTTTTTTAAAATTAATGTACTTTTTTAATTTTACTATTATTATTGAATTTTCCCGTATTTGTGTCGTAAATTTAATTCCGTATTTTGTGTGATTGTTAATTATTTATTTTTTATAATTTTGTTTATTGTTGCTAGCATATTGCTTGTCCAGTTGCTTGTCATGATGATATGGTATGAGTAATTTTTAATACTGATAATATGGCTGTAGGAGTTTGTGACTAGCCTATGACTGGTCTATTATCCTTGTGAATGTTCTTGAAAAAGAGAGAAAAAAGGAGAGAATAAAAAAGAAAAAGAAAAAAAACAGAAATAATATAGTACAAGAAATATCTGAGTATATATACAAGTGATTAAACTATAAGGAACTTTTGATGGCTGACACTCACACGCAGATAGGCAACATCAATATGTTTACATTTCCAATGCTCCGTAGGAACTTCCAAAGTTATGGAGAAGAATTTATTTTAATTAAGTGTATTAGAGCATCCATGCTAGCCCTAAAAATTCCTCCTGCCACATCATCACGACAAACAATTAGACAAACAATAGCTCAACCACACCCTAGCCACAATAAACAAAATTATAAAAATAAATAATTAACAATCACACAAAATACGGAATTAAATTTACGACACAAATACAGGAAAATTCAATAATAATATTAAAATTTTAAAAAGTACATTAATTAAAAAAAATTACATTAATTTAAAAAAACTCCTCTTCCACAGACGAATTACGAAATTACATAATTAAAAATTACAATCACGCAAAATACAGAATTAAATGTACGACACAAATACGGGAAAATTCAATAATAATATTAAAATAAAAGAAGTACATTAATTTTAAAAAAATTACATTAATTTTAAAAAAACTCCTCTTCCACACACGAATTACGGAATTACATAATTAAAAATTAAAATCACGCAAATACGGAATTAAATTTACGACAGAGATACGGGAAAATGCAATAATTTTATTTAAATTAAAAAAGTAAATTATTAAAAAATACATAATTAAAAAAAACCGGATAGCCGATTCCAAGCCCGCAATGGCGGCTAGCGGATCGCCTAACGCCCGCGAATCAGCTAGAGCTCGCCGATCGGCTAGCCTAAATTGTCGCAATGGAGGCTAGCGGATCGGCTAGCGGTCGGCTAACGCCCGCGATCGGCTAGCCTCCACTGTGGATGCTCTTAGCTCGTCTATTTCCTTATATTAGTCTCGGTTGTAGCCTGTAGGAACTGCGATGACGTGATCTCGACTTTGAAATAACCTATAAGTATTTTCTTTTTGTCGAGGAATAAAGTACAAGGTTTATTATTTCAAGAGGAAAATTAAAGGAGGTACTTTTATTAAAAGAAATATTAAATTACTTTTGCAAAATAGAAATAGAAGAGATATGTTGGATACACACTTTGGAATTTACATACACAAATAGTCTACACAAATATTAAAATACTTTTGGGAAATGAAATTACAAGAGATATATTAAATAGTTCATTCGTTCCCTTAAAGTCGAGTCATTTTTTCATTTCAAAAAATTCTCTCATAATTGAATCATTTCCAAATGTAGTAGTAACTTTTTTCCATTTCTTACTTTACTCACTTTCTTACTTTATTTACTTTTTACTTTATTCCCTTTACCTTTATCTCTTTCTTACTTTTTTATCTATTCATTTAACACACTCAATATTAATTTTTTAAACTTCGAGCCAAAAAGTTATATACTTTGGAATTTACATATACAAATAGTCTACAACTTGGGAGCACCTAGACAACGAAGCGCAGCTCGATGGTAAGACGCTTCACCTCCGACCGTTAGACCAGGGGTCCAAGTCACTTTGGGATAGATGGAGAACCATTGTTGATCCTGTAAAAAAAACTTGAGCACCTAGAATCTAAACACACATTTTTGCTTAGATCATGAGGTACAATAATTTTGGGGAATACAAAACCTCCACTTTAGAGATTCCCACTTCCCACCCTGAGCATTTAGATTGGAGCAAAAATCCCTTCTCCTTTCTCCTTGATTTCGGCGCAACATGCTCCAAGAATTTGGACAACCGAGGTACCTTCTCCGTCCCATTAAAAATGAAACATTTTTGTTTTTGGATTGTCCCATTAAAATGAAACATTTTCTTATTTCTTACTTTATTCTCTTATCATTAACTCACAAAACAACACAACATAAAATTCCATACCAAAAAACAAATGTTTCATATTTATTGGGACGGAGGCAGTAGAACCCAAGGTTCCTCTCCCAAGACCTGAAATTGGGATGCAGTTTCCAAGTTAGTGAAAGACGGTATAGTAATGTGACAATCGCTCATTTTACGTCGGGAGTTCATTTCTATAAGAGCATCTCCAGTGGTCAGCTAGCGAGCGGCTCGCCGATTTTTGGCGCTCGCCGAACGGCTCCCCGAACTATTGCAGCCGGCGAGCGCCAAATCGGTGAGAATTTCGGCGAGGGAACGTTGATTCCCTGGCGCTCGCCGATTCTCTCGCCGATCGGCTCGCCGCTATTGCAGCCTCCCGATCGGCGAGGAACCGGCGACCTAAAATTTTTTTTTTTTCGAAACACTATATATACGCGATTTACGCGACATTTTCATTCGCACCACTTGTTTTAACGAGTACTCTCTCTATCTTAATTTCTGTACAAGATCAACAACGTGAAATGGATCTCAACAACGAGCCAAATTTAGGGTCGAGCGGGTCGCAAGGCTATGGCTAGATTATTGCTTGTCCAGTTGCTTGTCCTGCTCATGTGACAGGAAGAATTTAGTGCTGCTGATGTGGCATGGCTGAGCTATGACTGGACTATTGCTGATTCGCTAACCACTGGAGATGCTCTAATACTGAGGCTCGAAAATTTTAAGTTATTGATACGTTAAATTTGAAATAATTACTAACCATAGTAATTAATTTTAAATAAGATTTAAATTTAAGTTACTGACAATTGACAAATTAAATTTGAAATAGATATTTGTCGCTTCATACAACACACGTTCTTCATTTTGAGTCCTTTCATTCCATTTCCTAATTTCACCATCATCTTTCAGCTTAAGGTAAAATCCTGCGCACTCTCCTAGTTTATGCATATACCACTCTCTTGACTTGTTTTTGCTTTGTCGTTTCCTGTATTTTCTTCGATCGGGATGAGTATGTGCTAATATGTGAATTCTCAAGTCACAGAATGGATGAATTGAAGCCAATGGACGCAGAGCAATTGAGGGAATACGGCCACCAGATGGTGGATTTCATTGCTGATTATTACAAGAACATCGAGAGCTTCCCCGTTCGTAGTCAAGTTCAGGTATTAGCGTCGTATGCGTTGGAATACACCAGTTTTAAAATTGTGTGGTTGATTTTTCACGTTGAAGTTACTCAATGCTGCCAATTTTAACTGTCTTGAACTCAACTATAGCAAAATGAGTTTCATGAGTGAACGATAAATTAGGTGCGATCGAGGTTGGTGTTGATTGGATATCTTGTTGACTTTTTTTGGATTATGATGATAAAGTTTGGTTGTTTCTGTATGTAGCCTGGTTATCTGCGTGAGCTTCTGCCAGATTCTGCGCCCGTCCGCCCTGAATCACTGCAAGATGTTTTGGATGGTAACTGTTTGAAATTTATCCTCACTAATATTCTTTGAATGTTGGAAATGTAGCTATAGCTTGATATTTTTTGTCTGAGATTAAAAGTGTAGTATGCATATGGTTGTAAAATACAGAAGTTAATCCCAACTGCTAGAAGAATATTGATAGAGGCAGCATTTACCTGTAGTGTTTTCTCTACAGATATTCAGTCAAAAATATTACCAGGAGTGACGCATTGGCAGAGCCCGGAATTCTTCGCATATTTTCCAAGCAATAGCAGTGTAGCTGGCTTTTTAGGTGAAATGCTTAGTGCTGGCATAAACATGGTGGGATTTAGTTGGATAACATCTCCTGCTGCAACGGAGCTTGAGATGATAGTCCTGGATTGGCTTGCTAAGGCACTTAAGCTGCCTGATCAATTCCTTTCAACTGGTACTGTTTGAAGTTTGTTCTGAAGTCTCAGATTCGTTTCTAATTATGTGTTATGATAACATCGATGCGAGAATTTTGGCACCAGAAAATCTAATGAATTTACTCTCATAGTTTAGGATGGTGTAAAGAATAAAACTAGTCTTGAGTTGTCAAAGGGGAAATCTGAAGTAAGGCATATTGTAGTATGGCCAGACTTTAATGAACAACACATGCAATTGTCTGACACAACTGAATTACCGCATTTATGAAAACCATAATTGAAACGAGTTTGTGGCTTATATTAATTGCCTGTTCAACCAAGAGTCCAGTTAAGACTAAAACCTTCAGTTGCTTACTTATTTTGACTGACCAAAAATACTGGAATTGGAAGATTAATGTTGTCCATTTTAGTCTGTAGACTATTCTATGACTCCACATACTCTTCATCCACGATGAAAAACAAAATCATATGACTAGTTGTGAGACAGATAGTAGCAATCAAGTCTATTCACCTTGCTCGTAGAGTAGCATATGGGCCATTTACATTTCTTGGCTCAAACATTTTTCCCCATCAATGTTAAAAAATTTGCTAGTATAATCAAATTTCTAAGCACTTTAAATTCAAAGTTGTTTGTGGCGGAGATACATGTTTCAGGACAAGGTGGTGGAGTGATCCAGGGAACAGCAAGTGAAGCAGTGCTGGTTGTTCTTCTGGCTGCTCGAGACCAAGTCCTGAGAAGGGTTGGGAAAGATGCAACCGGGAGGCTTGTGGTCTATTGTTCTGATCAAACCCACTCTGCACTACAAAAAGCCTGCAAGGTGGAATTTCATTTTTTAACTTTTTATGCAACTGGGGAGAATGTCTTACAGTATCCTTGAACTCAATATTCTTTCAAGTCCTATAGAATATATAAATATATCATGATGCCTTTGTGAATCACATGTTAGCTTCACATTTATCTGTCTATGGTACTAGAAGCTGCAGAACAGTTTGGTAAAGCCTTCAGGATTACTCTAATAAAGTTTGCAATCTATATCTAAACCATGTTCATTCAGGGTAGCATTTTCTTAATTTTCACAATTATTGGCAACTCAGTTCTAATTTTTGCTCTTTGTGACAGATAGCAGGCATTTACCCAGAAAACTTCCGTCTTTTGAAAACAGATTCTTCCACTGATTATGCTCTTTCTCCTGAATCACTCAGTGAAGCAATCTCTCGGGATATCGCATCCGGTTTAATTCCCTTCTTCTTTTGTGCTACTGTAAGGAGACTATGATAACATAAGCAAATTTCAGTTCCTTCATATGCCTGCTTTGCAAGTGCTATCGCTTTGTCATTTTATTAAGTGCCAAATCTTTTTAATTGACTGAGTTCTTTTGGATAGCTGATTTCGTTTAACTGATGCTTATTGTTCTCATATGGTTTTCTTCTTTAATCAAGTCAAAGTAAAAATAAAAATGAAGCTATACTTTTTCTATATGTGAACCACCTAAGTTACCCACTATTTATACTTTCTAATGAGTGATGCTTTGTATCTTCGTGGAGTCTATCTAGATGTAGCTCCTATACAATTACCATTCTATATTCAATTTCCTGTATATTATCAACTACTATGATTTTTCTAATTCTTAAATAAGATTCTTCAAGGAATTAGAATTATGTCATCCATTACACACTCCAAGGCCATGATCATAAATACCACAAGGTTCTGGTACTGTAAAGTATGTAATATTGTAATGTGGTTCATAAGTTTACTTTTTCATTAGCTGATTATGGATGTAATTAATCAACCTAGTTGTTTTCCAATTGACAATGAAATTTTCCATGCGATGGTTAAAAATTCAACAAAGTCAACTGAATTTTCCTCTATCTCTGTAGGTTGGAACTACATCATCAACGGCTGTGGATCCTCTGACAGAACTCGGTAAAATTTCCAATGTGAGCTTCTAGAAGAGTTTGTGGAACACATCTAATTTTTCATGCATTAAGGGACTAGATTTTGGTTTAATCTCGTTACCGCTTGATGATCCCTTTAGGCTATTCAACATGGCATTGTCTTATTTCTCAGCTGTTAATTACATTTCCATAAATCTTATAAAACTCTATAGTTCATCAAATTTTCACTTACTAAAGAGATATTCACGCTACTAATATGTCTGTTACATCTCATTTTCTTAAATTTATAAAGCTATTTTGATACACATGTTTGAACAAACAGAGTAATGGGCTATGGTTTCATATTGATGCTGCTTATGCTGGAAGTGCTTGTATCTGCCCTGAATTTCGCCACTATATTCATGGCGTGGAAGGAGCCAATTCATTTAACATGAATGCACATAAGTGGTTTCTAACCAACTTTGACTGTTCAGCCCTTTGGGTGAAGGTATGTAATTGAAAATAAAATTATAGGTCTTGATATTCCTATTAAAAACTTTCTATTGAAATACAACAACCTTCTATCTGGATAGAATCATAGAAGTGCTTAACAAGAAAGCTTGACCAGTTGGTCATATTTCAATTTCTCAAGCTCTTTACCTGAGGCAATCAGAACTTTTTTTGCTTATGAAATTGTATTCTATCTACTCCTGCTGCGATGTTGAAGTAATGATGTCAGCTTATTACTTATCATAATGACTTGCTAATTGTTGTGTAATTGAACAAGATCTTACAAATTGAATACAAAAAGTTTTCATAGATTGGGTTGCTCTGCTATTACTTCCTTTTATTCTGATAGGAGCAGTTTATGTCTTTTTCAACCAGGACAGAAGTGCACTAGTCCAATCTTTATCAACGAATCCCGAGTTCCTTAAAAACAAAGTGAGTGTATTTCCCTCAATGCATCTTTATGGAGTATAAATTATGCGTTTTCTTTTATGTTCTCATTGTGTTTAGTAATCGAAAATATGTAGCTAGTTTTCTAGCAATGTTGGCACAGAACAGAAGAGTGTGTGCATGCCTGCGACCTGAGTTGTGTAGCTAGTAAAGTTTATTGATAAATGTATGATAGAGGAAGTGACTTAAAAGTTTGCACCTTTTCAAATCTATGGACCCTTTTCCTTGTCAAATATGTGATCTATTAGTATATGTGGCTATCTATTCAGGCTTCTCAAGACAACAAGGTTGTGGATTACAAAGATTGGCAAATCCCTTTAGGACGCAGGTTCAGGTGGGTTATTGGAGGAGGCCTCTTCTAAAGCTTTGAAGTAGCTTGACACTAACATACTCTACAAGTCAGAATACGTCTGTTACTAACTTACTGCTTGGTGTTTTTATATTACTTTTTTATAAACTTTTAATGGGGGTTGGGAGTTATGGTAGTTTAAATCAATTTCCTTTTGGTTTTAAAATCTAGTTCTCAACTCAAGGTTGAGAGAACACGAGTTAAACTACCTGTAGGAAAAATCATTTATCACTACACGAGTCAATTAGTAAGAAATGAGGTATAAATCATGCATGATTCTATCAGATACATGTGGTAGTGGTTGATTTTATGTAGTCCAGATATGTGGCGTCTTAGAATATCACTTACGTAGTTACGTTGCCCGTAGGTATCAATAAACTTAAGTAGTAGCCACTTCTTTGACCCAGTGAGCTAATCTCTCTCGGTGTTTCTATGCAGATCTCTGAAACTTTGGATGGTATTGAGACTTTATGGGCTGGAAAACTTGCAGGCTTACATAAGAAACCACATTGAACTGGCTAGAAAGTTTGAAGAACTTGTTAACCTTGATTCGAGATTTGAGGTAATGATACAAATCAATTATCTTGATTAACCACATAAGCAACTATTCCCTTCCCTTGTGTATTTGGTTTTCTCTCCAGTAATCGAAACAGATAAATCACTAACAGAACATCACCACTAATGTTAAAACTGCACATATTTTCAGGTTGCTGCCCCTCGGAGATTTTCTTTGGTTTGCTTTCGTCTGGTGTCTGCCCGGAATGATGTAGAGCATGCTAACCAATTGAACCGTGAGTTACTGGAGGCTGTAAATTCGACTGGGAACCTCTTCATCTCTCACACGGTATGCCTATATAACGCTTGCTTTAGGTAGTAAGACCATTAATCACGGTCATCAATTTCGTTAGATTAGCATCTAGCACACGACTTATTTATTTTCTTTCCATGATATTTAGGTCCTATCGGATAAGTATGTGCTCCGATTTGCTGTGGGGGCGCCATTGACTGAAGAGAGGCATGTGCTTGAAGCTTGGAAGACATTGCAAGAAAAGGCTGCTCTTCTGCTCAGTGAACTCAAAGAGTAAGGTTGTTCTTTAGCTTACTTTCAAGTGCAAAGATGTGCTCATTCTTGATGAATACCATTTTTCATCCATGCATTTGCTTTTCATTCTTCAAGGCATTTATTAATCACACTACATACACTATTCGATATACTATGAAATTTGTCAAACTTTGTGCTTTCTAAATCATTAGACTTATGTAAAAATTATCCTTTCTTCAAGATAGAAAACTCTAGTATGTCATTCTGTTACAAACTAATTAAATTAATAAAACTTTGCCTCATATTAATTGCATAAAATTATCTTATTTGAAATCGGATTTTGGGCCGAAATAAATGGGCAATGATTATTTTACTATCGACTTCTGGAAAGTCTAGACATATACTCCAACCCGAAATATATCGAAAAAAGGAGATATAAACAACGTAGGGTGTATCTGATATTTGAAATACTCAATGCTTGTAGTATTTGACTTTGATGAATCCATATCGGCTATTGCCTATTGCACATAAGCACATTCATGTCCAATGTGGATAGGGGAAGATCGTACGAAAATCTTTATTATCAAGTACTAAGAGATGTCTGTATCTCACGTTTAGGTCGGATGCAAATAAGGTAGGTTGGAATTTGGAGTGCGAGTATCTTCAATATCAAGTGAGAGGAGAGGTATCCGTATCAAACATTCATGTCATGTGCAGAGACGAAAGACAATGCAAGTGAGAGACCATTGAATTTTTTGATATGGCTATTCTCAATATCAACCTATCGGTGAGAGTACCAATGAGTATCCATTGTTACTAAACAAATTATTCAATTCGTCCACAATCTAAGATCCATTTTGATTAGACGTGCGTTTTATAAAACCAAGGTAGGACTCACGTTCCACTAACCATTTTTATTTACTTTCCACTAATTTTTTTTTAAACTCGTGCCTGATCAAACATAGCCTTATATTGGTGGATGGAGGGAGTATGATTTAATAAAATTTGAGATTTATTTATTAAAAAATTAAGACTAAATGGCACAAAATCAGACATTATTTTTTAGACATAGGGTTAATAGTCGATTAAATCATGAAGTTTGGTCAGATTCTAGTTTATACCATAAACTTTGAAATTGAAATATTAAATTACGAAGTTATAATTTTTCTCAATTGTTCCATTCATGTATATCTTTTAAGGATATTCAAAACGACGTGTTTCATTAAAATAAGTACGTTTCTTTTATTTGTCATTTCTCTTTTTTATTTTATTTAAATATTATCATATTTAACATCACAAAAATATAAATTGATTTATGTATGAATCGAACAGTTGAAACGTTAGTTAATTTAATATTCATATTTCACAGCTTAACAGTTTTAATTTGGCCGAACCGGTAGAAATAGAAGTGAGTCAAGTGACGTCGCAAATCGGCCATGGCAGCGCGGCGGTGGAGCTTTCGCCTTTAAATTCATCCAAACTCAAAATTAATTCGACTGAATCTTCATCAAAATTCACCATACTCTGACAAGATGGACGATGAAGCTGATATCTACGAAGGAGTCAGAGCTCAATTCCCTTTGAGTTTCGGTAAGCAATCGAAATCCCAAACCCCTCTGGAGCTCGTCCACAACGCCACCCGTCGGACCACCGCCGCTTCCTCCACATCCACCGCCGCGAATGATAAACCGTCTGCTTCCGCTTTCCCCTCGCTTTCCAGCTCCTCTCAGGACTGGATAAACTCTTTCAGAAACTCAAACCCTAGAAATTCAAGTAGGGATGGCGGTGTGGGTAAATTGGTTGGGCCTCCAAGGCCTCCGGCGGATTTGGATGAGGAAGATGAGATGCCGATTGGTCCGCCTCCTGGGAGCGGTGGCGCAGGAAATGAGGACGAGGAGCCTCGAATTGGGCCGCCTAGACCGCCTCCTGGGAAAGCTGAAAATGATTACGAACTGACAATTGGGCCTCCTAGGCCGCCTCCTGGGAAAGCCGAGGACAGTGATGATGATGATGATGGACCGGCGATTGGGCCACCTAGGCCGCCTCCAGGTGCTATAGATACTGATTCTGATGAAGATGAAGAAGAAGATGCAGATGAAGAAGATGATGGTCCTGGATATCGAATTCCATTGAGCAATGAAATAATCTTGAAGGGGCATACGAAGGTAAAACATTAAGCTGATCTGTTCCCTTGGATTTTACCATTTTTCAGTATGCTTTACACTGTCAACTTTTTTTACTGTGCAAAAGCAGTTAGTGTTTATTATCTTTTGCACTGCAGTTGTTATATGTGTCTGATGTTGAAAGCTGTGGCCATGATCTTGGTATCCGTTTATTGCATCACAGTGAGATACCATATGCCTGAATTGGTTAGGGAGATTAAAGAATGGTTATTGTTGGTTAGATTTAAGAAAGAGATAAGCGTTGTATCGTGCAGTTCACAAAAGTAGGCATAGAAATTTGGTGTTGCTGAGAAATTTACAGGACTCTCCTTACCGATCTAAGTTCTGTCAAATGTTCTTCTCTCAAACTTAAGTACGTGCAGACTGAGTGAAACTTATGTGTTTCGGTGCTCCAATGAAGTGAAGATACAAATCCTATTGTCTTCAGTATGTCTAACCACTAACCAGTCAACCATGAAATCCTTAAACATTTTTTCTAGGATAATCATCACCATCCTGACCCTTTTTTGTTTATGAGTTTGATCTCCCTTAAAGTTTACTAGGGTGTAAAGCCCGAACAGAGGCACTCCATTTTTGTGTCTTATGTTCTCCTTGCAGTAGAGTATCTTCGCTTATATAACTGGATAAGTTCTCATTGGATCATAATAGGTCATACTATGAAGTTCCCCGTACTCAATCCCCAGGCATCTGTCATATTCCTAAATTGTATGCACGTTGGTCACAATGTCATCTACTTTTGAGATTGTATATGCTGTCAAATAGTCCTCTCAGATTCGTTTTCATCAGAAATTTAGAACAGAGTTTTGGTATTCTATTGTAGAGCCACTCACTGTAATATGGAAGATAGTAGTGGGTTAAATAAGCTTCAAAGCTGAATAAGCAGTCCTATCAGGCATTTCTAAGTTCTCTTCCTTAAAATATACTCCAGATGTTCTTCCTAAAAAACCATGCGCCCATGCGACTCTTGTATCCTTTTAACTTGCCGCATATGAAAGAAAAAATATACTATAGTAAGTTATTAGAGTATACCCCTTTGAAACTTTCTTAATTTCAACAAATTTTGGATATTTGGGTGACTGGTTATGGTTTTAGCTGGATATATGGATGGGATGCCTCTCTGTTCTATGGTATCTCATGTTAGATTGCTATCTTTTCTGTTTTTGAGATTAAGACTAGGAGAGTGAGTATCATGACTGAAACTTTTCACAGGTGGTTTCAGCACTTGCAGTGGATCACACTGGATCTCGAGTTCTATCTGGCAGCTATGACTATACTGTTCGCATGTATGATTTTCAAGGCATGAATTCCCATCTTCAGTCATTTAGACAGCTTGAACCATTTGAAGGCCATCAAATTCGTGGGTTGAGTTGGAGCCCTACAGCAGATAGATTTATGTGCGTCACTGGATCAGCCCAGGCTAAGGTGATTCTGAATGACCGTTCACGTTATTTGTTTAGGTTATACACATTCATATCTAACTTATGTTCTTCCTGCTCTGCTCTAGATCTATGACCGTGATGGACTTACATTGGGAGAATTTGTCAAGGGGGACATGTATATCAGGGATCTTAAGAATACTAAAGGCCACATATCTGGGTTGACGTGTGGAGAATGGCATCCTAAGGACAAGCAGACTATCCTAACATCATCTGAGGATGGTTCACTGCGAATATGGGATGTAAATGACTTCAAAAGTCAAAAACAGGTAACTGTTTTAACCTTTCTGGTTGCTCACTCATTTGTTGGAGAGCTTTGGTAGCACCTGAGGGTTGTTTGGAAGAATTGAGTGTAATGTACATAAAAGGATGCGAAATCATGTTAGACACTTTCAGCCCATCACAATCTTCAAACCTTCAGAAAATCAAAACATGAATGTATTCAAAGACGCATAGTATATACATAAAATAGAAACATATAACCATATATGTCGTCACCCTTGAGTATACATTGTGCAGCTGCATCATTGTACCATCTATTCCCAAGCAAATTTCACTCTCATTATGGTTGATTTTAATTATTAGTGAATCTCTGAAGAAAAAGCTATTATGGAAATAAATAATCAATTCAGATACCATCTGAAAATCGTTTTCTGTTTTTTCAGAAGTTACTAATATAATTGTTCAAATTATTCATGAGTTTGATGGGTTTCTTATTTTATGTTTTCCTACTTTCTTGGTTGAGTGGAGAGAGCCAGCAGCCAGGGAAATGGGCCACTATAGAGTTGTAAGTTAAGATAGATGTGTTATACTCGTACGTGATTGGAATTCTACTTACTCATAGAAATACAGTATTGGTTTCTTGAAAGAGAACATTCCATGGCTGAATGGTTTCTTCATTCAGTCATTAAGTTTATGTCTAGATTTTACTCATTTTCCTAACGTTAACAATTTTTCATGGTATGGTTGAAAACCAACATCAGCGATTTGTATAGATGTACTTATTTATTTTAATTTTCTCATGATTGTCTCTTAATTATTAGGTTATCAAACCCAAGCTTTCTAGGCCTGGACGCGTTCCTGTAACAACGTGTGCCTGGGATCGTGAAGGTAAACGGATTGCAGGTGGTATTGGCGATGGTTCCTTGCAGGTAGGTTTTGATTGATGTGCTGAGCTCTTCACTATACTATATGACTGAGGCAGATATTAAAGTTATTAATCATCTTGTCTGTCAGCTATAATTATACTTGGAGAATGCTTTCTGGCTTGCCTTAATTACATTTAAACAATTACCATTTTCTGTGGCGTGCTCTTACAGATATGGAACATCAAATCCGGATGGGTAAGCCGGCCAGACATACACGTTGGAGATTGCCACACAGATGATATTACATCCCTCAAGTTTTCGAGTGATGGATTAATCCTTTTGTCAAGAAGCTTTGATGGTACACTCAAGGTATTCTAGAGATGCTAAGGAAATCTACCAATTTCTTTGTTTTTTAAATTCTTGTAGGAATTTATGAAGTACTTCTATGGAGCCTGTTATTTTAAGGGTTGACCTAATAGACTTATATCCATACCTGCCATGTGTACCAGGTCTGGGATTTGCGTCAAATGAAGAAGGCTCTTCATGTTTTTGATGATCTTCCGAACAATTATGCTCAGACAAATGTGGCATTCAGCCCTGACGAAGAACTCTTCTTGACTGGAACATCAGTTGAAAAGAATAACACAACAGGAGGTATGCTATGTTTCTACGACAGATCAAAAATGGAATTGGTGTCAAGAGTTGGAATATCTTCAACATATAGTGTTGTTCAATGTGCGTGGCATCCGAGGATAAACCAGGTAATTTAATTGTGCTTTATATTCCGAGAATCATACCTTTTGAATACTCAGATTTGAGAATCCAAAAAACTTCATGCATCATGAAGTATTATTTACAGAGAGTCCAGCTATTGAATATGCCTTAACCTGAAACTTTTAGGCTGTATGCACTAATCCGTCCGCATTTAATCTCTGGTATCAAACCCTGCAGATCTTCGCAACAGTAGGGGACAGACACGAAGGAGGAACCCATATACTATACGATCCGACCATCAGCGAGAGGGGAGCACTCGTGTGCGTTGCACGTGCACCACGGAAGAAGTCTCTCGATGATTTTCAGGCACTGCCCGTCATTCACAATCCGCACGCGCTGCCATTATTCAGAGATCAGCCTAGCCGTAAACGTCAGCGCGAGAAAACACTGAAGGACCCACTCAAGTCCCACAAGCCGGAGCTACCCATGACGGGGCCAGGCCATGGTGGAAGAGTTGGTTCGACAACAGGAAGCATGCTGACGCAGTACCTTCTTAAGGTAATGTGGCTTTTACTCATTCTCAAACAATGCTTTGAGAGACCAAGTGCTCACAGTTTCACATTCTGTTACAGCAAGGGGGTATGATTAAGGAAACATGGATGGATGAAGATCCCAGAGAAGCTATCCTCAAGTATGCTGATGTTGCTGTCAAAGATCCTAAATATATCGCGCCAGCGTACGCTCAGACGCAGCCGGAAACAGTCTTCGCCGAGTCTGATTCAGAGGATGATGAGAAATAAGTGGTGATGATGGTTATGTCTCAATTCTGAACAGTTGAAGGGCGAAATCTTGTTATGGCCTTACATGTGCTGTTCTACTGTAGATGTTACTATAGTTGGAGTATTTGATTTGTAGCAACTGCCAAACCAATGGTCCTTTAATGATCATTCAGACATGATAGATTCTTTTTTGGATATTATAGTGAAATATTAATGTGATAGAATAACTGAGACCTAGTATTTTTTTTGAGGATGTCTATGCCAGGCAAAGTGAGATTTTTTTTTTTTTTTTTTTTTTGCAATAATTGAATGTCTTCTTTCTCCTAATTTTTTTCTCTCTTGCCCTACTTTATCTCTTTTTTATTTTGTTCTAATTTAGTTTCTCATTCTGTCTTTCTCTTAATTTTCTCTATACTTTAGTAATATCTACTACGCACGATTTAACCTACTACACAACAATTTCTAAATTCTTGAGCCCAAGTAGAATTGCATCACTACTTAAACTATTGTGTTAGTATTAGTTTTACAAGTTATTTAAAAATCGTTTTGTCTATTTTTTATAACTTAAAAATGAATAATAAAATAAATTAACCTTGGATTTGTAGTATAACTATAACTTTTCGTATGTTGTGATATAATACTTCATATACCGCTATACCATGGAGCATTATACAAATAAATAATTACTGTGTTAATGTGTGAAGCTGTATTACTATAATAATTGATAATATCAAAATATAACATTATGAAGTTATATTAAAATTTCTTTAAAAATTATTAAAATAATATTTATACTAAAGTTGTATATTATATTTATATATATATTTTTAATTAAGTTATTTACATACTGTGATTAAATATATTTTAAATTGAGAATTAATTATTTAAATTGTAACATTGTATTATAGTAGTAGACTAGTACTCCTTCTGATTCTTCATAGTTGAGTCATTCATAATTGAGTCATTTTTCCATTTCAGGAAGTTCCTTCATAGTTGAGTTATTTCCATATATGGTAACTTTTTTCTCTTTCTTACTTTATTCTCTCTACTTTATTCACTTTATACTTTATTCTCTCTATCTTTCTCTTACTTTTTTATCTATTTATTTAACACACCCAACATTCCTTTCTAAATATCCGTGCCGAAAAGTTTCGTCTCAACTGTGAAGAAACGGAGGGAGTAATTAACAATACTGAATCTCAATTTTGCTTAGTTAAACAAATAAAATTCTAACCGATCGTTGAAGATTTGATTTATTACAACTATCATTAATTTAAAGTTTATATTATTTTCGATGATATTTTAAAGTTTACACCATTACCCTTGTTTTTGTCTTAACCAACTCTTTCTTTTCTCTTCATTATTTATTTTAAATGTTCTTCTTGTTAACTATTCTTATTACCTTTCATTGTAATATAAATATCTCATACAACAAAATTAAATGCTAAATAGAAGTGTTTCAAATGGAGATTATTCTTTAATCTTTTGCCAAAATATGTCAGAGTACTACTTTTCTTTACTCCTTCCTTCCGTCCCAAAAAAAACAAGGACATTTGAGACAACATAGTAATTAATGTATAAAGTAAAAGAAATGAGGAGAATAGTAGTTAAATAATGTTAGTAGATAGTAAGAGCATGCGCAGCGGTGGCGTCCGTCGCCACCGCCGTCCGCGCCGCTGGCACAGACGCCATCCGCCGCCGCTGCGCTCACGCCGCTGGCACGGCGCTGCTCGATGTATCGAGCACGTCCGTGCCAGCGGACGCACACGTGGCGGCCTCCCATTCGTCAACGGCTCGACCGTTGTGTTTAAAAAATTTTATTTTTTTTTAAAAAATCGGTTTTTTATTAAAAAAACCGATAAAAAATAAAAAAAAATCACTTCCCCAAAAAAATATATCCGTTTATAACCGTTTTACACCTTTTAATTTTTTTCATTTTTTTACCCCAAAAATACACACTTTCATCTATAAATACCCCCAATTTCACCCCAAAAAATTCACATCAAACTACACAACTCTCATCATCATTCTCCAATATCCATTCTCATCTCCATTCTCTCATATCCATTTTCATCTTCATTCTCTCATACCCTACAACATCACTATGTCCGGCCAAGACGATAACCCTTCGGGCTCCCACGGTTGGAACCCCGAATGGTTCGGTTCACAACCGTTTCCTAGTCCGGAAACGGAATATTCGGCCCCTCCTCAAACCCAAGATTCGGCCGTTCCGGGTGGCTACCGTCCATACCCAATCGACGACCAAGGTGCCTCCGAAGGGCGCTACGGGTGGACACCGGAGCCTAGGCATCGCGCCCCTTCCCAAATGTCTTTTTTATTTTATTTGTATTTTGTAATATTTATTGTGATTTTTTAATGAATTTTAGTATTATGGAAATGTTTATGTTTAATTGAATATTAAATTAATTGTGCTCGTCCTTGCGGAAGAGCACAATTGTGGGTGTTGTGCTCTTGCCAGAGAGCAGGCATGAATAGTACCGCCCGGGCCCACAACCGTGCCGCTGGCAAGAGCACGGTTGTGGATGCTCTAAGACTCATATTATTAGTAGTGTTTAATAGTGGACCCTAATAGTATAAGTTTAATAAATTGACTATATGGTAATGAGTTTGGAGGAAGTTTCCATAGATGGAAATGTGATAATTTTATGGGACAGGCGAAAAAGGAAATTGTCCTTATTTTTATGGGAAATAGGGGTATTACTTTGGGAGAAGGTAATTGCATAATTTACAGGAGTACAAAATGTTACTTTTTTTATTTATATTGGTCAAAATATTCAAAGTTTATACCTAAAGTTTTATTTTATCATATCTGTTTAAGCGATCGTTAACTTTTTTACCTGCACAACATATAAAATACTATGATACAATGATAAACTTTTGTAGTAATATTAAAATAATGATAGAACTTTTTGTATCAATAGATAATTATAATAGTAATAAAATATTTATAGTCTATATAAATAAAAAATTAACAATATCCAAACAAAAATAGAATATTACCAAAATAAAATACTACTACCACGAACTAAGAGCATCTCCAAAGGTGGACGTCCGGTCGGCCGTGCGCGACGGGCGACCGGGACGCCCGCCATTGTGACAGGGGAGGTCGGATACGGACGTCCCGTGAGGACGTCGGGTGTCCTCGGACGTCGGCGCGACGGGCGGGCGGACGTCCGTCATTGTGGCGTGGGTCGGACGTCCGGGTCGGGCGTTGGTCCCGCCATCAGTTTCGTCGCCAACGGCAACCAGCACAATATGGGATACTATTTGGCGGATGAGATATACCCAAACTGGCCCGTCTTTGTGAAGACAATCAAGCATCCGCTCGGACAAAAGAAGTCATACTTTGCGAGCCGTCAAGAAGCAGCGCGCAAGGATGTGGAGCGGGCATTTGGTGTGCTCCAGAGTCGATGGGCGGTAGTCAAGGGTCCTGCACGGCAGTGGTATATTCCCAACATCGGCGATGTCATGTACTCATGTATCATAATGCACAACATGATTGTCGAAAATGAAGGTGCGGAACTGACTCAGTGGACCAATGAAGATGATACGGGTGCAGGTCTAAGTCACGGCGTGGCCACCGCGAATGTGAATATGGGGGTACCTCATGGAGAGGTCGAGCGGATGCGTGCATTTGCCGACATGCAGCAAACAGATGCCCATGTTCGACTTCAGAACGATATTATCGAAGAGGTTTGGACGCGGAAGGGTTGACGTTGATGTTAGTACTTTTTTTGTTTTATTATTATGTAATTTTTTTTTCAAATCATGTATATTTTTTTTAAATGAAGTTGTTAATTTTTCCCGTTCGTATTCGTGTTGAAATTTTATTTCCATAAACGTAAATTGTTTTATTTGTGAATTTGTGATTTTTTTATTGCGGGAAGTCCTAGTGGGAAGGGCGATGGGAAGGGCGGATTGTGAAGGGGATGTCCTACTGACGTAGCAGTGGGATGGGAAGTCCTAGTGACGTGGCGGGAGGTGTTTTCGGGATGTCCGAGTGGGACATCCGCCCATTGGAGATGCTCTAAACTTTTTATAGGAGTATAATATTAATATGTACTCCTTATTAGTATAGTTAATTTTGTATGAATTGTGTACTTTGTCTTCTCCCCAATGTGCATTCGCAGCTCTAGGGTTTCTTACCCGTCAGCAAATCTGAATCTCCCAAATTTTGTTCTATTTGTTTAACTTAACCCTCTTTCACTGTATTAGTGCTTTGGGGTTAAAGCGCGTACCTTGTTGAGTGAAAGGGATGAGCCTTTTCCAATTCCAACGAAGCTACTGAGAATCCGAGACTTTTCTCCATGGAAAATCCGGCTCCGATTGTACTGGATATCAGCTCCGACGAGGAGACGGTTTTCGGTGACGTCTCAAAAGGCTTCGGCGAATTCGGCTATAAGGAAGACGGCGAATGGCTGTCCAGGCTGCTGGTTGAGGTCGGCGGAAACATAGATGATGATTCCGACGACGTCGTTTTTGTAGGTGAGCTGTTCCCGAACGCCACTAAGAAATCGAGATCAGATTCAGTGAAGGTTGCTATTGATGACGGAGATGATGACGATTGTATGGTTTTGGATGGCGACCCTGACAATCCGGTGGTCGCCGTGAATCATAAGGATGACGGTGATGATTCCGATGATCTCGAGATTGTTGGGGAGAAGGGTGAGGTATGTGTTCCTTTTCATTTTTGCATGTTTGATTACATGACAATTAAATATTGCCCCTTTTTTGTTAACTTTTTAATTTTGTTGGATTGGGTGAAGAGAGTTGAATATATCACTTTCTTATGTTATTTGGTTTGGATTGTTTGTCTCTTATGAAGCTTGATATCTCTCTGCAATGATGGATTTGTTGGAAATTTTCGGAGAAATTGATTTGCGGTTTTTACGTTGTGTACTTTAAATTTAGATGTTTTTGTTTGTGCAACCATTATCTTGGTGATAAGAAGGGCTCGGGGTCTGATTCTAGAGGATGTGTTGTGTTTTCTGTTAAAGGTAGCCAACCGTAGTAGCTGCAATTTTTAGTATATCATGAAATACCCTTGGTTACTAGCTATGAATGTGAAAAGGTGGGAACTACTGCTTCTTGAAGTCTACTTCTCAAATAGTTGATCGAATATAAAAGATTTCTGACATACTTAGTACTTCCTCCATTTCTTCATAGTTGAGTCATTTTTTCATTTCGGAAAGTTTCTTCATAGTTGAGTCATTTCCATATATAGTAATTATTTTCTCTTTCTTACTTTACTCTCTCTTACTTTTTTCTCTCTACTTTATTCACTTTCTACTTTATTCTCTCCACTTTTTTTCTCTCTTACTTATTTTATCTATTTATTCAACACACTCAACATCCCTTTCTTAAACTCCGTGCCGAAAAGTTTCGCCTCAACTATGGTGAAACGGAGGGAGTACTTTTTTTCGAATTCAGTTAAAGCTTTGGGAACTAAAAGTGCGTATGTGTGAATATAATGGTTATTATTTGGTATTTATAAGGCCTCTGTCATGCCTGCTAATTGTTACTGATTTAATCTCGTTTTGAAGATACTAGTTGTTGTTATACTTTATTTGTTCAGATATTGGTTAAAACAAATGGCTACTGCATCTACAGGTGGCGTGCAGGGACTTTCCTCACCCAAGACATCTCTGTGCTAAGTATCACTTTGCGACTTATCGGCATGAGGTTCATTGTGGCCAGGTAATTTCTTTTATTTTGATATTTTGATATGTCTAGGGGAGAGTAGAAGGCTTCCATCTTTGATTTTGAATTCCTTAATTTCAGTGTCACTGTTATGTGTGTGATGTATTGGCTCCATGTCTCCATTGGGGCACTGGCTTTAACAGTGCTGACCATTGCCATGCTAGTGACAAAGAGGAATTCTGGAAATCAGAGCGGAAGCGTGTGAAGAAAATCGATAAGCCTGTTGCTAATCGCAGTACGATTACTGCTTGTGTAGAATCGTATTTCCAATCAATTCAAGTGCCGGGATGTGCTCCATCACAACCACACTCTTTGCCTCAGAATCAGGGTGTTAACCCCGGGACAATTCGTCCTTGTGTTCAGTCATCCAGTGTTAGTATGCCGAATGCCATGAACCGAGTAAGAAGCCAACCACCTGGACGTGTTGCTTCTAGATATAACCCTCTATCGCCGTTAGCTTCAGTGCGGTCACACTCACAACCTAGAAGTCCTTACACCCTTACTCCAAGGGTTGCTCCTATGAACAAAAGCCACCCTGTAGGAAGCCAAATTCCTCAATCCTCCCATCGTCCAGTCTTCAAACGTAATGGGTTGATTGGGGCTTCCACTAATAATAATAAGCACGCACATAGGTCTCAACTATCTGGAGACCCAACTCTAAGCAGGCGCCGGGCGTTGCAGGCTGCTGTCACAGATGTGCGTCGAAGTCAGGCTACTGTATTATCTTCTCGCCCTAACATGGATGCTAGGCATGCAAACTACTCTTCTTCTAATCCTCGGATGAACTTGCAGCGACTTCCTAACTACTCTCCTGTTTTCACACCGCACCAATCTCTGACGCCTTCTCAGCCATCTGTTAGTGGAACCTCTCTGGGGTCACCACGATTGCAACCCTACACATGTACTGAACCAAGAGCAGGAAACATTAGCAAGTCCGCTGGCCCCGAACCCTATATTACATCTGTTCCTGACAGCCATGTTCCTTCTCAGACTGTTGATTCCTGTCACTCGGATGCTGGCAATACTTTCCTGGATCAATTGCATTCAAGATCCACAATCTCCTCATGCTCCGGACCGATTAATGACTTTGCTCAACCTCAAAAACAAAGTCATCCTACTTCACCGTTGGCTTATGGCCAAAATGATGTCCAGCATCAGCATCTTACTCAAAGTGGTATGGGTTCAAGTCCAGCAGATTTTGGCTTCTTTTGTGATTCCTCTGTCAACCATGGCAATATGCAGATTCATGCCGAGAACGGGGCACCAGCTGAGACCTCACAGGTGCAAAATATACAAGATGATCAGCCAAGCGTAACACCCTTGACCGTGGACAACCCCCCTCAACAGAATACTGCATATACCTCCCCAATGAATGATGATGTCTGCCAGTTTCCTGAAAGTGGAGGACCTGGCTCGTTCGACTTTCATCTTCTTGACAGTAGTTGGATGTTTGAAAATCAGTCATTTACAGGAGCTGTGGAAGCTGCTGCTTCACCTAACTGGAATGTATACTCACCTGAAACTGCTTTTGCCGATACAGGTACCTTGTTTGATATTTAAAGCTTTCATGATGCTGCCCGAAATATGCTTGACAGGAAGGAATCGTGGTTCTGATTATGTTAAGTATTCTGCTCGATTCTTTTTGCCTTCTCCCTCTGTAAATTAAGCACATCATATCCCTCGTATCAAGGTTTTCTGTATAGTATTAGTAGGAAGCTTATCCATTTCTTTAATTATAAATTATGTTGTAATTTTAGTTGGCAGTTTGTTTTCTGGCTACATGCATTTTGATTTTTGACATTAGAGCTTCATGCTGCAGGAAGGGAAAATTGATGAGCTATAGCTCAGCATGTTTGTTAGTTAGGTTCTTGGTTATCCCTCTTGGTTAAGAGCTTGTCAAAGTTGCTACTTCTCACAAGTCACAAGGTTTTAATTAAACAAAAAATTAAAATATCAGCTTGTTATCATACAGCCATGTCTAAATAACTAAAAATATCATAATCTTGGAACAAAAGAGTAAGAATAAATTTGTTTTATTATAAGCTTAAACGGACGGTTTTGCATAATTGACAGCAATAAGGTCAAGGTAATAAACACCAAAATGTGAAGAGGTAAACTTAAACAGACAGCATCATCCACAGTAGCAGAAGAAGACACTCAAACATACGAGCAATAAGACAGTGGAGTTGTATGGGAGATTTCCATAGCAATGGAAGGTTAAACGATAGCTAATACTGAAGGCACGTGCTGGCTGAACATGGCACCATTAGTCGAACATGTCAAGCACAACACGGAGGCACATTCCTTCATGCATCATATCAAAGGCTTTGTTGATCTCAGGCAGTGTAGAAGTGTGGGTGATGTACTCATCAACCTTGATTTCCTGAAAGAAGGGTATATGTATGGTGGGAAAAGTTGAGAATGGCAGGATAAATTAACTGACTGATTAAGGAGAAGGAAGAATGTACTCACTTTCTTTAGATACTTTTCGACAAGCCATGGTACTTGTGAGCGGCTTTTGAAGCCACCAAATGCTGTGCCCTTCCAGACACGGCCAGTCACCAGCTGAAAAGGACGAGTGGCGATCTCTTGACCAGAAGCTGCAACGCCCACAATAACTGATGTTCCCCAACCCTAAAAGGTTAATACAGAAGATCAGTAATCCTTGAATGTTTTATATGATCTCATATAATTTTGTGGTGTTATAACTTGATTTAGTTACCTACCTTATGACAGCATTCTAAAGCAGCTCTCATCACACCCACATTGCCAATGCATTCAAAACTATAGTCAACACCACCATCTGTTAGATCCACAATGACCTGCTGGATTGGTTTCTCGTGATCCTTTGGGTTGATGAATTCAGTCACACCAAAGTCCTTTGCTGTGCACCACAATTTTCAGCAAGATTGGGAATAAAAAGATAGCACTTCTGTTTAATACTGCTTAGTTGCTAAATAATTATTGGAATCGGGAAACAAATGGCATGACCCATCGGTGATATTTCTTTTGTAATCAAGAGCTTTGAGACGCTAAACCAAACAAGAAGTAGATCAGTAATAGACACAAGTCACATTTGTATCATTTTTATTGGTCTTCACATTGGAAGAAGTCCCTAGGACATCATTAATTGGTTCTTCAAGCACATGAAACATATAGTTGATTTTACTACGTGGAAGCTACGTAGGCATACAAAGCTTTCATGTTCCATATTCTGATTAGCAAAAAACAGCAGACCCCCTAAAACACCAAAAGATACTACAAGAACAAGTAGAATATTTATTTTCTTGAGTCTGCTCAACTAAACAAGGACATTAGATAAAATTGAAAAGGAGGTTGGTTCATGTCCAGAATGTCTCTGGATACACAGCTTTGCTTATAGCAAGAGAAAATCCTAAAGTCGAATTTTTACATGAGGTCTTTACATACCACAGTCCATGGCATGAGCAAAAAACTCTTAGCACTCAAAAAATATCATGCACCAAAAATTTACTAATTAATTGCACAAGAAAGTAGTGTGAAGAAGGTGAAGTACCTCTATCAAACTTTTTAGTGTCAATATCTATCCCAATGATGCGGGAAGCTCCAGAAGCTTTTGCACCCTCTGCCACCTGAATCAGAAGTATTCATCATCTTCTCTGTATGATACAAGAAGTCAATCAGACTATAGAAAACTCACAGCAAGTCCAACAGTGCCGAGACCAAATACGGCAACTATGGAACCTTGTTCTACTTTTGCAGTATTCCAAACAGCTCCAAGACCTATATGAAATCAATTATACACAAGGATTAATAAATTGATGGTTGTGGTATGCTACTCATAAAAAATTGTTAAAAGTACCCCAGAAAAAAGACCTTTTGAGTTGTAAATAAATCAATTAGCTCAAATGCACGCGATCAAACTGCGTTTCAGACACTTTAAATCAATAAGTTAAGTTGACTGGATACCAAATTTATCCATGCAATGGGCTGCAATAAATGGAGAAGTTACTGTAAAAGACACCAAGATTTCTGGTGTTCTTTATCCTGATTGTTTAGGTTGAACTGTATGAGGGATCAAGAAATGCTAGATCCATTTAGAATTTCGGGTGTTCATAGACAACGGGAATTTAGCAAAAGACAACAAGATAACTTATTCATATTCAACCAGTGTAAGTAAAGATCCTTGCCTGTCGGAACACCACAACCGAGCAGACACACTTTCTCCAATGGTGCTACAGGGTCAATCTTGGCAACGCTAACATCATGTACAACAGTGTACTGACTAAACGTTGATGTGCCCATGAAATGATAGATAGGCTTTCCGTTGATTGAAAAGCGGCTTTTACGGTCAGTCAACATAACTCCAACTCCAGTAGCTACCCTGACTTTCCCACAGAGATTTGTCTTACCAGATTTGCAAAACTTGCATTCCTTACACTCAGCCTGATAACAGGGGATAACATGATCGCCCACTTGAACTTCTGTCACACCTTCACCAACACTCTCAACTATCCTGAGATCCCAACAGGAACATTTATCTGATGCTTAGTCAATATTCAGAAAAGCTAATTGTTCTTTAAATTTTAGCATTTAACATACCCAGCAGCTTCGTGACCAAGGATGCATGGGAATAGACCTTCAGGATCCTGCAACAAAGCCAATCAAGAGATCAGATTGGCTATAGATAGGATTATGCTGATCACTTTCTTTCCCTAGTATTTACTTTTTCCTTCCATTCTACAGCTTTGTTGCATTATATAGCGATATGGTGCATTCAAACACTAAATACACCCAAACACAGAGAAGACAAACAATACTCCATTATAACCAATCAAGCACATCCCGATTGAAAAAGTTCAGCTTCCTCTTTACTTCATAAAAAAACATATATATTCCACATTTCCGATCAATATGAACAAACTCCTTATGAATCTTCGAAAAATGATTGACTAATTCACTATCATTTGCTAACGTGTTTGCACAAAATTCGTACACACACACTGGAAATTACCTTGCCGCTCCAGGTGTAGGCATCCGTATGACAGAGAGCGGTGAAGAGGATTTTGATCCTAACCTCTCCGGCTTGCGGCGGCGCGACCTGCACCTCTTCGATCACCAGAGGTTTATTTGGTTCCCAGGCCACCGCCGCTAATTAAAATTAAGGAAAAACTAATCAACAAAACACTCAATTGATTGGCAGTAAAACGGTAAAACGCATAAAAATGAAAAGGATCGATACCTTTGCAAGTAATGACTTGACCTTGAGTAGCCATTGATGGATAGAATAGAAGGAAACAGATCTACAGAGAGTAAGAGTGACGGTGGAGGCGCCGCTAGCAAATGAATAATTAAATTTTTATTTAGAAATCTAAACTATCCAATAAATATAGGCCACATGTGGCGCAGTGACAAACTCCCTCGACTACTATTCTAGATAAATAATTTAATATAAATTTTATTTGCAAACAAATGATTATCTACCATTTATGTCAATAATATGTTTATGACCATTAAATTATTTAATTAATAGAACTAAGATAAATGTATAAAATAAAATAAAGTACAAACATTAGTTTGTTTGCTTCTGATTACCAAGTAAGAACACCAAATCACTGAAAGTAGTTGGGGACAAGTAAAGTAAAATAAAAAAATTCGAACTATGATAATCTTTTCGATTAATATGTGTATGAAACCTAAATGTGAGTACAAAAAAATAATTTACTGTATTATCTAAATTTTTTCACAAAATTATACAATAAACTTTGTAAGTGTGATTGATAATGAATTTTACATTTTAAGTTAAAAATATGCTCATATCCCACTATTTTTAAACATTATTAATAATGATTCTTCGTTTATTACTCATAGTCCAATATTTTTTAAAAGTTATTAATCTATTTAATTCACTTATATCCCATGATATTCTTGACAAAAATAAGAAAAACTTGGTGGGCCTTTCAAAGCCTGTCTTGCCCCCACTTTTTGCTATTGGGCTGATGATATTTATCCCACAATACTTGGGTTTAAACATTGTGTGGGACTTTGGCATGAATTTTCATACCTATTCTAAGTTTGTCAATGGACACAATCTTAAATCCAATTGATTTGTGTAACTCTTTTTTATTTATATCTTCTCTTTCTTTTATTTATTTAATTA
Organism: Salvia splendens; assembly: GCF_004379255.2. Taxonomy (NCBI): domain Eukaryota; kingdom Viridiplantae; phylum Streptophyta; class Magnoliopsida; order Lamiales; family Lamiaceae; genus Salvia; species Salvia splendens. Next base: position 42,113,230 of record NC_056032.1, read on the forward strand.
ATTAATTTGTTGTGCTTTAAAATTCGTCCCATTCACACAAAGGACTATTCATGTGAGTATGGGGTGGTGAAATTGATGTGAGGGGTCAAAGGATATTTATAGTGGATGAAAGACACATATATATACATGTGACCCCTAACTCCCTAATTCAACTATATATGAAACCTTTTCCCCCATCAATCCTCTCTCTCTCAAAATAATCAAGAAAACGAGAATTTCACCAAAATCAGAAGAGAAGAAGAAAAATCACATCAAAGGAAACTTGAACACACACCATGGCAGCAGAAGAGCCCTCAAACTCATCACCACAAAGCATGAAAATCACAGTCCAAAGCAACCCGTCTGCATCACAGCTCTCTGAACTGGGCATCAAATCTTGGCCCAAGTAAGCCCTTTTCTTGATTTTCTGTCTTCCTCTACTATAAATTTATTTGTAAGTATGTAATTGTGGTGTGGTGTGGTTGGACAAAAAAAAGGTGGGGTTGCTCTCCCGGGAAATACCAGCTGAAATTCGAGGCACAAGAAACGTGCTATTTAGTGCGGGGGAAAGTGAAGGTGTATCCCAAAAACAGAGATGGGGAAGAAGAGGCAGTGGAATTCGGAGCAGGAGATCTCGTTGTGATTCCAAAGGGGCTCAGCTGCACTTGGGATGTGTCCATCGCCGTTGATAAGCACTACAAGTTCGATGCTTCTGCTTCCTCTTCCTCTTCCTCTTCATCTTAGCTGATTAATTAAGAATTTAGAGGTATGTTTATTCAACAGTTGATTCGTGTTTTGTTTTGTTTGTGGAGGAAGGAAGTGGGGTGTGAATGTGATGTAATCTGGAATAGCGGAAGGGGAGAATTATTAGGGGATGGGATCCCCTGCTGTGGTGGGAGCACAGCAGGGGCTGCTGCTCCTCATAAAAATATTTTAATTTTTTTTTTTTTTTTTTAATAATTTGAATTTAATATTAAAATATTTGTATGGGAGAGGCACAGGGGCTGCTGTGCTCCCACCACAGCAGGGGATCCCATCCGAATTATTAGTCAATGCCAGTGGCAGTGGCAGTGGCGTTCAAACAACACTTTAAATGTGCCTTTTGACTGGTCAAATCATTTCATACTTCATCTTTCTAGACTACTGTGCCTCGCCTTGTCTTACTTCATTCCTTTTTTACTACTACTAGTTTTTTTAGTTTTTTGAGAAAATATCGTGAGAGTGTCACTTTTTTTTCCACGGTCACCAAAAAAAAGTGTCCACGCAACAGGGGGACACTCTCAAACCACAAATTACGTTATTTTATTAATTATTAGTATATTTTAATTCAGTCTAAAATAAAAATTATTGGATTATAATAATTAAAAAAATACACATAATTTAATTAAAAAAATACAATATTTATTCTCACACAATTTTGTGTTTTAAAAAAATTAAAACACATAGATTAATATACACTCTCTCTCTCCACTTCCATCTTTCCCAAATTTCTTTATCTCTCTCCACTTCATCTTCACTTCACTTCATCTTTCCCAAATTTCTATCTCTCTTCACTTCATTTTCCCCAAATTTCTGTCTCTCTCTTCATCTCCATCTTCATCTTTCAAAGCATGTATTTAATTCACTTATATCCTTCATCTTCCTCCACATAGAATAAATGAAGAAAATAAAAAAAATATGAAAATCGAATTCCAGCGGCCGCGGCTCACCGGGCCACGCAATAGCCCGTCGCAAGCACCACCGCGACTCATACCCCCCGCCCCGTCCACGCCGACTACTCGACGGACGGCTGTCCGCCCCGGCGCATCCGTCCTCCGCAATAGGGAGCGGCGCCGCCGGCCCCTATTGTGGACACTCTAAAGCAGGGTTAATTATAGTACTCCGTCGCATGAAAGATGACTCATTCCTTGGACGACACGAGATTTTATGCAATTTTATTTTGTGTATTAAGCGGATAGAATAAAGTAAGAGATATAGAATAAAGTAGAGGTAAAAGTGTTTCCATTTTAAGTAATTGGTCATCTTGATTGGGATAAATTAAAAAGAAAAAGTGAGTCATCTTTAATGGGACCGGAGGAAGTACAACTCTTAAAACACTAATAAACTAGTAGTATTTTATTAATTTGGATATGAGAGAAATTATGTATGATTTGAAATTTAAAATATATTAAATTAATCTCATAATCCACCGTACGTTTTTTACACTGAAATTCATAGTTTTTATGAGTGGTATACGAATCTATATAATGAATTTCGGCTTTTAAATCATACACAATTTTCTTCTAAATCCAAATTAATGATAATTAAGAAAATTGTTAAGTTGTAATATAAGTTATTAGCTATATTTGAAAATTATGAGATTGACTAAACTTCGAGATTTTGTAGACAATTTACTCATTTTTAAAAAAAGGACGTCCAGGACTCCACAACCCACAATGCATGGACTCATATGTAAGAAGCGTTGGAGGTTGTCGTCTTGCTAGGTTGGCTCGCATGGGCAATAAATTTTACTCGATCAGTGAGTGACGCGTGCTTCGCACTCACTAACACACGAGCATGGGCATCCATTTCTTTTTTTCAAAATCTCAATTTTCATTTATTTTAATTTTGCTAAATCAAAGTGTTAATAATTCAATTTTTAAATAGTCGTTGACAACCCTTTTTGTATATTTTGTTCATTTTTATAAATATCTTTCATGTCATATATTTTACACCACATTTCAAATTTTCTAGAAGTTCTTAATTTTAATTTTTATAATTAAAATTTCAATGGAATTGGTATTTTTAATTATTTCTATATATTTTAATTATAATCTATAAATACTACTACTACTACTACTACTATATAATTGCAAATTATATATAAAATAAATTGGAAAATGAGATATATGAGATAGATACTACATACTAGTATGAAATATAGTTTGTGGGTATTAACTATTAAGGAACGGAAAATAAATGGTATGGTACATAACTGAGAGACAACTAAAAGTCCCATAATAGACATGGGTTGTAGACAACCAATGGAGAAATATTTATATTATTGAAAATATCTATAATGTCTTGCTCACTATATATATACATTTATTGAACAAGTTCTAACAAGATGTAGTGGATGTAAATTTGTTGACCAGATGATAGAGATTCCATTACTTTTATCTCTATTTATCACTAACTACCAACATAGTGAGTCCAATCTTTATTTTTGTATATATACGTAGTACTTTGTAAATAAATTAAATTGAAAGGCTGATCATTTTTTTTATAAAAATTGTAAAATCTAATTGCTATCAACCTGCCGCCTTCTAAAAACACAAGTTTACTAGAGTTAGTAGGTGGAATATAATTTTAGTAAAATCATCATAATTTATACCCCTGCTATGGTATGGATAAATTTAATTTTTTTTTTTAACCAGTTCCTACCTTTCGATATAGCGTATACCTAAACTTCAGTGTGAAGATATTGTCATTATTTTCGGTATACCAAAATTATTGATATAAAAAAAATTATATGTACATGGATTATGCCAAAATTATTAAAATTTGACAATATAGAAAACACTTAACTAAACATGTAATATAACACATATATTTATTTTATAGTTATATTACACAACTCACTGGATCATCATTTTTTTAACAAAATATATATCTCACTTAAATGAAGAAATAATAAAGTAGTAGTATAAGAGAGAAGAAAGGACATGGTACAAAAAATAATAAAGGAGTAGAAAGAAAAATGAGTTATTTAATCTAAAGACATATCAACAAAACATGCATTAATTATAACGAGAGGAGGAATACAAACTCACTCAGTCATAACTCATTGTACGTCACTTGCATCATATTCTATTTCAAATTATTTCATACTAATTGAGTCATTATTATTTATGGTAAAAAAACAATTTATTATCTTTCATACTTACACATATTGTGTAACATATTCACTTTTTATTTAATTATTAAACACCACATTCTTAATGTATTTATTTCATACACCAATAAAACTTTTTGTATACTTTGCATTAATTAATTTTTTATCATCAAATTAAATATTAATTATATATTTTATGTACACAGTGTAATTACATCTCCATATATTTGCTTATAATAGTTTCTTTCCTTTCCTATTTTATTTATCAATAAGTGTGGCAATTATTAATTATTTTGTTTTGTTTTGTTTATTTTTCATCCCCTTTATAAAAATTACTTAATCAAGCTCAATCCCTTTTTAGTTTTTACCTTGCCAAGGCAGACTTAAACTTTTTCATATGGTTTATTTTACCTCTGAAATTTATAGTATAAATAGTCAAATCTTGGTCATTTTTTTTTGTTTTTGACTTTTTTCTTATGCTAAGAGCATTCACTGCCGAGCGATCGGCCACCCATCACCATCATCGGCCCCCATTGTTGTGAGGGGGCCGATCACCGTTCTTCATCGCCTCCGCCCCGAAGCCGATCCATCGGCCGCGGCGATTTCCTTTTTTTAAATTTTTTTTATTCATTTTTTATTTTCTATATATACCCCACTACCCATCAATTATTCACATTCATCCCACTTCATTTTATCTCATTTTACATATTACTTCTCTTTAATCACAATGTTTTTTAATGTTTTTATCAATGTTTTTAGTTTGTTTTTTTATGTATTTTTTTAAATGTAGGATATTTTTTAATGAAATTTATTTTTTTATTGAGTTGTCTTTAATTTATTTTTCTTGTTATTTTATTTTAGTTCACACCAATAATTAAAAGTGAAATATATGTGAAAATGAGATGGGCTGTGAGATTAGCTCCCATTGCACGAATATAGGCTCTAGGATGGCTGTTGACGTTATTGACTCGGTAGGAGAAAATGAAGATAGACTCTGAAATTCGTTCCGGATTTAAGGCCACCACTGTGAATGCCCTAATCACTTAAATTTATGTAAGAAAATGAAACTAACAAACTTTATATTAATTATTCACACAACAATATTTTTAATATATAAATGATGGCCTAAGACCATCCACAACGCGTCTCGCGCCGGGCTCGCGTCTCGTCTCGGAGAGACGAGACCCCCGCGAGACGCATTGCAGCGGCCATCTCGTCTCCAGCTCGCGACCGTCTCGTCGAGTAGCTCGTCTCGGAGAGACACGAGACGAGCTGTCTCGCCACGCGCCCGAGACACGTGGCACGTCCCCATGCGTGCGTGACGCCCACTCGCTGGCCCGCGAGTGGGCGTCGTCACTGATGACGCAATAATTCATTTTTTTTTAAAAAAAATCGATTTTTAATAAAAAATTTTTTTTCAAACGGTAATATTACCGTTAAATATTTATTTTCATTTTTAAAATTTTTAATTTTTTTACTCTATAAATAATTCTATTCCATACTCATTTCAAACACAAACACACATCTATTCCTCTCAAATCCTCTCTATCACTCCAATTTCCATCTTCAATCAACTCAAACAAATGGATCATTTTGAGCAAATGCGCCAATTAATGGAACAATCACTCGAAGAAGATCGACGACGAGAGGCGGAGGAAGCCGCACCACCCCCACGACGCTCCCGGAAGTACATCAATCGGAACCGGGAGGAAGCCGCCGCACGGTTAGTACGCGACTACTTCTGCGATAACCCGATTTGGGGAGATACCTATTTCCGTCGCCGTTTCCGCATGCGGAAACCGCTATTTCTCCACATAGCGAATACTTTGGCGGCCAGGGAGGAGTTCTTCCGAGAAGGGTTCGACGCGGTCGGTCGTCCCAGCCACACGACGCTGCAGAAATGTACTGCAGCCATCCGGCAGCTTGCGACTGGACAAACGGCCGACATATTCGACGAATACCTGCACATCGGAGACAGCACTGGGCGCTTGTGCTTGCTCAACTTCTGCAGAGGCGTCCGGGCAGCCTTCAGTGACGAATTTCTCCGGAGGCCAACCACGGAGGATTGTCAGTTCCTCCTCAACCTGCACGAACAAGTGCACGGATTCCCCGGGATGCTTGGCAGTGTCGATTGCATGCACTGGCAATGGAAGAATTGCCCGGTGGCTTGGAGGGGTTCCTACACGAGCGGCCACAAAGGCACCCACCCAACCGTTGTACTCGAGGCCGTTGCCGACTACCGACTTTGGATCTGGCACGCGTACTTCGGGGTCCCTGGCTCGAACAACGACGTAAACGTGCTCCAACAGTCCGACCTCTTTACCGAAGTTTTGGATGGTAAAGCGCCGGCCATCAACTTCGTCGCAAACAACCGACGGTATAAAATGGGGTACTATCTCGCCGACGGCATCTACCCGAAGTGGCCGACCTTCGTGAAGACGTGCGGCAGGCCAGCGAACCCAAAGCAGGCTCTTTTTGCGCAGAAGCAGGAGGCTGCGCGCAAGGATGTGGAGAGGGCGTTCGGGGTTCTCCAAGCGCGCTTCAACATCATCAAAGCCCCGGCTCGTTCGTGGTTCATGGAGAGCATGGTCGACATCATGTATACGTGCATAATCTTGCACAACATGATTGTCCGAGACGAAGGACCCGATGCCGGAAATTGGTTCGACCCCGAATCCCCCGGAAGCTCAACTGCAAGTAGTCCGCCGCGAAGTGGAGCGCATCCATCTATACAAGAACGGTTGGCTATTCGGGCAAGGACACGCGACTCTAGCGCCCACACCCAACTCCAAGAGGATCTAATTGAGCACATTTGGGAAAACTTTGGCGGAGAATATTAAATTATGTCATTTTTATTTTTTTAGAATTTTAATTATGTCTTCGCTTTTTTAATGTTAAGTTGTAATATTGTTTTAATTTTAATAAAGTGTGTTTGTTTAAATTGAATTGGGTTTTAAAAAAAATTATAAATTAAATTGAATGAATAGTAATTAAGAGACGGTATAGAGACGGTTAAGAGACGGAGCGTTGCAGCCTCCGTCTCTTAGTTAAGAGATGGAGGAAAAAAGGACAGTGGGGCCCTCAAATAGTGCTCAAATAGTAGTTAAGAGACGGTTTAAGAGACGGTATAGAGACAGCGTTGTGGATGGCCTAATCATTTTGTATATTTCATATATAACTTCTACAAATTCAATAGAAAATCACTTTATATTGTAGTAATTTGTAATAATTATATTGTTTTACTATAATAATCGGAATGAAATGGTCTTTATGCTCCATGTTATAAATAACATCGTTTGAATTTCAATAATTTACACATTAATAAGTTACTATAGTAGAATGATTGTCTGTGACAAGGACCGTGAGCAATAAATAAACATCAGTTACAAAATTCATTAAATGTACTTAATCGCGTACTGTACAATATAATGTGAGTAATTAATTCAAATGGTGTGGCATTTCTGTAGAGAAAATATTAGTGTAAACTAAATTTGGTTTGCCACTATCCTAAATAAATAAAAATAATGAAAAAAAGCAGAGACTTGAGCAAAGTGGCGTCGTTTAGCTACTTAATTAGTAAAAACAATCACAAAAGAACAAAATAATCATCCTTAATCTTTAAACAACGAAAAGACAAATCACCCCAAAAATCGGTTTTTCTTTCCTTTTGGCAAGACCCTATCATTGGTTCGTGAAGCCCACGCGCTCCAATTGTTTACTTTCTAGTAAATCTTGTAACAGCAGGACAGAGTGCTGGTGGCTCCACCGTCATTAAATCCTCTCTACCACCCCGCACTCTCACTCTTCCCTCTCCCTCTCTCTCTCTCTCTCTCTCTCACACACACGCCAAAGCTCTCTCCTTCGATTTCGCTTTTACTCACTTTACTTTCCTCTTGCTTTCCGAAGATCCATTTCTTCTACTGTTCTCTACATTTTCCTCACTATTTCCCCCCATTGCAGAAGCTCCAGCTCTAGATCTCCGCCGCAGCTCATGGATCTATGAATTGGCCGCCGGAATTACCCGCATTGCCGCTTTTCAGCTAGGGTTTAGCATAATTGTGTTATTTGTTGGTTTGGTGTAGGAAAATCGATATGCGAACTCCACGCAGCCGGCGCCAAGTGAGTAAGAGTATTTGTCGGCGGGAAGAGCTTCAGCGAGTGTTCGGCGGCGGCTTGGTTGTTTGAGATAAAATGTACGTGAATTGCGTTTTGGAGAGAGAAGATGCTCCTCTTTCTGCTTCCTCTGCTCACTTTGCTTCCTACTAATTTCGGTAATTTTGGTACCTTTGTTGCTTAATTTTTTTTAACATTACTTAGCTTACTTGCTTTGCTAAGTGCCAAAATGCGTGTGAATATATTTTATTGCATTTTTGTTCATCAATGGGGGAAGTCTGTGGATGATTTCCTGCCTCATATTATGTTGTGATGCCTCAGAATTTTTGTTGATAGAGAAACTTTTCTTTCCTTGTCCAGGTACTCCTTTAGAATTCATCTACCTATCTCCATTACAGCAACCCCTGCCATCATCTGCAAGGAAGAGTTCTAGTGATCATGGTAATAACAACTTGTTAGAAGCTAATTCAATTTTTTTCTTCGAATTATTCCATATAACATGGCGCCTCGTTTATAGGAGTAATAGGTTTTGCCATTTAGTTCAACTGTAAAATATTGTTCCGAAATTTATAAATAGACATGCTAGGTGCATATGCATATGAACCATCTAAGTTTTCTTTTCCTTTCGCTAATTTCTTCCATGTCATATGTAATAACCTTTCCAAACATATTAAATTTGATACATGTAAAAATGATGTTTTTACTTGTCGCAGTGAGCTTAGAATCAATGAGTTCAACACTTAGTTCAATTCTTAGAGCCCGAAGGCACCATTTTAAGAATCCACCAGCAGCACCGGCTCCATCTCCGGTATCTCAAGGTATTGAGATGCTCATCTGTTAATATTTAATGTGAAATTCCTTACTGATGCCACTTTATCTTAGGTCCAGTTGCTAGTAGGCCTACTACTGGTAGGACCAAGGGTAGGCATCAGCACCATCGGCATAAAGTCAGAGGTCCTGCAGTTTCTCCCTCTCCTTCTGCTACTTCAGGTGGATCATCTTATTGGAAATCCCTTTCTTTCTCGCTCTGTCTCTCACATGACAGACATGATTGTTTAATGAAGAGAAATAGTGAAGTGCAATATGTGTTCTAGGAAACAAGCATGGCATACTAACTTTGGCTGAACTATTTTCATGCAAATACTTAGTGACAAATTAGACCTATTAAATGATGTTCTTCTACAATGAAATTTTTAATTTTAGGTTACATAGAGAATGATGACTTAATCAACTTCATAGTCCTTATTGCAATAAACCCATATAGCATAATTTAGCCTACATGCTTGAGGATATTCTTTTGCTTCCTTGCATTGTTGTTCCATGCTAATCATTTTTCTTTATTGCATGTTTCATGAGTGTAATGCGACGAGGAGCAAATTGTTAGTTGTTCAACTGAAAATTTACTACATTTTGGGGATTATTCAAACTTTTTTATTCTGTGCGACCAGCTTTTACAATAAGTTGTTTGGGAAAATAATTCATCTACTTGAATTCATACTTAGTCCAGCATGAAATTACACATGCTTATGTGAAGGATCTAGATTTAAGAGCTTTGATCTAAGGCTGCATACTTTAGCAACAGTTTTACTTGTCTTGATACTGATGCTACACTTCCCAGAACTAGTGCGAGCCTGTTTTCATATGTGTTCTTCCTTTACTTAAATTGGGATCTAAAGGCATTGCCTGCAGTGTCAACTTGACTCTTATAAGTCTTCATATATTTATAGAAACTTATGATTGTGAGTTTGTTTTAAGTAGGGTTAGTGCCAATGCAGTAATCATGTTATGTGGCGCTTGTCTTGAATAACGTATAGTATTAATTTTGCTTGTCACCTTATTACTTGTGTTAAGACTGTTAGTAATTCTGGGAGGCATTTTGATGGATAAATGTGGCAGGTTGTGGTCAGACTTGCGCAGAGCCACTTACTTCAGCTCCAATTGGTTCACCCTGTATGTGTGTATTTCCTATGAAAGTCAGACTTCTGCTAGGGGTACCACTTTATGCTATCTTTCCGGAGGTCAATGAGATAGCGAAAGAGTTTGCAGCTGGCACCTATCTTTTACAAAGTCAAGTAGCAATAATTGGTGCTAGTGCTGATAGTCAAAATCAGGACAAGACAGTGGTTGATATTAATCTAGTTCCTTTGGGGGAGAAGTTTGACAATACAACTGCCATCCTGACTTATCAAAGAATTTTTCACAAGAAAGTACCTCTGAATATGACACTTTTTGGTGACTATGATGTAATATACATTGCTTATCCAGGTGATGAAGAATCTTCACATTAATTAAGTTCATGTTATTGTCATTTGCCAGTTTTGTGTTCTAAATGTTATGTACACTTCATGCAGGACTCCCTTCTTCTCCCCCTTCTGGCATTATTTTTGGTGAAGGTCCAACTGGAAGTATTGGGGACAATCAATACCCTTTTACTGCAAATTTTGGTGGCAAACATCAGAAAATGAAACCTCGGATAATCATTGTCATTTCTTTATCAGCTTTTGTGCTCTTGGTGGTTTGTTGTGCTGCAGTTGCTGTCCTACTGAAGTGCAGGAATGCTCGCAGACCATCCAATGCTGTTGGTCCAGCTTTCACATCATCAATGAACAAAAGATCTGGTATGTTCTCAAGTTGTCATGCTTTATATGTGGTTTCATATATCCTAATTGTCTAGATTTATTAGGCCTGTTTTCTATGTCATATGGAGTGAGCTCCTAATCTTTAAACATAAAAGAGTATGTTTGACTGCTTGACCACGTACTAACAAATATAGATCATAGACCTTCTGGTCTCCTACTCACGCTTATGGTTATGGAGTTATTTCAAGTAGGTATTCAACTGCATTTTTTGTACAGGGGAAATTGATCTTGTTTTGTGTGTTTATATTTCAAGTATGTAGTGAACTGCATTTTTTAGTTACTTATGTTGGAAATTTTCTGTTTTAATACTCTGCTAGGTTCTCTAGTTAGATCTCATCTACGTAACGATCGGTGGTTTTACATTTGTAAAGGCATATGCCAAATTGTGCAAGTGGTTACTTTGTTCTTCTGTAAACTTTGCTTATTTTCAAATTTTATGGTATAGGAATGGGGTCTATGCTGTCAAGTAGTCCATCCAGCTCAACTTCAGCTTCTCTGGTGTCTGCCATGCCTGCTTCAGTTCTTTCTGTTAAAACATTTTCGCTAGTAGAGCTTGAGAATGCCACAGACAAATTCAGCCTAAAGAAGGTGCTTGGTGAAGGAGGATTTGGGCGTGTATATCATGGGCTTTTGCAGGATGGAACTGAAGTTGCTGTTAAATTACTAACAAGGGGCAATCAGAATGGTGACCGTGAATTTATTGCTGAAATCGAGATGCTTAGTCGGTTGCATCACCGTAACTTGGTGAAATTAATCGGCATATGTATTGAACAGCGTACACGCTGCTTGGTGTACGAGTTAATTCGCAATGGCAGCGTTGAATCCCACTTACATGGTATACCTTAATCATTTTCTTCAACTTTATAAGTATATCCCATATCTTTTAGCCTCTCGATTTCAGTGACACATGAAAATTGGCATGACTTTTGTTGACTGAAATTTGGCTGTTGATATTTTAGGTCCAGACAGGAGCTTGGGGCCTCTTGATTGGGATGCACGTCTGAAAATTGCGCTTGGTGCTGCAAGAGGATTAGCTTACCTTCACGAAGATTCTAATCCACGGGTTATTCATAGAGACTTTAAAGCTAGTAATGTTTTACTAGAGGATGACTATACTCCGAAGGTTTCTGATTTTGGTTTGGCACGGGAAGCCACGGAGGGAAGCCAGCATATATCTACCCGGGTCATGGGAACTTTCGGGTATGTTCTTTCTAGAAGAAAAATGTTTTATGATACTTTTATGTTATTCATTAATATGAGGCTCTTTAACATAAAATTATGCTGGATAGCTTTGAAAGTTGAAATAATGAAAGAGATCCTTGGTTTGCAATTGCGTATTGTTTCTTTTTACGCATTTCGCTCTCTTACTTTTTTTCAGTTTCTCTCTCTCCCTCTCTGATGTATTTGTATAATGTAAATCTAATCATACTGTGGCCTATCTGATTTCATATGCCTAATACGTATTTTGACTCCACCAGATATGTTGCTCCTGAATATGCAATGACTGGCCATCTGCTTGTCAAAAGTGATGTCTATAGTTATGGGGTGGTGCTACTGGAGCTTCTCTCCGGTAGAACACCAGTTGACATGTCACAGCCTCCTGGACAAGAAAACCTTGTAACTTGGGCACGACCCCTACTGACTAATCGAGAAGGTTTGGAGCAGCTAGTTGATCCATCGTTGGCTGGGAGCTATGATTTTGATGACATGGCAAAGGTTGCTGCTATTGCTTCCATGTGTGTTCACCCAGAGGTGACTCACAGGCCATTCATGGGAGAAGTAGTTCAGGCACTCAAGCTCATCTACAACGATACAGATGAGACGTGTGCTGATGCTTTTAGTCTGAAGGAATCGTCAGCCCGTGATTCAGATTTCAAAGCTGACTTTGCCCCATCAGATAGCAGCTGGTGGAATGGAGGGGGCCTCACTCCCCGATTGACATGTGGGCAAGCTTCTTCTTTCATAACTATGGAATACAGTTCTGGCCCACTCGATGATCTGGAAAACAGACCGTTTTCAGCTTCGGGTGGGATGTCTTTGCCATTGAGACATGGAAATAGATCGGGCCCCTTGAGGACAGTAAGGAGTAATCGAGCATTTTACAGATTACAGGGAAGCATGAGTGAACATGGAGGAGTCCTCAACAGAAGTGCTTGGAATAATGGGAGCTCTGGCCATGAAGCTTCGGTTTAGGGTGTGTTTGAAGATGTACAGTATCGAAGGATCGATCATTGGTTGAAGATGAGTGGTTTTTCGGTGTGTAGCATTAGGGTGTTGAAATTGGCTGAATTTGATTGTGGAGAATGGAAGAAGAGATTCAATGGCTTCTAATTTTGTTAAATCTTACAATTTGTTAACACATACGGACAAGCGGTAATGTGGACTCTCATTGTTTGTACATTCAAATGAATTAACTTTTCAGCTTTGAATGGCTTAATCCAATTGTCCATTTCTTGGTGATTTCCGAATAGCCTAAAGAAAGTAGAAAGTGGTCAAAAGTTCATATTTTTTTTACTTTGTATAGTTCATATAATCTCGATTATATGCAACACTTTAAAACGAACATAGGCACGGGCATCTCGATTTCCGATGAATGTTGTAAAAATGCAATCCAAAAGTTGATTTCACCATTATATATATATATATAGGAATTAGGAATAGGATGCCAAATATTCAACTTTACATTACCAACAAAATAAGGCAACCAGAAACAGAAAAAAACCAAAAGAGAAAAGAAAAGTCCTTCCAACTAATCCACAAGTCTACAAAGCAAAAAAAAATAAGTATAAAAGGAAGCAACATAACACAACCTAACAGCAAAGATCATGATCATTCAAGGCATGTAGTTTCCACACTACAACATGCCATCCGCATTCGAAGGCAGCCTCTTGAAGAAGCTGATGGAGCTCGACGGATGCCGGCTCCTAAACCTGGGCGGCCGGAGGTAATAACCTCCGCCCAGCGCCACCACCCACCTAATCGGCACCAAGTAGAACCCAAACGCCGCCACCAAACACACCACCACAAACAAGAACGTCGCCCTCGGGTCCCTCCAGCTCAGCAACGCCTGAAACCTCTCTCCCTGTGTCGCCAAGTCCCCCACCGCAGTCTGAATCCTCCCAGCCACGCTCCTCAGCCGATCGTACCTCATCCGCACCAACTCCGGACTCCGGCTCGTCGGGAACGAGTCAAACTCCTCGTCCAGCTCATCCAGATGCACGCTCTCTGCGTACGACACCTTAGCATCCATGTAGGGCGGATGTCGCAGCCTCAACCTGTACCGCCACATCCCCACCCCCGCCATCGTCAACAGCACGCATGGCATTACGATCTCCGGGACCATCACCGCCACCATAAACATCATCAGAAACACAGCAGACACCACCGGCCTCTGCCAGCTCCTCAACATCTCCATCGTCCTCCCCGCCGCCACGACCCACCCCACCACCTTGGTGAGCCTGAGGAAGTTCGCCTTGCTCTTCCTCATGCTCCACATGTTGGAGTCATGGTCGAGCATGTACTCGACCACCTCCCTCCCCAAGGCGGGCTCAGCCCGCCCCAGCCTTGCCGCTACCACGCTCATCGCCTGGTGGCGCAGGCTTTCCAGCTGCGCCATCGACAGCGGCACCACATAGTGCATCCTCGGGAGGAGCGGCGTGGCATACATGTGAAGCACATTCAACATATTTGCGCACGTGAACCTCACCGCCAAATGCAACTCCCCCATTTTCTTCACCCCGGACGGGTGAAGCATCATGAGAGGGTACGCGTGCGCGTACACCCGATCCGTATCCAGTGTAGAGAGACGGATCCGCACCTTCCCTATCCTCGTGTCACGGGAGCCGGCCCCAGCGACACGAGAATTATCAAACAGACCGATCGAGATAACCGTGCAAGGATCGAACACCTCCCACGTGTACTGCTCGTTCCACCTCGGACTCAAACTATCCACCGCGGTCCGAGTCCTCACCCATTTCTGCCCATATTTAGCAACACAATAGGCATCCGCAATCCCTCCCTTCCCTTCCTTAACCTTCATCGGAACAAGATTCGACGCCCCCAAAATCCCAACCTCAAGAACCCCAATGCTAGGCTTCCACAGCTGCTTCGCCGTGGGGCGGACGTCGCTGCTGTACACGGTCGCCTCATCGAGCACGTGGTATCCGCCCTCCAGCGACGCACGTAAATGCACCCGACACCCGAACCCCACTGCCTTCCCCTCGAGCGTGTCGAGGTTGTACCACCTGGATACGGCGCCTTTCTCGTCGAGATGCCTCTCGACGTTGGAAACCGGGAGAGCCATCCTCCCGACAACCTCATCGCCGCGGCTCGAACCCAAATGATCCTCAATCGAGATCAACAAGTAGTCCTCAAAAGGCTCAGCCACAACAAACATCAAATCCTCATCCCAATAAGGATTAGAAAAGCTCCTACCCGAAAGAGATGCAATTCTCGTCTTCAAAACCTGATTCCCCACTTGAACTTTAACATACAGCTCTGGATACCTCATCTTGTCTCCCAACACCACATCTTGAGCTTCAATCACACCAATCCTCAAATACCACAGCTTTGGAGACAAATAAACCTTCGATTTAATCGAGTTCAAACCATCAAAATGGACATTAGCCGCCTTGGAATGCCACGCCTCTGAAAAGGCTTCATCAGCTTGAGTTCCGAACCAAATTGAAACCATTACCTCACCGGATTTCATTTTCTCCCCTTTCTTATCCTCCATCCTATACCACTGCGGCGCCAGCTGGCTGTCCGGTGGGACCCGCTTCGGAACCTCTGAAAGATCGAACCAAACACGCCCCAAGAACTCATCTTTCTTGTTTCCCTCCTTCACGAAGACCTCCACCGCCGACGACTGAATGCAGTCTCTGGAGAAGGCAAACACCTGATTCCACTCCGGATTGGTGGAGAAGGAGACCCTCTTCGTGATCCCCTTGTAGTTCCCGAGCTTCACCTCCGCCACCGCTTCTCCGCCGGCGTACGCCGCCGCCAGCTCCCTCGCCTTCACCACTCTCACGTAGAGATACTGCATTTGCTCCACCAGATCATAGGCGGAGCTCGTTCTCCCCAGATGAGGCCTTGTCTCCTTCAAAGAGTAATCGTTGAAAACACCACCACCGCCGCCGCCGCCGGGAAAGGCAGTGACGACGGCAGGCTTCATTTCATTACTCGGGCCGGGCAGAATTTGCTTGGGAACAACCAAGTTCGCGCCTTTCCGCTGCATTTTCTTGTTTTTCTTGGAAACAATCGCGCCTCCGCCGGCGGCGGCGGCGGCGGGAGAGACCGGTTTGACTTCGGCTTTGGTGGAGAGATAAAGCTTGAGGGTGAGCTCGCCGCGCACGTGGGAGAAGAGGCTCCGCTTGTCGAGCGTGTGGAGCTGTACGGACTCGTGGCCCTCCCGGGCGGCGGAGGAGGCGGAGACGCGGACTTTGCCGAGGAAGTTGCGGGTGTTGTTGGAGCGGCGCTCGTTGAAGACGTTGACGTCGACGGTGCGGTAGGGGAGGTTGGGGAGGTCGCTGACGTGGAAGACGAGCTTCTCGTTCCAGACGGGGTTGAGGTCGTTGTGCTTCACCTGAGTGCGGAGGCGCTGGTTCTCGAACTCCACCTCCACGAACGGAGACGACGAGCCTTCGCCGTCTTTCGGCATCAGGTTGTGGGCCGCCACCACCTCCACCACCAGCTTCTCTTTCCCGTTGCTGGCGTGCATGGCTATCTATCTATGTCTGCTTCTTCTTCTTTTCAGAGACTAGAGAGAGACAGTGAGAGAGGAAAATGGAATGAGAGAAGAGGGGCAGACAGAGAATTGTGTGTTGGATTTTGTGAGTGAGTAAGCCAATAAAGCTGCAGCATAGGCAGCTCTGTTGTTGCCTTATATTGGGTGCTGATGCCCAATCCCCATTCAATTCCTACTTTCCTAGGGCCCGATTCTCTAGGTCGCGGGCTGCATTGGCATTCCTAGTCGGTTTTGATGACTCCTGATTAATTCGATTTAAATTCAAACAATGGGATACGTTGGAGATTCCATCGACACTTCGGGTCATTTTGATTTACGTAATTCTATTTCAGATAATTTTTAACTATCAAATATGCTTGTGTGACATAACATCCCTAAATCACACATAAACCAAGCTTGGTCAATTCAATCGGATCATTTTAATTCCGAGCAATGTTCGATAAAAATCCTAGCATAAACCTTGACAGAATACTGTCAGTTTGGGGATTAAATCGTGACAGAATAAATTAAAAGTTTTGAACTTCAATCCTCTTAATCGGATGAACTGTTGAGATCAATTCATAAGTTTCTAATAAAACTAACATTCGTAGTCACGTATAAGGCGTATAATCAATTTAGTCTGGTATAATGTTGGACCAATTTAATTTTGAATTATCAAACAAGTCTAATTCGAAGGGTAAGGGAATCCCATCACATCAGAGCTAGAGCCAACTTTGTTGCTTTTGAGGGGAGGGGCGGGCATTAATGAATACTCTAATTTATTTCAAACAAATGTTCAGTTGCACTCTTTTCTCCATTGGTTACTTGCATACACCAAGGATAGTATTTTTTGGGGAATATTTCTCCATCTACAATTTCATTTTATTTAAATTAAAGTGTTAGTTAAAAGAGTCATTAATGAATAATTAATGAAATGAAAGCTTCAGGATTTAGCGGTATGAGGCAATTAATCAATCAAAAGAGATTTAGTCATAAATAGAACCTTCATTAATACGACCATTTATGTGCACAGTCAGTCTACAGGTAATTTAAACATTTGAATAATAAGGAATATAGAATGTAAGTTGGAAAAATATTCACAGATAATGTCAGGAATTAAATAAAATTTCCTTGTATATTTCAAAGGTATAATTGTTGTACCATTTAGAGACAGATTTACCCTGGCCGTTTTTTGAACACAACGAAGTTGAGTTAACGTTGTATTTTTTTTTATTATATAAGTTACTCCTTTTAATTTAAATTTACAGTGCATATTTATCTCAGTCACTTGACTTAGAGCATCCACAATAGGGCGGACGATAGCGCCTGACACCGCGGACGACGGACGATGCGTCGTCCGCGCCCGACGCTTAGTCCGCGGACGAAGCGCGGACGATAGGGCATCGTCCACCCACTGTGGGCGACGCGGACGATGGCGTGGATGATGCAACCCGTTTTAGTTTTTTTATTTATTTTAAAATTCAAAAATTTTGTTATATAAATACCCCTGGCTTCACTTTTCATTTGTAACGTTTCGATTCACATTTGAAAATATTTAAATTAAATAACAAAACAATAGTAAAATGCTTAGGGCGCCCCACTGCAGGTGGAAGGACATGAGGATAAAATGCTGATGTGGCGGTGCATAGGACGTGGTTTAGGGCGCACCTTAGGGCGCCCCATTGTGGATGTCCTTAGTCAATTAAATGTGAAAATTTAACATTGCCTTATCTTATTAATAGTGTATAAGTATAATACTTATACGTTGCAACTAAACTATAGCATTAAAAATTAAAATACATAAACATGAGTGAAGCTCAATCAAATCACAATTATTTTAAGGTGTTGCAATTTTGAAACATAAAAAATGAAAATTATTATAAATAAAAATGGTAACACAAAACATAAGTAGTACGGAGTACATGATTTTACAACACCTCAATTAAATAAACAAGTTGCCCAACAATTAAATTAGTTTAGGGCCCATATTTTAATTTAATCAAGGCCCAATTGGCCCATCTTGATTTTATTTTTTCGATTGATGCCTATTTTGATCTCTCTCTTTAAATCAAACTCTGCGCCTGGGAACAGTTCTCGGCGGCGAGAGTCGACCGGAAGACCAAACACGGCCGCGTAAAGCTTCTCGAAATAGCAGGTATGTTCTGCTACAGGTTTGATTTTCCTCGTGCTGGTGATTGTTCGGAATTTATGTTTATTATGCTGGAGTATTAATGAATAGAAAAATCAATTTAGGATAGAAGCATTAGAGACTTGACTCAGCTCTTCAGTATATTCATCGGGGTGAAAAGTTCTAGAAGGAGACAGCTTATTGTAATTGGAAACAGAAACTATTTGCTGCTCCAATTAGAGAATTTCTGTTCTAGTTCCTTTCCTGCTTATAATTATATGTTATTGCTTCTCCAGTATGCTAGTTTTGGCTTATGGCTATCATTGATCTGAGTTGCTGCTGGTGGAGTGGAGGATTTTATTATACATATTTGTTGATAATGTGTTATCAATACTTATCATTGCCACTACCTGAACATAAAATCAACCATTTGTAAGTTTCTGGTATTCTCTGATGTAGAATAATATTCCTGATTATTCTTTAGATATCATGACAGACAATGATAGTTTTTATAAGATTAAATGACAAATGATGGTACTTGGTACTGATTCTGACTTTACATAGTGTATCACTGATGGCGGTTTGTATTATTTTGGAACTTCAATGTGGTGAATTGCATCGGGTGGATGGATTAATGACTAAAAACTAGATAGAACTGCAAACAATATGGCTGAGGAATTTTCTTTTATCATTTCTCCTTTCTTTCGTTATTCACTTTTGGAATTGGTCAAGCTGTTTATAGTGGAGAATCAGTGTAATGTCATTGTATTTTATATTTTCAATCTTAACTTGTGCTGTGCTGTATCGTTCATTCATGTATGTAAATAGGCGCTTTGCATGTCTAGGCAGTCTGCTTGTAAAACGTTATCTGGAAGCTTAATTCGCTCCTCAATCATATATTCATATATATACTGCTTGCTAAAAATGATAAAAACATACTAAAAACATGAAGTGTTGACACTATGGTTGAGCAGCCTGAGTGCAAAGTGAAAAAAACTTATGTACTTTAGCTTGTAAAAATTCATAATTAGAGCATCTAAGACTAAGAATTCTTATTTAGAGCATCTAATTCCTCTACGGATAGCTTTCATTTTCTGATGAATTAAGTTATGTTTCATGTTTCTATTTGGTTATTGATGTATTTGCATAATGTTTTTGTGGTAGAATATTCAGATTTATATGTAGTTTGTAGCCGACCGTTTTTACTGATGAAGCTTATAGCTTATAAATCCAAACTTTCTAGTCTTATTTCCCAGCCTTGCATATTAAATTGACCGATTTTTTTGATTCAGATATTAAAGTACTTTATCTTGGAAAGGTTAGGCCTAGTCTCAAAATTAAACATATGCTCACATCAAACAAGAATCCGCACTAAAATGGATCTTCTCAGTAAAGCATACTCAACTGCTTCCGATTCCGATGAGGATGGTGGCGCTGGGAGGAAAGATGGTGGTGGTGGAGTACCAGAGCAATGGGGTCCATTGCCGCCTCCTCCGAAACGCCTCAGACCCAAAAAGTTATCGACGAGTCAGATCCAGATGGCCACATTTCCTCCGCCAAGTCACCACGCAGAAGCCCCGATTGCTGGAAGATATATATCCAAGCGGCAAAGAGCAGCCACCTTGGATCCTATACCAACTACCGGGAACCGGAGTTACATAGCACCTTCACCAGGAAATTCCCGTCCTCATTGAACTTGATTAATCTCTGAGTAAATTGAATACTTTTAACGACTTCAAAAAATCCTTGTGTTTTATAAGAGTCGGAGCATTATTGGATTGAAAGAACATGTTAAGCTTTTCGTGATTGACTTCAAAGCTTAAATCGTGCAGTGAAGGGAAGCATTTCTGTTACAGATGTACCACATGCTATTTTGACAACACTGCAGCGTCGTACGAAAGCCTGCCAAAATCTAGTGTCTCTTTCTGCTGCTCTGGATGGGCACACGAGCTCTGTCAACACGGTGCAGTGGTCCACAACTCATGGTAATTTTCATTATTGTCCTCAACTATTACTTTCAAAGTTCAAACAAGCTTCATTGTTGAACAGTGCTGTTTCTTGATAGTTATGCTTATGCAGAGAGTTGACATGTCTTACAAATCAAATCTAGAATCCATATTCCATACTATATATTATGTTTCCATGGCTAATTTTATCGTGCACATATTACTTCAGAGGGCATGTGTTGTTTGATGAGACCCTGTGTTCTAGCATTATAAGTCCTATTCTGTTTTCATTCTATGTTGACAAATGTTGTATAAGCTACACTGATACTTCGACTATAAATGTGTTTTGTTGAGATATTTAACTTAAGATAGTTCTTCCGCAAGAAAGCCTCCAGGATGTTGTTTCCTGCCAATGGTGCATTTTTTTTATCAGACTGTGGTGAGTTATAAAGGGTATTTGTTTTATGCTAGAGAACCTTTAAGCCCACATTTTGTTCGCGTTTACAAGCTAATTTCTTTTTTTATTGCGTATTGATTTCTAGTTGTGGTAGAGGTTTGCTTACTTCTCGGCTCAATGCTTAACCAAGTCCAATATCTTATGATCTTATCTGCTTGACCTATTGAAAAGACTTGACTTGAGTTCTTATGCTATGAATTTCTAATTTGGTTTAAGATGTTACTTTGCAGCTCATCTTCTTGCATCTGCCAGCATGGATCATACTGTGAACATATGGAATGTATGGAGTGGAGGTCAGAAACGAGCATGTACGTTTGACTATCATCGTGCAGCTGTAAAAGATGTGAAATGGTCTCATCTGGGATTATCTGTACTCTCTTGTGGTTATGATTGCACATCCAGATTGGTTGATGTTGAAAAGGGAATGGAGATTAAGGTTTTTAAGGAGGACCAAATAGTACAAGTTGTAAGATTTTCTCCAAACAACTATGATCTTTTTATTTCTGGGGGATCAAAAGGTCACCTCAAACTGTGGGATATTAGGACTGGGACAGTGGTCCATGAATATGTCCGCAGTCTTGGCCCAATCCTTGACGTAGAATTTACTGTTGACGGCTTGCAGTTAATGACCTCAAGTGATGTGTCTAAAAGCAATATCAGTGAAAATTCAATTATAGTTTGGGATGTTTCACGGCAAGTTCCTTTATCCAATCAGGTAATATTTTGGTGTCCTGTGTTCATTGCTATAGGCCATACTCATAAAATGAGAATCCACTATCATATTGTATTATGCCATCAATATAACAACATCCAAGGGTTACAGGGTTTTTCTTTTCCCTTCTCTTTATAAATAAAATAAAATGATAAGATAAACATAAAACAACATCTTAGTTCAACATGTAAGTTCAAATTTTCCTGTGCATAATCGTGCAGATGAATTAATGAAAATTGAAAAAAGGATAGGGAGGAGAATTCATGCTTTAGAGTATTTTGGCCAACTTGCTGTGCATGCCTTTGAATGAATTTTCGGGCATTCTTATGAGTATGGAGTTAGCATCTCAAACTGAAGTACTTTTGTATCGCTTTGTCTAGCCTTCAACAGGCAAGAAATTCTTGTTATAAACCTAACAACAGCTAAATACTATGTTCATATTTCAAAATGTTGTTCTAGACAGCTGATTTATTGTTTCCCAGGTTTACGCAGAAGCTTACACATGCCCTTCTATAAGATGCCACCCATTTGAGCCATATTTTATTGCACAATCCCATGGAAACTACATAGCTATATTCTCTTCCAGACCACCGTTTAAACTTGACAAGTATAAGAGATACGAAGGTCATGGTGTCTCTGGTTTCCCTGTCAAGTGCAATTTCAGTTTGGATGGGAATTTGGTGGCCTCTGGATCCTCTGATGGCTGTATCTACTTTTATAACTCTAAAACGTCTGAACTTCTAAGCAAGGTAAAGGCATACGAGCAGGCATGTATAGATGTTGTATTCCACCCTGTCTTGCCTAATGTAGTTGCTAGCTGTAGCTGGAAAGGCGAGATCTCCGTTCTCCACAAAGATAGAAATAACAATTGGAAAGTCTCACCATGAATTGCTTGAGCATGCTGAATCAGGTCCCTCCTTCAGACTATTATTGTGTATTCTAACGATCTTGGATTACTTTATAGTTTGCTATATTATATCAATCTGCATCTTGCTCATGTCATGCAAGTATTTTGTAGAAATATATTCCAGGTTCAGCTGTTTGTTTCTCTTTGTATTTAGAAATTCCCTTTTCTGGAAACAGATTGGAAAGTCAAGAATCTGAATGATGTACTTAGCTCTTATGGGAACTCCGGACAAACCAGAGACTTAAGCAAAAGCAAACGTGTAAACACTCAATGACTGGATCAGATGCTGAAAATGATTCTCTGTGGTGCTGGGAAATATGGTGTGTTTGGAATGCTGCATGATAGGAAACATGAAAGAAATATGGGAGAAAGTTCATTGTTGTATTGCTTAAAAAGATAGTCTACAAGGACTACATAATCAGCTATATATGCATAGCATAGGAAGGATCTAGACATTATCCATCACTGAAAGACAAAGACACTAACTAACTATGGAATATATACACAGAATATTATTAACAAGATTGCAACAAAATATTGTTGGTTTTCAGAGATGAGTTGGCATCGTCAATTCTATCCATTTTGATGTGATGATCTAGAACAGATACTGCGAGCTTTCCACGTAGGCCATCCATCGAATCATCATTGGAAGTGGCACATGTGTGAGATGGATTATGTGAGCTAACACTGCATATCAGCTATCAGTTGCTACACCCTGAATCCTTCTAAATTTCAGAAAACCTTGGAGAAGAAGAAGCAGAAGAACGAAGGCAAGCAGAACAAGGAAGGCTGTATTTGATTTATTCTACCATTATTATAACGTTAAATCCATGTAGTTGTATGTTATTACACACATTAAATAAAATTAATGACTAACTAATAACCTGACTGCATATTTGTTAAGTGTGTACTCATTTAACTGTAAACATTCTGAAAGATTGTTCTAAGCCTTGTCTGGCTTTAAACTCCTTTGCTTTGTGCGCGCGTGTAAAACGTGGAGTAGTATATACAATGTGATGACCAAGCTAACTAGGCATTGCAATTGTTTGGAGAAATTATTATTATTATTACTATTATTATATTATATTAAATAATAGGAATAATTATATAGGATTTGGCTGAATCAGATCACACATGGACATGATCTTTGATCTTACTAATATTCCTCTGAGGCCACAAAAATCGATCTGAAGTTTATGGGCCTATAGTCTGCAAATGATAAATGAAGCACTAGTACTAGTATTTACCAATATTCTCTTGTTTGTAACAATTTTTCTGTTTACATTTTCGACAAGTCATATTTTTTAAAATGGGGGTATTTGCATTTAATTTTTAATTTTTGTTTGTCTAAATCTTGATTTTGCATATCAGCTTTAAATCTGCTGGTAAATCTTATTAAATTAATAATTTTAAATTTTATCATTCTGTTTTCATTTTATCATTAGTTAGTTCCAAATATGAAGTTCCTTCAATATTGACTTTGAAATAAGTACAATTAATGGGAAACAATGAGAAATTTGGATTGGTAGTTTAGGGATAGGAAAATGGACCGGTTGATGATGTGGGAGATCACATGAATTCATCTAAATTCATTCTACATTTGAACTGCACCCATACCTATACACTACATATTCATCATTTTTGGACCATTTTGAAGACGTGTGTATTAATGAAAACAATAACATAGGACCAGTATTGGACCAATTCCACCTGTGCCGCCATGAACTTCCAAGATTCTATTGACTATACTTGTAGTAGGCTTGAATTATCTATTAGGTGGAAATGAACATGCAGCCTAGTGAAAATACGAGAAGATTATGTTTTTTTTTTTAAAATTTTATTTTAAAGTATGACAAAGCTGTAATTTTACTAAGTAAATTTTATAATAATCTCAAAATGACTTTATTTGACCGTCTTTCTTAAAAAAAAATCTAGGTGGGGGAGCACTGACCCCTTCCCTCCTAAATGTCCGAAACGACACACCAACAAACTCACATAGTCTAAACATAATAGAAATTGGTCTTTAAAAGTTTCTTCACATAGAAATTGATCGTAAATAGAAAAAAAATAATAATAATGGAGTTTATATTTGAAAACACACCAAGTTGTATATCTACTCGTTACAAATAATTTTGTGGGGGGCCAATATATGAAGCTGTAATTTGGTCCATCATATTCTGACAAAAAAAAATTGGTCCTTCACATCTAGTCTCTTTTATTTATTTGGGTATCTTACTATTCCAAAACTACATACTCCCCCCGTCCCATAGTAGATGTCACACTTCGGAAATGACACAAGATGTTATTTTGTGTGTTAAGTGGTGAGAGAAAATATAATTTTATAATTGATGTGAGAATGAACTTTTTTCAAAAGAAGAAATGTGACATCTTTTGTAGGACAAACTAAAAAGGAAAGTGTGACATCTATATAACAACATTTCAGAATAGAATCGACAACAAAGAATACCGAAATCAACAAGTCAAGTTGAGATTAAGCTAACAAGTTGTGGTTTGGGCTTTAGTGTGGTGTAAACGTGTTTAAATTTTTTGGGTCATTTTTAAGTAATGATATTATGGACCATCTTATGATTCAACTCAGATGTGACACACTTGATTTTAACACTTTTGGTCCCTCGCTCAACTATATGTTCACATTTTTTTAAATCACATTTTTTATATATTGGCAATTTTAAAATGTAGTTGTCATTGCATCACTTTGAACTTATCAAGAGTTGGATTTGCAGAGTGTTTGACCTAAATGATGTGTACGTATTGGTGTGTTAATTATGATGATATAATTATTAGTATTACTAAATCTTTTTACTATTATTATCATATTTTCTATGTTCAATTACAAATTTACAGTTAAGACCACATGACCTTGACTAATATCGCAATTTTAAATGGATGAGTTGAAATCAAGAAACGTCGCTTAAAATAACAGTACATAATATATGAATATATAGATTACCAAAAGAACAAAAATCATAAACTAGCAATGTCAGGTTGGCATCATATAACATATGTCTCCATTTATATCGAATGTGACTGCTATGGAAGATCTTCGTGGTGATCTTGGAGTAACTACACTCACCACCAACTCAAATAATTGGCATATAATAACTTGGTATATAATTATTTTTTTTATGATGCTATTATATGTAATGTCCACTAGATAAGTTATGTTTAGTGTACAATGGAAACTAGAGGTAACTTACTTTAGGAAAAAAAAAGTTCATCAAAAATAGATTTGTAAGGTGTCGATGTGTTTATTTAATGGTGACATTCAATCACAATTGTATATACTCATTTAGAGTATGTATTTATTAATCCTCTCATTAATTTCATTTAGTAAGTTAGCAAAGAACCCACAGACTCAACCCAAACAATGTAGTTGAGGATCAAACACCACATTTAAAGGGAGGAAACAATGAAAAACATGTTCTAACCCAAGAGGTGTGGCCGAGTGGCATGAGACTCGTTCATCCTTAACTAAAAGGTCAGAGGATCGATCCCTTCCTTAGGGTATGAAGCAGCTTTAAATCCTTGGGCGCATGGAATAGTCACTGGGCTCGCAGGTGAATACCCTTACTATTACCAAAAAAAATGTTCTTAGTCTCTGGTTAAGCCTAAATCATTTAAACGAAAATAGGGTAGTTTTGGGTTGTCGGCATAACTTAATACAATAGATAGAACTTCCATTTTATTTTATAAATAAATAAACGTCGTATTCATTAATAATTATATCTCATTTGGAATTTTCTACCTTATTCTTCTTTATTTTCTTGATCGACATTGGGTATTTTCTAAATAAACGAAAATAATGTCTTAGATGGTCCATATCCAGTGCAAGTAATTTGGAGTTTGAATATTAACGATGTGACCTTTAATTTTGTCAAAATCCAAATACGGCTACCGTTGTTATCACACACGATATCATATCTTATATACTACTCTATGTGATTATCCAAAAAAAATATTTTCCATAAAACTTACATAACTAAATTCTTCAATTAAATCTATAAAGAAATTGCACGGGATACACTAATTTACCACTGCATAAAAAAATGTTGTTTTTATAAATAACAGATATTATTCATAAGCAACCATAGTATACATATATATAGAGAGACATAAAATAATTTAGTACTCCGTAAATAAGAACTTAGGATAATTTGGATTCTTGTCTTTGTATGGTAAATGTTAATAACGGATGTATCTTCGTTATATATAAAAGTGCATTATTTTTGCAAAACAAAGTCTAGAGCCGTCAAAGACCGTAATGAGTTTTTTACCCCCTAATTCTTGATTTATTAGTACTTGTGCTAGTTAGATATTTTTTTTTCCTATTTTCGCTAGAAATTTCCATCAGTTATTGTCTTAGTTGCTTCAATTCTACTTTGTGTTCCGCCCCGATTTGGCTAAGAGCATCCACAATAAGAGCATCCGCAGCGGTGGCGGTTGGCGCCACCGCCGTCCGTGCCAGCGGCAAGGCGAAGGACCGCCACCGCTGCAACCGCGCCGCTGGCACGGCGCTGCTCGATGTATCGAGCACGTCCGTGCCAGCGGACGCACACGTGGCGGTCTCCCATTCGCCAACGGCATAGCCGTTGGTTTCAAACATTTTTTTATTTTTTTTTTAAAAAATCGGATTTTTATTAAAAAAATCGATAAAAAAAAAAAAAAAAATTTCACTTCCCCAAAAAATTATATCCGTTTATAACCGTTTTTCCCCACTTTTTAATTTTTTTTTTATTTTTTTTACCCCAAAAATACACACTTTCATCTATAAATACCCCCAATTTCACTCCAAAAAATTCACACTTTCACTACACAATTCTCATCATCAATCTCTCATATCCATTTTCATCTTCCTCTCACACCCTACAACACCACTATGTCCGGTAACGACGACAACCCAAGCGGCTCTCACGGTTGGAACCCCGAATGGTTCGGTTCGCAACCGTTTCATAGTCCGGAAACGGAATATTCGGCCCCTCCTCTCACCCAAGATTCGGGCGTTCCGAGTGGCTACCGGCCATACCCAATCGACGATCAAGGTGCCTCCGATGGGCGCTACGGGTGGACACCGGAGCCTAGGCCTCGCGCCCCTTCCCAAATGCCGAATCCTCCATCTCGCGCCGGTGTCCGCACACCGTACTCACCGGCGGAGATGGAAAGATTGTTCAAGGCGTACTTGGAAATCTCCGAAGATGCGGTGGTTGGAACGAACCAATCCGGCGATCACTTTTGGTGGCGCGTCTCTAGCCGGTACAATGCACACCGGCCGCCGGGAACGATCGAGCGCAACGAGAGTATGGTGCGCAACTGCATCGGCCGAGCCAACGAAGAAATTGGCAAGTTCAACGGCTATTTCATCCAGGAGTCCCGGAATGCCGGGAGCGGCCGAAGCGAGGTCGACATCATCACCGCCTCGCTGAGCACCTACCAATCCATGAACGGTAAGTCGTTCAAATATCTTAACGTTTGGCAGGAGACGCGGACGCACCCGAAGTATAAGGGAGGCATAACATCCTCCTCTAGCGGCTCCTCCAAACGCTCACGGTCGGCATCCCTATCCGACGCCGGCGAAGAAGTGGCTAGCCAACTCGCCGAAGCTAACTTGGGTAGCCCCGATGCCCAACCAAGCGGTTCCCGACGCCGACCGCAAGGTAGGAAGAAGGCGGCGGCCGAACGACGTCGCGCCGCGACTCCATCTGCCCCTGCTCCCGAACCCGCACCCTATGTTCCACCTCCACCCCCGAACAACTCGTTGTGGGCCCTTTTGGCCCAACTCAATATGGCCGATAGGTCAACTATGACCCCCACGCAACTTCAAACGCACGAGTCCATGATATTGGGTCTCCAAAAATAATTGGGGTTGGTGCCGCCGGATGCGTAGTCTTCCTCGGGTTATATTAGCCAATAATTATGTAATTTTTAATTTTTAGGAGTTTAATTATGTAATTTTTAATTTTAGTATTTTAATTATGTAATTTTTAATTTTTAGGATTTTAATTATGTCTTTTTATTTTATTTGTAATTTGTTATTTTTATTGTGGTTTTTTTAATGAATTTTAGTATTATGAAAATGTTTTTGTGTAATTGAATTTTATATTAATTGTGCTCGTCCTTGCGGAAGAGCACAGTTGTGGGTGTTGTGCTCTTGCCAGAGAGCAGGCATGAATAGTACCGCCCGGGCCCACAACCGTGCCGCTGGCAAGAGCACGGTTGTGGATGCTCTAAGGGACGTCCGCCAGCCCTGGCAGACGTCCGCTATTGCATTAGGCTAACGCGACGGATGAGGGGTCGGGTGCGGACTAACAGGTTAGCCGATCGCTAGCCTATCGCTGGCCGCCTATTGCGCAGCGAGCGATAGGCTAACCGATTTTTTTTAAAATTTTTTTATGTATACTCTATATTTACAACTTATTGCATTTCATTTTTTATAAACATCAATAATTAAAATAAATTAATCGTATTTGTCAATTTATTTGCTAGACTAGGACATTGACTAGGCTATTATTAGCCTATTGCTAGGCTGTTGTTTGGTTAGCCTATTGCTAGACTATGGGAAGAACATGATAATGTGGCATAATGAGTTTTTGACTAGGCTTTTGCTAACCTATCCTTATTGTATACGCTCTAAGAGCTTGTTGTGTTGCTAACTATTGCTCACCAAACATTTTTATATATCGATAAAAATTGATCAGATAACACAACCTAATAATCAAGTAATCCTAAAACAATGTAATAACAATGCCAATATAAACGGATTGCAAAAGAGGGGAAATCGGCCACATTAAAATGACCTTATGGGGAGGTCCGTTTGATATCCAAAAATTTGTTCCTATTGATGTATTCAACCCACAGATAACAAAACCAATTAATTGAAGATTAATTAAAAATATAAAACAATTCCATGTGCTAGTATCTAAATGGCCATAGTCTAACTTGCATATAGTGGGTCAAAACCACGTAATTCGCAACTGAATTAATCAGTAAAATGGAGAAATCATGGCATTATTCTTTGAACTGATTAAATGGATTAATTAAATAATCTCAACAATCAGATGGAGGTAGTTGATTAGCATGATTAATAATAAAAACACAAACGATTATTTCCTTCACATGTATGTTATAATTATGGTAACGTTGTAGATTATTTAATGGTTTGACTAATTTCTTGCTATTTAAGGCCAAATTATTCCTAACTGCAGCCGGAAATTCTAATAGTCCATGTGGTCTCATGTGTTTCCACATTTTCTCTTGATAAATCCTCATCGATTAATTCATAGTCAAACTTTATTAGTTAGTTACCTCAAGAAATAAAATTAAAGCCGTGTTCTAAAATTTTAATTTTATATAGTACATATACATACAAATATATGAGTTACGACCACAATTATCTCCTACTTAATCACTAATAGTGACACTTATATATTAATATGCATAAATTCGCCATTGCTTGTTTGGTGGGAGCTAGCAGTCTCGTACCGATTGTTCACGTGTCAAGTCGAGCCGAATATAGTCGTGCGTAAGCTTGGTTCAATTAGTATCGAGTCGGGTCTCGAACTTGATTTATCTATTACCTCGAGATTCATGAGTTTATTTGACCACAACCGATTTTCTATTTAGATATATTTTGAAAATATTGATTATTTATCTTATAAATGGATTATATATCCATAATAACACAATATATTCACTGGTTACCTACGATAAACAAACGTACTTATATGATTAATACGATCATTACTAATTATGAAATAAATATAATTGTACCTGGTTCATATAGTTTTACATTCTGAAGCTAAATCACCTAATGAATCAAATACTACCACACTACCACATTTTATTATATAACCATATTTAATTTAAAAAAGTAAACTAAGGTAGAGTAAGATTTAAGTGAAGGTAAATATATAAAGCAAGGGCGGCCTAGCTATATTAAGCAATGAAGATATAAATAACAAAGGCAATTTAGTTCAACCCATGTGCTACATAGCTACTACTCTATCAACCAATTAGAAGTAAATTGAAAATTTTACAATCCATTTTTTCTTGTTTTACACTTTTAACTATTGTAATCAATAAATGAGATATATGAGTCATCGAGATTAGTCTTAATTTTCTTTGATCTTGGTGTTTGTAATTTGTACTACTATTAATACATGCACTCTTATTTGCATTTTTCGTATATAGTACGTGTTTAATTTTGGACATTTCTCCATTATTACCGCACATTTTAGGGACCCAAAATAAAATAATACTATAGTTCAATTGTTCGATGTCTAAAGTCATCCTCTTTCTTTTCTTCATCCAACTTCTAACAGACCAATTTTCTAATGTCTTATTTTTTCTTGGTTTACTTTATTTTCTATGTTAAAAAACAGAGGGAATGTGAAATTGTGCATGATACCATGGCTTAGCATCTCGAAGGGATAAAAGCATGAATTTGAAGACAGTTATTGATGGGCGTAAAATGCATGCATCCTTCTCATGAGAAAGAAAACATTGTAAAATTATGAAAATTTTGCATATTAATTAAGGTTACTAGAAAATAAAGCGCGTCTTAACTTATAGTAAAACATTTTTTCCGAGTTATCATAAGTTGATAAAGAACCATTATTTTTATATAGAAGACACTTATGAAACTACGGTATTTTCTTATTAGTCTGTCCCTAAAAATGAAAAACTTTTTACTTTTGAAATAGTAAAAAACACATTACCGCACACATCATTTTATTTACAATTTATACCATTATACTACAGTACTAATGAATTGGAGCTCACTCTTCATTAACACTACCATTTATCTATCTTTTTTTTTTTATTTTATCAATTATACATTAAAATGCGTATTGAGGAGGAAGTATATAAAAAAGAAGATTTATTAAAACAGATAATTCGAAGAAGTGAATTGTTTTTCATGTTCTACCATCCACAACATTAAAAGAAATAGAAAATCAAATAAAAAAAAAGAAGGTTGGACTATTGACCAATTTAGCATGCATTATGATCAATCCATGGTTAACCGTTAACCATATGATTTGTTAATCGTGGCACCGTGATTTTCGCAATTATAGTTACGATTCTAACTATTAACCACCAACTACATATAATTAATCAGCGATTCATAATTATGTTAAACAATTGAATTAGCACGTCTAGTAATTAAAATAAGGTCCAAAGATCAAGAGAAAACACATGGTGCAAAACAAAGCAAAACCATTTACCCCTTATAAATATTTGTGAAACATGAAACGTAAATTTCTAAATTGGGTGTGTAGGAGAGAGTGGGCGGCACCTTGGTTCAATACAAACAACATTATATATTACTATGTACTAACATGTATGTGAAGAATTATACTCTCTCTGTCCCATTAGAAATGAAACGTTTTCCTTTTTGGTCTGTCCCATTAAAAATGAAATGTTTTTAAAAATGGAAACAATACTCTCTCTACTTTTTCTTCTCTCTTACTTTACTCTCTCTTCATTAACTTACAAAACAACACTACATAAAATCCTGTGCCGAAAAGCAAATGTTACATATTTAATGGGACGGAGGGAGTAATTACTAGGGTTCCCAATGGCCACGTGAAAGAACCTGGTTTTGCCAGGTGCATGCATTGCTTCCTACCATGTGGCATCTAAATTTGAATATCTTGCATTCTAGTACAATCTTAGTAGTAGTAGTACTAATTTTTATGGGACAAAAATGTTTTTAATTATGTTTCAATGGCAATCCAATGGTTCAACAGTAAAAGTACA
The DNA here is from genome assembly GCF_004379255.2 of Salvia splendens. NCBI lineage: Eukaryota > Viridiplantae > Streptophyta > Magnoliopsida > Lamiales > Lamiaceae > Salvia > Salvia splendens. The sequence continues at coordinate 42,145,484 of NC_056032.1, forward strand.
TGTACAAAAACCAAAAAGCAGTAACAACGCAACGATGCATAACCAAGTCACAAAAGCGAATCCAAGTCACACATAAGATATTAAACACAAGCTCAAATGGTTAGAAAGCGAAAAAATCAAGAGAACATACATGTTCCTACAATGTCCTGTGATAGCTAAACCAAATTCCTAATCAGTGTCAGTCAACAATTTTCAATATTTGAGAATAGTTTTTCTTGAAGCACGCCCTCTAAATTTGTTCTTCAGTCTATTAATATAATCGAAATTTTTTCACTAGTGGGAAATAACAAACTTAGGGTAAAGTTCGTAATATAATTTGTCAATTTCAAACTTTTTGAAAGTTCCATGATACTAGGTGCCAATATATATCCCTTTATTTTATTGGTAGTTATATTTTGTGGCAAAGTTATGTACTAACACAAAAAAAATATATAGTTGGGATTGTAGGTTGGATAAGGGTTTGAATTCCGGAATCCACATTCATGGTGTGGTGGTGGCCATTGAATTTATTATCTTAATATATAACTATATACATTAACCGACCTCTTTACCCAACATTGCCATCGAAAATCGTGGTAATAAATGAATCTCCGCTACATATTTAATTGCTTAATTAACCATCATATAGTAATATTAATTTAGGAGTATGAGTTTATTATGGCTCTATTATTGAACTTTAATTTTAGTACATAAATAAATTACACCATGTTCCGTTGCCATGTGGTTTTCACAACGTTTTGGAATCCTCCTCAATAAAATTATATCACTCTCAAAGCTGATATTTCTTTTATTTTTTGCCAATTTCAAATGATTCCACTAAAATCTTGAATATGATTCAATTCAATACTTTATTAGTTTTTTTGAGCATAATTGGTGAATAAAATCTTGATCGAATGAGTTGGGGTTATGCCCTTTGTGGAAGAAATGGTGCAGAAAACAACAAAAAGAACAGAAATAAAGAATACCAACTAATTAGGGGAATGTATTGTTCCACTGGAAAAAAAAAATAATATTAATGATCACCGAAACTAAGATTAGTGTATATTCTTCATAATTGCAAAATTTTATATGATATTCAAAGATTTTAGTGAGTCAGTATAGATAATGGAAGAGAACCTTTAAATAGTGAGGATCTAGCAAAATCTTTCTAAATTGCGAATGTAACTGGTTAGATTTATTAAGATTTTCCTCTAATTTTTTTAAATCAATGTTTTGTTCTTCCCTAAGGTTCGCTTAACGCCATGTGCCATAATAATCACCATGAAACTATCCAAATATTTTATACTATTCCTTGTCCACTAAAAATAGTCTTAGTGGAGTAAGTTTTAATGCAAAATTAACAAAGTAAAAGCATAACAGAGAAAAAAAAGTGGTGAAAGTATTATGATCTGCTTCTGTATTGCAAAGTCTTTATGCTAGCACGTCAATTTTTTTAAAAGCATTTATTCGTATACAAAATGATTATAAAAATCGTTTTCCCTCTAAAAAGTCATTCAGAGTTCTCATCAATTTAAGATCCAAAATAAGAGATTGATAAATATATTAGTATTTGGAGAAAGAGAAATTATCTTTAAAAGTAGCTCTAGATATAAATTTCATACACACATTACTTTGAGCATTGTTTGACTAACTACAAATCATAAAGGCGTTGTTAATATGAAATAAATTTAAAATTAGGTGGAATAATGATTAAGAAGTAATTAGGAAAATGTAAATGTGCGCGTTAATGTGTGAGAGAGAGTGAAAAGTACCCAAATAATAATAAAAAATGGGCATGAAATCTGATAGGCCCCTCTTACAATGATAAAATGAACCTAACCCCATAATTTAGTGCAAGTATATTCTTCTAAATCATTACAATGATTTTCATAACTTTGTTTGAATTGAGGATATATTCCCTCAAGTTGACCAAAGAGATCATATGTAATTGTGTTGTGTGTACAGGCCACGTCGGAGACCATGTTTCTGATCAGTTTGTGGTGGTGACTACCGAATTAAATTTAATAAAATAATACTACAAATTTGTAGGTTAATCACTCTCGAGCTACGTGGAGTGTTCTTATTGGAAATACAAAAGGGTTTTTCAATTTAAAAATTGGAATAAGTAATAAGTGGAGTAGTACATAAAACTAGTTCAGAATATTAAATAACATAGGGGTGAAAAAAAAACCAGAAACTAAATATCCGAACCGAACTAAACCGAAATTTTGAAATTCGGTTCGGTTATTTCGGTTTTTCGGTTCGGTTCTGTTTCGAAAATACAAAAATTTCGGTTTTTCGGTTCGGTTCGGGCGAAGAAAAAAACCGAATAACCGAATTTATTTAATTATTTATTTTATTAAATATATGTTACTATTATTTAATTATAATTAAAAGTAAAAGCCCTAATTGGAAACTCACGTTTCTAAATTCTTAATCAGATCCACCGCTCTCGGCTCTCCTCTCCCTCTAACCCTAAATCCCTCCACCAACTCCATCGTCCTCCGTCGCCGGTCGCCCCTCCAGCCGTCGCCTGTCGCCCCTCGCCCCTCCAACTCCTGTCGGCTTTTCGATTTTTCGATTTAGTTCAGGGTTTTAAGTTCGGTTTTCGGTTTTTCAGTTTTCAGTTTTTCGGTTTTCGGTTTCGGTTCGGTTTTAGTTTTAGGCGAAATTCGATTTTTCGGGTTCAGTTCGGTTAGGGCGAAAAATCGAACCGAAACCCGAATGCACACCCCTAAAATAACAATACCAAATAATAAAACCAACTAAACAACCTATATCTGACAAATAAGAAAATATAAGCAAACGAGCAACACACATGAGAGCATGTTCGCTTATTTCATCCACCAGAAAGTAGTGATTTGTATCGTCTTTTGTGGTTGATTGTCATCTTAGATGATCTATAATAAAAAGTAGTACTACTATTAGGAATGAAAATGTCTGCTTTCTAGTTAAATCTTTTAGCATGATTTGTTTCTAATTCAAATCGCTCGAAGACTCAATGCAATTGGCTCGGCTAATCGAAAATTTTGTCATTACATTATTATCAAATTTTACAAAATTTGAGTGACATAAAAATAAGATTAAAAAGAAAGGGGAAAAAAGAGCTGCATGAGCTCCTACGTAGAAGGTTCCTCCCAACAAAGAGAGTTGATACACACGGAATGTTTGTTCAACCACACCAAATTACACACATTAATGAATTTAAGGCCATCCGCAATGGGCGGACGATGGCACGCCCGATGGCGCGCATCGTCCGCGCCATCGATCGTCCGCGCCCATTGCGGATACGGACGATAGGTCGCGGACGATCGTCGCGGCCGATACTAAGGGCGCGGAGGATGGCGCGCCCGATGCCTATCGTCCGCGCCATCGTCCGCCCCATTGTGGCGTACACGGACGATGGCTGCGGACGATAGGCATCGGGCGCGCCATCGTCCTCCCCATTGTGGCGTACACGGACGATAGGTCGCGGACGATGGCACGCGGTTTGGTTGTTTTATAAATAGAGTTCATTCGTTTTACATTTCATTTCACAATTTCACTTTCGAAACTTACATTTACATAATTACTACGAAATGGCTTCAAGTCCAAATAGTCCTATGTTTAGTGGAGATGCGCGTTGGCCGGGTACAGAACCCGGCCAATATCGTTCGTTCGACACCAACGCCCAATACGATCCCGATTTCAGTACGGACTCGTATGGGTTGTCGGACATGGAGCCGTCTCCAACCCGACCAGTCGCCCCCTCCCGACGTGACGCCGCAGCGGCCGATCCCGACCCCGCCGCGACCGCTTCCGCCCCAGCCAAAAAGAAGCGGAACCGGCAGCGGGCGCAGAAGTTGCCGCCTCCCGGTGATTGCGATGAGTACGCCCCCGGTCGTACAAACTACACCGACGAGGAAACTCTCATTTTGGCCCGGTGTTGGGTAGATATATCGGAAGATCCGATATTCGCGAACAACCAGAGGCAGTTCGCGTACTGGGAGCGCATCGCCGACCTCTACAATGCGGCCAAGCCGCCGAACGCGTACAAGCGCAAGCGTGAGCAACTCCGCAAGCACTGGGATCAAGTGAAGAAGCAAGTGAACTTGTACGCGGCGGAGTTCGAGAAGTGCGCGCGGGCACAGGGGAGCGGCGAGAGCTGGGAAGACGTGCGTGCTAAAGCGATATTGTCGTACCGGTCGATGTTCGGCGAGTTCAAGCACGAGGCCATCTGGACGCTTTTGAGGGACAAGCAGAAATTCCAAGGTGGAATTCTGCACACTAGTGCGCCAAAGAGGATGAAGACCACCGAAGTTGGTGGTTACACGAGCAGCGGCAGCGGCAATCAACCGGTTGACCTCAACCGGTTGTACGTGGACGACAGCGGTTCCGGCACACCGATGTCCTCCCGACGTCCTCCCGGCGTCAAGGCTGCGAAGGCCAAAGGGAAGGCGGCCGCGACCTCATCCTCGACCGCTGCAACCCCACCTCCGCTCCCGGAAATGCTCCCGCCCCAGGCAGCCGAAGTGTATTCGTCGTTGGCGACAGCGTCGATGGCGAGGACGTTGTTGGAGACGCACAAGGCCCTCAAGAAGTGTACCGACCCCGACGAAGCCGAATACCTCCGGGCATTGATAGATGAACTGCGTCGGAAGTTGGGAATTGCACCGACTTAGTTTTTTTTTTTGTAAGTTGAACGGTGTAACTTCTTTTTTTATTAATGTGTCCCCGTTTGTTATTTCGACCTTTTTATTTACTCGTTATTAATTGTTAGTTGAAAACATTTAAATCAATTAAACAAATAAATAAAATGATGATGTGGCGCGCCATAGGGCGCGCCTTAGGGCGCGCCTTAGGGCGCCCCACTGCAGGTGGGGAGGTAGGAGGATAAAACTGCTGACGTGGCGCGCTATAGGGCGCGCCTTAGGGCGCCCCATTGCTAATGCCCTAAGACATAAATTCTTAATATCCGATGCAAAGTATCTCTGACACACTGCCGCCGCGGCTAACAGCTGTATATTTACACTGCTTCACCACAATTCTATTTTTTTTAAATAAAATACTAATAAATTCGATCATTTCAACACTATTTCTTCCCAGGAACTTTATGTGTCACGCGTGATTATTATACCTATCACACACACCTTTTCCTATATATATACTCTCCTTAATTAATTAATCATCACCCTAAAAAAGTAAACCTCAAATATATAAACATTATATATATATGTACTTGTTTTATGGTTGATGAGCTTGCTAGTACACCCGGCCACACCACAAAGAAATAAAACCATACTTTTGAGTCCTAAAAGATTTCCACAAAAAATAAATATTTATATATATTCCGTTAGTCTTTATGTCAATAGTCTTAGTAGTAGATGATACATGTTATAATATCAAACTGATAAAGTAATAGAGATACTCAGAAAAAATGAGTGAAGTATTAATTCTTTCAAAAATATAAGAAAATTAATTTTTATAATGACTCAAAATAGAAAAATACGACCATTATGGACAAAAATAGATATATTTATATATTAATGGATTCTTCGAAATATTCCCATTTCTTGGCCAAAAGTGGAAGCTCTATAACATCTCACAACCTGGCAGCCGAAAAGGAATACTAGCTCACACATATAATATTTATTATATTTAATGTACAACTCATATATATATCTGTATTTAAATGCATGATTTTTGTATTATACATGATGTTTCAGTTTCATTATTACAAGTACTACAATATATGTGGGTAAATTTATGATGTCATAGTGAAACCTTTGATTTTTTTATAATGTAGGATAAAATATTGAGTTTACTTGACAATAATAAATTAATATATACTCCTATAATACTTCTATTTTGGATTATCTATCCCATGGCACACTACACATATATCAGAGTATATGGTTGATAGATAGTACATGTGACTATTCAATTTATCAAATAGTAAAATTTTTGAAGTCAATAAAATATTGGATTATCATAAATATGTACTGTACAGAGAATGTTTTGAAAAATGTATTAATTTAATTTTATAATTATATACATTTAGAACAATAGAAAGAGGTTATATTCATAGCTCACATTCCTTTTCTCATGAAAAGCAGAGACTCCATGAAAACCAAGAATTCATTCACATGCTGCCCATGAATCTGCATTTCTTGAAAAACTTCAATCATTTTTTTATTTTCTCAAACCCCATACACGACCTATCGAGCTACTACTTAAATTAACGAATAACATTAAATTTGATTTAATCGACCTATGATTATCACACAAGTAACACCCTAAACACCATTGAAGCATATAGACTATAATCACGACAATATTGTAGTAATAAATTAATAATCTTAGCACGGATTTTACTTTCTAAGCGCCAGGACATACGCGTGTCAATCTAAAATTATTTTATCAAAATATTCGAACTTTAACTTTTGTATTTGAAAAAAACTCTTTACTGATAACAAATTAATTTGTTTTTTTATCACTCTATTACTCATGAGCTACTTATTGAGAAAAACCAATAACTTCGTCAAATTCGTAAATTCAGAATGTATGAAATCTCTTCAAATAGGATCTAATATTCAAAACCAATAACTAACCAAATTATAATCGACCATTCTACCACTAAACTACTGAAAATCAATGAGGGTAAATAAGATCCAATAGAATTCAATTCACTCATCTACCAAAATGAAATAGTCTTTTTACCGATTTTTTTCACTTTAAAGGAAGTGAAAAATTATATTACTAGAACCAATTTATGACCAGCCACTCTACTACTGAGCAATTGAGAAACAATGAGTGATATAGATATGGTAGAATTCAATTCCCATCAACCTCAAACTAAGAATCAGAGTCGTTTTATTCATGATAATATCATGGAAGTACTTGAAATGTCTACAAAAATTATAGATAAAATTATGGATAAAAAAAATGATATGGTGGGACCTACAAGCACACTAGGAAGTGTGAACCATGGGTTGGCAGTTATGGGCTTAGTGGGCCGAAACAGCCTTAAGTCACAATCTGAATGTGGGGATCCAATAAGGGGTGTGGCTCCTGTCTTTCTCCCGGCTATTTTTCAAGCTTCCACTCCACGTGCTCTCTTCCTACTCAGCTTTTGCTATTGCCACATCATCACAATTCATATACATATACCATCTTAAATTAATTTTATTGGGTGTGAATGGGTCCACAGAATCAGATGGCCAAGAAGAAATCCATATTTTGTTGATACTGTAAATGTGAAATTATTCATCCCCTTCTTATATATTTTTATATATAAGTAGAGAATATCTCTGTGCATCCTTACATGTTAGTGCATATAATTTAACATGGCATATCCATATAATGTACATTTCAAATCATTCACCCCAATTGATACAACAACCGGATTGATCATTGCATTATTTCTCTATTGTGATTTTTGCAATATTATCATCACTTATGATGGATTCAGGTAGGGTCGGCACCAGCCATGAAGGCCGAAAAAATCCATTAATTTCAGTTGCCGCAGACTTCACAGTGCGACAACTCCACCCCAGTCCATCAGGTTATGATTCACATTGATGACCTTATTCACTGTGTCCAATCCTACAAATTTCGTTTTCTGGATTAATGATTATATATGTGATTCATGTTTGAATTTTGATGCATATCTTAATATAGGTATTTTTCACATCAGCTGACCAAATCCCTCAAATGCATTCCCTTTTGATAATGTGTTGGTATTTATTTTTACGCGCTACTCATTATAATGCATTTGATGGAAGCTTAAACCTAAAACCCAATAATTAATGAAGAGAGTAAGCCTTTTTTAATCACTTGCAGTGATTTCTATGTTTACACCTAAGTGTAACTGTAATTTGTTTATTAAACTAAAAACATCAATGTCAATTTTAGTCGTTATATTTATTTTTTCAACAAAGTAATTTAAAATTAACAGTCTTTAATTATTTAATCTAACTATCAGACTATTTTAAAATATTTATAAAATTCTTAATTTCACGAAACGGAGACTTACTATATATCTTGACCAACAACTTCATCATATGGACTATGATTGACATACATTATTCACATATACATGTTGTTTATATTCAATCTATTTATTCCACTTATAATTTAAAAGCAAAAACATAGAAAATTAGGAGTGCAGCGCCTAAGTATGAGAATAATCTTTCACATATCTCAACGTCCTTAATAAAATAAAACAAAAGAACCCCAAAGCTACAAAGTAACCTAGAAAATACAAGCTTATAACCCCACCAAAAACTATTACTTAAAAGAAATACATAAAATAATTGCAGAACCCCATTAAAATAATAGATCGAAGACTTGGGATTAATATTTCGAAAAAAAGTCATTAACTTCTCGTCACATGCATCTCTCCTCTATTTAAGCCCCTCCAACCCCCTACTCTCACTCATCAAATCCAAACTCAACCCAACCTTCTCTCTCTATTCTCTCAATTCTCCAACCTCTCAAACTACAAAAAAAAAAAAAGATCAAAATCTCATCCAATTCCACAAGTGTGAAAGATGTTTAACATGACAGATATGAACATGTTTTCGCGGCGGTGCGTGTGGGTAAATGGCCCCGTGATAGTCGGGGCAGGGCCCTCTGGACTGGCCGTGGCGGCCGGCCTCAGAGAGCAAGGCGTCCCTTACGTAATCCTCGAAAGGGCCGCCTGCATTGCCTCCCTATGGCAAAACCGTACCTACGATAGGCTTAAACTCCACCTCCCAAAGCAATTTTGCCAACTCCCCAACTACCCATTTCCTGACCACTACCCAGAGTATCCATCTAAGAAACAATTCGTCGACTACCTCGAATCCTACACCGCCCACCACGACATCCGCCCGCACTTCAACGAGAGCGTCGACTCCGCCAAGTACGACGAGGCCTGCCGCCTGTGGCGCGTCCGCACCACAGGCCCGGACGGCGAGGTCGAGTACATCTGCCAGTGGCTGGTGGTGGCCACTGGTGAGAACGCGGACCCCGTCGTCCCAGACGTGGAGGGGCTCGTCTCCTTTGGAGGCGAGGTCGTCCACGCCTGCGACTACAAGTCCGGCGACAGATTTAAAGGGAAAAAAGTCCTCGTCGTCGGATGCGGGAACTCCGGGATGGAGGTCTCCCTCGACCTCTGCAACCACGGCGCCCGGCCAGCGATGGTCGTCCGCAACGCGGTCCACGTGCTCCCGAGGGAGATGTTCGGGAAATCGACGTTCGAGCTGGCTATGATGATGATGAAATGGCTGCCGCTTTGGCTTGTCGACAAGCTGCTCCTCTTTTTCACTTGGATGATCCTCGGGAGCACCGAGAGCCTCGGGCTCAAGCGGCCCGATATCGGGCCGCTCGCCCTTAAAAACTACGGGCGCACGCCCGTGCTCGACATTGGCGCACTGGAGAAGATTAGATCCAAGGAAATCCAATTGGTTCCTGGGATCCAGCGCTTCTCCTGCGCCAGTGTCGAGCTGACCAGTGGGGAACAGCTCGACATCGACGCGGTAGTTTTGGCCACGGGGTACCGCAGCAACGTGCCCTACTGGCTGCACGAGACGGAATTCTTCGGGAAAAACGGATTCCCGAAAACGCCCTTCCCGCACGGCTGGAAGGGGAAATCCGGCCTTTACGCGGCCGGATTCACCAGGAGAGGGCTCTCCGGGTTGTCAGCTGATGCTATCAAGATCTCGCAAGATATTGCCGGAGTTTGGAAGGATGATTTGAAGCAGAAGAAGCAGAAAGTTCCGACACACCGTCGTTGCATTTCAACCTTCTAAATTTGATCATCGGTCTTAATTAGGCAAAAGTGTATATTGATTAGCAGAAGATAGCATTAATTAGAGATTAGCCCTCTCCAAATATGACCCAAATTTTGAAATATTGGGTGTATTTTTGTATACTATTACCCACCAAGGATGACGAGGCTTATTCCTCTATGTCGAAATATGAAGTAAAAAAAGAACAATTTTAATACATGTCAAATGTAATGTGTTATAGATGATAGATCACTATCTTTGTACAATTTTGAACACATCAATTTCAATGGAAAAGGAAGCCCATTTTCTTAAACTCGTGTTTGTTTCTCATGTGTTACATCCCAAACTTGTTACAACAGGAAGCTATCCAACAGGTGGGATGGATGTTTTTCTATAGTCTAGTTCTTGTCACACTTGTAAATCAAATGGAATCGTGATGATGTATCCAATTCAATTGATTACTACTATTCCATTAACTAATGCAACTCTTTTTTCAACATGTTATATCAACATCAACAACAAAGTGTAATGCCTTAGTCCCCTTGATGGTCAAGTAGCGAGGTGGGTACGTACGACTCGTGCCAAAAGTTTCGAGTTCAAATCTTATGGATTTGCGTACGTCATGACACGAGTTGCAATGGGGTTGGTTCATGAGTATGGCCTTAAAACTCTATAATCGATCTTCGACCCTTAGACTCCTCTTCGCAATGTATGATGATAACACATATCTCACAAAAACGGCAATTTCATGATTTTGGTTAATACAAAAAAAAAGACGACCTTCTTAAGCCAACGAGTTCCAACCCCACGAGATCTGTTTCACTAAGTTTTCACAACATTGAATAAAGAATGCGTATAGTAATTATTGTAATGAAGTTATGATGATTAAAGATCATATTAGATAATTATAATTACGTTGTTTATTGCCAATAAAAAATGGTCCAGCATTTTATCACCAAACATGCATATTAGTCGCAATGGGGGTGATGTGCAATTATAGCTATTACTATTAGTATTAGTTTTCTTTCATATCGTTTTCATTAAAATCAAATATCATCATCCATGTAACTTGTATCGATGTTGATATCTTCACTTAGACTTCTAAAATATTAATCATATTATACACATTTTGGATGTGTGTATCAACAGGGATAAATCATAAATATCAGAAACATGATTGATTTACAGTTAACACACCTCTGTATAGCATAATGACAATCAATAAGTAGAATTACAATGAATGTTTCCTGTAAAGCACAATTAATATGTGAAATAAATACAGTTCAAAAGCTGTTGGAAACAGCAGTAAATTTGTAATACCTAGATGGGACTAGCTGGATTCTCACTACATTTGTAGTATCCGTCAACAAAAAATAATTTTACTAGTAATAAATAACACCGAGCTTTATGTAAATTTAATAAAGTAAGAGAGGGAGAGAATGTAGTTAATGCATTGTTAGGGAAAAAAAGGAGACTCACCTTAGTGTAGTTAATGTATTGTTAGAGAAAAAAAGGAGACTCTGCCTTAGTTAAGAGAGAAATTTATCAAAAAATGATAGAAATTAATTTGAGCAGACAACATAAAATGGAAAAATAAGAATACTTTTCGTGGACATATATAGTAACAATGACACAAATAAGCATAAAAACACAAGAAATATAAATAGGGTCGCCCTGAACTCTAACCTGACACCTTCAATGTGTTAAGTTAACGGGATAACCAACTACATCACACCACCATTTGTCTTTAGAGTTACTCGAGACCTTCAATGGCCATTTCGATTAGATGGCTTGCTCAAATGAACCTCGTATACATTAGTTAATACTAGTCCCTCCGTCTACGAAAAATAGTCTCATTTTGCTATTTTGGGATATTAAAAAAATAATTCAATTTCTAAATAGAAAGTTTATGTCTCGTACTTACCCACTTTTTCTCTTCTCTCCCATACTTTACCTACTTTTCTCCTCATAAGTCTTGCTTTATTTACTTTTTCTACCTTTTCTCTTACTTTACCAATTTCATATTAAAAATCGTACCGTCGACAATTGGATTATTTTTTGTGGTATTTAGATGGTATGCACATGATATATGTTGTTCGTTTTGTTTTGATGGTCTACTCAGTTTCTTAATATTCAGTAAGGCAAATCGAAGTCGTGGCCTCTTTTATGCCAAAATTAATCTCGAACCAAACATATTATATAAATTCAAAACATATGTATATTATATAAGATTTTAGCTCTTAGACATTTATTGTCTATGAAACATCAAAACTTGGATATGAATGCGACCGAATGCAAACAAAATATATCCACTGATCTCAACTTAGTGCACCCACAGATCCCATATAGTAATTTATTCCACAAGCCCTTAGGAAAACAAGTCACATGTTTCTCCATACCATGACCCAAAATCTTCTGATTTGATGGCCCATTGTATAAAACTAATAAATAACCTATCTAATATATAAAAATTTCATTTCAATGCCCACAGTCGTAACATATAAGTCTGGGCTATATTAATGCATATATCATCGAATCATTCCAAAATGTAGGATTTCCTAAAATTGACCGGTAAGCCGTTGCCAACTCGCCTATTAGTTTTCTTGAACAAATAAGAACATTAAAACAACGTCATTCCATTTCAAAATATAGCAAAAATAATAAGTATCACAAAGCATTCTTTTGTATCTAATTTTGTTTTCTAGATCCGCTATGGCAGGAAGAAGTATGCTTCTCAACTATACTAGACTACCCTATTGTGTAGTGTGTGTTTCTTCTTCTTGTGAATTATTATTCTTCAATCACTATAGTAATGTCTGCTTCTCCATTCATACACCCCTAGCAATCACCACATGGACTTCAATTTCACTTACTATTGTTCTCATGTAATTTGTATACACTCACACATACATTGTCCCTTCCATGTCTTGCATGTTCCTCTATTAAATTTGTCATCTTTTGCAACTTGCAACTTATTACTAGCCATTCCCAACAATAAATGATACTTTACTTTAATTGACTTTTTTTAGTCCTTATGTTACACTCCTTCCATCATCCAAAAAGAAACATCAATGCATCTTAGAGTTTTAATAAAAAATTATCGCAATACTGCTAGTATAGTAAAATATACTTATAAGTGAAGAATGAAGCTAAATGAAAATTTCTTATTTTTCGCGAATGGACTAAAATAACAAAAGAGTACTACGTTAAGATAACTAATTATGTTCTTCTTTTTCTCTTTTCGCAATCGTCCAATAGCGATTCAAGTGGAGTCGTGGACTTGACCGATCCCATCCCCGGCCAGGCCCATGAAGGCCAAAAGCCTCCACTAAATTTGACATTGGGAATTGCCATTGACTCCATAGTGCAACAATTTCATCCCAACCATATAGTGTAAGAGTTTACTTCCATTCTTCATACCACCAATTACAGAGACAACCACCGCACCACCCTTCCTTATACACTATGTCCGATCCTACGAGTTTCGGCCCACCATTGCGTGCGTCGACCCTTGTACAAAGAGCCTTCATGTTGTTGACAAGAGTGTCCCAACTCTAGTAAGACACAACATCAAGCTCACAAGATTTAGGTTTCCTTGAAAGAAAGCAAGAAGTAGACAGAGTCGAGCCAATGAGCTGGAGATGCCGTTGCCTCATCATAATGTCCTTTTCATAGATGGATTGAGCTCAACTTCTAAACCAATCATATAACACTATATCATTGCATTATTGGAGAATTCTCCAAGAATATAAGGCAGTTTTGATGAGATCAAGGTATCATATTTGGATGCATGAATTGACTTGAGAGAGATGAAACTGACTATTCATTATGATCTCAACCCCAGATGGGGAGCACCATCAATTGCAATTTTCAATATATTTCTGACAAGGTAAATAATCTGTCTATATTCTGTCTGAATATTTTTTATTAGCACAACTACTGCATATTAATGTTGTCTCACTTTGAATAACTTTAGATGTAGCAAAATGGGCAAAAAGTTTCACTGAGAACTAATGTATTTCATCCAGTATATTTAAGGTTTGCAAAAATATTATGCAATTTTATAGACAAAGGGTATTTTTGAAAAAAATTCTACAATTTGCTTTATGACTACTAGTGATTTCATAGCTCCAAGCAACCAAAATTCAGTGTCTTAAGTAATCTGTAAGAATATTACATTACTTTGCATTTTGGTTGACATTAAAATTGGTGGATAAATGAAATTGTTATGAAATTAAGCTGGACTATGAGTACTTCAGCCCAATAAATATTATGCAGTTGATGGACTCCTCAAAGTTAAGAGGGCTTATCTATGTGGAAATTTTTGGGTATAAGAGTTATACTCATATTTATCCAAAGTTATTTGAATTGTTTATTTTGGGCAATAAAATTAGAATATGGTGTTTAATGAAAGTTAAATTTCGCAAGAAAAGAGAAAATATATCACTTATTTGAAGTTATTTCGATAAAAAAAAATTATTTACCTTGTACCTAATCCTGAGTACAAGCAATACTTCCTCTCTCCGTGAAATGTTGTCCACTTTTTTTGGCATTTCAGTCCGTCCGTGAAATGTTGTCTACTTTACTCTTATTTTTTTCCATTTTCGGTAAATGAAGTCCATTTTCCACTAACTCATTACACTCATATTCTATTATAAAACTAATATATAAATGTGGAACCTACATTTCACTAACTTTTTCAACTCATATTTCTTAAAACTCATGTCGAGTCAAGTCAAATATGGTCAACTTTTCGGGGACGGAGGGAGTATTTAGCAATGGTGAAAGAAGAGGGAGGTGGCAGCGGATGAGGAGAGTGAGCGTACCAGATTTTTGGCTATTATACATGACTATGTAGTACTTCTTCAATTCCTTCATAGTTGAGTTATTTATATATATGATAACTTTTTTCTCTTTCTTACTTTACTATCTCTTACTTTATTCTCTCTACTTTATTCGCTTTATACTTTATTCTCTCTACATTTTCCTCTCTCTTACTTTTTTTTATCTATTTATTTAACACACCCAACATTCTTTTCTAAAACTTCGTACCAAAAAGTTTTGCCACAACTAAGAAGAAACGGGGGGAACACTATATAAAAAACCTTATATATCAGATAAAGTTTATGAATTAATAGACATGAAATATAACTTAATTAGTTTATTATTTTATACTATTAATAAATATGGGATTCGAGTTAGACATGAGAGCACCCACAACCATGCTCTTGCCAACGAGCACGGTTGTGGGCCCGACCCCACGTTTTCTGCCTGCTCTTAGGCAAGAGCACAACACCCACAACCGTGCTCTTCCGCAAGGACGAGCACATGAGTCCCACTATTCCATTATTCAATTTAAATAAAAACATTTCCACAAAATTAAAATAGATTACACATACCCGGAATAATATTACAAAATACATTAAAAATTAAAAATTACATAATTAAAAATTCTAAAAAATAAAAATTACATAATTAAAATCCTAAAAATTAAAAATTTCATAATCAAACTCCTAAAAATTAAAAATTACATAATTAAATTCATAAAATTAAAAAACCACTACTCGTGGCCGAATTTCACCCACATGTGTGCAACGAAGGAATTCATCACCGAAGGCTGTACGAATGCCCTCGCAAAAATTTTTAAGACAAAGGATTCCAGTGGACTCACCGACATGCAAATACTCGTCGAAGAGGTCGGCCGTTTATCCAGTAGCGAGTTGTCGGATGATATACGTACACTTCTGCAACGCCGAGAGACTTTGCTGACCGGCTGCATCTGGACCTGTTTGGAAGAATTCAACACGGGCGGACAATGTGTTGACAATACGCAAAAACAAGCGATTTGACATGCGAAAACGGCGCTTAAAGTAATCTCCCGGAAACCGCAGCGGGTCGGCAAAATAGTCGGCAACGAGCCTTTCGTGGGCTCCCTCCCAGTCACGATGGATGTAGCGGCGAGTTGATCTAGTTGGTTGAGGAGGAGGGGCGGAGGTATTCGCTGCGTCATATGCTTCATAAGCGGCACAATGTTGTTCGTAGTATTCTTGTTCTTCGCGCTCCGCTTCTGCAATGAGATGAGTGAAATCCATTTGAGGTTTTGAGTGAGAGATGAATGTGTAGATAAGTTGTATGAAAAATATGAATGAGAGATGAATGAGAGATGATTTGATGTGAAAAATGGATGATGAATGTGTGTATTTATAGATGATTTTGGGAAAAAAATTTAAAAAAATAAAAAATACAGAAAAACGGGCAAAAAACAGCCATTTTTTTGGGATTGGGAAAATATTATTTTTTTATTTTTTGGTATTATTTTCGATTTTTTTTTAAAAAAAATTTTCCAACGGATATGCCGTTGGCCAATCACATGCTGACACGTCGCCTGCTCGCTGGCACGGACGTTCTCGATGCATCGAGCAGCGCCGTGCCAGCAGCGGACAGCGGTGTCGAGCCGCTGGCACGGACGGACGGACGAGCGCCTGCTCTCCGATGAGGGGAACTAACTAAAAATTCCAACCACAAATTCGTTGCACATATGCAAATATCCTCTAGGTGATTGTTAAGCAAATAAACTAAGAAAAATATTCTTAAATCAATATCGTAATTTACCAATAAAGTTTAAATATGATTATTGGATTATACTACTTTATTAGTCTCACAATAAGAGTCCTATTTTATCATTTTTATCCGTCTCACAGTCAGAGTCATATTTAACTTTTATCATATTTGATAAGTAGGTTTCACATCCACTAACTCACATTCTATTATAGAACTAATATATAGTGTAAAAAATAAAGTGAACCACACGTTTCACTAATTTTTTAACTCATTATTTTGTACTATATTTTTTAAAATTTATGCCCACGTCGAATAAATGTGACTCTGGGAATGAGGGAAGTATATTGTCTTTCACAGTAGAATAAAATATTTTCCCAAAAAATGAAAATAATTAAAGAACTAAATTTACACTTGGATAAAGTGTTCCAAATCGAACTTTGGCAAACGCATTCTGCAGAAACCTTGGCGATGGCATCAATGGCGGTGACGTGTCGTTTTACTGTTAAAGGCTTCGAGTCCAGGTCACTCTGCTCTCGTTCACCCTCTCTCCCCCAGTTTCATTCTCTTCCTACTAATCGTCGGAGCAGCGCCGTCGTCTCTTCTCGAAAGCCCGAAAATGTCGGGCTCCTCCGCATTCGGGCCATGAGCTCCGACTCATCGGGTTCCGGGCCCCAATTGGAAGTCACTGTGAAGAACACCATTGCTCAGAACCCTGTCGTGGTTTACTCCAAAACTTGGTGCTCGTAAGTGCATCACTGAATTTGCTTTTCTGTTTTCTATGTAATTGCTTCGCTGCTTTATTTCTTCATCATTTCGGATTTAAATTGTTTTGTTTTATACTTTTTGGGGATTTTCCCGGTGTTAGGTACTCTTCGGAGGTGAAATCGTTGTTCAAGAGACTTGGCACGGAGCCGTTTGTTATTGAATTGGACCGATTAGGTATGATTTTGAGCTATACCTTTTTCTTTCCATGGCGGAATTGATGTGATATTCTGTGTTATGGCTCATCTGCAAATTGGTGCGGATTTATTAGACATCCCTAAATCTAATGTGATGATAGTGAGTTAGAATTTGTTAATAGTTCCTGTGTTTGTTTGAATGTAGGCATATTTCAGTAGGATCAATCTGGAGAAGTCTTTGAAGAATAGATTGACTTAATATATTGATAAAACACATTTGAAGAATAAGATGGTCAAGCAAGTTCAAAACTAATCAACCTATTAAATTAAATGAGAGATTGACTTGGATTATTTTTATCGATCCATCTTATCGTTCAAGGTAAACTCTATTGTGCTACGAACATTTGCTTTGTATTCATACAATACTCTTACTATAACGTTATGAGAATACTTCTTTGGGCGTAGTGTTTTTGTTTTTAGCTAAAGCTTTGGGTAGGTGTTTGCCTGAAAGAAGGATGAGTAGTTACAACTTACATCTATAATATGCTAAGCAGTAAGCACTCAAGAGTGGAAGCCCTAGCTCCAACTAAATGCTAGCTAAAAGGTGGAGGATTAGCTCACACTTGAGCACCCACTCATAATTGCTTATGGTTTTGATGTGGGATGGTAACATACATCCCCTCAAAGAAGGTGGAGGACTGGCTCACACTTAAGTACCCTCCCATTATTGGTTATGAGTTCAATGTGGGATCATAATATCCATCCCCATAAATACCTGAAGTCAACAGATGTCTCATTTTGTTGGGTGCCTTCGATCGACCTAGGCAGGTCACCTTGCAGCCCTCTTTTATTATAGAAGTTATATACATACCGAGATCAAGCAGGTCGGGTTAGGCACTTAAGAAGTTAAGAATGATAGCTTAGGTCACCTCCGAGCCCCTGGTCTTGTGCAGTCCTCTCCCCATGTAAACCTCTTCCATACACATCGAGATCCATACGGTGGGGCAAATTTTAGGCACTCAAGAATGGAAGCCATAACCCTACTTAAAAACTATCTCAAAGGTGAAGGATTGACTCCCACTTAAGGATCCATTTATAATTGCTTTTGAGTTTAAGCTCAAAGGCAGAGAGGGCTGACTCCCACTTTAAGTACCCACCTATAATTGCTTATGGTTCGACGTGGGATGAGGTTTCATAGTTTATGGATTAGACAAAGAATTTGATCTTGCATAAATAGTTTGAAGAATGAGAATTAAAATTGAATCCATATAAAAATAAACATGGCTACAAACAGACCTAGAGGCTGAAACCATGCGTTTAAGCACTCAAGTTGAGTTTGCTTATTTCTTTTGTTCAAAAAGTGTCCACTTTAAAGGATCAGTGATCAACTCCTGCTGTAGACACATCCAAAGTTTAGGATTGAACATGATAAATTTATTTAAAATACCAATGTCATGGAAAGATGTGCAAACTTGTTTTTGCCTAAAGTGTATTGTCTGTGTCATGAACTATTCCCTTTTTCAGGTGCTGAAGGATCACAACTGCAGAAGACTCTAGAAAAACTTACTGGACAACATACAGTTCCCAATGTCTTCATAGGTAAGGAGCATTAGAGATTGCAGTTTAACGATTAAATATTCCATTAGAACTGTTCTCATTAGAAAACCATCAGCAAGGCATGGCTTGAGCAACGACGCATTGCATTCACTGAAAATTAATTTAGTTTTGCTATGCATCAACCAAGAGAGCTCTCTCGATTTCTCTCTCGCTTCCTTATGAGTTCCATGCGCAAAGCAATATTTCCTGAATTCATTCTTTTCTCTACACTGTTTTCAACTAAGTTAATAACAAAGTTTGTGATAGCACAAACTTTTAACCACTACATCGGTGTAAAAGAAAATGAAAACTCATCACAGTAGTATTTTTCCACTCATGGTAGATTTCTGTTTACATTTTAATTTTCCTTTCCTACTACTATTATTATTAAGCATTTATATCTAGAATTAATTGATCTTTCATGGCAGGGGGCAAGCATATTGGCGGTTGTTCAGGTACTTCTTTGCTTCTCATTATAGCTTCTTCTCATGATGCAAATTTCAGAAGCATATCTATATTTTTTGCTAAAACAAAAATATCTAAAGTTTTCAACGTGTCAAAATAGTTACTTGTTTGTTTTACCAATTTTTTTCTGATATATTCCTGCTAGACGATGTTTAACATTTTGTTTGAAAAGTTTAGATCCCAGTCATTAGATGGAAGTGGGAATTTTGTGATCTAAGATTTTTCCATGATTTAGTCGTATATTTGAAGCATTCATACATGAATCATTAGTGGCTTTTGGTTGTTGACGTTGCAGATACTATCAAGTTGTATCAGGAAGGGGAGCTGGAGACTTTGCTATTCGAAGCTGGTGCAAAAAAGTGAAGGTTTGTGATCTACCACCACCCAATAATACGCCATGGCTTCTCCCTGTATCTTGTTCATCTACATCTAGAGAGAGAGAGCGAGATGATTTTCATGTCTGGTCTATTGACTTTGGTGAGAATGTGCTTAACTCTATGTTTCTATTTTTTTCAAGTTCTCGAACTTTGACAAGAGTTGTAATTATAGTCCGAGAATGAGAACCCGTCTGAATAACCATGCCGGATTTTCACTTAGCTTTTGCATTGACACCGTAATTTATGATCCGATTTAAGTTTAAACATTCGATTGCCGACGTTAAGTTATATGTAGTCGTCGCATGCTCAAAGTTGAGATGTATGGTGATGGAGTACGTACTAAACAAGCCCAATAGCAGTGACGGCCCATCAGCCCAAAGCCCAAGGAAGAGTATCAGTTCGGCATTACCAAAGAGTTCGGCCCCAGCCTACAGCTCGGTAAAAGCCGACCAATCAAGCTCTACTCTCAGATCGGCAAAAGCTGCTCGGCAATAGTTCAGCAGTTCGGTCTCAGTATTCGACCGAACTGGGAGATAGTGGACTCATGCAGAACCTCCACGACCTCCACTACACGATCTATTTAGTGGTGGACCCATGCAAGATCTCATGATCTCCACGACATCCACGATCTAATTAGTGATGATGTAAGCCACGACCTAATTAGTGATGATGTAAGCCACGACCTAGTTGGTGGTGATGCAAGCCACGATCTTAGTTCAATGTATATATAGAACTTAGATCGGATAGAGAAGGTTAAGCTCTCTAGAGATAAAAGATCAAATAGCAAGTCTGTATTGTAAGCTGTAGAAAACAGATCAAGCAATACAATTCTGCCCTCTTTTCTTCCCGTGGACGTAGATTTACCTCAGTAAATCGAACCACGTAAATCTCTGTGTCGTGATCTGCATTTTCCTGCATTCATCACCATCAAAAATTCGCCAAACCATCACTGGCGCCGTCTGTGGGAAACAGAGAACCAAATTTGTGATAAAGCGAATTTTTGACCCTTTTTCCACCCCAAAAAAAAATGCATACCAGATCACATACTACCCGTAATACCGTTCGTGAAAACCATGAGGAAGCTAGTCCAGCCCGCAGGTCCGGAAAACAGCCTCGGGAGACATCTACTTCCAGTTTTCATGATGAAGGAACAAGCCGCTCAAAAGGTCCACACACCAAGTCTTCCCAGCAGCCTGATTTGAATGAGGCTGTCAAGCTGTTCTTGGCTGAGAAGCAGGATGAGTTCTTAGCCTTCCTGCAAAAAAGCCAAGAGCCGAAGACGAAAACGGTGGATTCTCCTTCCTCATCCAGACATGAAAGTCACTACCGCAGTAGTGCCGTGTCTTCCAGGAAGAAGAATCCTCAACCCCGACATGTTCCTGTTCCTCCTCGGTACCGGAATCACAGGAGATCTCCATCTCCTCCATACCGAAGAGATGTCGGGTTCGCCATGTACGGAGCATTGAAGACTCCGTTCTCGGACGATATCACCCGAACTCCCCTTCCACAGAACTACCGAACTCCGTCGATGACTTATGACGGGTTGGTGAATCCTCATGACTTCCTGGGACGCTATCAGTATAACATGGCGAACCAGGGTCTCAATGAGGTCCACATGTGCAAGCTGTTTCCCGAGCTGCTTATCGGGAACGCAAGAAGGTGGTTCGATAGCCTCCCCCAAGGCAGCATTAGATCTTACCGAGATCTAATGGATGCTTTCCACAGGAGGTTCTTTCAGAAAGCGGAAGCCCGAATCACTTCGGCTCAGCTGCTTTCTATACGTCAAGGTCGCGACGAAAAGATCAGCGACTTTATGACGAGGTTCCACAAGGAATGCCTACAAGTAGATTATCTCAATGATCTACTTGTCTTTTCGGCATTCCAAAATGGAATCCTGCCCGGAGCTCTCTACAGAAAGCTCGTGGAATGCAGTCCGCAAACAGCTCAAGAGATGTGGGACATTGCGGACCAGTTTTCTCGTGCCGATGAGGCAGACCGTCGAAAACGGTCTTTAGACAGCTCATCTAGAGAAGACAAAAAGAAGCCCGATCATAGCGATCAGAGGTTTCCTCGCCGAACTCCTTCCCCACTAAAGGAGGGATAGCGGTCATCCGAGGTGATCAAAAAAAGCGAGTGTTTGCAGATTGCGCTTAAAAGTGCCGAGCAAATCAGCTCGGCACCATCAAGCATAGCAATCACAGCAGCCGGAGTCAGAGGCAGGCGAAATGACCGAAGTCACACCGGAGCCGAACTCGATGGTGTACGGCACTAAAGCCGTGATTCCGGTTGAGATCGGCATACCCAGTCCCCGAACTCTTAATTTCTCAGCAGAACTGAATGAGGACGGACTGAGAGCCGAACTAGATCTGGCCGAAGAAAGAAGAGAATTGGCCTGCATAAAAGCAGCCAAGTACAAGGAGCAAGTAGCCCGGTATTATAACCAAAGGGTGAAAAAGCTGCAATTTCAAGTGGGAGATCTCGTCTTGAGAAACAACGGAGTAAGCCGAGCAGAAAAGCTGGGCAAACTCGAACCCACATGGGAAGGTCCATATCGGGTGCCAGAAGTCCTCGGCAAAGGGTCTTATAAATTGACTCACATGTCAGGAGAACAAGCACCCCGAACATGGTACGTTTCCAACCTCAAGAAGTTCCATTTGTAAGAGACAGTCCGGTCAGTCAGTCTTGTGTCTAGTTCGGTCCTAGGGGTATGTGCTTTCTTTGTTTTTTACTTGCGTTTTGTTTGTCTATATGCGTTGTGTCTGTCTATGTGCGTGTCGTCTCTTACAAATGTTACTGAGGTATCTTGTTCTTCAAAGGCTGATCCCCTTTTTAGAACATATATAAGCCAACGATTGTGAGTCCAAGCTTCTAAGGAGGATACAAGACCACAATTCAGCTTAAAAAACAAGCAGTTCGTCTGAAACGAACTGCAACAATAAGCCAACGATTGTGAGTCCAAGCTTCTAAGGAGGATACAAGACCACAATTCGGCTTAAGAAACAAGCAGTTCGTCTGAAACGAACTGCAACAAAGGGAAAGTCCGATCCACGCGATAAAACTCGCCGAATTAGGACAAGGGAAAGTCCGATCCACGCGATAAAACTCGCCGAATTAGGACAAGGGAAAGTCCGATCCACGCGATAAAACTCGCCAAATTAGGACAAGGGAAAGTCCGATCCGAGCGATAAAACTCGCCAAATTAGGACACAAGCTTAGTCCGGTCAAAGAAATTTACTTCATAAGACCAAAGACGAGTCCGGTCAAAGAAGTTTACTTCATAAGACCAAAGACGAGTCCGGTCAAAGAAGTTTATTTCATAAGACCGAGGACTAAGTCCGGTCAAAGAAGTTTACTTCATAAGATCAAAGACGAGTCCGGTCAAAGAAGCTTACTTCATAAGACCGAGGACGAGTCCGGTCAAAGAAGTTTACTTCATAAGACCGAGGACGAGCACGATGAAATTTTTTCGCTGAGCTATAAATACGCAGTGATAGAAGCGAAATGAAGATTTCATTTATTAAAACTTGTTCGGCATACAATTCTGCTGCCCTACGAGAAGGCGTTACGCCATTACAAAGGACTATTCTACTGTCCCTGGTTGCTAAAGTTGAGCCATCTATTCACAAAATCCTCGTGAAGCCGAGTTCGGGCGTTCTCGGCAGCTGAAGAATAAGCAGGTCGACGAGATGCTCTAATCGACCTACCGCCTCTTCCCTGAGCCCGGGAAGCTCTAGCACCTCGGCGGCGAAGAGTCTCTTCACGAAGCATTTGTTGATCTTGCTCACTCATAATCACAGCTCCTCTACGAACTTCAGTCCGTCCTTGTCTTGACGTTTCCGGTTGCTCCTGAGTCCGTTCTCGTCTTGACGTTTCCGGCTGTTCCTGAGTTCGTTGCTGACTTGGAGTAGGGTTTTGAGCAAGTGAATCAGGGGTTTGAGCTGGAGTGTGACCATCTGTTGGCGGGAAATGCCTAAGGAATCTCTCGATTGAGGGACGCCGGGAAAGAATGATGTCGTACCGAGAAGCCCAGCGCCGGATTTCACGACTTGTTGACAAGCCGAGCTCTCCAGCGCATTGTTCCTCCGGAGTACATGATATTCCTCCCACAGTTCGTCAACTCGTTCCTGAACTTCAGAGATGGTCATTCCCCCGCGCCTGCAGATGAAATCCTCATACGCAGTCCTCTCAGCGACGGCGGTATTCAGCTCGGCCTCCAGATCTTTCTTTTCGGACTCTAAGTCCTTATTGTCGGCCTCCAGCTTCACTGAACGAGCCAAGAGTTCGTCATTCTTCACCTGGTCAGCTATGGCTCTTTTCTCAGCTTCGTCTAAAGCCGAAGAGTACAGCCGCTTCCAGTGAAGTACCTCCAGCTCCTTAAGAGTTCAGAATATAGAGCAGCTATGTCAGTTCGGCATTTCAGATTACTGAGCAGGTAGTAAACCACAACAGGAGTAAAAGAGAGTACGAAAGGCTATACGAAGACACAAGAGCAGAAAGAAGAATTTTTTCATTCATAAGAAAAATTTTTTTCTACACAAGGGCTTCAAGGCCGTTTTACAAGAAGGAAGAAACTAAACTAAGAGAAGGGAGACGAAATCATACTCCGCCAGCTTCGTCTCCGCCTTCTCGGTGAGGTTCAGCTTCCTTCTCCTTGTCTGCTTCAGCTTCAGCCTCGGCCTCCCTGCTCTCCCCAGCCTGCTCGGCGCCACCGTAGCCGATCTGCTGCGCCTCCTGCTCGGCCTGCTCATCGCCGGTCTGCCGCTCATGCTGCTCGGTCTCACCCTCTCCATGGAAAATTGGAGCGGGTGAAACTGACCCTATGGAGGCAAAGATAGCCTCCATGTTCTCATCGCGGTCAGCTCGGCAACTACGAACTTGGTCTGCAGAAAGCAGGACCGAGGACGAAGCAAGCTCCTCAAGCACCGGCAGACTCTGAAGCCGAGCTGCTATCTCTCGGCCGTACAGCGGCAGGATGACTTCGGGACCCTGCTCGGCTTTATCGGTCATCAGTTTCAGCAGATCACCGACAAAGGCTGAAAATTGGTTGCTCAGAAAGAGTTTCTCCGCGAAAGCACGGAGAGCCTCTCCTTGGGCAACCACG
Organism: Salvia splendens; assembly: GCF_004379255.2. Taxonomy (NCBI): domain Eukaryota; kingdom Viridiplantae; phylum Streptophyta; class Magnoliopsida; order Lamiales; family Lamiaceae; genus Salvia; species Salvia splendens. Next base: position 42,170,214 of record NC_056032.1, read on the forward strand.
GCGGCAGCATCCCTCCGTTTCGTCTGCTCTCGCTGGATGACGAGCTGGTTTTTGGCAAACTGAGCTTCATCCTGGGCCGAAATCCTAGCAGCTCTGGCTTTCTCAAAGTTTGCCTCAGCCTGCTCGGCCCGGTGACAAGCAGCCGCCAACTTCCTCTGCATCTCAGCATAGTCGTTGGACGCTTTGGAGAGTTCAACGGCGACGAGCTTGGAGAGCATATCGTTCCTCTGAAAATGGAAAAAGCAAAAAGTCAACAGAGGGGCCACAAAAAATACAGAAAAAAGCAAGGCCAGAAAATCAAGAAGAGAATTCACCTCGGCGAAGTCCGTGGGCCATAAAAAGGGCTCACAGATATGTTCCGAAGGAGGCGCCAAGACCACGTCTTTCTCTGGCGCTCTTGGGGGCTTCTGGGTCTTCCCCTTCCTACTTACCGAAGTCGACTCCGGCTTCTTTGGATCCGAAGAGGTCTTTTGCCTCTTCGGATTCTTCTCGGCATCAGGCGCCGAGCTGGTAGCCTTCTCTTTCTCCGGCTCCTTAAGCTCGGAGGATTTGCGGCTAATCTTATTCAGCATGTACACTGCCAAAAAGCAAGAAAACAAGGTTAGTTTTCGTCGTCAAGGCAGTAATGCATAAAAAAGAATTCCTCACCCTCAGTCTCTTCGTCCGAAGACGAGGAGTCGAACACGAAGTCGCCCTTGACGAGCTCAGACTCCAGGTACTGCTTCCTAATCATAGGAATCTTATTGAGCTCGGCCTCGAGCTCGTCCAACGGTTCTACCCGAGGATGAGGAATAACGGACTTCGGCCCTCTCCAGGAAAAGTCCGAAGCCGAAGTCCTATTATAAAAAAAGAAGCGATTTTGCCATTTCGGCCATTTGGTTTTACAAAAGGCTCTAAAGGGCTGTAAAGGGATCAAGTAAAACCAAGATCCCTTCCTCTTAAACTGGAAGAAATTAAGGATTGCCCTCAGAGACAGATCCTTGTCTAGCCTACGCAGTTCGGCAGCAAAGGCCGATAAGTGCCTCCAAGAGTTCGGAGTCACCTGACCTAAAGGGAGTTGAAAAAAATCTAGCAGCTCTACAAAGGCAGGGGGAAGAGGGAAACGAAGCCCGCATTCCAAGCCGGCTTCATAAACGGTGGCGTAACCCCCCGGCGGCGAGTCAGCCCTATGAAGGTCGTCGGGAATCGCAACCTTCCCCCCAGGAAAAAAGTATTTTTCGTGTAAAGATATCACAGTATCCTTGCTCAAGATGCTGTGAAAATACTCTACGGTCTTCTCCCCGGATTCTTTCCGGCTAGAAGACCCCTTATCCCCTTTCCTACCGCTACCTGACTCAGAAGAAGAAGAAGACATGGTTCTTACTCTTTGAAAGTCTGAAGAAATTCTTGAAAGCGGAAGGAAATTTTTTACGCAAAAGAGAGAGATTGCAGAAGAAGCAATAGCAAAAGTGTTCAACTGATGAAGAAAGGACGTATTTATCAGATTCGGAGAAGATTTCAAAATCATCGCACCGTTTCGAATCCCACCTTTTCAGGATTCAACGGCCGGATTTTACTGTCGCATTTAATGCAGTCACGCGCAAGGCACGTCCCCTAACGTCAGCCTCCCCCGTACCTTTATCCAGAATGCCGAAGTGACTCGCTTCACCGAAGTGATTCACTTCGCTTTTCGGGGGGGGTAGTGATGGAGTACGTACTAAACAAGCCCAATAGCAGTGACGGCCCATCAGCCCAAAGCCCAAGGAAGAGTATCAGTTCGGCATTACCAAAGAGTTCGGCCCCAGCCTACAGCTCGGTAAAAGCCGACCAATCAAGCTCTACTCTCAGATCGGCAAAAGCTGCTCGGCAATAGTTCAGCAGTTCGGTCTCAGTATTCGACCGAACTGGGAGATAGTGGACTCATGCAGAACCTCCACGACCTCCACTACACGATCTATTTAGTGGTGGACCCATGCAAGATCTCATGATCTCCACGACATCCACGATCTAATTAGTGATGATGTAAGCCACGACCTAATTAGTGATGATGTAAGCCACGACCTAGTTGGTGGTGATGCAAGCCACGATCTTAGTTCAATGTATATATAGAACTTAGATCGGATAGAGAAGGTTAAGCTCTCTAGAGATAAAAGATCAAATAGCAAGTCTGTATTGTAAGCTGTAGAAAACAGATCAAGCAATACAATTCTGCCCTCTTTTCTTCCCGTGGACGTAGATTTACCTCAGTAAATCGAACCACGTAAATCTCTGTGTCGTGATCTGCATTTTCCTGCATTCATCACCATCAAAAATTCGCCAAACCATCATATGGTGCTCAAAAGTTGCGTCTATATCTTGAACAGCCGTGTACTCTGATTGCACCCTTTTCATAATACTGTCGGATTGGAACGTGAGAGCCCTTGAGTTTGGGGTTTCAATCTTTGCAAGAAGTGACATATTAAATAAAGCATATGCTAATAATTTATAAATAAATTTCCAACGTAAGAATATATAGATGTTATCGATCCATAAAATTATTTCATCATAACCAATTGGGTTAATAATTGAATCTGTCGTGATAATATCAATTTCATCTCAATCTTTTTAAATGATCAATTCTATATAATTTTTTTATTTTTCAAAACTTTTTTCATCGGATTTTCATACGAACAATTGATCCGTGAGATGACGTGTCAGATGATGACTTTTAGAGCATCTCCAATGGCGGAAGTCCGGTCGGACGTCGCGACGGGCGACCGGGACGTCCGCCATTGTGGCGTTTAGGGTCGGATACGGACGTCCCGTGAGGACGTCGGCGCGACGGGCGGGTGGACGTCCGCCATTGTGGCGTCCAGTCGGACGTCCGGTCGGACGTCCCGTTTTTAATTTTTTTTTGTAAATGTTAATTGTTTTTTTAAATTTTTTTTGTATTCTCGGTCAAATTTTATTTCCGTAAATGTTAATTGTTTTATTTGTAAATGTATGATTTTTTTAATTGCGGGATGTCCTAGTGGGAAGGGCGATGAGAAGGGCGGATTGTGCAGGGGATGTCCTAGTGACGTGGCAGTGGGATGGGAAGTCCTAGTGACGTGGCAGGAGGTGTTTTTGGGATGTCCTAGTGGATGTCCTAGTGGGATGTCCGCCCACTAGAGATGCTCTTACTCATGAACAAATAAGGTGTATAGATGATATTAATAAAAATACAAATTAGAAAAATCAGAAAAAAAATTCTAAATAGTTACTAGAATACTCCATAATCGATATAATTGCAAAAAATTGGATATCGATAAATTTTAAAAAATGAATAAAATTATTAAATCACCACAAGCAAAAAGATCGTCGTGGCTGTATAGAAACAACGAGCACTCTGAATTTACAGCCTCAGAATATATAGTGGCAGTGACAGTTAGCCAACTATCAGTCTGCGCCAAGTGCTTGCCATGGCCGCGCTGCCGCGGCTCCCTACCCTCCTAATTGATTGCCCGGCATCTTTCCTTCACCGTCACAGTTTCGCCGTCACGAAAATCGACTACTCAATACGGCGCCGGAAAGGTCGATCCTCCGCCGTCACGTGCTCTGCCTCCAGAGGGCCTTCTTCGTCTGAGATCAGGTATCATGCCAATCCATCAAAACTAATTGCCCTGCTTTTTCATGATGTGCGCTACTCTTAATAATCAATCACATTATTGTGTTGGTTAGCTAAATGTGTGTATTAAGGATAAACACGATGGCACGTTTTTAATTATTCTGAATTGAATTATGGTGTAGTTTCATCAACATACGAGTATCGCTTAATTAATTGCTGTGTAGTACTTGTGCTAATATTCACTTCCCTTAATTAGTAGAGATTTTGTGCCCAAAATTGTTTTATGTTAATGGATGCTCTTAAATTCAATGTTGATTAGGGTTTATATATCTAATTAACTGAAGCTTTTGGTGTTCAATCTACTCTTGTGCATAACTGTATTTGAAGCCAATCTTACATTTGATTATGTCAGTATGAATTTGTACTCTTATTATTCAAGGAAATGAAACTATGACTTTTATAATTTCCTCTCACTTACTTCTGACTCGATGCATTGATATGATGTTTCACCTTGTGTCACAAACTCACATTATTACATTTCTTCGTTTCAGAATGTGAGGTGTTCATGTCGATTTCTATTGCTTCAGATAACAAGTGATCAATAACCATTTTATTTGTTGTCCAGTTCCACGGCCAAAATACGAAGTGAAGTTCTGTCTCCATTTCGCACAGTTCGAATGTTCTTTTATATTGCTTTTATAGCTAGTGGTTCCCTTGGAGGATTCATAGCCCTCAGCCAGCTAGTTGGTGCCCTTGTGAATCCATCAAGAGCTGCTGATGTCACCGACATCCTCAAGGATCTAGCCATAGATATAGGAGCAGTCTCTGCTTTTGCATTTCTTTATTATAGGGAGAACAATGCTAAGAACGCTCAGGTGGCTAGGCTTTCAAGAGAGGAGTTTCTCTCGAATCTCAAGCTTCGTGTGGATGAGAGGAGGATTGTTCCTCTCAGTGCTTTCAGGGGAATTGCGCGCCTTGTTATCCTAGCCGGTCCTGCAAGCTTCATCCAAGACTCGTTCAAACTCAGTGAACCTTTCTCCGACAGCCTCCTTGAAAGGGGGATTCTTGTTGTACCATTTGTGACTGATGGAGGTTTGCCTGAATTTGAGTACGAAGAGAAAGAAGAGACGAAGGATATTGATTCGAAAAGGAAGAGGTTGTGGCAGCTAGCGCCCGTTTACACTGCTGAATGGAGCGAGTAAGTTACTCCTAATTGTGTATACATTGAACAAGGAAGAAAAAAGCAAGTCTCTACATTTTCTTTTTGCGCTGATCCTCATTCCCTGCTGTTAGTTGTCATCTCATGTTAGTTGGAAAGTTGAAAAGAAAGGATTAATTTTTGATGTTTTCGTGTAAACCGGCAACAGGTGGTTGAATGAGCAAAAGAAACTGGCTAAGGTCTCTCCTGAATCTCCGGTGTAAGTCTCCTTAAAAGAATTTCTCAGTGCATTATTCTTGTTTGTGGCATCTCTGTGTTTGGGACTGAAGCTTTTGAAATCAAAGTAGGGGAAACACTAGGATTGAGTATTTGAAGAATAAGATGATCGATTATGATAAAAAAAAATAATCAGACCATTCTATCATACAAAGCAAACACTCCTATAAATTTAATATAGGGATCTGATTCTAATTGTTGATGTCAAGGTACTTGTCTCTCCGTATGGATGGCCGAGTTCGAGGCAGTGGTGTCGGCTATCCTCCATGGAATGCGTTTGTTGCGCAGTTACCACCGGTGAAGGGAATATGGACAGGCCTCCTCGACGGCATGGATGGTAGAGTTTAATAAGCTATATAAAGTGCCTTCCTTCATACTACATATTCAATTGTTATTTCTATACTTCGTTTATATGTATTTTAGCAATATACAAGATGGAATAAGTTCGTCGGTCATTAAATTTTTTTAAATTAATTTAGTTTGAAATGATGGAATTTGTCAATGTTACCAATATTGAAAGGTTTGGTGAATCGATGGCCGCTCCCGATATGCAAAACTTCTTTTACGATGAAGGCATCAAAACGTTATAGTTTTAGAATTTAATGAAATGGATAGGATAGTGTAAATCAGGCAAAAATAAACACACGTTGAGACTGGGAAATGTATGATACAGATGTTTGAGATAGAAATTAAATAGGAAACAATTAAGGATGATACAAATTAATCAAAGAGTTCATGCAACGGCTTCCACTTCATCCAAAGCGTAGTTGTTTGTAGATACATTTGCATAGTTCACTTTGTTGAACCGCACCACCACTGGGTACCGAGTCTTTGGGTCCTGAATCATTTTAGCATTTTAGCAAGTAAATATTATAAACAATTAGGTAAAGAGTCGATTTTGTCTTATTGGTTTTAGTGCTTTAACGAAAATGTTCCAAAAGTGTCCAGACAAGTTGCTCAACGGTAGATGCAATCTCATCTGGAAAACTTTTTGTTGGGACATTTTTAACCTAAAAATATGGAAAATATTTGTTAAATCACTAGTAAAAAATCGAACAATATCTACACGTTAGGTTCTCTTACCTGATCAACAGCAACAACCGAACCAACACCCTTGTACCAGTATGATTCCTTCCTAAGGATTCTCACCTGCAAGAATCAATGAATTATAATTCCACTACTTAGGTCCAAGATCAATAGTTCTGTTTTTGTATTTTGGTTAGTGTAAAATTAGGCACTTTCTATTTTTACTGAGTTTATCTCCCTAACGAGATGGATGGGGCATTATATTCTAATTGTACTAATATACTATCAAATTATCAATATTTTCTTTCTATCTTTCACTATCATACTTCACCAATTTTGCATTAAAAATAATATTATCAATCAAAACTATTGACAGTAAATATTGATTGTAATCGAATGATAACGATTCCTTCAAAGCAGCTATCGTTAGCATAAAAATCAAAGCTGGATTTATGATCACGACAGTTGAAGAACATGCAAATTAGTTACTACCTTAGAGCCTCTTGGGGGGCCAACTGGCGGCGGCTTGGCTACTTTAGGGGCTTCGGCGGTGGCGGCTGGTTTATCGGCCTCTTCCGCTGCTGCCCTTACAAGGAGCCTAAAGCTTCTGGTGTTGTTGGTAGAGAAGCAGACCATGTTGGCCTTAAGAGTGGTTGTGTTTGATGACACATTTTGTGCCAACACAAATCCACATGCAGCTGATGCTATGCTGCTGCTTGCCATTTTGCTCTTCAAGATTCACACAACACAACCTGTTTTTGGTGTGATTGGATACAAACAAATTAGATTTAATTAAGGAAAGTGAGGAGATTTTAGAGATGCATTGAATTGAGGGGATATCTTCTTTTCTGGACTAGAGAGCTATGCTGTTGCTTTAGCCATTCCGGATCTGCCACGTGGACACCATATCCCCTTCTTTTGGATAATGTCATCTATGCCATTTCTATTCTCTTTTTTTTCCTTTGTTGGTTTGGAACACCCTCAATCTCCGTCTACGAAATTATGGAATGTGAAGAATCTAAGTTGAATATTTAAGAGAAAATTGCATTTATATTAAATTTGTAATACAATATAATTATATACTTAATAAATTAATGAAAGTATGAGATATATTTATCAAATATAGTATAATACTGTTAAAAATCAAATAAGATAATAGTACTAGTATACAAATGACAAATAATACTTTATTTTGCAGATTTAGAGGTGGAAAAATATTCAAAATCTGAAAATTTGATCTGAACGAAACCGAAATTTAAAATTCAGGTTGTATATTTTGAATTTGGTTCGGATGTTAGGATCAGATATTTAAAAATTTGAAGTAATTCAAAATATATTTATTATACAGTAATAAAAATATTTTAATTATAATCCTAACAATATAAAAACTTTGTGTTAAACAATTTTTATGATATTTGATGATGCGTAGTATTAGATTTTCGGATTTCGGCATTGGATTTTCAAAATTTTATTTTTAGTATTGGAATTTTCAATTTTTATATGTTTTTATGCAATTTGGAATTTTTTGGGACTGGATTCATTTTTCTATAGTATTTTGGATTTTCAAATCGAATTGGATAAAAATCTAATATGAAATCCAAATACTCACTAGACAAAGTGAAGTGACTATGGTATACACTTTGATGACATTGTTAATGCATTGCGTCTGTCCTTTAATTATAAGCATAATGAAGCACAAATAAATGATTTAACATTAAAGATGGTTTTGGTAATAATTAAAAATATATTTTGAGTGGAGATTATGAAAAGTGAAAAGTCATATCATAGAAATAATAGTAATTGAATTAATGTATATTAAAGGTTATACTATATTATTGTACACTGGTGGTATCCATAATATATTATGTGGTGGAAACCATAAATAGAAATATACTCAATAATTTGTGTACCCACTAAAATTTAAATAGAACATTTTAAGTCATAGTATGAAATACAATTAAAGCTAGTAATTTTCATTAGTAATTATATTTTTAATTAATGAATTATAATTAAGGTATACAGTAGTTTGACTCGTATAAAAAGAATGAATAACATTAACCGAATTCCGGCGACATTCACGACGGAGTGTGGATTCCGGCGAATGCTCCTCTTTCACCGTTGCCTCTTACTTCAGCTACTGATCCGCTGCTGAACCTAATCAAAACTACTCGTTTTCACTTGGAATATTTTGAAGAGACTGCATTGCTTCGATGCTCGCATTATTTGAATTTCCTGCTTCAAAATTCTCTCCTTGAGTGCTCCGACAATTTCGGCGGTGCTTTCTGCTGCAATTCTGCCTTGTTGTCTACTTGCGATCTCGCTATCTGAAGGTACAAACACCGTGTTGGAATAAGTTCTACCTTTAAACTTTCATTTTTCCTGCTGTCTTCGCAGGTTCAGCTTTTTTCCGTGATGATTTTTTAATGAGTGTTTGCTTTAAAATGTTCATTTTTTATATAATTTTTTGTATTTTGCAAACAAAATTGAAGTTTAACCTTCCACTTTTGCTATGGTGATGAACTTTAGCACTGCTCATATAGTAGGAATTCTGATTTGGAATTTTAGGCATACATGTGACTACAAATGCCTATTATTAGGGTTAAAAATCGAGTAGTGTGGTCCTGAGACTGTTTCTCTCCGTTTTAAATAAATTGCTGTCTCTATGGTTCTTCGATTGAATCAGTATATATTGGAGGAACATGGAGTTCAAAAGGGGATATTTGGTGATTGGTCACATCTTGATGTGAGACATCATGGAAATATGCCGTAAATTCCTATTTACAGGGCTGTGTGTGCTGTGAAGTATTGTCTTTGTTATTCTTTCTGCATTTGTTCCTTTCTGCACATTAATCTAGGGGAATTTGTTCTTTACTTGATTGGCTCGATGGCTCTTCACCTTTAATTCTCATTTGCCCCTTCATTCTATTGTACTAATTGCCCAACCTTTTTGTATCTCTTTAGAGCTTCAACTTCTTTTGGTAATGAAGATCCCTCTCTCTCTCTCTCTCTTGCTTTTCTTCTTGTTAATATTCTTGGTTGTGGTTGTAGAGTAGGGAGGTTCCTTTTGCGAATGGTGGTTGCAAATTTTAAAAAGCACCTTTATGTATATGTTTTCAACAACTTTATGAATATCCATTCCTTTTTGTTTTCTTTGTGGCTTTTATTTTAGTCATTCACTATTACTGACTTCTCTTTTCCTTTTTTTGGGGGGTGGAGGGGTGTGTGTTTGAATTGTTACATTGTGTTAACGACTGGCCTCTTCAAGAAACATAGGAGTATCTGCAAAGAGACTGCTCAATGGTAAACCACATCAAGCTGGTGCTGAGATTCCTATTTTGTTTATTGAAATATTCTGTCGAGACGATAGGATTGAGTAGGCTAGCTCGGTTGTATCGTTGCCATTAGATTTTATTTCTTCATACATAAGCTAACAAATGAATGGCCTTGCATGATTCTTGGCAAGTGAAGATGTTCATCACGTAATAGTTTCACTTAGTCCTCAATTTTTTTTCCATTGTCGTCTTGCTATTGGTATGTGGACCATATTGTCATGGTTTATAGTGATATTGTATATTTATTTACAGGTTTGCAACTATTCAGGAGCAGGTCAGATGGATCAAAGATAAGTCTTGCTCATCCAACAGATGTAAGAGTGTTAATATCTTCAAACCATTACAGCTTTCAACTCCCAGTTGCAAGATATCTTTGTTTAGAAATCTCGAAAACAATTCTGCTATCTACATCTCACTTTACAAACATATGACATCTGCAATAGGAATTGTTTCCTGCATTCCTAAAACAATTTATAAATTCTTTCTTGTGTTTTTTTCTAACAACTTTATTACACATGATTTGACATCTACCATTGAACAATTCTACCAAAACCACCTCTCTCAGTTTCAGTTATTAGAATTCTCAATACTCTAAAAGCTCCATCAAACACCCTATTAGTTTATTGATTTGCAACATATATAAGTTTTTCATCTTGTGCTTTCCTGGTTGACCTTCATAATATATGTCCTGATGTTTTCCTACTGCAGTGTTTCAGAGCATGAAAGTACTCAGTGCATAAGACCGGTCCATCCAAATGGAGTCAAGAAATGATCCACCTAATTTGGTTGCTAAATTAATGGGACTTGAAGCCCTTCCCAAACAGAAGCCCGGCTCAGTTGTTCCAAGAAACCATTCTGGAGGTTATCCTCGAAATAGTTCGGATGTCTCTATGAGTTACTGGAAACAACAGGATGAATTCTCTCACTACCTTAATCCAAATGAACACAAAGCTACTCTTGAAATTCGGCAGCAACCGCAGAGATCAAGTCACGTGGCAAGATCTAAGAAGACAACAGATGACAGAAAGATGGGTCTTGTTCGTCAGAATTTTATTGAAGCAAAACGCCTTTCTGTGAATGAAAGACATCGTCAATCTAAGAAATTCCAAGATGCACTAGAAGTTCTGAGTTCCAATAAAGACTTATTCCTTAAATGTCTGCAAGAACCACATTCAGTGACCTCTGAGAATCTTTACAGTCGGCAGTCTGCTTCCAGTCATCCAGAGACAAAACGGATCACTATTCTTAGACCTACAAAGAGGATAGAGAACAATGACTCTGTGGAGACTGGGATTAGAGATACAAAGAAAATAAAGAAAGGGGCCTCTCCTCAGCAGAATGGACTGGAGAAAGTTCAACCAGGAAGTTCCTCTCCTGAAGGTCTTAATTGTTACAAAAATCCCTCTCTACCGACAAAAATTGTAGTTTTAAAACCTACACGTAAGAAAGCATGTAATGATATGACTGTGGCTTCTCCACATTCAGAACAACCAATGTTGCTGCAAAGGGAAGACTTCTTTAGGCATATTGAAGAGGGCGAGGGTCAAGAATCAAGAGATGTAGCAAAAGGAATCGCTCTGCATGCCAAATTTGGCCAGCATCACAAAAATGGAGACTTGATTTCGTCTGTATTATTGAATGACTACATAGGAGATGATAGCTCATTTAATAAATTAGAACTTGGTTACGTCGGTGATAATCTCTGTCATTCAGAGGCCATATCATCTGTATCTAATCTTTCTGGGGATTATGTTGATATGCTTAGCCCTTACTCTACCTGTACTTCATCTCGGCCATCTTATTCTCCAGAATCATCAGTTACCAGAGAAGCGAAGAAACGTCTTTCTGAAAGATGGGCCATGATGCCACCTAATGAGATTGGTCAAGAACAAAAACAATATCAGAGAAGCTCCAGCACTTTAGGTGAAATGCTCGCTTTAACTGAGACAAAGCCATTGTATTCTCATGGCGAAGAAGGCAGTTCAAGCCAGGAATCTGGGGACTTTGATTTTCTCTTCGTTAATCAATGGAGAAGAGATGGAGAAATGGATAATCCACCAAGAAATCTGATGAGGTCAAAATCTGTTCCAGTATCTGGTTGGATTGGAACAGGGTTGAATATTGGCAGTTCAGTTTCAAGAGAGGAGAAATCAGAATCTTATAAGGAGGATGGAAAAGTAAGTTATGCTAAATCATCACTCAAAGGAAAAGTTTCAGGTTTGTTTCTCTCGACGGAGGCCAAAAAAGCCAATAAAGAAACGTCTGTAGTGTCCCATACCAAAGATGGCTTTTACTTGCATCCTGGAGACATTGATAGGACTGTAGGTCTTAATGACAAAGGGTCCATTCATGCTTTTTCCCCGTTGGAACCATCAAGAACAGCGCCGTCCTCTGAATCCATTTGCACAAAGATGATGTCTCCTGAGGTAAATTGTCCAAATTTCTTGTACTTTGTTTACATCTTCTGCTTGATGCATATGTTTTTTTTGCGATGATCAGAGATGTAAGGATTGGTCATATACCTAAGTTGATGCTTTTAATGATGCTTTCTTCATCGGTTACTTATCACAATAACAGTCATTTTCCACTGCCAGTTTTTCTTTTCTGGTTTACAGCTCTATGCATGGTAATTGATTTACTGAGTTCTATGTGCATTATCCAGAAAAAAAAAGTCTCTTTTGAAGTTATGAAAGGTGGTCATACTGTCATAGTGCTATCTAACAGTCACAGATAAAGAAATATGCAGAATTACTTCATGCTTAGTTTGTGATAATAGTCTAATTTTGTGCACTGCTCTGGGTCTTACTTTGGCTACCGCTTGCCTTTGTGGGGGCATTTACAAACTTGTGATTGCAGATGTGAAACAGTCAACTCTATTTCATACCCACCAAATTTAACTGACCAAGTGATTTCTGTACTGGGAAACCTGGAGACCAAATAACATGATTTGCCACTTTTTCAGAATGGATTGGTCACAGAGAAACTCAGGGCATCTCGAAGCCTAAGCAAAAATCTTGACCAGCCTAGCCCGATATCTGTCTTAGGTCCATCATTTGAGGAGGAGTATATACAAAAGTCAGCTTCTTATTATGCTAAGCCTGAACAACAAGGTAACATTCATATCTCTCGAATTTCTTGAAATCTGCTTGGTTCTTTCCATCCTCCCATTTTGCTTTTGTTGAGGTGAAAGCACACTTGCTTATTATATTTATATAGCTGTATACCCAGTTATTCTAATAACCACAGTATATAAAATCTGCTAGACATTTGTAACGAAAAAAATACTTTCCAAAACATCTGACCTCAATCTTTGTATCAAAAATAATGCACACAGTTCCAGTCTTGTCTTTACTTTCCTAGGTTATAATCTATGAAGAATGGATGGATATAAAACAAAATGCATTTTTACATTTTCTTATTCTGTATTTCTCAGTTTCTTTCCTTCTCACCAATTCAGGAGTGGAGTCCCCCCGTTTATCTATAGGATCACGTATGATTGACAAATCGCCACCTATCGGGTCCATTGCACGAAGTCCTTGTTCGAATGACCCCTTTGTAAATGCAGGCTCTTCTCACCCCTCCAAGAAATTAACCACCAAAGAAACAGATGAAGAAGAACGAAACGGCCTTTTCTTTATCAAGGGATTATTAGCTGAGGCTGGTCGCCAATATGAGGCCCGTCCTACCTCGTATGTGACAAGATGTCACTCACTTCAGAGCCCATTGGACCCATCTTTTAGAGGCCAGAGTATTAACTCTCAAGATGACAAGAATCTGCCGGATGGCACGCTAAGGCAGAAGCAAGCAGTTCAACAACTCGTGCATGATTGTGTAAATGCAGCATTAGTAAATGCAGGATATGACTCACACCTGGGCCAAAGACTCCATACATCCACTATACCCAACTTGATCGGGGAGAAGGTACTAGGCAATGGTTGGATCAATCATTTTGGGTTGGAGATGGATGATTTATGCAGGAAAATCGAAGGGAGGCTGCTAGAAGAGCTAATGCAGGAATTGGTGGTTGAATTGGCATGTAGAATGTAACAAGTCTTCATTCATTTAGTTAACAGCTTGTACTCTGCTATAGCTTAAAGACTCTGACCATTCTTGTACTATGCTTTGACTCCATATATTGATCATAGCTGTTACAGGGCATGAATATTTATTGTTAAATTTTGTTTTTTACTATATATTGATATATAAAATACATACAATTAGTAACAAGGGTTAAATGATACTAATATAAATATAGAAAGGGTTATTTGTAGGCAAATAACCCATATAGATATGTTACAAATAATAATGGGTTGTTATTTCAAGTAGAAATGGGTGGAAACATCAGTGTCTAAGAAGAAATGGTTTGGTCCCTGAATACTAATTACAGAAAAAACAAATAGCACACCAAAAAATTACAAAGAATCTTCCCTTTTCCATAATGATAACCGTAGTCATCCACACCATATTTGGATCAATATACACCACACAACTGCAAGTAACAAACTCTATCTAGCCAAACTTAATAAATCATATAAATATAAATCTCACATAAAGCTGATCACCATTACTGCTCTTCATTTGCTTCAAGAGATTTCTCACTCACACTTCATAACATCAGCTGCTGATGCTTTTGGATTCACCAAATTTTGGTTTCGCGTCACTGCTGCTGCTGGTATTAAGTCCATACTGACAGAAGAAATTGTATAAGAACAAGAGCAACTCTACAAATTCAAGACGCCATCTACTAGCGAAAACAAAAATGTATGCCTATACGGAAAAATCCAATACAGTATCTCTGAATATATGTCCATTTTGAGTATGAAAGTGCAAACTGAATCCGAAGCCTACCATTAGTCTGCTATCAAAAGCATTTTCATAATCCTAAACAAGTAAACAGACCATAATATACTCAGAGCGAGTCTAAATTGTGAATCTTGCATTTTCATTCTGTCAAAATAAATTTTCAGTCAACTAGTTCAACATTCTGATATATCTGGCATATGATTTGCTACTAAGAACCAAAGCATGTGCAAGCGGACAAGCACAGCACCTGTATTAGATGACCGAAACATCACAGGACACTATTTCTTTCATAATTTAGTTGAATGAATACCAAAAGCTTGAGCATAGTGATGTTACCAGCACAGTTTGTATTTTTTAGTAACTTATAAGGTACTGACCTTTTCTCTCATCCTTACACTCCAGATATCAGAATCACCTCTAGCTGAACCAGATGCTTGGCCTGAATATGGACTAACCAATGGTTCCCTACTGCTATTACGGAAACCATACTCAGCCTCGAGATCGTCATCTTCATTCTGACTAGAAACCAAGGATCTCAGTACTACAGCAAGAAGTACAGATAAGACCTGTAAAAGTAAAACTGCTTAACTGTGGTTTCAAAATATTCCTTCTTGAATTACTATCAAATACAATGGAGATGCCATATCCATTAGTAATCATGATACAGGTTTTTACTTTTTAGAATATATAATAGTAATAGATGTTGTATGGCATCATAAGGCTAATTTCTAATTTACTACAATCTCGCACGATTGGTAAGAGGTGTTGCAGGCATCACCAACCATGCACCTGGATACAGAAGGAATAAGCATATTGCAAACTTATAATAGCAGAAATGCTGGACAAACCTCTGTATAGTCAGTTCCAAACTTGAGTATCAGGGATATGTAGGAGAGATTTTCAAAGTTTCTTAGGTATTCCATGATCTCAAGAACTACTAAACATCCTCTCAGTTCAGAATTAGCTGTATGGAAGCACATTAGTAACATAGGTTTGAATAATATATTGCACTAAATCCTGTCTGTGACATTTTAAAGTTTGCTTTTGTTATCCACTCTCAAATGGTAAATAAACACTGAGTGGAAAACTCATTAACGTCTGAGAAACTAATTGACCACAAAATTGGTTGTACACATATACCTATATGCAAACTGCCCCTAGGAAGCAATGAGCTTCTAAGGCATCTTGGTTTTTTATACACTAACTAGACAAAATAGTAAACATATTGAATCCAAGAATTTCACAATTAGTGTAAGCTGACACATGAAAACTAAATAGAAAATCACAATTGACATGCTAGTATAGTCGTACAGAAGACTAAAACGTGCCTGTACACTAAGAATAACAATGCCGACCCACATAAAGACATCAGCATTATCATTGATGAAGGTCCACAATCTGTCAAGTTCTCCAGTGGGATCAAATGGGATATCCTGAAGAATAATTACATCATTGGTAAGGCACAAGGATGCACTGAAACATCAGCAATCAAATGATCGCAGGATTACCTTCTCCCATTGGCGATCAAGAGCAATGAAGATCACTAAACCCACTTCCGATAAAATGAATAGGGTAGTGAGTACAGCATACTGAAATTATATGGTCAAGGATATACTTATTACACATTCGGGATGGCTCATAAACTTCGGTGTCTGCCATAATTCTTCCAACTAAAACAAACAAGGTGCAGTTTTAAAACAATTACCTAAGTCTAGGTGGATATAAAATGTGAACATAACATCAATTATTCCTCTCAGGACCAAATTACGTGCATTAAAATGCACCTTGATGACAACAAATCTACAAAAGTGAAGTATGAAGTATGAACCATCAGCCTCCATCTTCCTAGTTCCAGCATTGCCAATAGATATTTTTCAATACATTTTTTCTTTATACAGCTCAGGATTATAATGTGTGAGTGAAAGTAATATCTCCTTCTACTCCTCTCACTTTCTTAATTCTCCATGTTAGCAGCCTCTTGGCTTTGCATTGACTACAATTTAGTACAGTCCGCATGTAGAGCAGTTTCTACTTTCTATGTCAAACAGCATCATCCATGAGAATTATACAACCAAAGTAGCAGAAGATGGTTGCAAGTATGGCAACAAGGGACGTTCTCCGCATCTTCTTCCTCTCAATACTTCCCATGATTTCCTAACGTTTTAAAAAGGAAAAGGACAAAAACACCACCACCATCGAACATCAGATTGTTCTAACACCTAAAAAAGTCCAGAAATCTAACAGTCTTGCTGATAAACAGAAACATTAACAAATAAAAGGTAACAATATTCTAGTAATTCCATGAGGGCGTAGGGAGAAAGAAAAAATTGGACTGAGCAGAAGGATACAAAGCAAAGGCAACAGCCGCTGATGGCCTCCGCACCAATGAATCCAACGAAACTGATGAAGACTATCAAAATCCCAGTTGCCAAAAATGCATATGTAAACCTATACATGACATAAAAAGTTCCAATTATTGCATCAGCTTCAACCACAACACTTACCCTCAACCATAATTCCAATTGGGAAAATAACCGAGCAACAAAATTAAAGAAAAGTGAAAACTATCAAAATCCCAGTTGCCATAAATGCATAACCAATTCCTAACATAAAAGGTTCCAATTATTGCATCAGCCTCAAGCACAACTTTCCCTCAACCATAATTCCAATTGGGTAAATAATCGAGCAATAAAATTAAGATCGAAAACAAATATATTAACGCGAACAATTAACAAAAAAGGTAAAATTTTAGTACCAAGGAGCTGGGAGAGAGCTGAAATTGAAGGTGAGCGCATCGTCAGGGTTAAAGACGCCGGAGTTAGGGCGGAATCCGGAATCATTAGGCGGAGGGTGGTGATGCAATTGATTAAGCACATATGCAGAATATATAATTATGACAACACCCACAAATGCGTTGAGGAAATTGAGGAATTTGAGGATGAAAGCTAGACATGTATGGGAACATGGCGTTCGCATTTCGATTTGAGAAATGGAAATTTTGACTTTCGATTAATCTGCAGCAGAATGATTCCTTTTTGAGTATGAGTTCAATAAAATTTCATGACGTTTAAAGGCTGAAGACTCGTTCCCATTAGGGCTTATCCATAAATATTCAATCTTTAAAAAGGATATTAATATTTGTGCATTCCATTCCATTCCATTTTCTTACAGTGAATGAAATTGAAACAATGTTTTTTTTTTCTTACAGTGAATGAAATTGAAACAATGTTTTTTTTTTAAAATAAATGACACCTCTTATCTTTTTTCAGCATTAAAGTGTATATGAGTATGAAATAACCACAAGTATTGTAGTCTAATGGAGCCCTTTCTATTTGAAAACTCAATAAATAAATAAATAAAGTTCAGACATGAATTAGGAAGGCTTATCTGTAAACAATTTTGTCCCGTTGATTTAATTTACAGTAAAGGTCAGGCATGCCTTAAAATTTATTACTCCCTCCATCCGCAAATAGGAGTTTCGTTTTTCCATTTTAGTCCGTCCACAAATAGGAGTCTCGGTTCACTTTTACCATAAATGATAATAGGAGCTCATATTCCACTAACTCATTCTATTCACATTTCATTTAAAAATAATATATACAAGTGAAACCAATATTCCCCGAACTTTTTTTCCACTCATTTTTCTTAACATTTCTTAAAATATACAAGTGAGACTCATATTCCCTTAACTTTTTTCCACTCACTTTTCTTAATATTTCTTAAAATACGTACCGCCAAGAAATGGAACTCCTAATGGCGGACGGAAGGAGTATTTTTTTAAAGGGAATTAAGAATATTGTAAATTGTAAGTTGAAGAGTAATCTTAGAAATGAGACTTTGAAAAAAAAATTAAAACAGCATTCAAAGTGTAAAGACACCAGTATTTAACCTATCAAACAGATCCAGACGCATATTCTTTCCAATTTGGTAGAAAAAAAAACCTATCAAACAGATCCAAAATGAAAATTATAGGTCAAAAATCCATGTTCAAAGTTCAAACAAGGTTCAAGTTAGTATTACAGAATTAAATAGAAAGGAATAACACAAAAAAGTTATAGGCAACTGCAAATTGCAACAGAAGCGATAAAGGTTATAATCATATCCATATCAAAGCAACTATTGAATATTATTGATAATCACCAAAATATGTTGCAGGGTTGAACATATGCAACTTGCATCTTAAAACATGATCACCAGAATGCTGCACTGCAGAAAAAGTCATAGATCGCTAGCGTTTCATATAAATTTAGATGAAATGAGATCATCTTTATCGGCCACTCTTTTTAGCACGCTTCCCTTGCCCTTTCTTTGGTGGCCCCTTCTGGCGACGCTTCAACATTTCAAGCCTGCTCAGTCGCCTGCCACGATAAATTAAATTAGAATTGCAGCAATTTGGTTCTAAATAAACGAAAGAATTGTTCTTTTAGGACCATTCCAATTCTATAATGTTATCATCCCTATTTGCTGAGAAATCAGTCCACAAGAACACTATCACATCAACTTTCTTACAACCATACTATTTCTCACACACTATGCCACACCCACAGGTGCTAAGCGCTAGCAGCCCTACAGAGTTTATTTGTGGAGGCTAACAAGCATAATTGGGGGAATTGTTTCATCTACTTTATTCAGGTTGCATGACTGACTTGAGATTAACCGGAAAACAGATTATTGATTTTCCCATTAAACGTAGTTCAAAATTACCTACGATTGACAACTTGAAAAATAGGTGGCTTAGTGTCCTTATATCAGTCTATAATCTATACATAGAGAATGCAACTCAGCTAATTTTGTTCGAATAAGCATGCTCGATCCAAATGCCAGTAGCACCCATGTTATGGTTAACAAGCCTCACAGTCTCTATCATCTATGCAGGTAATACCAAACAAAATCAAGAAAATGGGTGGAATCTCTTACTCTTGTTCCGTCTGAGCCATCACACGGGGATCGTCCCTGTTGATATCATAAGGATACCAACCTGCAACTTTGTCACCAATGAGCTTCTTGCGAAGTATTTTGTTGGCGGATCTTTGACCAGTTGGGTTAAGAAAGTGGCCGAAAATCCTAGCTCTAGCTTCAGTGACTCCTCTGATGGCCACTTCAGCCAGCGCTTTCTTCAAGCCTCCTCCTAAGCTGCTCCCCACACTCATTTCCCTAATCTCACTATTTCTGACTTGTTCAAAGGGTAATCTGGAATTATGAGTGATGAAATTGCTTAAACTTTATAGGTAAATCAGGGTAATAAACGTAAAACAGTAACCAATAAGCTATAAATCAACCCAAACACATTATCGCCCATGATAAATTAATGTCTAGGGTTAACGAAAGTTTTAATTTGTTGATCGAAACTACTATTGATTTCTGGAAATGCTACCATAAGGAAAATATCAACTGAAACCTAATATCAACTGAAAGGATTAGGAGGATGAAGGTTAGAATTTACCGCAACAACAGAATATGCTTTAGCTCTAAATGCGTAGGAAGGAAGTCACAAATGTTTTAGCCCTAATTATATTAAACAGAACACTCACCGTCACCGTCAACTCCACGTCTTGCGGAAGGGAGGGGTCTCGGATTGCGGCGGTGCTACTTATGCGAACAGTGACTGTGGGCGGCTATCCTCGCCGGAGGTGAATTTGTGTGTGAGATAGAAAGGTATGAAGGAAAGAGGAGTTGGGATGGGCCTTTTTTCTGTTGGGCCAATACCCCAATAATTTTAGCTCAAGCATTTATCTTTATTAAATATTTTGTTAATTAATTTACTAGAAGTGTATATTGATGGAGTATGACTTTCATAATATCATTATCAATGAAATGGAGTATAAAAACCGATTACATGCATATTAGTGTTACTAAGGGTGAGCATTCGGGGTTCGGTTCGGTTTTTTGCCCAAACCTAACCAAAACTGAAAAATCGAATGTCGTTCAAAACTCAGACCGAACTGAACCCGAAAAACCGAAAATTGAACTTCAAAAATCGAACAAAACCGAATAAACCGAAAAACCGAAAAAAAAACATACTATATATATGTAATTTATTTATTTTATATATACTAATAGAATATATATATATATATATATAGGGGAGCGTTATTCTCCTTTTCACATCTTAGATCCTTTTTCCTTCTTAATATTACACGTTAGATCTAAGGCATCAATGGATCAGATTGATTCTATAAAACTGGTTCCGTGTTGCATTATAGAAGGTGGTTGTATGCATTACAGGGTTATTATTGACATTTGACGGAAAAGTAACTGCCACATTTTGGTATCTGCGAATAATGCACCACATGGTCACGAGTAATGCATATAATTGACTATATAATGCACAATATGTGAACTGCAATGCATACGAACAAGATGTGCTGTGTTATGATGTTTGACACACGTTTCTTGTTTCCCCTAAGGGTTTAATAAGCTTAGGGGCTAGGGTATAGTACGTAGACATGTATGTAATCTTCACATGGTAACGAGTAATGGATATAATTGACTATATAATGCACAATTTGTGAACTACAATGCATACGAACAAGATGTGCTGTGTTATGATGTTTGACACACGTTTCTTGTTTCTTCTAAGGGTTTAATAAGCTTAGGGGCTAGGGTATAGTACGTACGCATTAATAACAAATTATAAAACGATACGAATAATTCATAAAATTGTCACGAGTAATGGATGTTATTAACTATATAATGCACAATATGTGAACTGCAATGCATACGAATAAGATGTACCATGTTATGATGTTTGACACACGTTTCTTGTTTCCCCTAAGGGTTTAATAAGCTTAGGGGCTAGGGTATAGTACGTAGACATTACTAACAAATTGTTGTTATTGGAATATACGTATGTGCATTATTTGGTTTAGGTAGTGCATTATGTAGCTGTTAATTGTCATTATCTCAGTATATTATGCATTATTAGAGGTATTGTGTATATGGGTTAATCAACGGATTGAAGATTACATACGTGCATTTAGTAATGTCTACGTACTATACTCTAGCCCCTAAGCTTATTAAACCCTTAGGGGAAACAAAAAACGTGTGTCAAACATCATAACATGGTACATCTTATTCGTATGCATTGCAGTTCACATATTGTGCATTATATAGTTAATAACATCCATTACTCGTGACAATTTGGTGAATTATTCGTATCATTTTATAATTTGTTATTAATGCGTACGTACTATACCCTAGCCCCTAAGCTTATTAAACCCTTAGGGGAAACAAGAAACGTGTGTCAAACATCATAACACAACACATCTTGTTCGTATGCATTGCAGTTCACAAATTGTGCATTATATAGTCAATTATATCCATTTCTCGTTACCATGTGAAGATTACATACATGTCTACGTACTATATCCTAGCCCCTAAGCTTATTAAACCCTTAGGGGAAACAAGAAACGTGTGTCAAACATCATAACACAACACATCTTGTTCGTATGCATTGCAGTTCACATATTGTGCATTATATAGGCAATTATATGCATTACTCGTGACCATGTGGTGCATTATTCGTAGCGGTTTCCAGCCATTATTAGATTACTATTGTACCCTCATAATGCACAAAATAGGACAAATAATGCAACACGGGATTAATTACTCAATGTTGATCTTGACCGTCCATTTCTCTAATCTAATAGCTGATATTAAGAAGGAAAAAGGAGGGAATATAGGAAAAAGGAAATGAATACATCCATATATATATATATATATATATATATATATATATATATATATATATATATATAGGTTAGTGATCAAGATATAACTAATTTTAAGTGTATAACTAGAGAACAAATCTCAGCCACACATCTTAATACTTCAAATTAATCATATGGCTTAGCTATTTTTACCTGTTTTAAATAAAAAGTAATTAAGAAGGGAATTTTTGGAAACTAAATTCAACTCCAACCGTCTCCTTCTAATTTCCAACTCCAATTTAAAAAATGAGGCTTCTATTCACACTCATTTTCCTCTCCCCTCTCTTCCTCCTCTTCCCAGCCTCCGCCGCCGAGCTCAAACGCTGTTAATTGGAGCAGATTCATCATCAGTATCATCGCTGCTCTCACTTAATGGATCTGGAGCATCTACGGGTAGAGCTCGCTTCGTCTTCTTGTCATCGTCGCCGTCCATCCCTCCGCCACCGCTCGCCGCCGCCACAGATATGGAGAAGATCAGACGCTTAAGCTGGAAATTAATTACTTCTCTTCTCTCTCTAGCTAACAATTAGTATTTCTCGATCGCAAGCAGAATGGAAGAAGGAGAGTCCTATTTGTTGATATGAAATTGGGAATAAATGCAGTTTGGAAGAAAGATTACAGCTTCAAATTGCGTTATGTACACACATTGTGATGATGAATGTGATGGAATCTGCAGATTCATTTTTTGAAGAAGAAAATATATGTGATTTTGGCTAGGATTGTGGAGGTGGAATATGAAATGTATAGTGTCAAATGATTTAAATAGTCAATAAATATACCATTTTTTTAATAAAGTTCAACTCTCGAAGGTAGCAATGACTTTAAAGACTAGATTTCTACTACAAAAATATTGTGAAATAGTAGACATTTTTAACGTAATGTGATGGCTACAATAAATCAGACATAATGAAGGTGATGAATTTCTATTAACATGATTTTACTTCACTCTGATTAACAAAACATATCACTATTAGCATGATTTTACTTCACTCTTATTTATAAAATACATCACTCTTAGCATGATTTTACTTCACTCTTATTTACAAAACGCATCACTCGTAGCATGATTTTACTTCACTCTTGTTTACAAAACACATCACTCTTAGCATGATTTTACTTCACTCTTGTTTACAAAACACATCACTCTTAGCATGATTTTACTTCACTCTTGTTTACAAAACACATCACTCTTAGCGTGATTTTACTTCACTCTTGTTTACAAAACACATCACTCTTAGCGTGATTTTACTTCACTCTTGTTTACAAAACACATCACTCTTAGCGTGATTTTACTTCACTCTTGTTTACAAAACACATCACTCTTATTATGATTTTACTTCACTGTTGTTTACGAAACACATCGCTCTTAGCGTGATTTTACTTCACTCTTGTTTACGAAACACATCACTCTTAGCGTGATTTTACTTCACTCTTGTTTACAAAACACATCACTCTTATTATGATTTTATTTCACT
Source organism: Salvia splendens (assembly GCF_004379255.2). NCBI lineage: Eukaryota > Viridiplantae > Streptophyta > Magnoliopsida > Lamiales > Lamiaceae > Salvia > Salvia splendens. Next base: position 42,193,559 of record NC_056032.1, read on the forward strand.
GTTGTTTACAAAACACATCACTCTTGGCGTAATTTTACTTCACTCTTGTTTACAAAACATATCACTCTTAGCATGATTTTACTTCACTCTTGTTTACAAAATACATCACTCTTATTATGATTTTACTTCACTGTTGTTTACGAAACACATCACTCTTAGCGTGATTTTACTTCACTCTTGTTTACGAAACACACCACTCTTAGCGTGATTTTACTTCACTCTTGTTTACAAAACACATCACTCTTATTATGATTTTACTTCACTGTTGTTTACAAAACACATCACTTTTAGCGTGATTTTACTTCACTATTGCTTACAAAACACATCACTCTTAGTGTGATTTTACTTCACTCTTGCTTACCAAACACATCACTCTTAGCGTGATTTTACTTCACTCTTGTTTACAAAACACATCACTCTTATTATGATTTTACTTCACTGTTGCTTATAAAACACATCACTCTTAGAATGTACAATTTCCATTTTTTCACATTTACATTTCACGCACTGAAAAAAAATGTACAATTTCCATTTCATATGCAGAAGATGCATATATGATACATCGATCTATCTATTTGTCTCTATATTCTCCTTCACGCCTCACAGTCTTCTGCTGTGCCTGTAAAAAACAATCACTTTTTATTAGCCGATTTATAGTTCCAGAAAAATTTATAACAGATGCAAACATTCCTATTTATTTTCATCTAAACACGAAAAAACTTGTTGAATTTTTTTCGATTTCATTCTCGAACATGGATACAATGAATGCATGTAACATATGCTACAATTCTAAAGCAGTGATTGCTAATTTTAGAGAAGAAGTACCTGCAGTCTCTGATCTTGGCTTGAATCTTTGACGACTACTGCCGTTCACGAGCTCGGCTGAATCCACTCACCTGGTGGCGGAAATCCGATCTCGATCCACTGTTTTTGCCTCTGATTCCACTTTCTCTATCCTCAATTTCATCCAAATTCAGACGCTGCTCGTCGGGTTCAGACGATGAGAGAGCAGAGAGGATCAGAGCGATATTGAGCGCGGTTGGTGTTGAATATGGTTTCCAAAAATGCCCTTTTTAATTAATTTTTATTTAAAACATGTAAAAATAGCTAAGCCATATGATTAATTTGGAGTATTAAGATGTGTGGCGGAAATTTGTTCTCTAGTTATGTACTTAATGAGCATTTGCCTTAGATCACTACTATATATATATATATATATATATATATATATATATATATATATATATATATATATATATTGGTGTGTTAAAGTCCTTCGCAGCTTTTCAGTCCAATGATCTTTTTAATCACAGCCCTTGGATCCTTGAATTGAATGGTTGTGATGATCTGCATTATCTGACGAAAAATTTGCATTATTAGTCGGTGTGCATTATTCAACTAAAACTCTGCATTATTACACTATAATGGTGCATTATTAGTCGGTGTACATTATTCAACTGAAAATCTGCATTATTAAATGACACGTGGCATCAATCTAACCGTTGGATGACAAAATCGTGGGGCTGAGATTAAAAAGAATAATAGAACAAAAGATACAAAATATGTATTCATTTCCTTTTTCCATCTTTTGTTTTATTGTTATTTTCAATCTCGGCCATTCAATCTGAAGATCTAACGGCCCCAAATAATGCCAACTGATTTTAAATTAAATCAATTAAAACAACGAGAAGGCTATTTTAGGTACATGCAAAAGTGGTTGTTATGGAAACTCCCATGATTTTCTCTTCCAAAATCTCAGCGGTTATTCTCTATTGAGATCACGTTCAATCTATGTTATCTCCCAAAAATTTTTGCGTCTACACTCCATTGATATCATTGCGTAAGTTCGTCGTTTTTTTGGTGTTTGAAGAAAACCGATTTTTTATTTATTGCATACATCGCCGATTTCTGGTAGTGCGTCATTGGTGGTTTGGATTAACTGAACAATGGAAGAAGGTACATATTTTTTTCCGTTCCAACACTGTGTACTCCTACTTCTTCGCAGATTGCAGAATTGGTGGATTAGTCAATCGTATTTGATTTTTAGTTTTGTTAACAAATGTCACGAGTACTATAGTAATTATGTAGGTTCACTGCTCGACACACCGGTCTGGTTGACGCCAAACGGCGTCCAAGTCCACGAGTTTCAATCATTGATCTAGGGTTTAGGGAGCATAGCGGCTAGGTACTTTGTCTTAATTGATAAACGTAATGTACATATACTAGCATGTAATGGTTGTTTTAATTTATGTAATGCATGTTTAATGATCTATAATGTATATTTTAACTGACCAGTGTAATTTAACTTTGGTCGTGTTTGATTGTTCGTCGCACGTTTCATGTTTTACCAAAGGGTTTAGCTATCCTTGAGGCTAGGGTGTAGTATGTAATAAGTTTTAAAATCGGCGTCTAAGTAAACGGGGTTCAGATATGCAACAAGGGTTTATAAATCATATCTGCTCGTTAGCAATTTTTAATTAATACACGCAATGTACATATTCTAGTATGTAATGTTTGTTTTGAGTTATGCAATGCATGATTTGTGATGTTTAACGTATGTTTTCACTGACTTGTTTAATTTAAGTGAAGCCGTATTTGAATGTTCGTCGCACGTTCCTTGTTTTACCAAAGGGTTTACCAATCCCTGAGGCTAGGGTGTAGTATGTTCTAAGTCTAAAAACGTTGTCCAAATACACGAGCTGCAGTCATTCATCTGGGGTTGCACATGTATAGCGCGTAGGTAGTTTTTTTTACTGATACACATAATTTACATATTGTATAGTATAATGAGTAGTTTAGTTTCTGTAATGCATTATTTGTGATATGTAATGAACATTTATCCTGACCCGTTTAATTTAAGTTGTGCCACGTTTGGATGTTTGGCACACGTTTCTTGTTTTCCCTAAGGGTTTAACAATTCTAGGGGCTAGGGTGTAGTATGTACACATTAATAAAAGCATTAACAAAGACCACGAGTTTGAGTTATAAAATAGTGTTTTGTTATAATTGCAGCTATGGATTATTTTTGACTGATTTACATAATGCACATATTATACAAAATAATGGTTGTCTTAGGTTCAGTAATGGTCAAAACATGACCTGTAATGTACATGTCTGTTAAGCCCTTCTTATTTTCGTAGGTAGAGTCGAAGAACTTGGCAATTCTCTTCAAGCTGGTACTCCGTCAACCTCCGCCTCTGAAAAGAGGCGGATGATTGAAGAGTTTTATCGTATGGTAAGGCCTGAAGTAGTTGAGGTCCATCCTCCGGATGTCGTGAAGACCAAGGGCCATGCTAGCAGCTCAGCGAGCCATCTGATTTCGAAGAGAGAGAAGGCTATAAAGGATGCTACTAGGCCTCTTAGACGGTGTAAGGCGTGCGATGAGATGGGTCATCACGACTCCAGAAATTGTCCAATGCTTAAAGAGACGGCGATGGAGAAAGAGACGTGGAAGGGCAAGAGGCCAGCTTGACTCAGTTTCGATACACATAACATCAATGTTTTTTTTTGTACTGAGTAGTCTTGTGATTCGAATGGATGTCATAGTATTCCCAGTGTCAACATTTACCACATCTTGTTTTTGCATTATTACAATGTTTTTGTTCATTATTGGATTTTATCTCTTCATTTACTCTATATACTTGGGAGATTAACTCAGTGAAGTACCAATGTGCATATTGATACTTCATAATGCCAACTATATTGCAAATAATACATAATGCATAGCATCAATCAAATAATGTACATATGTATATTCCATTCACCACTTTTCCCACACCAGCCAGTAAGCAGACACATAATGCAAAATACTTGACAAATAATTCATCCCAGAACATAAATAATGTAAATTATTAATTGACTAATGCGCACATTGATACTGACAAAAGCAACAATTCACCCATATACACGATAATTCTCATAATGCGTACTATATTGCAAATAATGACAACTACTTGATAAATAATGCACAACCTCAATCAAATAATGTACATGCCAACTATTTGATTCGTAATGCATAGCCCCAAATTCAGTTTGTTATAGCAAAACGCACTTAACCATTTGTTCAAAATATACCACGCCACAAGTTGGCTGTGTCCACTATCCAACATGAGTCTACACAAATTTTGACTGTTTAAATAATCAATCCAGCAATTAATTGTCCCATCAACCTCCATCACACCGGCCTAAAGGCTCACTCACTCCAGCCCATAACTTTCGGCCCACTGTTCGAAGTTGAACTTGGCCGGTCGCTCTCTCCAATACCTCGTGGCTTTAAACTGGTTTGTGCCACCTCTGGTGTTGTATGCACAAGTAAGGAGCGTCTTTGCAAACTTGATTCTGAACATCTCTAAGCTCTTTGTGCTTTCTGCGCTCAGCCCGCACTCCCAGTCCTTCTCCTTCTCCCCGAAGTACGTCTCCATATGGCGCATGACGTACACCCCAGTCTCCAATGTTACTAAGTTGTTCCTCCAGGGCATTGTCACCACATGAGTACTGCATTTTCGTACTAGCCCTGCCATCTTGGGTACTTTGCACTTGGTAAGTGCATCCGCCAAGAATTGTTTCTACAATAAATAGTAAAAGTGTGTAAGAAATCTGTATAATGTACATGTACAAACTCGGGTAAATAATGCACATATTTATATTCCATTCACCAATTTTCCCACAACCGCCAGGAAGCAGACACATAATGCAAAATACTTGTCAAATAATGCATCACAGAACATAAATAATGTGAATTTTTAATCAACAAATGCGCACTTTGAATCTTCACTGAGTTAATTCACCCATATACACAATACTTCTCATAATGCATACTATACTGCAAATAATGACAACAACTTGATACATAATGCACAACCTAAATCAAATAATGCACACATTTATATTCTATTCACCAATTTCCCCACACCACCCAGCACGCAGACACATAATGCACAATACTTGACAAATAATGCTGCCAAGAACATTAATAATGTAAATTTTTGATCAACTAATAAACAATAATTCTCATAATGCATAATATATTGCAAACAATGACAATTGCTAGCTACATAATGCACAGCCTCAATCAACTAATGCACATATGTATATTCCTTTCACCAATTTTCCCACAACAACAAGTAACCAGGCACATAATGCAAAATACTTGACAAAGAATGCATCCCATAACATAAATAATGTAAATTTTTAATCAACAAATGCGCACAAACCAGTCTTGCAATTACCCATCCAGCCATTTACCAAAGATGTAGATGAATGCATAATGCAAGCCTAATTGATGTAGAGCTACTGATGCAATTATACAGTCAATCAACTTGTTTGGTTACCTGCAGCGTGTGTAGGTTGAGAGCGCGACGAACGACCTCTTTTAGTCATTGTAAGTCTGTCATAAAAACAAGAAATAAGATTCCCGAATCCATCATTTTAAACCAAAAAAAATGTTTGTTTTCGGAGTCAGAGAAAACCCTGACGAGCACCATTTTTTGATTTCGAAAGGTCGCAACCAAGTCGATCTTAAAATCATTGATTTTCGTGTCTAAAAATTGATAAAATCGACTTCTAGTCGGGCTTTACCATCATCTACCGGGTTCAAATCATCAACAAGAACAGTTATGTTAGACCTACCTCGTCGACGCGGTGAACAATGTAATCGTCCGCTTCCGGAATTCGAGTAGGACAGAGAAAACGACGCCGAACGGTGGTGGCGGCTAGGGTTTGACGTTCAATGGAAGTTGGGGAGACTGGAGGCGGAAGAGTGGAGATGAAGATTTGAGTTTGGAATGAGAGAGAATGAATCGACGCTGGGACGTGTATCAATTGCCCGCTTAAAATTCGCACATTCCTTTTTTGGTGTGGTTTTAATTTGGTATTTTGATGTGTAATTTTCGAGCTTTTATATTAATGGATTAAAAACACACAAGTTTAATTACATAGCTCTAATATTACAACCTATCTGCAAGAGTACATAGTCAGCTGTAGTACTTCGAGTGTCGAACCACAGGGAGGCGTAGATTATTTAATTCCAAAACAAACAAAAGACAAAATTAAAAAGGACTTTGTTTTGAAGGTTTTGATATCTATAAGCTAATGATAAAATTAAGCTGCAAGTTAACTAAGGAAAGACTAATCAGATGGGAGAAACATGTCACTCCAAGTTGCTCATTAGACTTGAATCATTCTACACCTATATCGAAAGCACATATTTGGGATTAATTAATCAACCTAATCGCGTGCACTGAACATGTTTGCGACGTATAATTCATAGTCAGCTGAACACTTGTTCCATGAATTAACTTTCAACGATATTAAATTCATGCGGAAGCGCGGGAATAAAATATCATCTACTATAAGAACTTACCTAATCCATTGTCAAATTATCCTCTGAACAATTCAAATTCAACAACACATCAATTGATTAGTCCATCCAAGTTCATGTTAAAGAGACGATAAGCAAGGATTAAAAAATCTATAACGATAGAGACCTCTAAAGTGATAGAATCTAACATTAAACACATCAACGATGTCAAAACGTGAATTCAAAGGTGCAGATACGTTCATACAAGTCTAAATCACAACTTGGAGCAACATAAAGAGCTTAGCCTAAGCACATGGTAATAATAATAATTAAAACCGTAGGAAGCTTGCTCTTGTTGAGTGGAATGGAGATATGGAGATGGATCGTCGGATTTTCTTCCTTCTCTTCCTTCTCCTCTCTTTCTCTCCTTTCTTCTCACTTTCCCCTCTGCCAAAAACCGTCACTCTCCCTATTAAAAAAACGTCCCCTCAACTCCCTCTCTCTTCTCCTTTTTGTCTTCTTTTTCTTCTGCCACCTTCTGCAGTTTTTCTCTTTTTTTTTTCTTTTCCTCATGAAACTGCCTCATTTTCCATCATGAAACGCCCGAGAAACTGCTACCCGGCCGGGTAGAATTTTACAATTGCAAAATCACCCGGCCGGGTGGCCAATTTCTTGTACTTGCTGGAATTTTCACACAACTTTTTCACCATCCGAGTTTCATTCCTTATTTCACCATTCATTCATCTTCCTACACCACAAAACATACTTTTGCAAGCATCAAACTATATAAATCATGTAAAGTTAGGGGAATAAAAATGTACAATTTGATTCACATCATATTTTTACTAGTTTACCCTCATAATGCACATATTCCTATCTATAATGCAACACGTGATAGTAAAATAAGAATCCATCCGGTCCCTTGATTTATCTAATCTAACGACCCAGATTTAGAAGAAACTTAAATCTAAGGGATGAAAAGGAGATTAAGGCTCCCCTATATATATATATAATATAATATTAATAATACATATAATATACTATATTTTATAGTAGAATATATTAAAAGAATATATATATATATAATATTAAATTAATAGAATATATATAATATTATTTAAAATATAGTAATTCGGTTTTTCGGCTTTTTTTCCACCTGAAACGAACCAAAATGAAAATCGAAATATTTGTATTTTCAAAACCGAACCGAACCGAAAAATCGAAAAAACCGAACTGAATTTCAAAATTTTGGTTTGGTTTGGTTCGGATATTCGGTTTCCGATTTTTTTGATCACCCCTAAGTGTTACTATTCATGCATTTTATGTATCTTAACGTAATTACATTTGTTACATTTAATTAAGCATGATAATTTTTGACATGACATATAAACAAACAAAATTGTCTTATTAAAAATGAAACGTTCCTAAAATGGAAACAACATCAACTCTACGTATCATTTTCTTTTACCTTATTCTCTCTTTATTAAAAAAATAACATTACATAAAATCTTGTGTTGAAATAAAATGTATTATATTTAATGGGACAGAGGGAGTAGATGAGTGTCTCCCAACACTAGATTATTCTCTTTTAATTTTGTGTTGAATTCATGTCATGTTCAAGTAACTCATTAATAATTATATTACCATTTTAATAAATTTAATACTTTATTAGAGTTATGATTATGTTTTTATTTTCTCACTTTTGCATGCTGCATTTATTCAATGCTTCTTCACCAATTCCCCAAGGGTTCACTCACGGTCGTTGTGTTGTGTTGTCGAGTTTGTGTCATTATATAGTTGCCACAATTTGGAAGACTACAATTAAAATGAAGCCAACTTCCACTATCCAACCCAACCAAGCAAAATAACTGAAGGACTAGTTAATCTCAATCTATCGATCTAACAAAATTCTTTCTTTGGTGTCCAAACTCATAACAATTGTTCCATTGTATTTTCATTTTGGTTTATCCTTCCTCTTCAATACCTTCTCTTCTTGATTTCAACATATACTTAATGTGTGGAGGCTGCACAATAACATCCAAAAAACTAGTTAATGACATCAAAATTCAAACTATTACAACTTGATAAATTAGACTCATTCCAACAAGAATTTAAGTAATCATAACTAAAACTGCACACAATAATGTAGTATTTGCTCATTTAACCAGGATCTAGCGGCCTTTGGGGCATGGTTGAATGCATTCTAGCCATGGTTTTAAGAGGATGGCGAATCAGAGCACCATACCGAGATGTCCAAACTAGCAGCACCATCGATATGCATAAGTAACAGAGCAAGTAAGAAAGAGTTATATTACCTACAACTTAACAAGGATATTGTTGCAAAATCATGGCTGTCCAGAATACTCAAGCATCAGGGACAATGGTAGACAAGATCTGCGATGCGAATAATGTATGCAAAAAGGCTAAAATACCGCTGCGTCCACACAGGTATTCACAGTAATACCTAAATATATTAAATGATACCTTTTCTGCAAATTGACTAAATGATTCCTCCTCCATGGCTTTATCAAGCTCCTATTGAAGAGAATGCAACAAAATGTTCACAACTCCAAAAAGTAAAATCACAAATTTGAATATCCAGGAATTCTAAAGAGGATTTTTTTCAGAGAAGGAAGAGCATCATTGATCACACTTACGCTCTCAGGATCTGCAGAGCAATCAATGCTGTGTATCAGTTTCTGAAGCTTTTCATTCTTTACCGAATCACGAATTTCATTGGATGAAGCTGCAGGAGAAGCAGAAGGAAGTGTTGACACCAGTGAGTTTGAAAGACCTTGACGGTTAAAATGCTAGAATAATAGGGAGAAATGGCTTAGCATTTGTCACAGTTAGCTAAGAATAAGGAGGTTTGTCTTAGACCGACAAAGTCTAGCTAGAACAGGGAAACATGGGAATAAAATGAGTCGGGAAATCAAAATGATTTGGAAAAGCATAATATACGGTGGCAAATCTTACTCCATTCACATGATCATATCAGATGGTGGGGGTCATAAACCCTAACTCTATTAAACTGAACACAACAGCTGCCTCCCACAGCCAAAATGAAAATTTCTGATATAGTTTTCACTATAAGATCGGACAAAAGATACAGAAATTCAAAATAGCACCACAGAAGAAGCCAGCAAGGTTAAAATCCTAGGCATGGGAATTTCAGCATTCAGAAACTGGCATGAAACTTACCAACAGACTGCAGTTGTGACTCTTGCAACACCTCACTTGGCTCATCCACATAAGGGGGTTGGTAATCATTTGTTGTTGAACTAGGAGGTGGTTGGTTATCATTTATCGTTGAACTAGGAGGTGGTTTGTTATCATTTGTTGTTGAACTAGGATCTGCTGCAATAATTAAATTGTACACGACATGACAATATAAAATAAATGTGAGAAACTTATATACTAGTATGCAATAGAAATATCAAGATCATACTGCAAAACTATTGCAATGAACTAGGTTTTCAGTTTATGATTCAGTGATTCACACATCAAATATAGCTAGAGTAAATTATAAGTAAATACTTCCAGCAGAAGGCCAACTAAATGAACTAATAAGAATTAAGTAACATAACCTGTCAAAATATGAGTTTATTAGAAACAAATGAAGCTCCAAAAACAACGGTGTTTTGCAATCTTGAGGATTTCTGTAGTATACAGTGTAGTTTATTTTAGACTCCTGGTTGAGCTATTTTTAGTAACTTAGTTACAGTGATATACTTGCGAATTTATTGTCAAGCCATCGTTAGCTGCAAACTGTTATTAGCAAGTTGTAACCAATTTTTACATCAGAAGGTGACATCAATTCAGGTATTTTACTGTCCCTACTTCTCTCTCCACATTCTTCCTCAGACCGCAATACCCCCAAACTGAGACTGAAGTTGACACTAAATTCTTCCCGAATTCGCCTATTTGAGCTGAATCTCAAGTCTCAACTTGATTCTTTGGTTTCAATAGTTAAATTGGTGACAAGTTTTATCAGATCAAGCTGTACGCATACTTTGACATGTAAAACATACACATCTTGATGCTCATATACATATTTTTGAGAAATGAGAATGCATATTAAAGGTAGCGTGGATAATGGATCTAAAGGAAAAGGCTATCACATAATGAAGGTTGACATGGATGCAGCTAATGACTCAATAGAAAATTTCCAGCCAGAATCCATGATCAATGGTTGCTGCACTACACATACATAGTAGCCCCTGCGTGCATATAATGATATACACATTACACAACGAATGATCCACATGCCAGTTTAGTTCCTTTGATGACAGGCTATAGTACAAGAAATCCAAAAAATAAGACATTTTATGTCTACCTTTTCTTGTCACATTTGGCAATCCCAAAAATATCAGATGCAAAATGGGTGTAGAAAATCATAATAAAAAGATAATTTGCTGAACCTCAGAGGCAGCTTGATTTCAGTATTCAGACAAGCAAATAATCTTGAAAATTTGAAATACATATAAGCAAAGGAAAGAAATTCATATAACTGACACGTTGAAGGAGGTCAAACAAACCATCTAGACAGGAAGACGTGGGCAAGCAAATTAATGAGAGCATGTCAACATAATAGCTAACAAATCTCCATGTGCAATCGTAATTCATCAGAGGCATCTCCATACAAAATTACAAAAACAGACCTCAAACATAACGAAATCAGTACTTCAATCATGAACACAGGTTAATCAGGAAACAACATTGTAATACGTTCAGACCCTTATTAACTATAGCTGCAAGGACACAACAACCGGCATTGAAAGAAGAATGGAAACTACTTACAAACTTTTTCTTCCTTTAAAGATTCTGTCTTCTGGCAAGGAACTTCTGTAATAACATGGAAGGAAACACTTCAGTGCTTGAATAGAAAGGATACCAAAACCTTAGGTTAGACTATTGGTTTACCTTTGTGTTTCTTGAAGCAGGCCACAGAACAACTTCGAACCAGCACCAGCAATCAATGAAAACTCATAATCAATGACTAATAAATGCGGAAATTAAAACTTGAAAAATGAGATTCTTCCAAAAAATATTCACACACTCGAAAAGAACAAGAGATCGACTTACTAGGTTATTAAGCAAGTAGGGCACTTGTACTTAGATTGTGCGTCATCACACACTTGACATTTCTTTTGCCCCATAAAATAGTGTAGTCTGCAATTTCAGCACTCTGCATCATAGCAGAGAAAGGTTTTCAGTTCGTTTGATGTTAGCTTTCCTCATGTTATCAGAGTTCACTTCTTGTCGTTGGAAATATAAATATAAATATAAATATAATAGTTTACCATCCACTAGCTAAACAGAACTGAACCAAATACAAATATTCGGTTCGGTATGGCGAAAACCAAAATTTCAAAACCTTGCAAATCATCAATCTTAGTATTCTATAACTAATAAACTTAAACTACATCGCCTAACCAGAAATTCAATATAAATAGAGAGAAAACACTACATATGTCCCATTAACAACATCCCAAAACAACTTTTGGGTTGCCTCATTTATAATGTCTCAAACTCAAAAAATAGCTTTAAATTGTCTTACAAGTAGGGTCCCTTTAATATATTGACACAAAAACTGCATTTCTTATTCTCGATGATGGATCCTTCAAGGACGTAATTGATGGGATGGAGGGAGTAACATTCTTGATCAAGTTTAATTTATTTTCAAAAGTTTAAGTACTCATCTAATCGCTCAAACCTATACAATAAGACAAGACTCAGATGTTAACATTTCCAGATATTGTGCCCACCTAAAAATCTATTGAATTGGGTCAAGAAAATATACTTTACGAAATTGGTACTCATCATTCTGCAGAAAAGAAGTGTGAGTAGATATCAACTTTGCCATATCTGAATCATGACCAAGAGTTTGCAAGGTCTGCATTTCTGACCTTTGTTACCTCTGTGCAACTTGATTCAATTTACCAATGAAATTCAGTTACTCATACATCGATAGTTATACTCCCGTTAACACTGATATACCATATCTAACACAAAGAATCTCAACCCTAATGATCTTATACAGAACACTCACCGTCGCCGCCACTCCTCGTTCTGCGGCTTCGAGAGAAGAAAGGATGGTTGCGGCGGTGCTACTTGTGCGAACAGTGGCTTTCAGCGGCGACACTCGCCGGAGGTGCCAGGCGGTGAATTGTGAGAGATTGAGATGGAAGAAGATGAGCTCAATATCAGTGTCTTGTGTGTGAGAAAGATATGAACGAGGAGAGAGAAAAAAAAGTAAGAGGATTCTGTAGCATCTCCAAGTGGGTAAGACTAGAGTATTCAGTATAATAAGGCAAACGTCCCAACAGCCACACTACTTTTTTGTCCACGCCCCAATTTTTTTATCCGCCAAAAAAAAAAGATTTTCGCCACTATAGGCGGACACTGTCAATAGCCCCAAAATTTTATAATCATCGAAATTTAAATAATTATAAAATGAGCTAATTGAGACCGAATATTCGTTGTCGCCATATGGAATTTAAATAATTATAAAACGAGCTAATTGGGACCGAATATTCGTTGTCGCCATATCCCGACGGGTGAGAAGAATAGCCGTCATATCCCGACGGCTGAGAAGGATATCCGTCATATCCCGACGGCTGGGAAGGATTGCTGCCATATCTCAGTTCGTGCGAGCCGGGTGATTCGTCGTCTCCACCGTGCATTTTTTTAGAGTGAAAGGGTAGATAGTGAATGAATGGAGAGTGTGTGAAAATGATGTAAATGGATGGTGGAGAAGTGGTATTTATAGGGTTAATTTTCGAAAAAAAAATTGAAGGGGGCGACCGGCGCGGCGATGGGCGACCGCCACGTCCTCGCACATATCTCGCCACTCGCCCTTCCGCCCCGTTTTTTTTATCCGCTTCGGGGCGGACGTCGCCCCCACTATAAGCCGCCCTGCTATCGCCCCCTACGGGGCTATAGCCGCGACTTTACTATAGTGGGTACCCTAAGATATATGGAGATGTATATTTCTTATTTACCTTTTTGAATATGTTATTATATATTTTTAAAATAATAAATTCTAAATAAACTAAAAAGGGGCAAACAAAAATAATTAACCTTTTATCTTTTTTATCAAGAAAAGGTAAAAATATTTTCTTAAAAGGAAAGAGGTATAATTCTTCTGCAAATTGGAGTATGAAATTTTATAAAAAAGAGGTAAATATGATATTTATTTCTCTTTATTTTTCATTTATCTTTTTGCTTTGAGATGCTAGCCCTATTTTATATTTAGAGAGAGAAGGAAAGAGTATTTTGAATTTGAAAATATCTGCCAACAGTTAACATTGTTTCACCATTCTTTCTTGAACAGAAAGACTAAGTCCATAAATTTGTCAAACACCATCGTTTAAGGTTTCAATTTCCCCTCAATCTCCACCCCTAATTCACACCATGGGTCAGGGCACTCCCGGCGGCCTCAATCGCCAGCTCCCCGGCGACCGCAAGAGCGACGGCGACAAGAAGGAGAAGAAATTCGAGCCGCCCGCGCCTCCCACGCGCGTCGGCAGGAAGCAGCGCAAGCAGAAGGGGCCCGATGTGGCGGCGCGGATACCCACGGTCACGCCGCTGACTAAGTGCAAGCTGCGTCTGCTGAAGCTGGATCGAATCAAAGATTACCTGCTGATGGAGGAGGAGTTCGTGGCCAATCAGAAGAGACTGAAGCCGCAGGAGGAGAAGACGGAGGAGGACCGCTCCAAGGTCGACGATTTGAGAGGCTCGCCGATGAGCGTCGGGAATTTGGAGGAATTGATTGATGAGAATCACGCGATCGTTTCGTCCTCAGTGGGGCCAGAGTATTACGTCGGGATCTTGTCGTTTGTGGATAAGGATCAGCTCGAGCCTGGATGCGCGATTCTTATGCACAATAAGGTATGCTCTTCTTTGCTCTCAATTTGAAAAAATCGGTGGTTTTCCATTTTATAGTCTTTTCATAGTTATGTGCTCTGAACAGAAAAATGGTGAGATTGGGCATCTGTTGAAGTTTTATTTTGTGGTATGGATTATGTAATTTTGATTTTAAGCCATGGCATTTCTTAGAGTATCTGGTTTTCCTCTTTGATTTACACTTAAGTATGTGAGAACTTATGCTTCCTGAAAAGTATATAATCCTTTAAGTCTAGAGCTTCAGGTTGGAATTGTTCTTGAGTTTGTGTTGTTAAGAACTTATGTTAACCTTGTATTTGGGAGCAGTAATCCTCACAGAACAATTTAATAGTCTGTAAAGCTTAGACCTAGAATTTGAGAGTTGATCTTCTATCTGGATTGTCACTCTTCTTGCTTCTGTATTGTGGGCTTCACCTAGCATTTGATATTGAGTGGTGTGTGTGTTAGGATTTATGCAATTAAAATTTGGTGATGGCTCTACGAGAAGTTCAGTTGAGATTGTTCTATATCATTTGAAATTATTTTCTCCATAGAATAAATTATGTGAAAATTCTGAACTCGTGAAAGAAGATGAATGTTCATTTAGAATCACAATAACTTTTGAATGCTGATTAGAATGATTTTACTTCTCCATACCATAGAATAGTAGTTCCAAGTTCTTTTTTGGGACTTCCACTCCAGATTATGGGACAAAAGGAATTTTGCTTTTAGGTTCATGGATTAGTTAAGGCTTAGTGAGCTGAGTAGGCTTCTTAAAGTTCATACTTGATTCCTTTGACTGGATTTATGGACTTTGTCGCGAAAAAGGTGATGCATGTATTTTATTTTGCATCAAAAAAAATTTCCAGAAAAAACTTATCTTAAGAAAAGCAAATCCTTTCCTTGATAAAAGAGGGCAAATGTGGTGAATGAGTTCCCCACACAGTTACTGCTCTGTGAATCTTATATTGGGTGTCCCTCGTCTTATTTCAGGTTCTATCTGTTGTTGGACTGCTTCAAGATGATGTTGATCCGATGGTATCTGTGATGAAAGTTGAGAAAGCTCCATTAGAGTCGTATGCTGATATTGGTGGTCTGGATGCCCAGATCCAGGAAATCAAGGAGGCAGTTGAGCTTCCATTAACTCACCCAGAATTGTATGAAGATATTGGTATCAAACCTCCGAAAGGTGTCATTTTATATGGAGAGCCTGGAACAGGCAAAACTTTACTTGCAAAGGTACGTGAACTCGATAGTGGGCACTGGCCTTCTATGTCTCCCTTTTGATCCCATATATGGACTTACCGGCTTAAGCTGAAAGAAATGTGGGAAATGGGGAATTTTTTTGTGGTTGTAATTGCTTACATGTCACAATGGAAGGCCGTACTTTGTGGATGGTTACTTCACATGGCTTCCCTTAAAGTGGATTATGCCATTCTGTCCTTGATCTACTGATTGATTTACTCAGTTGGTTTACATCTTCAGTTTTTGTCTGTAAAGTGCTTGGTTCTCATTATACTCTTCCAAATTTCTAGGCAGTGGCAAATTCTACATCAGCAACTTTCTTGCGTGTCGTTGGAAGTGAATTAATTCAAAAATATCTCGGTGATGGTCCTAAATTGGTGAGAGAGCTTTTCAGAGTTGCCGATGACCTCTCACCCTCTATCGTCTTTATTGATGAAATTGATGCAGTGGGTACAAAAAGGTAACATCAAGATGATTGCTGCCTTTTACTCTTGTGCCAGGGATTTTATTCGATAAACTTTCCTTGACCAGGTATGACGCCCACTCAGGTGGCGAACGCGAGATTCAAAGGACTATGCTGGAATTGCTGAACCAGTTAGATGGTTTTGATTCAAGAGGAGATGTAAAGGTAATCCTTGCAACAAACAAAATCGAAAGCCTTGATCCTGCTCTCCTTCGTCCCGGTAGAATAGATAGGAAAATCGAGTTCCCCCTTCCAGACATCAAGACAAGGAGACGTATTTTCCAGGTATGTGTAGGTAGCTTACGAATTATGATATGTCGCCAAAAATAGCCACCAGAGTGAAGTAGAATATACGTTGTGTGATGCTTAGATACACACATCGAGGATGACACTGGCTGAGGATGTCAACCTGGAGGAATTCGTCATGACCAAAGATGAGTTTTCGGGAGCTGATATCAAGGCCATATGCACGGAAGCCGGCTTGCTTGCTTTGAGGGAGCGGCGAATGAAGGTTAGATAAACCATTTAATTAAGATAGTTTCATCTGGTGAGGTCAAGTTTATAAATATGAGAGTAGTTTTAATTTGTAAAGAAAAACTTATTAGGATTGAAATAGACAAATTTATATGTTGACATTTAATTTTCTATTTTTTTAGGTGACCCATGCTGATTTCAAGAAGGCAAAGGACAAGGTTATGTTCAAGAAGAAAGAGGGAGTTCCTGAGGGGCTATATATGTGAGAATATTTTCACTTAGCTTTTTAATGTTGACTCATCATTTACTAAGATGAACTGAATTTTTTGGATATTCTAAAATCCTTGATCATTTCTATCATTCGAGCTAATTTTAATTGATTTATAGTAGTATCACATTGGAATAATAGAATTGGGAAAATCATAGTAAGATTGAACAAAAACGTATGAACAAAAACTTAGTAATCAACATAGTACTCCCTCCGTCCCTATGTAGTAGAGGCGTTTCATTTTGAGCATTCGTTTTGAAAAATTGATAATAAATAATTAAAATAGAAAAAATTTAAAATAAGAGAAAAAATAATATAGAGAAGACTTTTAACTATATTATTCTCTTTTTTTACTTTACTTTTTTTACACTTTAGCTATTTATTATATTTTTTCAAAATGAGTGCTCAAAATGAAATGCCCCTGCTACAGAGGGACGGAGGGTGTAATACTCACCATTTCGCTTTTGGTGTTTTGATATTTGGGTCCTTTTTGTGCTGCTTTGGGGGTTTCTTTAGGTCTTTGATATGTTATGTGCAACTAGGGGTGGCAAAATGGATAGCGGGTAATTTCCATTTCGACCCGATACCCGCCGGGTATTGGGTACCTGTGACCGGGCGATAACGGGAAACGGGGTGGATCGGGTAGTACTCCCTCCGTCCCACATTTAGAGTAACAATTAGTTATGGCACGAGTTTTAAGAAATTAGTAGAGTGTGTATTTAATGAAGTGAGAAGGTAGAGTGTGTAATAAATGAAGTGAGTAGGTGGAAAGTGAGATAGGTTGACTTTTTTTAGTTAAAAATTGTTTCTTCTTTCACTTTATTTAATTTTGGTTGTTTAAATAAGTTAGACTTATTATTTTTAATTTTACAGCTTGGTTACTCTATTTCCTTTACATAAAATTAAGATAGGACAAAATTAAATTTTAAACTAAAATTTGAACAAGGAGCAATCACCTAATTTTCAGCCATCACATCAACACAAATTTGAAGAGGGAATTCATTCCATTTTCATTTACTCAAACCTCCAAATTAAGGAGGGAAAAATAATTTACAATCCCATGGAGGGAAAAATCCAAAATCAAAATAAAGGTAATCTACCTCTATAAATACATTCACTCCACATTTACACCAACAATTGCCAATTCCACTTACCTACACACCAACCAAAAGGTATTTATATGTAAATTCCCCTCAGAGCAATTTCATCATAGGGGAATGGAAATGGATCAAGATATGGAGCAACAGATGGAGCAACAGATGGAGCAGGAGAATATTCAGGATGCAGAACTGGAGCCAGGGCCGAGACAAGGCCTGAAGTTGAGCAGCCAAATGAAGAACCATATTGTACAGTTCCTACAACAGCAATGCCAAGCTGGAGCACTGCCCCATGGTTCATTTCAAGAGGCAGCCAATAGATTCAAAGTGCACAGAATTACAGTGAGCCGATTATGGGGGATAGCCAAACAGCAAATGTCAGATGGGCAGCCTGTTATCATGAGGGGCAGAGCATCAGGATATAAAAAGAAAACAGGTACAGTACATTTTGATGATGAAAAGTTCAAACAATTGTCTTTTCTTGAGAGATCTTGCTATAGAAAGCTTGCATGTAAAATGGGTGTTAGCAAGACAACAGTTGGTAGATGGGCAAAGAGTCACCTGATAAGGCCACATACAAATGCCATAAAACCAGCACTCACTGAAGCAAACAAAATCAGTAGAATGAGATGGTGTCTTACTCATATTCAGCCAGCTTTGGATGAAGGAAAGCTTCTTTATCATGCTATGCACAATACAGTTCATATTGATGAGAAATGGTTTTACATGACAAAAGCTTCAGACAGATACTACCTGTTGCCGGATGAGGATGAGCCTTACAGGTCTTGCAAGTCAAAAAGATTTATCACAAAGGTGATGTTCATGTGTGCTGTAAGTAGGCCACAGTTTGGCACAGATGGTCAGACCATCTTTGATGGTAAAATAGGCATATTCCCATTCACAGAACAAGTTCCAGCCAAAAGGAAGTCCAAGAATAGGCCAAGAGGGACATTAGAGACTAAACCTATACCATCAGTTAACAAGGAAGCAATGAGAGAATGTCTCTTGAATCAGGTATGGATATTTTTATCCCCTCACCTGCCTATTAGACATTGATAATGTCATCATTTAGCATTTTTTACATTGATTCATTCATCAAAGGCTGCAATTTTGCAAATCAGATCCAACAAACCAATAAAAGGCTGCATTTTTGCAAATCAGAGCCTCCAAACCTTCAAAGGGGTGGCTAGGTTCACAAAAACACAACCTATCAGACATTGATACTGTCATCATTTAGGATTTTTTACATTGATTCATTCATAATGCACAGATTATTCCAGCAATCAAGGCAAAGTGGCCAGCCAATGCAAGCAAGGATATCTATATCCAACAAGATAATGCCAAACCTCACCTAAGATCTTTTGACTCACAATTTGATGAGCTTGCAAGTTCAGATGGATTTAAGTTCCATCTAATCAGCCAACCAGCTAACTCCCCAGACACCAATGTATTGGACCTAGGCTTTTTTAGGGCCATTCAATCACTACAAGATGATAAAGTAGCAACCAACATAGATGAATTACTGGGTAATGTCTGGAGTTCTTTTGAGGAACTCACACCACAAACTCTGAACAATGTTTTTTTAACATTGCAAAGCTGCCTCAGTAAGATCCTTGAAGTGCATGGAGGCAACAACTACAAAATACCCCACTTGAACAAGGAAAGGCTGAGAAGAACAGTGGGGCTTCCTACATCCCTAGAAGTTGGGGAGAATTTGGTCAAAGAGAGCTTGGAGTATCTGCTACTACCTCAGAATGATGTGGGTGCCTCATATGACATAGGGCATTTAATGAATGTTTTACAGCTCTAAATAATCTACTTGGATGTTAGGGTTTACAGTATAAGCATCAAAGTAGTTTGGTGTTTAGGATGTAAACTTGTTTTTTTGGTTATAGCCTACATTTTGGGTTAGGTTTAATAGGCTGATTTCTGTGGAATGGTAACTAAGCCTGCTTGTAAATCTATAGACTACATTTTGTATGTATTCAAAGGCTGTAATTTTGCAAATCAGAGCCTCCAAACCATCAAAGGGTGGCTAGGTTCACAAAAAAACAACAAATACAGAGACATCATAGCTGAGCATGCATAACTCTCAGAAAAATATCATCACAGAGGAGCAACATTGCAAATCAGACCCAACAAACCAATCAAAGGCTGCAATTTTGCAAATCAGAGCCTCCAAACCTTCAAAGGGGTGGCTAGGTTCACAAAAACACAACCAATCCAGTCAATAAACAGATAATCAGATGTTATTCATCACAAAAACTTCATCATATGACATCAAACAAGATCAATTCATGCCAAAACAGCCTCCAAACCAAGCAAAGGGGTGGCTCAGAATTGAGAAAATACCCACAGTTTAGATGAGATCTTTCATGCCAGGCAACAAAATAAGCAGCATAGCTTTCTCATTCTCGGTGTACTCCACCTTTGATGAAGAAGCTGGTTGAGGTCCAGATTCGTCACAGGAGAGGGACGGTTCAGACCCGTCGAAGCCCTCAGCCGGCGGTTGGCGTTCAGACCCGTCAAAGCCGTCAGACGGTGGCTGGATTTCAGATCCGTCGAAGAAACAAGCCGGTGGGGGAAGCTCAGATTCATGGACGACCTCAGACCCATCAACGCCCGCAAACCATCTCCGATGTCCAGATCGGTGGTAACAATCGACCACACGGTCGATTTCCCACCGTTCAATCACTTCCGGTGGTGTATCAGGGACTATTAGGGTTTCACACTCCGACAATGGATCCCAACCTTCCGCCATGAGAAGCGAATAGAGAGAGACGGGAATGGTGGAGTGATAATAGTAGGAGCCGATTAGGGGTCCAACAATTTAGATCGGCGATTGGAGTAGGAGGCGATTAGGGTTCGGGAATGGGGGAGACGGGAAATGGTGGAGAGCGAGAGTAGATGAAAGTCAAATGAGGGGGGTTGGGGGGTTGGGGGTGGGGTGGGGGGGTTATGTTTTTTGTTTTTTATTTTGGGTTTATTTTTGTGTTTATAATGGCATTTGAGTGTAATTTTGTTGAATAATAGGGTAAATTTCTATGTCCAAAAATGGAAAATTCTAAATGTAACTCTAAAACTGGGACGGACTTTTTTGGCAAAATGTCACTCTAAAACTGGGACGGAGGGAGTATGTTTTAGAGTTTTGACGGTAGCGGGTATACCCTCCGCAACCCGCACAGCTATATCCGTTAGTCCCAATAATACCCGATATTATTAGTATTAGCTATATACAATCTTTTAAT
This sequence comes from Salvia splendens, assembly GCF_004379255.2. NCBI lineage: Eukaryota > Viridiplantae > Streptophyta > Magnoliopsida > Lamiales > Lamiaceae > Salvia > Salvia splendens. The sequence continues at coordinate 42,214,539 of NC_056032.1, forward strand.
ACTTTATGGAATCTAAGTGTTTTAAGATATCTTTTGAAACATTTTTACATTCCAACGAATATTTAGTTGAAAACTCACCGAAACTAGTTATAGAGTTTCCCCTCACTTTTATTCCTAATCTATTCAAACTTACCATCAAAATTAATTAGGAATTTATATTGTCGACTATTAGAGTTTTCAAATTTTCTATTTTAGTTAATTAGTAGTAACAAATATTTTATGTCCCATAAATTTACTTTCGGGTCGGGTACGGGATACCCGACACGGGTATCAGGTAATCCCGATATGTTGCGGGGCAGGTATTGAAACAACAAATTTAGTTGAAATCGGGTACGGGTACCCGACTTGTCGGGTGCGGGTACACGCGGGTAACCCGTTTCGCCACCCAAGTGCAACCTTAAGCTAACTAGTTTTTTTTTTTGGTGTTGATAGTGGGATTAGCTCGCCCGTCTTTGGATGCTGGCTTAGTGTTGCTTTTTTGTTCGCTGTTGTTTTCTATCTCATTGTTGGCCTTTTGAACTTTAAATTTGCATGTTGTACCTTTGCTCGTCATTTTTAGTTTTGACCTTTTTGAATGCATTATTTAAATTCTCAATTACTTATTTTTGACGACCTAAGCAAAATAAATTGGGTCACAATTATGGTTATATTATGAGTTTAATTGGTGTATTTGATGGACTGAACCAAACACTTTTTCTCTATTTTTGTCCTACGAAAGAACTGTGGTTGCTTACTTTTATCGGTGTGACCATAACTTGACATTCTTGAAATAAAATATAACACTATTAATCACATAATTAGTTTGTTACTACTCCTACTACATTTTTGTGAATCAATCCACAATATATTTGACATAACAATTCAGATTTCGTTCTTTTATGGGTCGTGATTTTCGTCTTACGATCTACCTATTTTAAATTAAAGATTACAAATGATTTGATTTTTTAATTTGAAAATCATCCACACGATCGATATAATTTATTTAACTGATTTTTGTCCATTAACAGTCAAGTAAGTAGAACAATTACGTTTTATACTTTCTTTTTATAAAATAATTGTGTTCAACTGATATTTGTATGATTTCTGGCCCTCGGCCTAAGAAATCATTCATAAGCTCAATATGATTTTATTTTTAAATTAATTCAGAATATTCTGAATGTTGATTTTACTTGTTATTATTTGCATGAACAGTAAATAGTTTGAATAATAAAATGTTAGACATATTTATCAGTAAAAATTGGTAAGATATTTTTGCAAAATTCCTTCCTAATAGTGGTGTTCTGAATTCGTTTTTCTAATATTTTTCTGGCACAATTTTAAAAATGATATTAACATATTGGGGTGTGAAAAATCAAGGTTATGTATTTTGAGTCAAGTAATTTAAATGTTTGATCTCTTATATTGTTACAAATTGATTGCTAGTTTTATTTATCTTTACCCAAAATAGCATTAGCATTAGTGAATAATAGTCAAAATAGAAAATGAGTATTATTACAAAAATAAAAATAAAAGTATTATGGCATAAAACCATTATGTCAATAACTCACTTCTTTTATTTATATACCAATATTAAAAGCCATTGGACATAAAATATGATTTCGTTTCCAAAATGAAATATGCAGTTTAGGCATGGCAAATAATCTTAAATATCAAAGGAATAAATGTCCATTATTACAAGAAATTGCAATTTAAGTGTGACAAATCATGCCAAAAATTATACCCAAAAACTGCTATAAAAGGCGAAACCAGTAGTAAATGTTCTCCATCAATTTCAAACAAAATTTATCTGTCAATTTCAAAATTAAATTTCTAGAAAATGGAATCGAAAAGAGGTCCTAGCATCATAATGGCTGTTTTTGTTGGACTCATTTGCATGTCTTTGCTCTCAAGCTCTGTATCTGCAGGCAAGTGTATTTATATATCTATCTTTTATTTATTTTAATTAATTAATTTTATATATACATGTCTAAACTATTGAACTATCTTTTTATTTTTTATTTTCAGAGACACGTGACGAAGTAACAAAGATTCTTCAAGGACCATGCTCAAACTATCCAGATTGCAATGATCATTGTGTTAAATCAGGATATGCAAAATATGGAGGAGAATGTATTCCACTTGTTCCTGGAAAACAAGATCTTGTTTGTGTGTGTTTAGTGCCAAATTAGATATTGTTATGATGATACTCATAACATGGGAATTGTCAACCTATTTCCCTTCGATCTGTTTGTTTTGATGTATAATTAAATGAACTCGATACTTATATACTCGTATGGAGCATATATTTAAAAATTTCCCTCTTTTTTTCAAAAATATTTCAACTGAATTTTCGTTTACTTGTCAATTCATTTTCATGAAAAATGTTAAAAAAACATATATAAATACTTATTAAAAGTATAACGTGCACAAATAATAGTGGAGTATATAAATAAAAAAAATATATATCTATATTTACTATCCAATAGTTATACGTAATTATATAATAGTAATTCATATTAAGACATTACATTGTGTTTTGCCAGCCCCATTATCAGATTATTCGTGCGGATTCGTGTCGTATTATTGTCTCTGTATCACAATTCAATTAAAGTAACAATTGATTCATGAATTTTTACTCTTTCAGGCCTGTGGAAAGGTAACATGATTCCTTAAATTTTAAATTTTAAATTTCTGTGTTTGATTTGAATTTTAATCAAACTGGAAAAGTAATCAGAATTATGAAAACAAGAAAAATAGTACCAACTTTCCATTATTCCGAATCATAACTTTTCTTAGGTATACATTTTTCTAATTTTAGGATTCTTATATATTTCGGTATTTAATGAAGTGGAGTATAATTTTATTATTATTATTATTAATTAATTTTTAAAAAATATTAAAACTATAAAACATACTTAAACTATGATTACAATTATTACAATAATTATAATTATTATCATAGAGATAATTAATAATCTATTATACAATTACGACATAATTATTTAAATTATGAATGAATCATATAATAATGAATTATTATTAATATTATTATTATATAAATTAATAGTTAATCAACAAAGTTAAAATTTTAAATTATAAATTTTATTCAATTATAATATTAATAAATAATTTTAATTATAAATATTTATTATTATGATGGAAAATTTATATTTAAAGTATCCATCATAATAATATATATAATAATATAAATATTATCATTACATTTTTAATTTATTTACAAATTTTAAAATATATTATTATTATAACTCCTGTCCACTTTTGCCATTTTCGTTTATCCCCCACTAATTGTCCACTTTCTTTTAAATGGTAAGTAGATCCACATTCCGCTAACTCTTTCTATTCACATTTTACTACTATAAAACTAGTATATAAAAGTGAGTCTCATATTCTATTAACTTTTTGAATCCACTTTTCGTTACATTTTTAAAACCCGTGGTACCAAAGTGGACAATTATTGGGGACGGAAGGAGTATTATTTTATTACTAAAAATACTTATTATTCCGTACTATATTTTTAGGTTATTGTTTAAATGAACTACATAATTTAAATCTTGATATTTTCTAACATGGGAGAGTAAAATTTTTAGGAATCATATTCTCATATTTCATATTTCATATTTCAGAAATCATTTTCCTAAATCTTTTATTTTTATTTATTATGACACGTGCTCGATTATTTAGATAATTATATACTATTGACCTAAAATAATTCTCACCATTCCGTAATCAATTTCACTTGGTACGTCGAATATTACAATGTATTATTAAATAGGATTTTTGGTAAGTGCTCAGAGAAGAAAAATTTTTAAGAATCATATTCTCATATTTCATATTTCAGAAATCATTTTCCTAAATCTTTTATTTTTATTTATTATGACACGTGCTCAATTATTTAGATAATTATATACTATTGACTTAAAATAATTCTCACCATTCCGTAAACAATTTCACTTGGTACGTCGAATATTACAATGTATTATTAAATAGGATTTTTGGTAAGTGCTCAGAGATTAAATATTCCTCCAAATATTACCTAATATTAATGATTAAATATACAATTTGTTAGTTAATTACGTACTACTATACTTTTGTGAATCAATCGATTAGATTTGGTTTTTTATAGACATGATTTAACTTTGGAGCCATGGTGATTACTATAATAGGATTAAATTTATTAGTTAGAAAAAAAAAGTATGCATTTTAAAAAATTCTGATTCATTTTAAAATTTTGAATATTTTATTTGAATATCTACTACGATCTACCTATTTTAAATTAAAGACACTACAACAAAAAAAATTCACTAAAGTTATTTTTAATACAAATAAGGACGTTAATTTGTGTTTCTAAATATACCAACAACGTTTTAAAAAACGTCCTTAATGTTGGTGTCCCAACTAAAATTAGAGGACGCAAATGGAAGTGTCATAAAAATAAAAGATTAAGTTAATTTGTCCTTAATTTAGGGACACTTTCTTTTGCGTCCTAAATTGATTTTATTTTTAAAAAAACTTTCCAACGCAAGTGATTGTGTCTCAATTTTTGTGTCCCTAAAAGATAAGCTATTTTTTTAGTATGATTACAAAATGATTTGACTTTTTAATTTGAAAATCATTCACACGCTCAATATGAATTATTTTATCTGTTTTTTTTTCATTAACAAGTAACTGGAACAATTAAAACTTATGCTCCTTTATTTAAAATGTAACCAAATTTTACAACCAGATTTTATCTGTTTATTTTTTAATTTGAGCAGTAAAATTATCGTACTACCAAATTTTGTGAGCACCGTATTAGTTGTTAGCAATAATAGTTGTTAGCAATAATAGTTGTTAGCATTAATAGTCTATGCTTGGATATATATTCACTCACTAATTTATAAATCTCTTAGGCCATAAATTTTACTAATTCAAACTCATTTTTATATGGAGTACAAAATGTAGTCGAATAGTGCTCAAATTATTCATTTCATTTACAATATGCTGGCCCAAGCAGTCATGCATGGACATAAATACACGTCCAATAAAATAATTTTTTATACAACAAATATATGTGACCGCACAACCAAAAACTAGTTTATTTGAAAAAACATAAGTTTATTTATGCATTTAATTAAAATATATGGATGTATATATAGTACATGGAAAGTGCATAATATTGTGGTCATATATTTATGATTTGCGTATAATTTTTTTACTTTTTTGGAACCATAAATGTAATTAGTGCATACTTTAATTCAAATTTTAAAAATAATAGAAAGAAAATTCAAATATTAAAATAAAAAATGAGGTTAAAGGCTAATAAATCTTTTTAATTTGTCCACTTACTATATTTATTATTTTAATATATAATTAATAAATCAAATTATTAATATAACCTGATTTTGGTTGTACAAAATTTGGTTGTTTATCATCCCTCTTTTTTATATATCTCCCAATATTAAAAAGCCACGGTACATAAATGTAGATTTGGTCTTATAAAATAATGTTGGCAAATCAATCGAATAAATTAGACACGTCAATTCAGATACTGGCAAATATATAATCCCAAAATATCAAGAGGATTATATGTTAATTAGTAGTACAACGGTAAATTGCATTTATGACAATAATCATGCCGTAATTACTCGAACCCTCGACATATAGATTGGAGGTGAAGCGTCTTAACCTTTCACTTTGATTTTTTTTACCTTTCACTTTGATTTTTTTTATTTAGACGCATAATTCGTTGAATATGATACTTTTTGAGTAACCCCCCCTAAGAATACTCTTTTGCTGCATTTTGTTTATTGGTTGAAAAATTTTTCATGCAAAAATATTCTGAGTAAGCCATCTTCTCTTATTTTCATATAACTAATGACAAATATTATTATCTTAATATTTCTATGATAAATTTGCAATAAAAAAGAATACACATTGCATGTATTGTAAATAACAGCAATATTCCTTCTGCTCTATATTGCAGGGCAAACTATGCAAGGGGCAGTGATCATACGCAGCATCACTAATGATCAACCATCATTGGGAGGATTGTCCTCACGGTCGACAGGCTCCGATTGCAGGGACGAGGTTGTAGAGTTCACAGACTCAGCAGGTGAGTATGTGTTCGATGCTACACCATTCACAGCTGATGTCTTGTCTGCACCAGACTTAGCCTGGGGAACGAGCCCTTTCGCTTCCATTGCTGCTTGCTCTTTGGCCCGTCGAGCCTTTTCCAACACCTCATTCTGCAGCAACATATACAACTTAGATCTTAGATTGCCACAACTGGCAATTCTTAGAAGCCTTGTTAGAAACAAACTATACTTCAACTGAAAAAGATTACATTTACAATTCAAAGACAGGGCAGAATGCATATAACAAATAGTAGCAAAGGCACATTTGATTCACAATGTACTATTATCGTAGCTTACACCGGTAATGGCTTGCAAATGTAGGACATACAACATTGTTGTATTTCAAACTGACTATCACAACAGCACATGAACTAAATAACCTTTCATGCTTTGGCTTATAGCACAATGACTTTAAGATTTAGCTAGCGACAAGTTTGCGATCTTGAACTTTTTCAACTTTTATGAGTACTAATTTTAGATGATTTATTCGTAATTGGTCATCTCTATGTCATATGAATGCATAATCATGATCCAAAGCTTCAAAAGACATCTACTTACCAATATGAACCACTATTCATATTACACCAAATCAAATTATCTGAGTCACCCCAGTTTTGAAAAGTGGAAATTCAAGAAATTAATTAAACCACTGCCCATATTAAGCTGGGCGAGAGCTACACTCTTTTTTGGTATATCTCGAGTGTTGAGATTTCTTGAGAAAATGTTACAGTCTGTCAAACAATTTAGTTAAGGGAGACCATGATGTGACCATGTCACAAACTGATTATTGATCCATCAGAATTTTTCTCCATGAAAACAATGTGAATCATTCAATCATGATAATAATCAAGTAAGCAAATTTGAAACATAATGACAAATGAACCGGTTGTTGGCACAGTGGAGTATCACATTACAAAATAAGGATGAATTTAAAAGGCTTGTTTTCATACACTTGAAAAGGTCACAAACATTTCCAAACACAACAGGACTTGCTAGACTCTTCATGTGTCTAATTTCTCTCAACGACATTTAAAAATCGAAATACTATTTAATCCTCTATAGTAAGGAGGTGTTTACTTTGAGTGATAGGATAGATAGATAGATAGATAAAAATAATACAGTACATCCATGGATTGATTAATTTTGAAATTGTTTGATTATCCAATGCTTCAAATACTCGATCATAGATTCATATGTCCTTTCAAACACCCCATAAAGGAATTAGGGGCACCACAGCATATCATGGCCTAAAAACAAAAGCAGATGGAGTGTAGAAACCAGTTCTCTCTCCAAAGCTCACAAGCATCACACCAGCCCATTCAATGGTGAATTATCCCTTCTACACACTCAGCTATACAAGCATATGAATGACAAATGACGCAGCAGCTAATGAGCCAAAGTGTCTGGTAAGATATAGCCCCCTCATCACATGACAAGAATCGTATACGCAAGCAGTGATTTAGTACCTGAAATTCTTCTACTTGCTTCTGTTGTTCAGCTTGCAATCTGCCAATGGAGCTCAAAAACTCACCCACGACCGACTCTACACGCTCATTAAGTGCTTCAGCCACTGCCTTTCCCAAGAAAAATGCATCTAAAATTGTTCTGCTCTCATTCTCACCTGAAAAATGACAACTTTTTCTTAGGTAACGAAAATAATTTTCATCTTAAACTAGCTTATTGTCATTACAATCGACATAATTGTCTCAAATCCCTATCATAGTTACAAATTGTATTCCCATTCTGAACTGATTTTTTTTAAAAAAAAGGTAATTTCCAGTACAGACTTGTTTATAGCATAGAATTTGCAGTTCCGATATCTCAATTCCAACTCTATGAACAGAAACCTAAATAGCTGGAACATAAACCGTAAAGAGCAACCACCAAGAACACATATAGAGAGAGGGGGGATTACGGAAATTAAACAAAATCGGGTATTGAGATTGATAGGCGGAGACAGTAGAGAGAAGAGGCGTACCGGAATTGCGAGTGCAGTTGCAGCTGAAAGTAGTGGATGGAGATCTGGAGGAGTGGAGGTGAAGGTTGGAGGGGGAAAGGGGGAGGGCAGGTAGCTTAATAGAGCAGCGAGGGACATGGATTATGGATGGGGAAGGAATCGAATACGAGGGTGGGCAATGGGATGCTGACAATCGCCCACTCATTTCCCTTCTCCCTTCGTCCTCTCTCTCTCTCTCCCCGATTACAGACGGTGATGAACTGATGAAGTCCAGAAGTCGTAGGCGTCTCGTAGATTTACTGGACACCACCCGATTAAAAATACACAAAATTTAGTTATTCATAGGGAGATTAAAAAATATTCATAGGGAGAATGAAAAATATTCATAGGTTATTAATTATATTGATTTTTAAGGATTAGTTATAATCTATGTATTCAATTTTTGATGTTATATTAAGTCCTACTAGTATTTCAAACTCTCCTTTTCTGAAAATTTCATGATTTTGAAGAAAAAAAAATTATGTCCAATCTTACACAACATAACAGTGAAATGATGATCCAACTTGTTACATACTTCAAGATTAGTGTTATTCTCATTTATCCTAGTTAATCCATATAAGAGCATCCACCGCTCTGACCAAGATTCAAGCCACAGGTCCCCTCCCAAGTCATCATTCCGCTAAATTTCAGTCCCAGACTACAACTCCTCTAACCCTACAGGCCACATCCAAGCCATAACTATTAAATTACACTATTCACAACTACAACATATTTTAATCGTAAAATAGAATACATTGAATAATTAAAACATGGAAAATTCATTGTTCATTCCAAAAAAGAAAATTACAAATCCTAGAAAAAAAATTACAAGTTCTAGAAAATAAAATACAAGTCCTAAAAATTTTAAAAAATGAAAAAACTACTTCTTCATTTGTGCGCGAATGTAGGCTATCATCTCATGGTGCAACTCGAGCTTGAACTCCGACATTGTCGAGGTATCCCTCGATGTCAACTCCGTCAGCTGGCCCATCCGCAAAGTAATACTCATATCCGACATAGAGTCGGATATCTTATCCAAAGAAGGATTAGGTGGCGGCGGCATAGTGGGGTAACTCGTAGTTGCCTTCCCCTTCGCTTTCCTCTTTGCCGATTTTGTTCCCATCAGACGGCTTTGAGTACTAGGGGATGAGATGAAGACGTCATCGTCCGTCACTTTGAGGTCGATTGTCGGACCTCCTTCGCTCGAAGAGTAGTTTTCGGCGGCGGAAACTTTGGTTCTCTTCGGCGCCCCACTTGCCCCTGGTTCTTCCCCACCGGTGTACTTCAGGCTCTTCTCGACAATCTTCCAAACGTCGTAGTACTTGAAGTGCTTCTTCCCGTCAGAGTAAAACTCCTCCCTAGCTTTCTCCACGAGGTCCATCTCGTTGTGCCCGCTCGGCTACATCCGGACTACGTTAGTTTACTTGCCATTCCTCTTGTTCATCTCCTTCTGGACCCGACCCCAATGCTGGCGTAGCTTCACGTAGCTACGCTCGAACATCATTCTAAATCGACTAACGTTATATTTCTGGGCAATCCGCTCCCAGAACACTTTGCTGCTCTGCTAGTTGCAGATGATAGGATCCTCGCAGACGTCGACGAAGTTCTTGGCCAGCCACAATGTCTCATGCGGGCTATACTTCTTCAGCCCATCATCATCCGCAGCCGCAGCCTTGCCCTTGCCCCTCCCTTCAGCGGGCTCCATATCACTAATGACGTACTCATCAGTGCTAACTGGCGATGGTATTTCCATGTTGGGCGCCACCCCCGGACTAGGTGTTGCATTTGGGTTGGGCGATGCCGGGAGGTACCGGTTATTGGTATTGACGAACTCGTCTATCGTTCGTCTCTGTTAAACCACTCCATAGCAGCCACAAATAAAATTTAGAGGATAGAAATGGAGAAATTGTTGGAAGAATGTTGAAGAAATGGAGTATAAATAGGAAAAAAAATAAAAATAAAAAAAATAAAATAATGGGGCTTGCGGTCCGGCCCGAAGCACCTCCAACGCCGGGCCGGGACTCGTTCGGGCACGGCCCGAGCACCTATAATGCACAGCCAGGACGGGACCTGGGCGCGGCCCGGGTACGCGACTGCGTCACCAGGTGCGGCCCAGGCCGCGAATATGCTCCCTCCAACGCGCGAAGCCGCGGGCCGGAACCCCAAGTGCGGTCCGGCCCACAGCGCTAGTGATGCTCTAAGAATTTGGTAAATTGACTCATCGTTTCATTGTTGTAAAGTGGGATATAATTAATTTTTCTAAATAAAAATTGATTGTTTATAAACCATGATATAGGTATATGTCTTTAAGATGACGAAAATTAGGGGCAACAATTATAATTATAATTATAATAAATTGCGCTAGAGGTTTCTGGATATTTTGAGGTACTTCTTTTTAATTCTTGTATTTTTTAAAAAGTAGTAAAAAATATATGAAATGGGTTTTCCAGAGGCTGATGCAATTTATTTCATAAAATATTCATCAGATAGTAAAAAATAGGGACTTTGTATATACATAACTTACTCCTCACCGGGATACAAGGAAGGGCCTTCTTTTTTCTTTTCTTCTTAGTTCTTACTATAACATCACTAGAATTTTTATCGCTCATATAATAAAATATACATTAAATTCGAAACATGAAATTAAGATTATATAAATCCTACCATTTAAAATTTACTGGGTCCTCAAATAAGTTGACCCAATAATAAATCTTTATCTAGTCCATAAACATAATGAAAATACAAATATACCCAATCAAAAGAATCAAGAAGTGGGTAACTCCACAATCTAAAACAACCCATTAATACAAATGAGACCCTTTATTCGTTACATCGATCTCCACAAACTTCCCATCTCCACACCACATATACACATATCATTCATATAAACACAACACAATTAAAAATAAAAAATAAAAAAAAATCAACAAGCCAACTGATCTCTAAACTGTGAGATCTCTTCAAAAATCGGCAGCCTTCTCGTTCTAGGAGGCGCCCATTCGTTCATGACACGCTCTAGAGCTTCGACAAAATCATCCTCGAAGACAAAATCATCTTCGAAGGGCGGGGTCATTGGGCAGCTTGAAATCGAGCTCCAACGACAGCTCTCCGGCCTTATTCCTCGGACTTAGGGTCGTCAGAGCCCGGGAGCTTGTGTTGCAGCACCTCTTGAAGAACCAAGCTAGCCTCATGGTAACGTGTTTGCTTGATGAGGCAATGGCATAAGTTTAAGGCCTTGTTCGCGTCCGGATCGATCATTTGAGCTTTCCGGTATACCACTTCTGCTGCTAGGAAGTTGGACTTCTGCATATATGCCCAAGCTAAGTTTCCCTGTGTTTTCAAAGTAATCAAATTATTTACATATATATGTACTTATTGAAGAGCAATAAATTAAAATCCACATACCAAAATTCTTGATGTTTCTTGCTTGACAGAAACCTGAAACTTCTTCCCATGAGATCTTGCAGTTTTGGTGGGCTTCCCATTGAAAGCCTCCCCTAAATATATGAGTTTGAGCTTATGTTTTAGAAGCACAATTTGCTCATCAACTTTTCCACATTTCTGCAATGTTTATATCCAAACATATCAGTATGTGTATAAAAACATTATATGTTTAGGGGCCGTTTGCTAAGGTAGATAACTCATCTATCTTAGAGTTATCTGACCGAAATGACCTAATCAAATGGTCCCTTAATGTATACATACATACCTTGTACAAGTCTATGAGAATGTTATCAAGTGACTCTTGGGAATTTCTGGGGCAAAAGGAGCGGAAGGATTTGATGGCTTCGATTGCCTCTTGAGGTCTGTTGAGTTGCTTCATGACGACGGCCATGTCTTTGAGGGCGCTTTCGACTCTATCTCCCTGCGTTTATAGCCTTCCAAAACCACACTATCGCTCCCTCCGCATCCTTCTCAACTAGCTGCAAATGCAATCCAGCATGTAACCATTTCATATCAGAAAAATACGAAAGCAAAAGCATACTTGTGTTAATGTTGTTGATGGACAAAATAGTGTTAGGAATGAGATTCTATCAATGTATTTATAAATTTCATTTTGGATACTGTAACTCCTAGAGAACTAGCTAGTCCATAACTTTAATTTTTCCATCACAAAATAGAAGTTATCATCTGCATAATAAGCCTCATAATTGTTACTATAAATAAAAAACAGTCAATTTTTATCTTATACAAAAAAATTTTATTTGAAGTGCAATTAAATAGGAGGATTAATACCACATCCAATCAAATCATAATAAAATTAATTACATAGGTGTAGATTAATTAATGTACATGAATAAAAATACCTGAAATGATAAAAGACAATGTCAACTACTCTCATTAGATTAATCTCAGGTACAACAATATGTAGCACAAATCTCCCTAAACTATATCATATCATCCTTATAAGATCTAAAATTCCATTATAACAAACACATGGTATCATTAATTGATCCTTAATTTGCTAGTTAGCATCATAATCAAACTAATGATGAACAGTAAAACATAAAATCTCAAAAAGGAAGAAAATGAAAAAGTATGTGATTACCTGAGCATGTTTAGCTCGGACATAAGGCCCATCGCCACAAGGAACTTTGTGAATTACATGAAAGAGATCATTTCCTCTCTTCTTCCTCGACCCACTTTCCATTTTTTTTTTCTCTCTCTCTCTATGTATATACTATATATATGTGTATCCAATTGGTGAGGAAGATATTGGAATGAATCTAGGAAAAGAGCAGATGCAGATTGAGATTGAGAGGGAGAATTGTAGTCATTTGATTTATATGCTGAAGAATTATGAGAGGTGAATGAATGTAGACGGTAGGACGTCCAGGTTCGTTCTTGTGTTTGTCAACACAAGGTTTTCCACTTATCCTGTCTGACACGTGTGAGTCTTCTTCTGTTCGCCAAACAATAGTAAAAGTAAATGAAATAAGTATCTACGAAGGACGAAAATGACAAATTTAAATGATAAGTGGCGAACGAATGAAGTAGTAATACATATGAACTCCGATGGCGCATTCGGTTTGAATATGTGACATACTCTAGATTGAATTGTCTCGTGTACATGCTCTAGATAAACTGAATTTGTGTATTGGAATGTTTATCTGAAATTTGATGACAGTTCAAAACCTATAAAAGGAAAGGTTGTTTTTTTTCTATTATTGCAGGAGATCCTAATTGAATCTATTGCAGCCTCGCAGGGATGATTTCATCTAGGGAATTTCATTCTTTTACACAATTTTATGTAAATTAATAGTGAAATGGTAATTCAATTTTGATCTTATTATTAAGATGAGTATAATTTTACATATTTTTACTGAGATGAGTATAATTTTATAGTTAAGGTGAGAATGGGTATCCAATTTTCAGCATTTAATTAAAAAACATTTCGGGATATTTATAAATGAGTATATCATTAGTTTTGATGCAGATTGCTTTGACAAATATTTTGACTAGGACTATTGAACTAAAAACTCATTAGAGCATCCACAGTGGTGCGGAATTCCCGGCAGAATTCCCCGCGGAATTCCCAAAAACAACTCCTGCCATGTCATAAGGAATTCGCACTGTACTGCCACGTCATAAGGAATTTTCATTGCACAGTGGCGGAATTCCCTGCGGAAATCCCGAAGGAATTCCCACAATTTTAAAAAATTCACAAATTCACAAATTAGACAATTTCCAGAAGTAAACAATTTACGGAATTAAAATTCCGATGCGAATACGGAGAAAATGCAACCACTTTATTAAAAAAGCATACTTCATTAAAAAAAAGTACATAAAAATAAAAACCGGCTTCTCGCTCCTCGAATTCCTCGTCGCCAGTCCTCTCGCCTTCCCCACCTTCGCCGCCGTCGCCGCCGCCACCCCCCTCGCCGTCATCGTCCGACATCCCGTCGAGCCCCAAATCGCGGCGTATACTATCGAGGAGGGGCTTAAGCTTTCGCTTGTAATGGGGGTCAGTTGCTTGGCGCATACTATTGAGACTGGGGCATCATCCCCGGCATTTGAGGCATCGCAGCGGACATCGGCGTACTCCCGCCGATGGGAAAATGGGGCGTCGGTGACTCGCTCGAGGTGGGTGAATCGCTGTCGTGGTGCTCCATTGTTGATTCACAAAAAATGTATTTTTAGAGAGAGAGAAACTTGTTAATAAAGTGGTGCGAATGAAATGAAGTTCAACGGGATATATATATAGGAACCGGAAAAAAAATTAATGCATTAAACGGAAATTCCGCGAGCGTCAACGCAATGGCGGACGTTCGCACGGAATTCCGCTCGGAATGCCGCGGAACTGCGAATTCCTTCGCGGAATTCCATATCCGTGCAGGGGACGCGCAATGGCGGACGTCCGCCACGGAATTCCCGCACGTCGGTGGGAATTCTGCGTGGACGTCCGCCATTGCGGATGCTCTTAGAGTACTTCAAAAGTGGGGTGGGTGCAAATTAAGAATACCATTTTGTAATTTGATAAGAACAGTAACTTTCTAGAAACGATTTAAGTGGATTGTAAAGAGAAAAACAAATCAAAACAAAAACATTCTTGAGAAGCCCCAGAATGAATCTGGCCTTCAATACAAGGAAGATACAGTATACATATATGTATGTATGTATATATGGCGACGGCAACGTAGTTAACCTTGTTCTGGAATTTGGCGTAACGAATCTGGACGATTATTTGGTAGCTAGTTAGAGCATCTGCAACGGTGGACGGACGGCGTCCGTCCGTCCGTGCCGCGGGCAAGGATGAGCTCCGCCGCTGCTGCGTTCGCGCCGCTGGCACGGCGCTGCTCGATGCATCGAGCACGTCCGTGCCAGCGAGCAGCTGACGTGGCGCGCAGTGATTGGACAACGGCATAGCCGTTGCCTTGGAATTTTTTTAATTAAAAATCAGTTTTTAATTAAAATCAGTTTTTAATTAAAAACCGATTAAAATAAGAAAAATATTTTTCCACTTCCAAAAAAAAATATATCCGTTTTTACCGTTTTTTAAAACACTTTAATTTTTTATATTTTTTCCCCCAAAAATACACATTGTCATCTATAAATACCCCAACTTTCACACCCAAAAATTCACACCACAATACACAATTCTCATCTTCATTCTCACATATCCATTCTCATCTTCATTCTCTCATATCCATTCTCATCTTTATTCTCTCATATACATTCTCAATCTTTCTTCCACTCCTACAACATAACAATGTCCGGCCAAGGCAATAACCCCCCAGGCTCCCACGGTTGGAACTCTGAATGGTTCTCTTCACAACCGTTTCCTAGTCCGGAAATGGAATATTCGGCCCCTCCTCAAACCCAAAGTTCGGGCGTTCCGGGTGGCTACCGGCCATACCCAATCGACGACCAAGATGCCCCGAAGGGCAATACTGGTGGACACCCGAGCCTAGGCCGACCGCCCCCTCCCATACTCCGACTCCTCCTACTCGCGGTGTCCGCACACCGTACACTCCGGCAGAGATGGATAAATTGTTCGCAGCATACTTGGAAATCTCCGAAGATCCGATGGTTGGCACGAACCAATCCGGCGATCATTATTGGTGGCGCATCTGTCGCCGGTACAATGAAAACCTGCTGGCGGGAACAATCGAGGGCAACAACGAGAGTATGGTGCGCAACGCCATATACAAAGCCAACGAAGAAATTGGCAAGTTCAATGGCTATTTCCTCCAGGAAGAGCGGTCGACGGGGAGCGGCCGGAGCGAGGTCGACATCATCACTGCCGTGATGAGCACCTATCAATCCATGAACTACAAGCCATTCAAGTACCTCAACGTTTGGCAGGAGAAGCGGACGCACACGAAGTATAGGGGAGGCATAACATCCTCCTCTAGCAGCTCCTCCAAACGGTCAAGGTCGATATCCCTATCCGACGCCGGCTCCGAAGAAGAAGGCGGGCAGCTGCAATTTTTAATTATGTAATTTTTATTTTTAGGATTTTAATTATGTACTTTTTAATTTTTAGGATTTTTAATTATTTCGTTTTTATTTTATTTGTCATTTGTAATATTATTTAGGTTTTTTTAATGAATTTTAATATTATGGAATATTTTTGTTTAATTGAATTTTTAAATTGAATGTGCTCGTACTTGCGGAAGAGCACAGCTGTGAGGGTTGTGCTCTTGCTAGAGAGCAGGCAGAAAAAGTGGGGCTGAGCCCACACCGTGCTCGCTGGCAAGAACACGGTTGTGGGTGCTCTTAGCTTACTATAATTAAGTTACATGACAGTATATTTATGTGTACCATTATTTTTGGAGCTAATTCATACACTACACACCACACTCAAGCACATTAAATCGATAGACTCGCTTTAGGAAGTAGTGTATATTTTAAAGAGCTCGCTTTAGGAAGTAGTGTATATTTTAAAGAGCTTATAAGCTAGAGATGAAATTACGCGTCAGAGAAAAAAAAAGAAGTCATAGTTAGACATAAAAAAAATTACGAAATGGGAATAATATGCAAAATAATAAACGATAATATAATTATTTTTGTAAATATAATCTTTCGAGAAAATAATTTGTTGTTGAAAAACTTATTTTTGGGGAGAGTTATATTTATATGTTGAACTTTATAAGCTCGGGAGGTGTCCAAGCTCCCGATCAACGATCTCTGTATCGATTTCAAATTGGAGAAGACGAGGGAGATGAGAGGCGACGACCGGTGGCAATTGAGAGAGAAAAGAGCTAGGATCTTGTAGGCAACCAGGGACGGAGCTACTTGAGTCCCACCTAAAAAAATTTCGTTCATACTATTTTAATAGTAGTATTTAATTTTTAATGTTTTTCAAATTTTTTTATATATTCCTTTTCAAATTTTAAAACAATTCATATATATTTATGCCCCACCTAAATAGAATTATTGGCCCGTTCTTGCAAGCGAGGCAAGTGGTGATTAAGTGTTGATGATGGGGGACTACCCTCCATGATTTTTATTGGGAGAAAATAACAACATGTTTAATAATAATAGGACAAAAGGGATTGAAAGCGGGTTGTGAAATTGACGAATTTTAGGGCTTGCACGTGGGCCTAAAATTTTAATATTCTTTTTCTCATGAGATTCAAATTATATATTGTGCCAATAAACACATAATTAGACTAGTTAGTGTAGTAATTGATAAAAATATATGATTAGATTTTTAGAAAATAAATAAATCACTATAAAAATACTGTACTACATTAATTGGCTCTTTAATTAAACAATGCAGTTGATCCCTACTTGGATCCGCCACCAGGGCATGCAACAACATCTCAAGTTGGTTTAAAGAGTTAGTTAGCAAGAAAACAAATCTTAAAATTAGTTAAGACATATGCATATGTTGATTAGCATGTTCATTAAACAAATAGAACTTCAATCATCCAACCACAAACTAACATAAATATCCTGACATTTCAACCGATAAACATGGCAATTATGACATGTGAAACATTAGATCTCTGCATCCCATCTTCACAACTCCAGCACAACAACTGTCCAAAATTAGTAAAATGTTACAATTAGATCACTATTTACTAATTCAAATCATAATCAACCAAAGTCACTTATATCCACACTCACATTCAGAATCTGTGGTGATCCAGTTTCCCGGCCGAGAGCGGCCTCTAACGCGCAGAGGCGTGGAGTTCAGTGAGGATGCACCGAGGAGGTGGTCGTGTCTCAGCGACGAAGCCACTGCAGAGATGGCGGAATAGACAGATGAAGTGGTGGAGCAGCTCTCCACATCCCATCTGAAGCTTATTTTTGGAGACTCGTTGCTCAGCTCGTCCTCGTCTCTCACCACCTTCAGCCCTGCTGATTTGTTCCTAAAATGCAACACCTGAACATCCCGATATAAGAGGCGGACGCAGAAAAAAAGTTTGGCAACAAGGGTGTTAAAATTGAAAATAATTAAATAAATACTTTTTCCGTTAGCCACTAACCGTCTTAACTGTGAACGACAGAGTTTTAGTGTAAATTTGATAAAATAAGAGAAAAAAATAAAATTGTTTGCCCAAGTTGAATAAATTAATATTAAGTGACAAAAAAATGAGGTGGCATATTACCAAAAATATAAAATTAGACTATCGTTAAATGGTTGTAGACTTGTGGAATAAAATTTATTTAACTTTTTGGGGTGCTCGAGCTCCCCCAACACATCCGGTGTGATATAGATCCCACAATCAAATAAGCAATTAATGTTATATGGTCAATGATAGGGCCGTTTAGCATTCTAAATCGAAAATCTTGAATTCGTCACTGACAAGTAATATTCTCAAAAATGAAAAGTATATATGCATATAAATGTTGTTACCTTTCTACCAATGTATTTGCTCCTTTGTCAGTCCTGGCAGCTGCTGCCCATTTCAGCAACACCTTCATCCTTGCAATGGTGTTCATCTTGTCGCCTTTCGTCTTCTCTTTCTTGCTGTCTGTGTTCGGACATTGTTCGCTGCTTGTTGCTGCTGACGACGACGACGCTGAATCAGTTATAGGTAAGACTTTGTTTCCTACATGAGATGCTGCAGAATCCACCTTGTGATTAGCAATCTCTTCTTTCTTAGTCTTCATGTAACCTTTTCCCTATTTCTGTCTCCTCTCCTTAATTCCTCTTTCAATTAAGGATCTGTTTTATATATAGTATAATAGATTTGTTAAAATTATTTTTGCATGTGAACAGCGATCATTTTGGTTCAAGAAATTGCGTGGATAGATCAGCTGCATGTTACGTTTTGTTTATTTTTTTTTATTATAAATGATTCCAAAATGTGGATAGTGAGGAGAGAATATGTGAGACAGTTTGTTTGGTCAAATAGGACAGCAGTGGTAATCTATCTGTGCTGTCTCTATATCCCCTAAGATTCTATCACTTTGCCAATTTCCTCTAGTGGAAAATGGGTAATTAATAACGTAGAAATGAGAAGATATCTATGTGTTAATATCAATATAAATGTGATTAATATAAGATGGTGAGACAACTAGGCAGTAAGTGGGGACTGGTTGGCTTGTGATTCGAAATGTATATTGTGTTGGCAATTGAAACTAAAAATATAACATATAACTGTCCCACATCGGTGTCAAGATAAAAACTGAAATAGTATATAAGTCTCATGGGCCCCTCCTCCTATCACCAATTGGTTTTAGGATGGAACCCATGGATTTCTATCATGGTATCAGAGCGGGTCGCCGACTGTGGGTCATATTTAACTGACCCAGCAGTATATCTGGGCTGAAACCGAAAAAAAATGACTGACCCAGCAGTATTACTGGGCTGAAAATTTGGCCAAGTGGTCCCAACTGATCGGAAAAAATTTGGACCGATTGTCCAATCGATTAGAAAAAAGTCCAACCCCTCCAAGGGGGCTGAAACCGAAAAAAATGACTGACCCAGCATATTACTACTGGGCTGAAAATTTGGGCCAAGTGGTCCCAACTGATCGGAAAAAATTGGACCGATTGTCCAATCGATTAGAAAAAAGTCCAACCCCTCCAAGGTTCACCTTGAAGGAAAAAATTGGACCGATTGTCCAATCGATTAGAAAAAAAATTGGACCGATTGTCCAATCGATTAGAAAAAAGTCCAAAAATTGGACCGATTGTCCAATCGATTAGAAAAAAGTCCAATGAACCTTGAAGGAAAAAATTGGACCGATTGTCCAATCGATTAGAAAAAAAATTGGACCGATTGTCCAATCGAAACTAAAAATATAACATATAACTGTCCCACATCGGTGTCAAGATATAAAACTGAAACTAGTATATAAGTCTCATGTGCCCCTCCTCCTATCACCAATTGATTTTAGGATGGAACCCATGGATTTCTATCATATTGTTTTTAAAAGTTTCATCATATGATTAATCATGAAATAACTTAACCTTTACGTATTTATTTGAATATACAATTCTCTCAATGCAACTTAAGAGCGTGTTTGAGTGAAGTGTGTTTGATAAACTAATGATATTTTTATGGTTAATGTCCAAAACACTCTCTTTTACTTTACTCTTTCTCAACTTTAACTATTTATTATTTATTAATAGTATTATTTTGTAAAACAAGTGCAGAAAATGAAACGTCTCTATTAACATGGAACGGATGGAGTATGTATTTTTGGTGGATGCGTGAAAATGTAAATAGGCATATTTTTGTGGTCTAAGGAGTACTAATTTTAAAGCCCGAGATAATTAATAAGATATAATGATAAAATTAAATTAGTAGTGATTTTTATTTTATTGTTTAATAAATAAAATAATTTAATAGGATCGATCTAATGAAACGTGGGCCATGTTTAGTAATCTTGTATCTCGGGACACGAGTATTTAATTGGCCCAAGCTAACCTTGGGCCTGTATCAATTACTCCTACGTGTGATTATAATGCAAGTGGAATTGGGTTTGAACCGATTATTGAATTTGGATATTCATGTTAAATAATTCGGTGAAATAAAAAAACAATTCCCTTAAATAATTGGTCCAAGATGCATATGAGCATGTAGATAAATAGATTCAATTCTTAACTTGGAAATGATCCAATGTCAGAATATACATCGGGATGCTCGATTCATGTAAACCAAAATGGGTGCCAAATGTAAGGAAGTGAAATAAAATCTTACTCGATCCATCATTTAAATATTCAAATCTGAGCAGCCCATGCGGCTTTGTGTATATGATATGATTTGGGTAAAGACTAATTCTTTTAAAATAGACAAAAAGAAAATGAAAAATTGAATAGTATAGCCTCAGAAAAAAAGAAAAAAATCGAAGATGAGAAAAGAATTTGTGATGAAAATGTTAAACATGAAGATGCGAAAACGGTGTACAAGTAAAAGAGGAACATGTTGGATAGGGTTTGGCGGTGGAAAGTCAGGATAAAAATGGGGCAATTACTGGCTAACCCCATCACCCCCCTTTATGAGTGAGAGAGAGAGAGAGAGACGTGCAAATTGTTGGATACTAGCATATGGCATTCATGACCCTTGATGACTGTGTGCAGGATCCATTTAATTATACCATTACATTAAATATAGTGAGATTTTAAAAATCTATAAATTGGAAGGGTATGAAGTTTGAGTTGTTGGAATCACTTAGTGTGTGTGAATCTAGAAGAGGAACTTGTGGGATCAGACATAGTTGGCGTCGAAAGGTAGAGGCGGTGTGGTGGTTGTCGTTGCTAATGAATGACGGATGAAGAACGGAAGTGAAACCTAACCCCAAAGAGTTGGGACAGAGTTTTGCACAGTATGATCGCTGATGAATCTGTAAGTCAAATTTAATGGACTTTTCCGACTCTGATGGGCCTGCAGTAGGGTCTCGGCTTCTTTTCGAGAAAACATATGTAGTCATACTGTTCTTTGTTATTATACCCTAAATAAAATAGAAAAATAAAAACATAATTTCATATTTTAATTTCTAGATGATGATACATATACTAATGAAGCATGAAGGATTTTTTTGAAGAAAGTAAAATAAAAGAAGGGATAAAAAGAACATGGTATATGGGCATATATTCCAGTAGCAGGTTAGTTGAATCTGTATAAAAACCTCAAATTTTGAGCACTCTTTTTTATGAACAAGATAACACCAACATACAACTACATCTCAACTCATCCTTCCAATAAAATGCACAATCAATTTGCCTGAAAAAGGGTATAATCTTTACACACACACTCTCTCTCCAATCACTCTCTTCAAAAACTACACTCTGAGTTGAGTGAAAGAGCATTTATCTCTCTCTCTTATCCCTTCTGTGTGGACCCATACATACCACCTTCTCTTGTGCCAAATGTCTCAAATCCCAATGCACACTCTCCCTTATAAATACCACACACACATTCCAACCTTAACCAACATCTCTCCTCCCACATTCCAAATCAAAATTCAAATCACACACACTACTACATCAAGATTCAAGACTCTTCTAACAGGTTTATTCTCTTCTCTGCTCATCTTTCTCATTTTTTTACTGTTGAAGTACAAACCACACCCAAATCAAAAAATACATAAAAGTTCCAAGCTACTATATATCTATCCAACTCCATTAGTACGAGAACTTTTGAAAAATCTCCAAGAATATAAACTGTAAAAGTTTAGTCAAATGGACAATATCATACTAACGTGAGTTCAGAAGTGCATCGACGAATTCTCACATCTACACTAGTTGATCTATTAATATTACAAAAAAAATTGGAGATGACTCGAACTTCCAATTTATTAAACAGGAAATGGAGGGCTCATCGAATAAAGGAGAAGAAGCAGCAAAATCATTTCCATGCACATATTGTTCTAGAAAGTTCCACAGCTCGCAGGCGCTAGGCGGCCATCAAAACGCCCCACAGAAGGAGAGGAGCGCCGCGGGGAAGACGAAGAGGGCGGCCACGGACTACGCTCTGATGCCGTCGCCGCCGCCCCTCTTCTTCTCTCCCGGCTACCCCGTCGGCATTATCAATCCACCGCAGTACGCAGTTCACGGTGCGGCGGCGCTGTATCAGTACAGCGTTGCGCATGAGCAGAGCTCGGCGTACTGTGGTCAGTGGAGTCGGGTTAGGTGCATCGATGACGAGGATTATCACGAGAGGCGCGCGCAGAGACCAGAAGCTTGATTTGTCTCTGCATTTGTAGACAAATCACAAATGTAATGTGTCCACACAATTCAGATTTTAATCAACTACTACTAATAATATTTAGTCTCCGATTTGATCTGTGCCGGATTCATTACATGGACATAATTTGCAGTAAAATGTATAATTTAGAATTTTAATGAATTTTGTATTTCAGTCAAATTATGGTGGATTGAAATTAATTAGAATTAAATAATAATATGAAATAAAAATGAATAAAATATAAAAAGATGAGGTAAAAAGTACTAGTAATAATTAGGAGATAAAAAAAAAGGGAAGACGGTTGATGATGTAGATTGTGGATAAGCAGCAATGTTTGTTGTGTGTGTTTCCGACATCTTTGTGTCGGATATAGAATGCATCTCTATAAGAGATAAATGCATCTCTCTCTCTATAAGACTATTAGGCAATTATTATATATCACATAAAACATGCATTCTTAACTAATATTGGGGCGTCGTATACACGCTTTAAGACCAACAAGTGCTGCCGGTCAACTATAAATAAAAAACTCATTCGTTGTGCTCAAACACCAAACACAACACCAACTCTAACAAACACTAAGCAATTTTTTAACTACATATTATCTTCTCATCACTATTTATATATTAATATACAACAATATTTTGGTCATATCCCACAGACATCACAAGTAATAAAATTCAAATTCGTAAATGACACGAGAGAAATATGAATTCTCACCGACAGAGACAGATATATAGTATTAAGCTAGGATGAATGAAATTGGAAATTGGAAATAACCTAATAATTGACCTAACTGACGACGGTTAAGTCCAAGTCCAATTAAGTTGGGCAAAATACAATGCAAACCATATACTCATATAGTATCTTTGTATATGTACGTACGTGGACTTTCCACCGCTTTCATATGTATATAAACACTCTCGAGCCTTCTCCAATTCATTCATTCATTCCCATTTCTACTGATACAAATCAAGCAACTCCTCCATTGATTCTTCTTCTTTCTTCTTCTTCTTCTTCGCAAGCTTCTATCAATGCCGATTTTCTTCAAAACATTTGCTCTCTCTATATTTCTGCTGCTCGCCATTGCAACTCCCGCTGCATCAAGGTACTAAATTATCTAATTCAATCTCTTTAATCAATGTGAGTTCATCAATTAAATTTGTTTTTTGTGGTTTGAACTTGCAGATCAGAAATGCAACTGAAAATGATCCCGCAGCTGTAGCTGCCATGGTGATATGTAAGCACCATCATATTATAATACTTAATTAACTTGTCAACGAAAATATAGGACTATTCGAAACCGAACAGAATCGAGGAAGTTGGAGTCCTTATCATGTGGGACAGGAAACCCCATCGACGACTGTTGGCGGT
Source organism: Salvia splendens (assembly GCF_004379255.2). NCBI lineage: Eukaryota > Viridiplantae > Streptophyta > Magnoliopsida > Lamiales > Lamiaceae > Salvia > Salvia splendens. Next base: position 42,238,612 of record NC_056032.1, read on the forward strand.
GCGACCCCAACTGGATCCGCAATCGCCGCCGTCTGGCTGACTGCGCGATCGGCTTCGGCCACAAGGCCGTCGGGGGCCGGGACGGCCGCTACTACGTGGTGACTGACCCGAGCGACGAGGACGTGATGAACCCGCGCCCAGGCACCTCAGGTATGCCGTGATCCAGGACCGGCCCTGTGGATCGTGTTCAAGCGCGACATGGTGATCACGCTCAAACACGAGCTCCTCATCAACAGCTTCAAGACCATCGACGGCCGCGGGGCCGACGTCCACATCGCCAACGGCGCATGCCTCACCATCCGGGGCGTCACCAATGTGATCGTCCACGGCCTCAGCATCCACGACTGCAAGCCCACCGGGAACGCCATGGTCCGGACCTCGCCCTCCAGCTACGGGTACCGGACCATGGCGGACGGAGATGCGATATCGATCTACGCATCGAGCCACGTGTGGATCGACCATAACTCGCTGGCCAAATGCGCCGACGGGCTCGTCGATGCAACCATGGGATCAACCGCGATTACTATTTCCAACAATCACTTCTCTCACCACAATGAAGTTATGTTGTTAGGACACAGTGACTCATACATGGGAGACAAGGGGATGCAAGTAACTGTGGCATACAATCATTTTGGGGAGGGCCTAATCCAAAGGATGCCAAGGTAATATTTATCTAAAACAATTAATTAAAATATAATACATCTATTATGCTAATTAGACCAACAAATTGTATTTATAACTCAGGTGCAGGCATGGGTATTTTCATGTGGTAAACAATGACTACACTTCATGGGAGATGTATGCTATTGGTGGTAGTGCGAATCCCACCATCAACAGCCAAGGCAACAGATTCCTTGCCTCCAACAACCCTTTTGCTAAAGAGGTTTTTTTCAATAACTTCAAAAAAGCTTAGCACCAAATTATAGAAATAGTACTAAAGTATTTTTCATCGTGTCAACCAGGTAACGAAGAGAATAGTGAATGATGAGACGTGGAAGAGCTGGAACTGGAAATCGGAGGGTGATCGTCTGCTAAATGGCGCGTATTTCACAGCGTCGGGGAAACGGGAAGCAAGCAGCTACGCTAGGGCTTCGAGCCTTGCAGCCAAGCCTTCTTCGTTGGTAGCAACACTCACCAGTGATGCTGGGGCGCTACACTGCCGCAAAGGTGTCCGCTGCTGATCATCAAGATTATATATTCTCTCATTGACGACAGATTACATTACATTATTTTGACATATGTTTCAGTTAGAATGAATTAAATTCTTTTAGAGGCATAGAAAATTATAGGAATTGATTTAACCAATATGTACCTTTGTTTCTAGTCTTTACATGTAACTTGAGAATTCAATTTAGTTTTTTTGTCACCTTTTATAACCATTAAGAAAATACAACCGGAAAAATATATGGAAATTTTCAAGTCAAGAAATGTATGAAACACCTAATAACTGGGTAACTTATTTTATTTTCCAGTCATTACAAATACACATAAATCACAAGAAAAAAAGGGGGAAAGGGTGCATAATAGATCAATTTTAGGCTCTTAAAACATGAGTACTATATTAATTGTGAATAAACTCAAAGAATCTAGTGAAGGAGCCTGTGTACAGATCAATGAGCACCAATCATCCGAGCATAACGCTCCTGAAAATGCAATATATTAACTTCATCCTTGTAAATATTCCATCAGATCTTGTTGCTGTTGTAAATCCCATGTGACTACCTTGCCATCCATCCTGTGATAAGCGTGACAATCGATTATGTAAGAGGTGGTGGTACGTTAAAATTTGAGGAAAAGTTGGTTCAACAAACAAGTGCTGAAATGTATTCGAACCTGCAGTGGTGAATGTAGTAACTGTGGCATCCCTTGTTTTCTTCAAAGGCACAACAGAACTAGAATATGGAAGCAGGAAAGAGGAGGCAGAAGTGAAGAGGAAAACAAAATGTACAGTTGAGGAAGAGGAACAATAAAAACAAGGGGGTTAGAGTCATACGTTATACAATTATCATGAGCACGTGTTCTTGAAGACTCATTGGCCTCATTGCTACCAGACTTCGATTGGCCGTACAATTTTCCAAATGTCCCTGATAACTGAACGGAATGAAAATTAATATCAGAGTGTGCTATGGTAATCACAAGATATATCCAAAACCAACTAGTTTATGTCAGCTATTCTCATTTTCCCATAACAAATAAAAGAGCAGGGTTAATACTTGTTTCACAAATAAAGAACACAGATATTGTACTTTTGAGCTGACTTGTAGCTGCACTAAAATAGTCTAGGTATAATAAATCAAGCAATATTGTGAACTTATAAATTGCATTACCTGCAGATCTAAAAATTTGTTGTGATTTATACGAGTCATTAATTGTAAATTGTGCGATGACTAAACCAGAAGAGTACGAAGAGCACATACCTGCGAACCGTATTTTGCATTTGAAGTTTGTTTCCTCTCATCAAGAAACCTCAAGAAACTCCTACAATTATAAAACAAGAATCAGTTAGTTTGAACTTCTGGCATAGCTATGAAATGCATCCTGCTGATGTCACTTTGCCTCTACTCTCCACTTTTTATTGGTAATTTAATAAAGGGAAAATCATTTAAGAAATAAAAAAATGGTGAATTTCTACTGGCCATCAAACACTCGTATAACTTAACAGGTACCATTAAAAACATGTGTCAAAAGTTGATGGGCAACCATTAAAATCTTCAAAGAAAACATTCTGATGAAATATGTGACTTCCTGAGAATGAATTGACCACCAGGTTAAGGTAGCATGCTTTAAATGTTAAGTGGACAAGTTAGTACTCATTAGCCATGACTATGCTAAAGTTGATGACTAATTGATTTTTAGTTGAACAAACTTTTCTGTAACATATAGTCATATACACAATGGAAGTATATAGTGATACACTAATAACAGAGAAATTCAAGACAAATAAATCTGAGCCACACTATCCATGTTATTAACATATGAATATAGGAGGAAATAAAATAAGAAAAGCTAAGTAAAAAGTTCATCCTACCATAAACCCCTTTCATCTGCCGCGAATACCATGGGATTGCAATCATATCCCACACCAATAACCATTCTTTCAGAAAGGAATAAAACCTGAATCATATACATCATGAAAAAATTATACATAAAGAAGATCAAAAGAAAAGCTATCAATGTTTTAGAGTGGATGCTGACCCACATCTCGAAGAGGCAGATCTCGGAATGCTACACTTTGAGCAGATGGAGAGGGACCAATTTCGTCAACAAAGTAGATCATCGAATCATGGCCTATTCACAACAGAAAACATATTTGTCATCAAAACTGATTTCAAATCCCAAGAGCTGCAGCATGCAACTATAGAGCTTCTGGATTACACCCCATGGACTAACTTAGTCTTAAAGGATCTGTGAATCACTATTGAAGTGGTGTAGCTGCATTGCAGTAAGGCTTGAAGAAACTGAGCCCAGGCCCACATCAGATTACTCTCTCTGGCCCAGCTCAGCCCAACTCAAGAAGAAGCTCGGGTTAGATAGACGGTTTTACCCAAATGCTAGTTCTGGAAACTGTGTATATATGTTGTATAACAGAATGAGAGAGAGGGCGAGAGATACACACAATACACACAACACATAGCTGATCCAAGAAGCAATTCACTCGAGCAAGATAGTTTCGATTGAGAGAGATTAGTTTAGAGAGTTCAGTTGTAATTGTATCTCTGATTCTTAGTTGGTGATTGAATAAGAACAACTCCATTTTCGTCCGTGGATGTAGATCTCGAAAGAGATTGAACCACGTAATCTCCTCGCGTCGTCTACCATCATTTGTTCATTCGATTTGCACAACAAATTGGCGCCGTCTGTGGGAAGGATTCGATGACGACGCCGAGGATCGAAGCGGAGAAGTTCACAGGCCGGAATGATTTTGGGCTTTGGCGGATAAAGATGAAGGCCTTATTGATTCAGCAAGGGCTAGCTGAGGCGATCAAGTCCAAGACGCCAGAGGTCGCCGATGGAGAGGATCCGAAGCAGACTCTCAAGAAAAAGGAGATGTTTGAGAAGGCACATAGTGCCATTGTTCTGTGCTTGGGCGATAAAGTGCTCAGGGAAGTGTCAAAGGAGACTACAGCTGCTGGAATTTGGGATAAACTCGAGCATCTCTACATGGTGAAGTCTCTTGCCAACCGCCTCTATATGAAACAAAGATTGTACTCCTATAAATTCCAAGAAGGGAAAGCTATAGAGGAGCAGCTCGATGAATTCAATAAAGCGATCGATGACCTTGAAAACATCGATGTAATTCTTGATGCTGAAGATAAGGCCATCCTGCTTCTCAATGCGCTACCAAGATCATTCGATCACCTCAAAGACGCCATGTTGTATGGGAGGGAGAAACAATTACCCTCGAGGAAGTGCAATGTGCCTTGAAGGCTAGGGAGTTGCAGAAGGTATCAAGCTCAGCAGCAAGCACGAGCCGTGACAGTGCAGCTGAGGCTCTGAATATTAAGAAGTACAAGGGAAAGAAGCAATCCAAGGGCAAGGATGGAGCTGGCAAACCCAAGATGCAGGGGCAAAAATCTCTTGACAGTGACAAAGAAACCAGGAAATGTCATTGGTGTGGCAAGCCTGGTCATCTCAAGAAGAATTGCTACGCATTCAAAAGAAGCAAGCTGAAGAGAATGGGAATTCTAGCACTGCTGATTGTGCGGAGGAAATGGAGCCAGCTCAAGCTTTGAACGTGGTTGGCAAAGAAATAGCAGAATCTTGGATAATGGATTCCGGCTGCTCGTTTCACATTTGCTCACATAGGGCATGGTTTGAGAATCTTAAGGAAGCTACTGGCACAGTCCTTTTGGGGAATAATCAGGTATGCAAGGTACATGGAATTGGTAATATTAGATTCAAGATTCATGATAGTTCGGTTAAGCTTTTGACTGGAGTTAGATACATCCCTGATATAAAGAGAAACTTAATCTCTTTGGGAACGTTGGAATTAAAGGGTATTCATTTGAGTCATCACATGGCTGTATGAAAGTACTGAACGGGAAGGACATCATCATGAGAGCTATAAGAAAAAATAGCTTGTATTATTTGGATGCTGAGACCATCCAAGGAAGCGCACTCGTGTCAGAGAGCAGTGATTATGAAACTTGGCATAACCGGCTTGGTCATGTGGGACAGAGAGGGATGAAGGAGTTAGCTCGCAAGGGGCTAATCCAAGGAGTCGATCCTGAATACTCGAAGATGTGCGAATCATGCCAGCTTGGAAAAGGAAAGAAGCTCCCATACCAAACAGGTAAACACACCTCGAGTAAGCCTCTTGATTATTGCCACAGTGATCTGTGGGGGCCATGTTCAACCAACTCGATAGGAGGGGGAGGTATTTCTTGAGCATTATTGATGATTTCAGTAGGAAAGTTTGGGTGTATATTCTCAAGGAAAAATCAGAGGCATTTGAAAAGTTTAGGAGTTGGCATGAAGCTGTGAAGGTGGAAAAGGGGCATGGTCTGAGGTGCCTTAGAACGGACAACGGCTTGGAATTTTTATCAAGAGAGTTTGAGAACTATTGCAAGAAATATGGGATTAAAAGGCACAGGACCGCACCTGGGAATCCGCAGCAAAATGGGACAGCGGAACGAATGAACAGAACTTGTTGGAAAGGGTTAGGTGTATGTTGATCACATCTGGTGTTCCAAAGAGGTTCTGGGCAGAGGCAGTTTCAACGGCTGCAAAGATGATAAATAAATGTCCTAGTTCAGCTATCAGCCATGATACTCCCGACAACAGATGGTATGGCAGTCATGGCAGTTACAGAAACTTGAAAACTTTGGGTGCAGGGCATATGCACATATTAGGCAAGGGAAGCTGGAGCCGAGGGCCTTAAAGTGCATTTTTCTGGGATATCAAACTGGAGTCAAGGCCTACAGATTATGGAGTACAGAAAGTGGGAACCAAAAGATTATTATCAGCCGAGATGTTGTTTTCAATGAATTGGAGATGCCGTACAAAGATGCAGCTTCAGTCACGGAGTCACAAGGTCAGAGTGTGAAGTCTGACATAAACCATGATCTTGGTGATAAAAGTGATCAGGATGATCTTGGTGATAAGAGTGATCAGGATACCGTGATAGGTGCTGATTATGAACACAACTCAGCAGATTCAAGTGATCATGGCAGTTCATCAGGCCCACAACCTGAGTATCCTCCACCCTCAGTTGGTAACCAAGGTAATGATGATGGTTACTTGCTAGCAAGAGATAGAACTAGAAGGGAGGTCAGACCACCTGCAAGGTTCAGAGATGCAGATTTTGTATATTATGCTCTTTGCATTGCAGAAGAGCTGGAGTTGAATGAACCGAGCAACTACAAAGAGGCTATTGGAAGCAGGGATAGACAGAAATGGATTACTGCAATGAATGAGGAAATAGAGTCACTGCTAAAAAATAAAACTTGGGTTTTGGTTTTGAGATCCATGATCCAACAGAGGCCCATTAGTTGCAAGTGGATATACAAGAGGAAGGTGGAGGCCTCACAGAATGACTCTATTAGGTTCAAAGCAAGGCTTGTGGCAAGAGGTTCACGCAAGAGGAGGGGATTGACTACAATGAGGTATTTTCCCCGGTTGTAAAGCATAGCTCTATCCGAATATTGTTGGCAATAGTGGCCCATCGGAATTGGGAATTGCAACAGCTAGACGTAAAAACTGCCTTCTTGCATGGGGAATTAGAGGAAGTTATATATATGGAACAGCCACAAGGCTTTGTCAAACCCGGAGATGAAGATAAAGTTTGTCTTCTTAAAAGGAGCATCTATGGGCTGAAGCAAAGCAGCCGACAGTGGTACCTTAAATTCGATGAGCAGATGATGAAGATGGGATTTAGGAAGTCATCATTCGACAGTTGTGTATATATCAGATACAAGGAAAGTAAACCAATCGCATACCTGCTACTATATGTAGATGATATGCTTGTGGCAGGACCAAGCAAATCAGAGATTGCTCAAGTCAAGGTGGAGCTTGAGGCAGCTTTTGAAATGAAAGACTTGGGAAATGCGAAGAGGATACTTGGGATGGACATCATAAGAGATAGAGCAAAAGGAAGCTTATGGCTGATACAACACAGCTATGTCAGAAAGATGTTGAGTAAGTTTCAGATGACTGACTCTAAACAAGTCTCAACTCCATCAAGTCAGCAATACAAACTGAGCTCTGAACAAAGCCCAAAAACTGATGCAGAAAGAAAGAGGATGTCTAAAGTGCCTTATGCAAGCATAGTAGGCAGTATAATGTATACTATGGTTTGCACCCGTCCTGATTTGGCCTATGCTATAAGCTTGACTAGTAGGTATATGAGTGATCATGGAGAGACTCACTGGCAGGCATTGAAATGGACTTTAAGGTACTTACTAGGTACTCAGAGTCATGGCTTGTTATACTCTAAGCAAGACGATGTAGAGACTGATGAGTTGATTGGGTATTGTGATGCTGATTATGCAGCACATTTGGATAGCAGAAAATCACAATCAGCATATATATTCAAGATTTATGGGACAGCAGTTAGTTGGAAGTCGAGTTTGCAATCGGTGGTTGCACTCTCAACAACGGAAGCTGAGTACATTGCTTTGGCTGAGGCAGTGAAAGAGGCAATTTGGTTAAAGGGGATCCTTGAAGATTTTGGAGTCCATCAAGATACAGTGACTATCCTCTGCGACAATAATAGTGCTATAAGTCTGTCAAGACATCAAGTTTTCCATGAAAAGAGTAAGCATATTGATGTCAAACTTCATTTTGTAAGAGATGAAGTAAGAAAAGGGGTAGTGTATGTAAAGAAGGTGCATACTACAGAGAATGCAGCTGACATGCTCACCAAATCTCTACCAAGTTCTAAGTTTGAACATTGCTTGGACTTGGTTGGGCTTGTTCCTCGGAGATGAAGGTGGTTGATGAGGATGGAGGTGTTCCAACAATTCAGCTAAGGTGGAGATTTGAAGTGGTGTAGCTGCATTGCAGTAAGGCTTGAAGAAACTGAGCCCAGGCCCACATCAGATTACTCTCTCTGGCCCAGCTCAGCCCAACTCAAGAAGAAGCTCGGGTTAGATAGACGGTTTTACCCAAATGCTAGTTCTGGAAACTGTGTATATATGTTGTATAACAGAAAGAGAGAGAGGGCGAGAGATACACACAATACACACAACACATAGCTGATCCAAGAAGCAATTCACTCGAGCAAGATAGTTTCGATTGAGAGAGATTAGTTTAGAGAGTTCAGTTGTAATTGTATCTCTGATTCTTAGTTGGTGATTGAATAAGAACAACTCCATTTTCGTCCGTGGATGTAGATCTCGAAAGAGATTGAACCACGTAATCTCCTCGCGTCGTCTACCATCATTTGTTCATTCGATTTGCACAACAACTATAGAGCTGCAACATGCAACTAAATAACAACTGATCTTTTGGTGATTCACAGATATTTAAGACTAAGTTAGTCCATGGGGTGTTACAATCCAGGAGCCTATGTCCCCCCATTTATCAAAGGATTCCTTCTCTTCTTTTCTTTCTTTTTTTGCAATATAAATCAGCAGCATACAGTGACATGAAGTTTTAAGTAAGACCTTTGTGGTAACAGAGAAAATAATGATTAGCTCACCTGCGTAGGCTAAGGTATTTCCACTTGGGGACCACCTGATACCAAAGGTCCAACTGCGTGAAAGATCAAGCTGCATGATTTGCTGGACAGCAAATAATGTTACAGAGACAATCAAGTAAGTAAATAGATAGAGAACAATGCGCTGCAGAATGAAACTTAGAAGGATCAACCTCCTTATAAGCCACTATTTTTTGCTAGTAAAAACACTATAAGAGCATTCTCATGCTATTGCTCTATTTTAAGAATTTAAGTGCTTCTACAAATTTTCTTATTGATAACTTATATCTTAATTTCAGTATTACAGAACAAGTTTAATTCATTGCATATCAGTTGATGAATCAATTTCCAAGTAGAATAGAGGAGCATTTAAACTAAACTAATGTTGGAATACAAGAGAACATTTGTGGTGCATCAGAAACCAAAAGTAAACTCAGCGCTCACATTATAAATCAGGCCAACAATGAACAGCCATCAATTAAAATGTTTCAATATTTAACTACTCGGAAAGGAAATGTCAACAGAGATTCTGCAGTTCCCAGACCCAGGCAATAATTTTAGCAAATGATTTGTGCCTGTGGGAAAGTTCTATACTGTTTTTTTCCAAAATTTTGGAACTTCAAGTTGCTGACCCTTCTTTTTGTATAAAACATTCAAAACTAGAAGTTACTGAATAACCAAGAGCATATCGGGAATTACATCCAGATAATGATGAACTAACCCTCATAGTAAGTTCCAGCAGGTAGGCCGTAGACAAGCTTGTTTCTAGTTAAGTAATGAAGAACGACATCAAAAGATTAATATCAAACTATCAACAGATACTTCTTACTGACACTATCAAGGCCAAATTATTTTAGTGTTATTTTAAAGACAAACAAATTACAGCCACAATGCTCAAGATGCCTACTGATACCAGTAAGTCAGAGACACTGCTGGATTTGTTTTACTTTTACAAAAGAATTTAGCCTAAACATACAAATTAGAGCTGGCTGCTGAGAAAAATTAATTCTAAGAGCTGCTCCTACAGTGTCACCTGCAATTACATTTCAACCACCTCTAACATTATGGTGTATTGTTACACTACCTTATTAAAGCTTTTAGCTATAAACAAACAATACCTTTACTAGCATATCATCAACATCTAGACCAGGCTATTTACATGTGAAAGGAAATTATCAGTACCTCTCCGAATTTTGAATCAGAACCACTGGAAGTGTGCCTGCGAGATTATAAGAGTAAGCATAAATGCAATTATAAATGAGAACTCAAATGACTGAGAACTTTGTGCAAAGATACATACTTGGTATCTACACCTTTAATGAAAGTGGAGAAAACTCTGCATTTTCCATCTGTTGAGGTGGTTGCAAGTAATATCTGAACAGATGTTGAGATTAAAGAGGTAAGATGATGTAGTTCAGCCTTCTAAATTTAGAAAGCAAAGGGATATGTTACTTTATTGTCAAAATTTACTGATTGACATTTCAGCAAACAAAACTGTGCCTTAAGGCCAATTTGGTGTCCCGGAGATCATTATACAAGACAATATATATCATATTCTAAATGGAAAAATACATGTGGATGCACGACCCTTGGCAGTGCTTGTCCAAAGCTGTTTTTCTTAAGACACAATGTGGCTTGATGACAAACTAACTCAACTGAACTCGAACTTCAGCAATTACCTCACATTCATTTACATACCCCATTTACTTGTTATCTATCAAGTGCTTCATGCACAGGCTTCATAAATCTCTGAATCAAAGTGCACACGATGCTCAAGTACATCACATGTTACATACAATGTTTTCCTAGATATTAAGTGTAGAATATAAATATATTGGTAAGGAAAATATCACTGAGAAGCCTCACATTATTAGGATGCCAAGCAATACTTGTTACAGAAGAATCATGCCGCTTCCGTATAATTTTACTGACCCACCTGTAGGAAGTGTAAAAGATCAAATATTAATGCACTAACAGTCACTCTTTCTTCATAAACAAATATATTAAAGAAAAGGAAACATTTCAGAATTCTGACAATGAAGAAGAAAAATATCATAATGTACTCAAACATATCTTTCTAAAAAAGATCTAAAGATCAATTTGATGTTAATTGACCCATCTAAATTGCAAGATATGCTATTAGAAATGATCATGTATGGCTATATTTTCCATTCAAATTTCTAAATTATAACTTGCTATGGGAACAAAGAGACTAGGATGTCAGAATCTTGGCCATAGTTCACTCAGCTGTCAACTTCCTGATAAACCTAGTAAAATCCTTCTATCCAATTTAAACTCACCCCTGCAAACCATAAATAAGAGTAGCTCATGGCTATTGCCATACTGGAATTCCAAATTATGCTGTCTTTCCGGAATATGTTTTCTTTAGTTTCTTCATTGATCCCACACAATTTGCATTGCATACGAACTGAGTATGTACTATGTTGTAGGAAGAATATTCAAATATAACAAGTTCGTAGCCACCAATTTTTTTCTGGAAAAATGCCCTTAATAAAGCAAAAAGATCTTTACTGACCAGGTATTTGATTCAAATTTTTTAAAAAATTTTGTATTTCATGTTTATTCTAATTCTGTTCACTGTATCTTGTGTTTGGTGCATAGAAAGATATTGTAGCTACCTTAAAATGTGAAGTTCATATTTTTCTATACAAAAGAAATTAATACCACTAAACTGAAATTGAGTACAAGAAATCACATTCAATGTTTTAAAACCAGGTTAGCGATAGAATCATAGAACCACTAGCCTTATAGGCCACTGGTGAGATTGATCACCCAACTCAACTACATCATCTCATACAAATGATAAGGAATCAACATTGGTAAGATGAAAATTTTCTTCAGGATAATGTTATGCATGACATGCATCGCCATTGAAGAAGAAGATAGTACTAGTAGATCTTACCAATTGTTCTCTTGCTCATAGTAGCATATACAAACAGTTTTAGCTCCACTTCCAACAGCAAATTTGTTCTCTAAAAGCGAGATGTTAGTCAGACAAAATACTGAGATAGACTCTTCAGATGCAAAATCAAGATGACCTCTAGTAATTTTCCAAAGTTTTATATGATAATATTATAATTCTAGAAGACAGTTTCAAACTGAACTATAGAATAAATGGCAATATACATGACAAGAAAATAGAGTCACCATATCCTGCATTGATAGATTTTATATTCATCCCAAGATGCTCAACCAATGAAACTTGATTTAATTGTTCATCAGTTAGAATAATCACCACCACCCTTACTCACACAATGACACAATAGCATAATTCAAGAACTGCTCAAGAAACCTAATCAAACAACTTTAAGTATATCTCGGCTCACAGTCTAATCAAGAAACATCATCAGTTTCACTTTCAACAAATCCACAGATAGCCTGCTTGCAAGAGTATCCAGTTTTTGGGAGTTAAAACGCTGGAGAAAGTAAGCAAGTAGCTAAAATAAGAATGGAGAACTTTTGGGAATGCAGTTCAAAGGTGGAAATAAGATAGGAGGGTGCAGCTTATATTAGCTGCAACTGAAGTAGGAGCTTTTACATATCCTTAATGTATTCTAAATTGAATTTTGAATTTTGACTTAAAGAGATGCACTTCAAGAAACTTAACAGATACATTACGCAGATGTTACATTCATATATAATTGAAATACAAAATATAGCGATGAAGAATAACAAAAATATTGGACATGCAGCATATACAAATGATACTCCCACAGCTTTCAAAAAAAGGCAAGCCAAATACTCTGAATGTTAACACTTTCCCCAGCGCATCATGTACCATACATCCTAGCCTCATTAGTAAATGACTACTATGCAACATTTAGCGATAAGTTTTATTTAGTACAATGTAGATAAGGGCTGAATATGAAAAGGATTGCAAAATTATAAAAGTATAAAAACTGCATATGACATCAATAGAAAGAACTTGGTTAAGGTACCTTTTGGACTCCATTGCACACAAAGTGCTGCACGGTTTAGCCTGAGGATTACAAGAGTTGGGACCCATTCCGATGCTTCTTGTGACCAAACATATCTAAGAGAAATAGAATAGTTTGTCAGTGTATAGATCAACTGCAGCAAGAAATTGTCAATTGCATCAACTAGCAGGAAGAACACAAGAAAAGTGCTAGCAACAAATGAATAACAGGAACTAATACATAGTAATTTTAATAGCAGAAATAATACTAACGCTTAAACTTATTGCCACTTACGAATTCCGATCATGAGAAACAGTAACTATTTGATCCGTGCGTCTGCTCCAGTCTATTCCTGAAACAAGTTGATCATGCTGCAACCAGAAGTTAAAAGTAAGAAGAAAAGAACTGATAGGAAACTGTCCTCTAGAGCAATAAGCGTAGAGCAATAAGCAATAATTTAGATGAAAGACTTAGACTAAATAGGGTGCTTGGTGGTGAATTCAGGGAGGAAACGAAATGGAACCAAAGCTGCTGTGTGGTACAGATGAGCTATTCCTCAATGGTACTTTTGATGCCCAAAAGTGGGAATCAACCATACCCTAAAAAATAGTGGATCCAAACCCCTTGCCTATCTATTATCAGTGCTCTTAAGTCCTCAGTCAGTGACCAACTGACCATATAAATAACTCAGCAGCGATGACTTCAGCACCATGACAGCACAATTAACTAGGATATTTGTTTTTAAAGTTTCGCTAGTTCGTATGCAAGTGCCAGGTTTGCACTTGATCAGGATAATTTCTATTAGGGGAGCTGTGTGAAATTGCCCAAACTTGATTCACTAGCCTTGAGAGAAAAATTGTCCATAATATTCTTAACTTCATGACATTGTCGATATCAAGAAGACCCATCTATCAAATTGAACAGTGTCTACTAATTCACGTGAAAAAAAATCCACCAGAACATGAGATTCCTTCTACCTCTATGCGCCATTATCATATTTAGTCACCGCAGAACTATGCCAAGATACAAAGAACCATACCTACAGAGAAGAGCTTCGTCTCTTTCTAACTAAGGTGTCCAATGTTCTATCACAAAGCACATTCCATCAGATGAAGGATGCTGGAAAACCACTCTAATTTCAACCAACCATCTCTCGCTCTCTCTCTCTCTCCACTGTCACCCACATACGCACAAAAGGTCGTCACGGTTACCTTATGAAGAACATGGATCTTCTCCCACTTGCCTTCCAACATCTTATAGATATGCACTTCGTTGTTATTGGGACAAAAAGCTATCAACTACAATTCGAAAATGGGAGAAATTACGAGCAGTTCAAATCGCCCAAAACCACGCATAAAAAAGAAAGAAAAAATCATGAGAAGGGTTTACTGGATTGATCTGGGCTCCAAGCATGACAGGTGATGCACGGAGCGAACTGATGAACGGAGACTGAAGCCATTATCGCATCCAATTCTTCTAAAGTTGAAATGATTCAGAATTCTTCAAACCCAATTCAGGATTTTAATCGGGAACGAAATCGAAATCGAAATCGAAATCGAGGCGATGGGTAAGACTAAGATCTAATTTGATAGCATCGATGTACCTTACGGAGAGAAATTGAAGAGAAGCTAGATTGTCGTTGTTGCTGCTGGCTTGAGATGAACTCAAATCGTCATGCTTAAGATTGGTTCCTTGCTAATTAATTACTTAACTAATTATTTTAGTTTACTTATTTAGCTCTGATATATGAAGCAATGGGCCCGCGTCCAAATAGATTGAAAATATTTTAAATTTATGGCTGAAATTTTCTAGCCCATCTATACATATCAATTACCTCTCAAACCCGATTTTTTGTGGGTTTATTACTATATTTTATTTGGGCTAATTCTAATCTACCCATCTACTGCGACTGAGAATTTTTATGCATTAGTCACAGTGAATATGACATGTTAAAATTGATAATTAAATAAACATGAGAATTCAGAACAAATATATGAGAACTCAAATATTCAAAGTTGTGCTACTTATATGAAAAAGAAATTGAAAATAATAACATCACATCGCTATCATATTTTATTATTCCTATAACTTAGTTACTTGACGCATTAAACATTACTAATAAATTTTAGTCTTTCTGCCAAGAAAAATGTTTCCATTGCTGTAGAACGTTAGTAATAAGTATATAAAAGTATGACTGATATTCTACTAGTTTCTTCCACCCACTTTCTTTAACAAAATTAAACCATTTTTTAAAACCAAGATTCGATATGAAATAATTAATGGTCCAAGTATGACTGATATTCTACTAGTTTCTTCCACCCACTTTCTTTAACAAAATTAAACCATTTTTTAAAACCAAGATTCGATATGAAATAATTATGAGGACCCGAGGAAGTACATTCATCCTCTGCCGTTATAGCTAACATCTAGTAGACGAGGATTAGTTGATGAGTGCTTGAATTAATAAGATTATTGACGTCAAAATACATAAACTTTATTTTGCAGACAAAACTTTGAAAATCATTCATAAACTCTAAAAATTATATTAGTCAAAATTATATAATGAGTAAGTAGTCTATTTGGTAACTCTTTTCGTCGTCAAATATTTGATATTTCACATATGATGAACTTATACTATCACAAAAATTGTTTAGTTGTTATGATCGCATGAAACTTATTTTTATACTAACTTGAATTTTACAAAAACAACTTAAAATCGTTCAATTGATGTGCCTGTGAATATTTTTGCCTTGGAGAGGTTGAATTTGTTGGCCCAAATATATATACTTGCTAGATCATCTAAAATTTCACCTCACAAAGTCACAATAGAGAATTCGCTTTGATATGTCGGAGTAGTTATTCATAGAAGATCATGAACTCCACTTAGAAAAGAATGATCAATAGAGTGGTACTGGATGATATGCTACATACCTTATGTGAACTTCTTATGTGAGTACCACTCTCATTTGATGCACGTTTAACGTTGTTCGTTTTGATTTATATAGTTAGTTTGATTATAATACATTAAAAAATATCATGACAATTTTAATTTCACAAAATTCATAAATATCAAAGCTGGGTTTATTATTTTATTAATTTATTCTAAATTATAGAGAAAACGAGCAAATCGAGCTTTATTTTTATTAATTTTTGAAATTTAAAATTTCAATAACATTCTTAATATATAAGTAGAATCAAACTAGCTAAATACTTTATATAAACTAAAATGAACAAAACTAAACGTGCGTCAAACGAGAGTGATGCTCACGTTAAGAACTAAGAAGATATGTAGCATATTTTTCCTCTATATAGTGGTTCTAGTATTTTTTTTGTACCAGCAAAAATAATTTATTTAGTACAAAATCATTTAAATAGTATTATCACTTACCAAGGAGTTAATTTTTTCACACTTTATACTCTCACCACTATTGAGTTAATATTTTCGCCTAAGGATTATACTTAATGATATATTTTCAACTCAAAACATATCCTCAGTTCAACTACTTGAGGTGTAACTTCTTCATATCTCAGTAGCATTCCTAACATTGGTACATTTCTGCTTCATACTGAATATATACAAGGAAAAGAATAAGTAAACATTTGGTTGAACAACAAAATGTAAGAGAATTAAGAACACATGATCTTCTGATAACAAACAACTTATTGACACAAGATTACATATTATTAATTCGATGTTTGTTATGTAATAACAATAGAAATAAAAACTAGCAGCAAAGGATGTGGTTGCTGCTGAAGGTGCAAAATAACCTAGGAGGGCCAAAATGTTTATGTACCACTATTAGGATTTAGGACCCATGAAATATTCATAGAAGAACAGTACAAGTAGTAAAACCCAAACTCTGTCAGTTGGAACATATACACCTTTTCCCCGGCCTCACACAGATTCATCTTATAGCCTGTCTGATCGGAGCAAGCGGGGAGGAGCTGTTGCCACCGAGTGATGATAGGCTTCGTACAGTCCTCCTTGCCGGCTTCTTGCCCTCAGGTTTGCCACCCGGCTGTCGCACTTTGACTCCTCGAATCATCTGTGTCAAGCCAGCATTCGAGTAAGTAGGAAATTGAGAAACACTTAACAACATGATCATATTAACAACATAATTAACTTACATATTTCCCACATTTGGTGTCTGAATAGATGACAATGAAATCTCCTTCCTGAAGTCCATTGGCCCTCACAAAATCCCCTACAATTAATAACATAAATTAAATCATAAGGTAATTGGTAATAATCGATTTCCCGGTAGCAATATATGGTCTTCTTTACCAGTATTCTCCAGAAGGTACATTCTGCTTTTGTTGTTAGGCCAAAACCTGAAATTAATCCCCCAAAATCATACAATCAGTTTAATCACAAAATGATAGTACTAAAAAAATACAGAATGTCAAAGTTCAATCCGACTTAATTCGAAACTATTACCTGTAACGCATATTCCAAACACAAGAGGTTCCAATGTCTTCCATGGTAATGGAAATCCCATCTCTTGTTTCCAGTTCTGGGAGATGGCTTTCAGCCTCTTTCTAGAACCACATTGCAATTTGATTTGTTTAGATCTCATAAGAAAATCTAACTCATCTTTATGCAATTTTATCAAAGGAATAGCAATCATTTTAATCACGAAGTTTGATCAAATTATGATGAGTCTTGTAATGTTTGAAAACGGAAAACTAACCAAGTTTCAACAATGGAAAATTGGAACTTTGTGATTCAAGTAAGTTTTCAAAAACCTTTGAAATTCACAAGGATTTGACCAGAATTAGTGATTTAAATGACTTCTGTTCTTTTATGAAACTAAACAAAAACAAGCAATTAAGAAAGAAGTATACTTTTGGCAGCACAATTCTTCCCAAGTTACCAACATCACTTTGCTTCAACACTTTCTGCAGCAAAAACTTCAAGTTCTTCTCAGTCTTCCAACCCTAACCACAAACACCAAATATTTCACAATTTAATAAAGCATACAAACATCTCACATTAAAAAATGAATTACTATTTCACAACTCAAAACCAACCTGTTGTGGCCTCCGATCAGAAGCAGCAGCAGCCGCCCGTTGGCTGTTCTGCTGCTGCACAGCAGCTTGATCCGCAGAATTTGGTTGCTGCCCGGCCGTAGGAGAAGGGTCACCGCCTTCACCCGTGAACCAGTACCCCCAATCCCCCAGAGAACCATCATGCTCGCCGCCATCATCCACACGAGAATCGTTCAGCTGGCCGTCTCGCTGCTGATTCAAGCTGCTAGAGTGACGGTGAGGGTGCGGATACAGCTTCCGCTGTCGCGCCATTCTCTTCTTCCTCGCCTCCTTCGTCGCAGAAGACCCGAGTCTCATCACCCTCTCCCCATTCGGATCGTACATTTGGTACGGATTACCGTACAAACTCTGCTGCCGGTTGACAACGCTTCCACCATTATCAGGAAAGGGGCTGAACTGCTGCTGCTGCTGCTGGAACGGCGCTGCCATCGCCCACGACGGAGCGTGCTCCATCATCGGATACTCCGCCGAATGCTGCAACGGAATGCCGTTCACAACTCCACCGTGATTCATCGGCATCGGCTGAGCAAAAGATGGCTGCACAGCCACCTCCTGCTGCGGCTGTGGCTGAGGCTGCATCCACTGGGGCGCGTTTGGATCAGGATTGTAAATGAAATTAGGGTTTGAATTGACCGGATCAGCGAATTGAGCAGTTTCATGGAAGGGGAAAGGTGCGGAGGCGGCGCCTTTCGCCTTCTTTTGAAGGCGGTGCTGCTCGACCCAGTCGAGGATGAGTCTGAGAAGCTGCTTCTTTCCTTCACTAGTGGTCCCCAATTTCTTCGAAGCGCTTTCAATCGTGGAGCGCTTCAGCTTGATGCTTCTCATATCCTCAGCAGATATGTAATCCTTGTTCTGTTTCAGCCATTCTAAGAAGATCATCGCCAGCTCCGCGTCCCCTTGCAGGAAGCTCAAACCGCCATTCTCATCCTCCGCCTCGGAAGCCGCTGGCGCCGGCGCCTGCTCTTCCACCAATTCCTGAGGGTTTTCACTCTGGAAAACAGAAGAAGGGTCCCAAAGCTCGTTGCAGTCGATCAGATCCATGTACCCGAAGCTCTCCATCATGTCAGCATCAGAGGCGGTGGAGGATAACGCCGCTCCGGCGGCTGCCCCGGCGTCCATTTTGACCTCGTCCTGAAACTGTTGGAAGCTCATCCTTCCGGCACTGTCCTCCTCCGCATCGGACCTCATCACCGCCCACGACACGGCCGATGTGGCCGAGGAAGACGAGGACGTCACCGCAATCGGCTTCAACGCAGGCTGAGTGGAGGAAGACGAAGACGAGGACGACATGCAAGGGAAATCCGGCAGGGAAGGGAAATCGACGCAGAAAATGGAGGCGTCGTCCATATCAAGCCACATGTCTTTGTCAACAATCGGATCGAAACCGCTAGGGTTTTGATCGCCGCCCGCCGCCGTCAGATCTTGCTCCGCCGCTTCAACTTTTCCCATCTTTCAAAATTAAGAGAGAGGAGTTGGCATATGGATATAGGAAATAATTGGTACGGACAGATTTTGTAATTGATTTAAGGTAACAAGTGTATGAAAAGGGGCTTCAAGTACAAAACAAGGATGCAACTTGCAGCAACATAAAACATCTGAGATTTGATATTTAGGGAGATTGAGAGAAAACCCTAGGTTGCAAATTGCAGTGAAGAGTGAGAGAAGCACCACCACACTTAAATAGGTTGCAAGCCAACAACCACCATGAATGTTCTGGAATTGCAAATTAAATTTTCTTTGCTACAATGGCTTTTTTTTGTTGCAGATAAGTTCAAATCGGTTTTTTTTCCTCTTAAGAGAGAGAGAGAGAGAGAGAGAGAGAGAGAAAAGAGAAAAGAAAACAACCAAAAAATTTCAGAAAACCTCGTGCTATACTTCCTCCAATTTATCTCCGGTTTATCTGCATTCCGCCACTCTTTCCCATTTCAAAAAGCAAACCAAAAATGTCAAAAAAAATTATGTCATTGCAAGTTCCATAGCAGCTCAATTCTCTCTCCACCTCTAAATAATACTAGTATTCAATGCGGATATAGATACAAACTCACATATACATACAGAGAGAGAGAGAAAGAGGGAGATTGGACCGACTGAGGGAAAGGCTCTCTTGCTTAATGTGGCTGGAATTGTCACCATTCGTTGATGAAACTGTGACGCTCTTTGCTTTTCCACTAAATTTCCCCCTCGCTCTCTCTCTCTCTCTAAATTTTCTCGTCGTTTTGTGAGGATGAATTTTATTTTAAGAAAGGCATAACATTAGCCAATAATAATTTAACACGTTAATTTTAATTTTATTTAATATAATTATGATATTAATAAGTTGGTCTAAGATATACATATATGGGAGCCATGCAGTTTGCATGCGGTGTCGTGCTCACGTGAACAGTTGAATTTACCAAATGGTTACTGGCCACGTCATGTCATGTGGTGATGTGGCGAACTTTGCAAGCGGTGGTGGAATGCGGCAATGTCCCACTTTTAAGTTAGATTTTGTTATCAAAATAAGACATGATTTTAATGCATACTTCAAATTTAATTTGAATTATTAGATCTGAAAATAATATATGTATGTCTTATTTAATTTTTTTTAAATGGACAAAGGATTTTATGGGATTTCGTTATGTAATTTATATTTATGATAAATTCATATATAAAAATGATAATATTCTTTTATTTTATTATATTTACATTATTTTTGTCTATCACATGTAACCGTCGCAATCAACAAAATCTCATCATCGTATTTATTTCAATTTTCCAATTTTATTTTCGGCTCTGAATATTATCGATGTATTCTATATAAGATTTTTGTATTTATTGCAAATTGCCCATTTTTTACGATGCCAAACTTTTTCAAAAGTCTTCACATAGTTGAAACGCTTCTTGCATCTGCTCATAAATGTTCAACGCATTTTTTAGATTATTCGTTAATTAGATTCGCTCATTTAGTGTGACTTCACGATGAGCGCACATAGATTTAAATTTCAAAATTAGAGGTTTCGAAGTAAAATCAAAGCGCACAAGGTTTTGCGATATATATGAAACCACCCGACTCCTTGACTGACAGTTGTCCTTACACATCAACAAAAGTCTTTCCAGCATGGTCTGTACTCACTAAGAGCATTTCTGACCATTTACACTTGACCCAAACTCATTTTAGTATAAATGCCACATCAAGTAGTGATTTTACATCAACCATTTACACTAAATTCAAACTTAGAAAAATATTCTTTATGTTACCTTTTTTACTCACAAAATTTGAAAAAGTAATTTGAGTTTGTTTCAATGTAAACCTAAGATAGGTTGTATACGAAAAACTCTACAATTCACTTTTAACCCGATTTAGTATTATTCGAGCAATTACGCACGAATAGAATCGGTATATTATTACATTGTGTTTGCTTGTGCATTTTATAAGATGTTTTATAAACATTTAAATGCATAAGAAGCAAACAAAGCCTAAGTCTTTTGCTTAGTAGACTGGTTGTGGACGTCATCCATTTTAAGGTAACTACAGTCGGTTCTATGCAATGCTTTGCAAAAGAGAAAGAAGAATTTCACAACCTAGATAGGCTTTGGCTACCTATCGCGAAAGGTTGCAATGTCAGTCCGATTATTTCTAAGCCTTATTGAAATAAGATGACGTTGGTGTTGTATAGCATTGAATGGATCTAACAGCAAGACGTGTCTTTGTGCTATCTACTGAAAGACTAGGTCTTGATGAATAACTATTTCTTAATGTGCATACGTTAGCATTGAGCATACGGTATTGGTTATTCACTACTTTGACTTATCAAATGGTGCGGGTTTTTCGCAACTCAATAATCTTGATATCTTGGGTAGTGGTAATTAATATCTAGAGGTGCTAGGATTGCTATTATGTTGAATCGTGCGTGATGTGAGTCTCGTTTGATAATGTCCTCAAGAGGAGCTTGAACAAGGTTTTATTATTCGGAAACTGGCCAGTTGGAATTTAATTATTCCCTGAATAATAAATAAGTGTTTCTTGCTAAGTGCACTCTTGGAATTAATAAGATGTTAATTAATTAAGTCCATAGTAGACTTCAATTAATTAATGGACATTTGTATCTTAAGCGCGGGAAATAAACATTTAAATAAAATGGAAACCCGGATTACTTGTAATTTTGGATTTGGACGGGCAGTGCAATATTATTATTGTAGTGGCTGATAATGATATTCCAATATAAGCTTGTATTAAATTGTGTGTTCAATTTAATTAGTAAAGCTAATTGGGTGAGGCCACATCCAAACCTCCATAGATCCTTGACTGGGCCAAAATATGAACTTAATATAAATAGGAGAATAAAGGAGAGACAGAATTAATTAATTTCTCTACTGAAAATTTCTTCCCTCTCTAATTGGAGAAGGGGACGAAAATTTAATGTTTTTCTCCTCCGTGAGGTGAGTTTTTCAACTCTCCTCTGTGAGAAAATTCTGTCTTCTTTATTCGAGTCCTAATATTTTGATAAGATCAGCCCACACTGATGTCAGAATACAGTTCGGGAACCAGTTAGAAGATCTGTGGTCTAGTATTGAAGATCATCGTGGAGAAAGCGTAAGCAATCGACGATTGGAGAATGAAATTGGTAACTCTATACCGTAGTATTCATGTTTTAGGATTTATATTTTCTAAGTATGAATTATTTTCGTTCTAGCATGCAATTCTGTGTTAACATGTGAATTGATTGATCCCATAATCTGTCAAATAGATCCTACGTCTGGTTTATTTGTTTTGTACAAGTCTTCTGCTATGTAAGGGGATTCAAACCCCAACACTAACTACCCGGCTCCTTGACTCATAGTTCTCCTTATATACCAGGCTAAACACGTCTAACCTTAAAGTTATATATAAGATGGACGCATCTCCCCACCAAAAAAAACTCATCTGGTTGGTATGAGTAGTTAGGGATTGGTAAAACATAGTACTGACAAAATACACTTATAGTATCGTGAAAATATTAAATTTTCGGTATACGTAATTTTCGATATAGTATGATACCTTACTAAAAGATTTTGATAACGAATCATAACACCAAATAAACTATACTTAGAATTTACTAATATTTCTTTTTCATTCATCTATAACTATTACGATTCAAAATCTTATAAAAAGTTTTCTTTATATAATTTTTCTTCACACCTTTAATCATAGAACTCAAAAATAGAATTCAATGTAGATTATTATAAAGTTAACCAAAGATGGATTAATTTTTTTTTAAAGACCAAATTTTAAAATTAAATTTATTGTTATTATGTGGAGTAATATATTTACATACTCCCTCCGTCCATCATTTAAAGAGCCATTTGATTGTGTGTGTGAGTTGGTCAAGCGGTAGAAAGGTTAATGTCTGAGGTCAAAGGTCTCAAGTTCGAGTCCTCCGTGGCGTGACCTTTCAATTTAAAGTTATTTATAACCATTAAAAAAAGAGTCATTTTGACTCGGCACGAGTTTTAAGAAAGTATTTTTTTACTTTGTGAAGAAAAGTAAATGGAGAAAGTGAGTGGAGTGTATGACTCATTTAAAGTATTAGTTTTACATTGGATTATTAGTGTAAAATGTTTGTAGGATGCGGGTTCGCATACTAAAAGTGGAATAAAGTAAATGATTATATAAATCGTGGACAAACCAAAATGGCAAAAGGATTCTTTAAATCGTGAACGGAGGGAGTATTAAATATCATTAATAATATTTGAATAAGTTAATTCATGACATGTAAAAATCGTAGAATACTGTAAAGTAATAGTACAAAGATAAAATTAAAATACAAAATATAAAAATATAAATAAACTAACATAAAAACACTAACAGAAAAATGTAATGGTAAACAAAAGAAAGAAAAGTTGTATATATGGGGCTAATAAAAAGATTCGGACATCGGAATCAATCATGATGCTTAAAATATTTCAATTATTTACACTAAACTTAAATCTATTTTAAGGTATATCATATAAAATATTATTTTTTTATTTTAATTATTTATACAAAATTTAAACTTTAAAAAATATTTCTTATTTGTTACCTATTTTTACTCATGAAATTTAAAATTGAAGCTTGTTTTAATCTGAACATAAAACAGAGAACATATTTCACTCAAAAACTGAAAATAAAATTAATTTTAGAACAACAATCAAACTAATTTTGAAGTATTATTGGAGATGCTCGATAACACCAATTACACTATTTAAGAATATCCAAAAAACATTAATACATAAGTATAAAAAGTTTAATTTATTGTGGGCCCAAGGTCCTATGTACACACACCCATATGTGTGCGCATCGCAAATGAAAATATTAGGTCATCCACAACGTTGTCACTATACCGTCCCTTAAAACACTATTTGCGGGCTCCACTGTACTTTTTTAGTCAATCCTTTAACTAAGGGATGGAACCTGCAACCCTCCGTCCCTTAACTGTCCCTCAAATTACTATTCATTCAATTTCATTTTTTTTCCACCAAATTCAATTAATAAAAACACACTTCATTAAAAATAAAATAACATTACAACATAAAATTCGTAAAAAATTAAAAAATATATAATTAAAATCCCTTAAAAAATTAAAAATACATAATTTAATTTTCTCCACTAATGTTTGCCCAAATGTGCTCCATGAGATCATCTTGGAGTTGGGGGTGGGCGGAAGAGTCACGTGTCCTTGCCCGAATAGACAACCGTTCTTGTATAGACGGATGCACTCCACTTCGAGGCGGACTACTGGCGGTTGAGCTTCCGGGGGCTTCGGGGTCGAACCAATTTCCCGCCTCGGGTCCTTCGTCTTGGACAATCATGTTGTGCAAGATTATGCACGTATACATGATGTCGACCATGTTCTCCATGAACCACGAACGAGACGGGGCTTTGATAATGTTGAAACGCGCTTAGAGAACCCCGAACGCCCGCTCCACATCCTTCCGAGCAGCCTCATCTTCTGCGCAAAAAGCGTCTGCTTTGCGTTAACAGGCCTAGTGCACGTCTTCACGAAGGTTGGCCACTTCGGGTAGATGCCGTCGGCAAGATATTACCCCATTCTATAGCACCGGTTGTTAGCGGTGAAGTTGATGGCCGACGCTTTACCATCCAAAACTTCGGCGAAGAGGTCGGATTGCTGGAGCACGTTTATGTCGTTGTTCGAGTCGGGGACCCTGAAGTACGCATGCCAGATCCATAGCCGGTAGTCGGCGACGGCCTCGAGTATAACGGTAGGGTGGTGCCTTTGTGGCCGCTCGTGTACGACCCCCTCCATGCCACCGGGCAATTCTTCCATTTCCAGTGCATGCAGTCGACGCTGCCAAGCATCCCGGGGAAGCCATGCACTTGTTCGTGAATGCGGAGCAGGAACTGACAATCTGTCGTGCTTGGATTCCGGAGAAATTCGTCGGTGAAGGCTGCCCGGATGCCTTTGCAGAATTGGAGCAAGCACATTCTCCCTGTGCTGTCTCCAATGTGGAGGTATTCGTCGAACACATCCGCCGTTTGTCCAGTCGCAAGCTGACGGATTGCTGCAGTACATTTTTGCAGCTTCGTGTGGCTGGGAGGGTCGACGGCGTCGAACATTTCTTGGAAGAACTCTTCCCGGCCCGCCAATGTATTTGCGATGTGGAGAAATAGCGGTCGCCGCATGTGGAAACGGCGACGGAAGTAGGTATCTCCCCACACCGGATTATCGCAGAAGTAATCGCGAACTAACCTTGCAGCGGCTTCCTCCCGGTTACGATGGATGTAAGTCCGGGAGCGTCTTTGGGTCGGCACGGCTTCCTCCGCTTCCCGGCGTCGATCTTCTTCAAGTGATTCTTCCATTATTTGACGCATTTGCTCATATGGATCCATGAGATCGATTAAATTTGGGGGAAGAATAGAAGAGAGATGATTTGATATGAAAATTGGAGAGGAAATGAGGATGATTTGGGAAGAATAGATGTGTAGTTGTGTGTGAAATGAGGATGAATTAGGAGTATTTATAGAGTATACAAAAATGGAAACGGCTATAAAAAACGGTAACATTACCGTTTTCACAATTAATTTTTTTTTTAATTTCGATTTTTTTAAAAAAAATGAATTATTGCATTAACGTGACGAATCTCACTCGCGGGCCGACGAGTGGCCGTCACGCATCGCCTGGGAGCTCGCCACGTCGCCTCGGCGCGTGGCGAGACGTCACGCGATTGGTCACTGCGGGACAAGTTGCGGGACATGCTGGGGACGGGCTGGTGACGGGACGAGACGCTGCAACGCGTCCCGTCCCGGTTCCGTCACTGCGGAACGAAACACAGGCCACCCGCACGGGTGGCCTTAGACTCATCAGAAAATGGAATGCCATAGAAATGTTGAGCCTAAAATGACTATAATTTAGTTATGTAACTTATGTTGAAGTAATAACTAGAAACACAAGCCATATTAATTCTGTTTAATTTTACGTAGACTAATAGTATTCATGAGTTTAAATTACTAAAGCATATAGTACCTTACAAATTATACCGTGCACTTATAGCATAGTTTAGGAACAAATGTTTAGGAACATATAGAGAACAATCCCTTATAGAGAACATATAGAATATGTTGATTTTACCAATAAATAAATACGAAAATATATTATATTGATATTAATACGAATTTATTCGTTATTGTAAGACTACGATTTCTTCACTTATCTAACTTAGAATTAGAAACAATCCCTTATCCTTGACAGCTAACAAATCCTAATTGAGGCCACAATATTAATCCTCGGTAAGAGGAGTCCAGTCTAATTATTTCATACTACTATGTTTATTTTAAAATAAGAGATTGGAGTTTGACCAACATTTTAATATTAGCGTGAAACATGAAGATGGATCATATTCTCACTTCCAGAATCTAGTGATGTTCTGTGTATTATACTCTCTCTATTTATTTCATTTAAATTTCTGGGTTGAAAGTTATACATGGACAACTACGTAAGGAAACCTTCATCTGATTGAAGATACTTCTTCATTCCTAATAATAGCACCAATTCTTTAATTAATGTGTTCTCACAACGGCACAACCTATAAGCTACCCTCAACTAAACAACCTAAATTTAGTAGTATTAACAAAATGCAAACTCATATATTGTACAAACTTCAAACTTTTCAACACAGTATCAACATAACGTCAACACAATGTCAACACAGTGTAAAATTCCAAGATTCCGATGTTAACACAATGTCAATACAATTTCAACACAACATCAACCGTTGACATTTTTTTGTTGCTATTATTTTATCATCTGTTGATATTTTTTACGGTCCAGATCATAGTTTGGAGTTTGTACAATATTTAGAGTTTGCATTTGATCACGTTCCATTAACAATTTACGTATTTTATAATTACAATGCAATTCTTTTAAACATTAGAGCATTCGCAACGCGAAGCTTTCATCCCGGGAAACTACAAGAATGCGTTGCAGGCGTTCCGCCCTCCTGTCTGTTACTTGTCCTAGGAACCGTTCCTTAGAATTTTTTATATTTTAATTATTTTATTCTCTCTTTCTTGATAACTAAGTATTGTAACAGTAAATAAACTATCATAGTATATATATTTTTTATCCATCCATCCATAATGGCTACTAATGATTCAATTTTGTACACTATTCATTCGATATTTTTTCTAGACAATTTTAATTATAAAATTCCACAATGAAATCCAAGACATTATTTTTTATAAAAAAATAAATTTTAAAATGAATTCAAGGTACACGTATTAAACCAAGTGGTGCATATTTAGAAAGTAAGGCAATCCAAATAGTAATCTCTCTATACCAACTAAATTGAGTCAAATTTTTTGAGCACAAATATTAAGAAATTGTGTTGAAAAGTAAAAATGATAAATAAAACAGGAAAGATAAAGAGAGAGTAAAGTGAGTAATAGAATAAAGTAAAAGTGTTGAATGTTTTATTTTTTATCGAAAGGGGAAATGAATCAACTTAGTTGTGATGTCCAAAAAAGAATACAACTCAACTTAATTGGGACGGGGGAGTATTTAATAAGTCTCAAAAAAACTGTTGTAGTTTATATAAGCCCAAAAGGTACTTGAAAACTCATACTACTATTTCACATTATTTTATGATCCAAGTGAAATTATAAGCCCACATAATACTCTCACTGAGAAAAATGGAGAAATGCTTTTTATGGAATTTGGTTATGTAAATTCTTATATATATGATAAATTTATATATAAAAACTGAGAGTATTCTCTTATTTTATTATATTTACATTATTTTCGCTCATCACATGCAACCGTTGCAATAGACAAAATCTCATCATCGTATTTATTTCAGATTTCCTATTTTATTTTTTTGCTATCGAATATTATTGGCGAATCTATATGATATCATCATATTTATTGAAAATTGCCCATATTCTGCAATGGCAAACTTTTTTGAAAGTCTCCTTATAGTTTAAACGTTTCTTGCTCATCCGCTCATAAATTTTCAACCCATTTTTTAGATTTTTCGTCTAATTATTCGCTCCGGTATAGTGACTTCACGTTTTATAGAGCGCACATAGATTTTAAATTTCAAGATTAGCAGTTTTAAAATAGAATTGAAGCGCGCAATGTTTTGCAATAGGGATGTAACCACCCGGCTCATTGACTAATAGTTGTCCTTACACACCAATAAAAGTCTTTCCAACATGATCTGTCCTCACTAACTATCCGGCTCCTTGACCCACATTTCTCCTTATATATAAGGCTAAACACACTTAAACTTGAAGTTCTTTGCACTATCTAAAAAAATGCATCTTGTTGATATGAGTAGCTAGAGATGGTGAAACATATTATAACACCAAATAAACTATAGAATATGGTAACGACAATGCATCATAACATCAAATAAATGATAAAATAAATTTATTTTTTTCATTTATCTATAACTATATTATGATTCAAAATCTTATACTAGTATTCTTTTGATAATTTTTCTATAAATCTTTAATAATATGACTCAATGATATAGATTGTTATAAAGTGAATCAAAGATGGATTAATTTTTATTATAAAGACCAAAGTTTTAAAATTAAATTTATTTATATTTTATAGTACTAATATATTTACACATTAAATATCATTGATAATAAATAAATTTTAAATGGTTAATTCATGAGAAGTAAAATAGTAGATCATCTTAAGAATAATAGTAGAAAGATAAAATTTAAAAATAAAAATTAAAAATACAAAAATATATACTCCCTCCGTCCGGGAAATGTTTTCCAGTTTTGTCATTTTGGTCTGTTCGTGAAAAGTTGTCCACTTTGTTTTTTTCTATTTTTGGTAAATGGACTCCACTTTCCACTAACTCTTTATATTCACATTCTATTATAAAACTAATATATAAATGTGGGACCCTCATTCCAGTAACTTTTTCAATCCACTTTTCTTCACATTTCTTAAAATTCGCACCGAGTTAAACTTACAATATTTCATGAAAGAAGGGAGTATAAACTAACATAAAAACACTATCAGAAAAGAAAAGGTAACAAATGAGAAAAAATGAAAATAGTGAACTAAACAATACAAAAGAATATAATTGTTCATATGGGCTAATAAAAAGGTTCGGACATTGGACCTCAATCATGAGGCCTAACAGTACCAATTACACAATCCTAAGAATATCGATAAAACATGAATGTACAATACTCCTATATAGATAAAAGTTATTTTACTCTGGGCCCAAGGTCCTATATAAACCACCACCCCCACATCCTCCCCCCCCCCCCCCCCCCCCCCCCCAAACCAAAAAAAAAACCGAGCATATAATATCCAAATGTAAATATTAGTCTCATCAGAAATGGAATGCCATAGAAATCCTAGGGAGGCAATGAATTGTGCCTAGAATGGCTATATATAGTTTAATTATGTTGAACAGTTTAAATAATAATTAGAAACACAATCTTAATTATGTTTTAGTAACATAGACTCAGGCCATTCACTATAGTGACGATAGCCTAGTTCAAACTATCGTGCACTATAGCATGGACTCGTCCCTTCGCCTCGTCTTACGCCATCAATCTAATGCATGTACAATGTCAATCAAATTTAATTGGCATATTCAAGTTAATGAATTGACATTTTTACTATACCGTGTTAACATCACGAGAACCACGAAAACTACAATGTATAAGAAATGATCAAAAGCCCGTTCTTGAATTAATTAATATAAGACAAATTTCCACTTGACACCACTAGATACCACAATATCATTTAGATCTAATAAGTAATAACTAGGATTTGGAGTAGTTAGCAATTAGCAAATATTCCTATTTAGCAATTAATCACATATCTATATTAACTTACGTAACATATGTAACTAAATTGATGTATCAAATATAATATTTTGAAATACAAATCAATAGATACATCATGATTTGCATTACACCATGCTTATGGGGTCGGGACAGTTTAGTACTACTACTTTAGTTCATCAATTTAGTTTTTGGACAGTTTCGCTAAATATTACTCCTATTAGATTATGATTTTAATTAACAATTAAAAAATGATAAATGTACGTAAATTCTTTAAATTTTAAAATATAATTAAATTTAATTAAAAATTAGTTTTGTTATTTATTGTATTATATGTAGTAATGAAAGAAGTGCTATAAAATTTTTTTATGTCAAATCGTAAAATGATTTCAAGCTTAATTCAAATTAATTATACAATATTTAATAAAAAAAATTCTTAAATATACAAATATTTACGTTAAAATTTCATTTATTTAAAGTGTTAGCAAAATGATTAGTATGAAATTTATTTTAAATCAATTAATGTTTATAAATCGATTTTCAATTCGATTATGTACGTACAATTATGTACATTTATCAATATCCTTAATAATTTTTTATCATCTTCAGGGTATTTCCCAATAAATTAACAATAGTTTTAAATTTAATTAAGGAGATGCTGTGTTTACTTCAACACAAGTACCTAACTTCGTTTTATTGCATAAATATGTAGATGCAAATAGCTGGCCATTTTATTTAAATTGGTCTTGATAATTGGGCTTGAAGTTGGTGAGAATTGATTTTAATTGAATTCTCTCTTTTATTGGCCTAGCCTATAGAGAGGTTCATTCAAAAATATAGCAAATAGCTTAAAATTACGTATTTAATTCCAATTAATGTATTTTGATCATTACTGATGTAAGTTGGTTTGATCATTATTAATGTAAGCTGGGCAAAAAAGTTGCGTGAGTTCACTTCTCCCTGGTTATGAGTTATGACCACTTCGATATGTGTAATTTTGTAAGTAGATAATTAATGAACCAAATCAATTCTTGCATTCATTTTGTAATTAGAGTAATTGGTTGTGTAGGAAAATTAAACTGTGCATCTCCCAATCGAAGAGACTCACTAATTTCTTGTAGACGACGAGTGGGCTCGAACGAAACAGATCACGTGGTCCTCTCGTGCCATTTATGATCGACATCATCTGAAGTTAGCATGTTGCTTGGCTTCATAGAATTATTTTGGCTTCATAGAATTATATTTATTATGGATAAATAGTTGGAAAAACCATAAAGATTGTTGAGGATTATATTGAAAAATATCATGAAGTTATGATATGTTATGTTCATAATTCTGACTGTCACGGAGCTGAATAAATGAAGTTATGATATTTTTGCAATCCTTTTAATGAGATACTATGAATTTTGGATTTAATTTATAAGATAAAGGAATGTAAAAATATAATAATAGAAAAATATACTTTTTCCCTTCCACAATAGGAGTTACATTTGGTGTAAGCACGAGTTTTAAGAAATGTAAATAAAATGGTGGGTTAAAAAAAATAGTGGAATATGAGGTTTACTTTTTTACACTGATTTTATAATAGAATGTGAGTGAAGTGAGTTAGTGGAATGTGAGACTTACTTATCATTTAGGCAAAAAATGAAATGCGACTCTTATTATGGGATGAACCGAAATGACATAATGTGACTCTTGTTGGGATGGATGGAGTATCATCTATAAGATCTATTCTGAATATTAAATTTCTTCTTTTGATATTAACGATAGAGCTGAATTTTGAAAAGTAACCTTTGTCTGAAAATAATGATCCAGTTTTGGATATAAGGTTTAGACGTTTAGTCATAAATATCAATTAATCCTACTATTGATTTGGAAGGATTGATGATAGAAACTATTTTTAAAATTATAAAATAAAATAAAATATGAACTATGACAGTTACAATATAAACATCATTTTCAAAAGTTGGCCAATGGCAACTCAACAGGAGTGGCATTTATTTGGGTGTCGTTTCTTTGTCATTTGGCTTCACATTATTTTATTAAAGGGAATGATTAATCTCACAATAGGGTACTAATACTATAGTTCGGTGTTCAAAATTTCAAATCAAAGACTAAACATATACAATTATTAGATTTTTTATTATATAAGTTAGGTTCCACATACAATTCTCAAACTTTAATTTTCGACGGTATAACTATGCAGCCACATTATGATTCTCTATACAAGACTTTCCTAATAATAATAATAATAATAATAATAATAATAATAATAATAATAATAATAATAATAATAATAATAATAATAATAATAATAATAAAAGCTTAAATATTTAATATTTATCAAGAGTTAAAAATCTGAAATTTTAAATTTGTTACTAAATTGAAGAATATGTATCAAGACATTTGCTTAGTCGGTTTTGATTGAAAAATGAAGAATAATCTTAATAATAATAATAATAATAATAATAATAATAATAATAATAATAAAAGCTTAAATATTTAATATTTATCAAGAGTTAAAAATCTGAAATTTTAAATTTGTTACTAAATTGAAGAATATTGATGGAGTACGTACTAAACAAGCCCATCAGCCTAAAGCCCAAGAAAGAGTATCAGTTCGGCATGACTAAAGAGTATCAGTCCGGCATGACTAAAGAGTTCAGTTCGGCACAACCAAAGAGTTCGGCCCCAGCCTACAGCTCGGTAAAAGCCAACCAATCAAACTCTGCTCTCAGGTCGGCATCAAGCTCTACTCTCAGATCGGCAAAAGCTGCTCGGCAATAATTCAGCAGTTCGGTCTCAGTATTCGACCGAACTAGGAGATAGTGGACTCATGCAGGATTTCCACCTCCACTACACCCACGATCTATTTAGTGGTGTCAAGCAGTCATTAACTCATGCAGGATAGTGGACCCATGCAAGATCGCCACGATCTCCACGACATCCACTACCTAGTAAATGGTGCTGCATGCCACGATCTTGGTTCAATGTATAAATAGAACCTAGATCAGATAGATAAGGTTAAGTTCTGTTAAGCTCTCTAGAGATAAAAGATAAAATAGCAAGTCTGTATTGTAAGCTGTAGAAAACAGATCAAGCAATACAACTCTGCCCTCTTTTCTTCCCGTGGACGTAGATTTACCTCAGTAAATCGAACCACGTAAATTCATTGTGTCGTAGTCTTTATTCTCTACCAGCATTTACTAACATCAGAAATTCGCGGATTCATCACTGGCGCCGTCTGTGGGAAACAGAGAACCAAATTTGTGATAAAGCGAATTTTTGACCCTTTTTCCACCCAAAAAAAAAAAAAAAAAAAATGCATACCAGATCACATAACACCCATAATACCGTTCGTGATAACCGTGAGGAAGCTAGTCCAGCTCGCAGGTCTGAAAAACGGCCTCGGGAGACATCTACCTCCGGTTCTCACGAAGAAGGAACAAGCCACTCCAGGAGAGATCGCACCGAGTCTTCCCAGCAGCCCGATTTAAATGAAGCTGTCAAGCTGTTCTTGGCCGAGAAGCAGGAGGAGTTCTTAACCTTCCTGCAGAAGAGCCAACAGCCGGAGAAGACAACGGCGGATTCTCCCTCCTCATCCAGACATGAAAGTCACTACCGCAGTAGTGACGTGTTTTCCA
Source organism: Salvia splendens (assembly GCF_004379255.2). Classification (NCBI taxonomy): domain Eukaryota; kingdom Viridiplantae; phylum Streptophyta; class Magnoliopsida; order Lamiales; family Lamiaceae; genus Salvia; species Salvia splendens. The sequence continues at coordinate 42,272,155 of NC_056032.1, forward strand.
GGAGAAAGAATCCTCAACCCCGACATGTTCCTGTTCCTCCTCGGTACCGGAACCACAGGAGAACTCCATCTCCTCCGTACCGAAGAGATGTCGGGTTCGCTATGTACGGAGCATTAAAGACTCCGTTCTCGGACGATATCACCCGAACTCCTTTGCCGCGGAACTACCGGACACCGTCAATGACTTATGACGGGTTGGTGGATCCTCATGACTTCCTGGGACGCTATCAGTATAATATGGCGAACCAAGGTCTCAATGAGGTCCATATGTGCAAGCTGTTCCCCGAGCTGCTCATCGGGAACGCCAGAAGGTGGTTCGACAGCCTTCCTCAAGGCAGCATTAGATCCTACCGAGATCTAATGGATGCTTTCCACAGGAGGTTCTTTCAGAAAGCGGAAGCCCGGATCACTTCGGCTCAGCTGCTTTCTATACGTCAAGGTCGCGACGAAAAGATCAGCGACTTCATGACGAGATTCCACAAGGAATGCCTACAAGTAGATGATCTCAACGATCTACTTGTCATTTCGGCATTCCAAAATGGAATCCTGCCCGGAGCTCTCTACAGAAAGCTCGTGGAGTGCGGTCCGCAAACAGCTCAAGAAATGTGGGACATTGCGGACCAGTTTTCCCGTGCGGATGAGGCAGACCGTCGAAAACGGTCTTTAGACAGCTCATCCCGAGAAGAGAAAAAGAAGCCCGATCAAAGCGGCCAGGTGCTTCCTCGCCGAACTCCTTTTGAAAGAATTCAAAGGGCACCGGTACAAGGCAGATTGGGGCCACGTCTCAATCCTGAGAAGCCGCCCGCTCAGTTCGTACCATTAAACAAGTCAAGAGCGGAAATTTTCGAACTACATTCCGATATGTTCGAAAAACCAAAGCGGATGACGAAATCAGCCGCGCGGCGACCTCAGGATCAATATTGCTCCTTCCATCAAGCCCACGGTCACGATACCGAGGAGTGCCGAAATTTGGCTGCAGGTATTGATGTTCTTGTGAAAACAGGAACGTTAAAAAAATACCAAAGCAAGCAGCCGAAAAAGAACAAAAGGCAGAGAGGTGCGAACTGCAATCCTCAGGATCCGAAAAGGCATGAGGATCCCGAAGACGACGACGAGCCGCAATATGATGGAGTAATCCAGACTATTGATGCTCTCCCTGCCGGGAAGACTAAGTCGTCCCTAAAAGCAGAACGCAGAGGTTCCAATCAAGAGGAGCCAACACATAAAAGGCTGAAGAAAGACGAAGTGATTACATTTTCAGATGCCGATCCCGTCCCAGCCATCTCTCCTCACCAAGATGCTATTGTCATTCAAGCCGGAGTGGCAAACAAACTGATCCACAGAGTATTTGTGGATACAGGAGCGTCAGTCAGCATTCTTTTTAAAGAATGTTTCGATAAAATGGAAGTAGATCCAGCTCGGCTCAGTCCGGCTCCACTTCCTCTGAAAAGTTTCGCCCAGGAGGACACCCGCCCTGAAGGTATTATCAGCCTTCCGATCACGGTGGGAAAAGCGCCTACAAGCTCCAATACGATGATCGAGTTCTTTGTGGTGAAAGCTCGGTCCCCGTACAACATCATCCTGGGGAGAGACTGGCTCAACACAGTTCGGGCCATTTGCTCTACTTATCACCTCACCATCAAGATCCCCACTAAAGGTGGGATAGCGGTCATCCGAGGTGATCAAAAGAGAGCAAAAGAATGTCTGCAGATTGCGCTTAAAAGCGCCGAGCAATCAGTTCGGCACCATCAAGCATAGCAATCACAGCAACCGGAGTCAGAGGCAAGCGAGATGACCGAAGTCACTTCAGAGCTGAACTCAATGACCGTTCAGTTATACGAAGATGATCCATCCAGAACGGTCAAGATCGGCTTCGCAGGAACGCCTCTACTCCGGGAAAAGACTATTCAGCTCCTCAAGGAGTACAAAGATGTCTTTGCATGGTCTCCGTTGGACATGACCGGAGTGCCCCCCGAGGTAATCACTCATCGGTTAAATATTGATCCTTCAATCCGGCCAGTAAAACAGAAGCAAAGACTCTTTGCGGCAGAAAGAAGCCAAGCCATCCATGACGAAGTCCGCCAATTACTAAAAGCGGATGTACTATTCGAGGTAAAATATCCTTCTTGGGTGGCCAATCCGGTGATGATCAAGAAAAAAGAAGGAGGATGGCGGATGTGCATAGATTTTACCGATCTAAACAAGCACTGTCCTAAAGATTGCTATCCCCTTCCGAATATAGATAAAAAAGTAGAAGCTTTGATCGGCTTCGAAATTTTCTGTTTTCTTGATTTATACAAAGGATATCACCAAGTGTTGATGGATGAGAGTGACGCTCCGAAAACAGCTTTCATTACCGATTTCGGCATTTTCGCTTATAAAAAGATGCCATTCGGTTTAAAGAATGCCGGAGCCACTTATCAAAGGATGGTAGACAAGCTTTTTCGGCACCTAATCGGAAAACAGGTTGAAGTGTATGTCGACGACATAGTTATCAAAAGCAAAAGCACTTCGGAGTACGAAGACAACCTCAAATCCACTCTCGACGTGCTCCGAAAAGCCAACCTCAAACTCAACCCCCAAAAATGTACCTTTTTGGTAGATTCGGGAAAATTTCTGGGTTGTTGGGTTTCAAAGGACGGACTCAAGGCAAATCCCTCAAAAGTTCAAGTTATTCAGAACATGGCGATGCCGAAGTCCATACACGATGTGCAAAGACTAACTGGATGTCTAGCCGCATTGAATAGATTCCTTTCCCAAGCAGCCGAAAAGCAACTGCCGTTCTTCAAAGTGTTAAAAAAGGCACCAAAGTTTGAGTGGGGAGCCGAGCAGAAAAAGGCTTTTGACGAGCTCAAAAGTTATTTAGCCGAGCTTCCAATTCTCTCTGCTCCAACAGATGCCGAAGTGATTTTCTTATACTTAGCGGCATCCGATCAAACCATTAGCGCGGTGCTTGTACGAGAAGAAGGCCTAAAGCAGTTTCCCATCTACTTTACAAGCCGAGCATTAAGAGATCCAGAAACAAGGTATCAACCTCTGGAAAAAATTGCTCTGGCGTTAGTAAATGCAGCAAGGAGACTGCGGCCATACTTCTATGCTCACAAGGTATGCGTCTTAACCGATCTGCCTCTTCGGCAAGTTTTGACCAAGCCAGAAGCATCAGGCAGAATCGCCAAATGGGCCATAGAGCTGGGAGAACACTCAATCGAGTACCTACCTCGGAAAGCCATCAAGGGACAAGCCTTGGCAGATTTTCTTGCAGAGGCCAAGTTCGATCAAGCAATCCCTGTCATTGCCGAACAGAAAAATTCTACCAATGCCGAACTAGCACAGCCCTTGGAATCCGAAGAAGAGCCGCCGGACTGCTGGAGCGGATTCGTAGATGGAGCTTCGAATAAAACGGGAAGTGGAGCTGGTATTCTGCTTATCGCTCCCGATGGACACGAGGTAACCTATTCACTTCGGTTCTCATTCCCAACCACTAATAACGAAGCCGAATACGAAGCCCTCCTTGCCGGACTCCAGCTGGCGCAAAGTCTATGTATCAAGTCTCTCAAAATCCATTGTGATTCACAAGTCATAGTGAATCACATGTTGGGTACAAGTGAAGCCCGTGATGAGAGGATGAGGAAATATTTAGACAAAGCGCAAAGCATTAGCCGAAGTTTCTCTTATTTTCGGATAATCCGCATTCCCAGAGCAGAAAACAGCCGAGCAGATACTTTAAGTAAGTTAGCCGCATGTCCAAGCTCAAAGGTGGAGGAATTGATGCATCGAAGCATTGATGAAGCTGAGGTACATTCAGTAACCAGCTCGCCGAACTGGATGACGCCGATCTTACAGTATCTAGATCAAGGACAACTGCCCGAGGATAAGAGGGAAGCTCGGAAAATCACATACCGAGCACTTCGGTACGAACTTCATGGAGGAGTCTTATACAGAAAGTCCTACCTTCAGCCGTTATTACGATGTATAGGGCCAGAAGAGACGGACTACATCCTCAGAGAAGTTCATGAAGGATCGTGCGGCAGCCACATCGGAGCTAGAGCTTTAGCTAAAAAAGTTCTAAGATGGGGATATTACTGGCCAACCTTGGTACAAGAAGCAGTGCAGCTCGTCAAGACATGCCCGAAGTGCCAAATCCATGCAAATATCCCAAGGATGCCGCAGACCGATCTATCCACTATGCAAAGCCCTTGGCCTTTTATGCAATGGGGTATAGACATAGTAGGGCCACTACCACAAGCTCCTCGGCAAATAAAATTCCTAATCGTTGCCGTGGACTACTTTACGAAGTGGGTGGAAGCTGAACCATTAGCTACGATAACGAGCTCGAAGGCATTGGATTTCGTCTGGAAGAACATAGTGTGCCGATTTGGCATACCCCACATCCTCATCTCGGATAACGGGACTCAGTTCACCGACAAGACGTTCAAGAATTGGTGCCAAGAGCTGAATATTCAACAGCGGTTCACTTCGGTCTCTCATCCACAAGCAAACGGACAAACGGAGGTAACAAATCGTATCCTGGTGAAAGGGTTAAAAGCTCGGTTAGAACAAGCCAAAGGACAATGGGTAGAAAATCTCCCTCAAGTCCTATGGTCCTACCGAACTACACCCACAACCTCCAACGGTGAAACTCCGTACAGTCTTGTGTACGGCACTGAAGCCGTGATTCCGGTGGAGATCGGCATACCCAGTCCCCGAACTCTAAATTTCTCAGCAGAAATGAATGACGACGGACTGAGAGCCGAGCTAGATCTTGCCGAAGAAAGAAGAGAATTGGCATGCATAAAAGCAGCCAAGTACAAGGAGCAAGTAGCCCGGTATTACAACCAAAGGGTGAAGAAGCTGCAATTTCAAGTGGGAGATCTCGTCTTGAGAAACAACGAAGTAAGCCGAGCAAAAAAGCTGGGCAAGCTCGAACCCACATGGGAAGGTCCGTATCGGGTGTCAGAAGTCCTCGGCAAAGGGTCTTACAAATTGGCTCACATGTCAGGAGAACAGGTACCCCGAACATGGCACATTTCCAACCTCAAGAAGTTCCATTTGTAAGAGACAGTCCGGTCAGTCAGTCTTGAGTCCTGTTTGGTCAATGTGCTTTCTTTGGTTTGCTTGGTCTTTGTTTGTCTCTGTGCGTTTTGTCTGTGTGTTTTGTCTGTCTCTGTGCGTGTCGTCTCTTACAAATGTTACTGAGGTATCTTGTTCTTCGAAGGCTGATCCCCTTCTTAGAACATATACAAGCCAACGATTGTGAGTCAAAGCTTCTAAAGAGGATACAAGACCACAATTCAGCTTAAACAAGCAGTTCGTCTAAAACGAGCTGCAATAAGCCAACGATTGTGAGTCAAAGCTTCTAAAGAGGATACAAGACCACAATTCCGCTTAAGAAACAAGCACTTCGTCTGAAACGAACTGCAATAAGCCAACGATTGTGAAGTCCAAGCTTCTAAAGAGGATACAAGACCACAATTCAGCTTAAGAATCAAGCACTTCGTCTGAAACGAACTGCAACAAAAGTCCGATTCACGCGATAAAACTTGCCTGAATTAGGACAAGGGAAAGTCCGATCCACGCGATAAAACTCGCCGAATTAGGACAAGGGAAAGTCCGATCCCCAAATTAGGACAACGGAAAGTCCGATCCGAGCGATAAAACTCGCCAAATTAGGACACAAACCAAGTCCGGTCAAAGAAGAGTTCACTTCATAAGACCGAGGACAAACATCAACTTACCCCGTACCTTTATCCAGAATGCCGAAGTGATTCACTTCACTTTTCGGGGGGGGGTAGTGATGGAGTACGTACTAAACAAGCCCATCAGCCTAAAGCCCAAGAAAGAGTATCAGTTCGGCATGACTAAAGAGTATCAGTCCGGCATGACTAAAGAGTTCAGTTCGGCATGACTAAAGAGTTCGGCCCCAGCCTACAGCTCGGTAAAAGCCAACCAATCAAACTCTGCTCTCAGGTCGGCATCAAGCTCTACTCTCAGATCGGCAAAAGCTGCTCGGCAATAATTCAGCAGTTCGGTCTCAGTATTCGACCGAACTAGGAGATAGTGGACTCATGCAGGATTTCCACCTCCACTACACCCACGATCTATTTAGTGGTGTCAAGCAGTCATTAACTCATGCAGGATAGTGGACCCATGCAAGATCGCCACGATCTCCACGACATCCACTACCTAGTAAATGGTGCTGCATGCCACGATCTTGGTTCAATGTATAAATAGAACCTAGATCAGATAGATAAGGTTAAGTTCTGTTAAGCTCTCTAGAGATAAAAGATAAAATAGCAAGTCTGTATTGTAAGCTGTAGAAAACAGATCAAGCAATACAACTCTGCCCTCTTTTCTTCCCGTGGACGTAGATTTACCTCAGTAAATCGAACCACGTAAATTCATTGTGTCGTAGTCTTTATTCTCTACCAGCATTTACTAACATCAGAAATTCGCGGATTCATCAAATATGTATCAAGACATTTGCTTAGTCGGTTTTGATTGAAAAATGAAGAATAATCTTACAAAGAAATCACCTGCAAAATTAAACAATTGTACTGGTACATTTTACAATATTTTTTGAAATGGTGGTGCAAAAAGAATAATACGCCTATGACCGTTACAAATTGAAGATAGGGAAGTAATATATGCATGGGAATGTGTGCACTAACTATAGTAGTAGTAATTATTATACTTCTAAGTTCTAACGGACATGCTATATTATTACTTGAAATGTTCCACACAAGTTGGATATATTAAATGAGTATGCAAGTACACAAAATATGTGGTGAATAGGCCGATTTTATTAGTAATAATTTATCTCATTTATCAAAGTTAAGTTATGCATGTAGATAGTAGATTAGCTTCAAAGTTTATGTGGAAATGGAATAATTGATCTGTAAAATAAGGGGAATTGAAATTGTTTACAAAACATTATTGTAATCTAGTAGTAATTTCTTATTATGAGTATATTTAATGAAAAATTAGGAATATACACTTATTATATATATATTTAATAATACAATAATAATGAAACGACGACAGAAACATACAATTCAAACTAGCAAGCTCGAAGCGGCTTCCCGCATAGGCAATCATTGTAGGTAAACGACGACGCTTCGAGGTGATCAAACGGAGCCCCCACCGGTATCGGCCCACAGAGGTGGTTATGGCTGACGTCGAGATGCCCGACGAACGTCGCCGTCGATATCGATTTCGGAATCCTCCCTCTCAGATTGTTGTACGACAAATCCAGCACCGTGAAGTACGATCTCGGCCCGAACGCATCCGGAATGTAGCCTTCCAAAGCGTTCCTGCTCAGATTCAGTATGCTAATTCCCGAATTGATCAGCGTCGTCGGAATCTGGCCGGACATTTTGTTGCCGTCCAGATTTAGAGTTGCGAGAACCGCCATTTTGCCGAGCGCGGCGGGGATCGGGCCGGAGAGCTGGTTGAGAGACAGATCCAGATCTGAGAGGCGGTAGATGTAGGAAATCGACGCCGGAATTGCGCCGGTGAGCTTGTTTTTGCTGAGCAATGCGCGGCTGAGCATTCTTAATTTTCCGAAATTTCTCGGAATTGTGCCGGAGATCTGGTTGCTGCGGATGTCGAGATGCATCAGGGAGGAGAGATTGGTGAGGGAGCGGGGGATGTAGCCGGAGATCTGGTTATCGGCGACGTTGAGGACGGTGAGGCGGCTGAGGCGGCCGATGTCGGCGGGGATGGGGCCGGTGAACTTGTTGCCGACGAGGTCGAGGATGCGGAGGAAGGGGAGGGAGGTGATGCAGGAGGGGATGGGGCCGGAGATGCCTTTCCAATCGGCGATTGTGAGGCTGGAGAGGCGCGTGAGTCGGCAGACGGCGGGGGAGATGTGGCCAATCATGTAGCCCGTGCGGTTGGCTTTTTCGAATATAGGATCCTCCGATTCGCCGCGGAGGTTGATGTCGGCGACGCGGTGGGTCTCAGGGTCGCAGCTGACGCCGTACCAGCGGCGGCAGCAGTCGGTGCCGCGCCACGTGCGGAAGATGCCTAAGTGGCGCTCGATGAGGGTGGATTTGAAGTAGAGGAGGGCAACGCGGTCGGAGGGGAGGCAGGCATTGGAGGGGAGGGTTAGAGAGAGGAGAAGGATGGCGGAGAAGGAAAAGAAGGCGGCGGTGGCCATCGGCGGTGAGGTGAGTCTGAGTCTGTCTCTCTCTAGAAGTTGAGGTTTGTGACAGAGGTTTGCATGTGAGAGTTGGGCTACTTACTTGTTCAGTGAGAGCATGCACGTTAAATAGTGTGGTTCTATGAAATGACGGTATTACCCTTCCACGTGTCGTGTTTGATTAAGGGTATACAGGTCAACATGGTTTGGAGATAAGATTGGCTGAATGAAGTAGCGTGCCGTGACGTATTGTTGGAAGAGTAAATTTTCAAGTAGACTCCATAAAATTGACTAATTATTAAAGCTAAATTCAGATAGGTTTGGCAAGAAAATTTTGAAACGAACACAAACTCGTATAAACTTAAATGCGGTTATGGATACAACACGATCAAATTCATGCTAACACATCATTATATGAGTATGAACTATTGAACTTGACAACATATGATAATAACAAGAACGATTCAGGCAATGTGACAAGAAAAGCAAATAATGAATGCATAACGAACTTGCAGATTGGTGATATAGGCATGGAATGAAAGGAGACGGCACATGAAAGCGAGAAACAATCACAGATTCACAGCTCATATAAAGTACTACTCCTAACAAAAAATTAAAAATAAGAAATAGTAATACTAGTGATATTTATAACTATTATTAATAGGATACACGAAATCAACTTAAATTATCATGTCTTCAAAATATGATAAAATTTCACACTATTTTAGTAATTTGGTATGTGTTCTTATCAAGTCGACATTATCCGTGCTAGTAATTTAAATTCGCAATTCACGTACATAACAGCCAATTAAATCTCTTTACTACAATTCACGAATAAAATACTCTGTACCTTTTAATAGTGAATTTATCTTATTGGCATGTATCAAAACCTCATGAGCCAATTGATGTTAATTAAAGGAAAACATATTTTTATGCAAAAATAAGTCATTATTATCTCAATTATAATAAATATATAGGTTGATTAATAAGAGCATCTCCAATGAAAAGAGTAAATGGAGATAAAGAGAAATAACTATCATATTTACTTCTTTTTCATAAAATTGCATGCTCCAATGGAAAGGGTATTTGAGGAGATATTATACATTTTTTCATTTTGAAAATGTATATTTACCCCTTCTTGCTACAAAAGGTAAAAAGTTATTTATTTATTTGCCTTTTTAATTTACCTTCTTTTCTTGGAGTTCATTATTTTCTAAGAAGACATAATTACCTTTTTAAGAAGGTAAATTAGAAATATACCTTCTCAATTTACCTTTTTCCTTGGAGATGCTCTAACGGATCTTCTAATAGTCGAATTGGATCCGTTTTTTTTTTCAAAACTTTTTGGAAAAAATATTAAGAAAATGAGAGTAGTTCCTTTTCACATGAAAAATTATCAAAAAATTGGATATTTTTAAAAATAAAAAAGTTGGATAAACACTTATATAGTAACTTTTTATAAAGATTGATGGGGTCAAATGCTTCTCCATTGGATCACTCCCATGTGAGACCACAACTTCTTTTCCTACAATTAGAAAGATTCATGAACAAAAACTATTACTACTACAAAACTAGTGTAAGATTGATACGGCAAATTATTTTACGTACTGTGAATTTAAATTAATTTTAATAATATATTTATAACTATAAAAGTATAATTTTATATTCTCAAGCACTTTTTTTGAAAAGGTATGCTAAAGGACCGCGTACTGAAATAGATATAACATATTTAAAAAATAAATACTTTTGTAATCAATATGGTCTATGGGTTTACTAGTCAAGATATAAAACCCCTTTTCCACAATTTTTTTTTTCAGATTATCATATAAGAATAATAATAAAAAAGATATATTCATTTTTCATATAAATAAATAATACTATTCATAAAATATAAAAAAATGGATCGATACAACTTCCTGATTTTTCTTTTTGTGTGAACTCCCTTCCCGCGTCCCGGACCTCGGTCCGGGAAGCGCAATGGAGCTTTGATCGTAGATGCTCTCACAGTCTCACTTGTCGGTCGATAGTGATATTTGAAATTAGTGGTTAGTGCTAACTAGACTTCAATTCCTAGTAACAACTGCAGCATATGGAAAAGGAGAGGAAATGGAGGATGTTTTGCCACGTATCAATTAATCGTCCAGATTCAAGGTATTGTTTATTAATATTCCTGTGTATTATTGTATTTTAATTACCTGAGATTAAACAATTAATTATTTAATCCTTATCACACGTTGATAATCAAAATCATGCTAAAAAATCGAGTCTAGACATGCTCTAAAATAAGGTTTCGACTTTTTAACATTTTGATTGTCTCCTAACCAAGGTAATATTACGAAGCAAGTAGTAGTTGATTGACGATGAAACACATCCAAATTAGTAAAACGTTTCTCTTCTATTGAGTCAATTATCAAAACCTAATAAGAAAAAGGAAAGCAAAGTAGGATTTGAGTTGGAAATGAGTAACATGATTGAATTCGTTTATTTATTTTCACAATTAATTGAAGAGGTCCACCGTTTTTGGCTGCCTCCCAAAATAAATGTGCACATGATTGATCTGAAGATATTGAATTATTAGTTTTTGGAGGAATTTGAAGATATTGATTGTAGCATTTTAATAAATGGCTTTTAGGAATGACTCAGATGAGAGAGAGTAATCTATTATGGCTTTTGATTGAATGCATTTTGTCATTTGTTGAATGCAGAATCGAAAAGAGTATTTTTATTGAAAAATGAACATACTAACTCAATCACTCTACCATTTAGGCCAACTCAATACTTAAGTAAAATATGCTAACTTAATATACATAAACTTAATCTTGATTTAGTTTGTTAGTGCTTCCATGCTAACTTAAATGTTCTACTAAATAAGTCTTAAACCAAGATAATTTATTTATCTTGAACTCATCTACTTTATCAAACGGATCTTGAAAGTATATACTCTATTAGGACTAGAGAATTAAATTTGAAATAAAATAGCAAATGCAATGACGATCTTAGACTGCTGGCGCAATTTTATGAAATAAATTCAATTGAAAGGCGAACGAGAAATGAATTTAATTGGTCTTGTTATGGATACTCCTATGAATTATCAACAATCATAATGACAGTAGAAGTGACTAATTGTCATCTCACTATTCTTATACTACTAGCTGCCAAAATTCACATTCAACATTTTGTGTAACTACAAAATTGGGCAGCCACTATTATTTTCTTTAGCAGATTGCGATTGAAGAATTCTAGCTTGTCCCACGAATTTAAAAACTGGTACTATTAGTAATAGTGAGATTTAACATTATTTGTGATTGTTCCGCGCGATCTAACTTAAATAAGATTATACTCCCTATGTCCGCGAATAAGAGTTCAATTTTTCAATTTTGATCCGTCCACGAATAGGTGTTCCGGTTCATAATTACTATGAAGGGTAAAGATGCCCCACATTCCACTAACTCACTCAACTCACATATCATTTAAAACTAATATATACAAGTGGAACTTATATTCCACTAACTTTCTTTCACTAACTTTTCTTAACATTTCTTAAAACCCATGCCGGATAGGAATGAGACTCATATTCGCGGACGGAGGGAGTATTTGATATTCAACAAAATTTGCTATATATTGTCCTATATAATTCAGGATCCTAATACGGAGGAGCGAAATTTTTTTTGTCAAAAGCTAACGAAGGGGAGAGGCGATGTCGGAAGCTATTGAAGGGGCGACAATGGAAAATTCATGTCCGGGTCCATGGTAGAGGGTTTCCGGGGAGGGTCGGTCGCCCCCTCTTGACCCCTGGATCTGCCACTGTTTGATATGACAATTATACGGGAATAAACCTATGGACGACTTAAACATGTATGTACAATTAAAATAATAGGGAACATCTTTTTTTGGTCTGCGAACTTTGTCAAGGTATCATTTATGGTCCGTAACGTTTCAAAATGGCATTTAACGTCCATAAAATTCGATTTAATATCATATGAGCTACTTTTTCATCGTTTAAAAAAATGGGTGAAAATATCCTCAACTCAATGCCATGAGGGGCAATTCTGTCTATTAGAGGGAACATCTTTTTTTGTCTGCGAACTTTGTCAATGTATCATTTTTGGTCTGTAACGTTTTAAAATAACATTTAAGGTCCATAAGCTTCGATTTAATATCATATGAGCTACTTTTTCATTGTTTTTCGAAAACAAAATTTGGCGAAAATACCCTCAAGGCCATGAGGGGCAATTCTGTCTATTTACTCTCTCTTCTTGAATAAAATCTTTAATTTATCTCTCTTTCTTCTTCCCTCTTTCTTTCTTCAGGTTCACGTTTTTTAAGACTTACTTTCGATTAGGGGGAAGAAGAAAGAAAGAGAGATAAATTAAATATTTTAGTGGAGAAAAGAAAGTAAATAGACTGAATTGTCCTTCATGACCTTGAGGGTATTTTCATCCAAATATTTTTGAAACAGTGAAAAAGTAACTCATATGTTATTCAATTGAAGTTTATGGACCTCAAAAGCTATTTTAAAACGTTACAAACCAAAAATGATACATTGGCAAAGTTCGTGGATCAGAAAAGATGTTCGATGTTCACTCTTATAATAATTATTTTCGATGCTAAGCAAATACTTTCTTGGTCCGGCGATAATAAGCGATATATGCCCTATTCTTTTAATTTCGATTTGCTTTCCATTATACTCCCTTCGTTCCGCGGTAGTTGAGTCATTTTATTTTCTGCACTCGTTTTGAAAAAAAAATGATAATAAATAGTTAAAATAGAGAGAAAGTAAAATAAGTGATAAATTAAGGTAGATAAGAGTATTAACTACATTATTCTCTCTTACTTTATTTTTTCTCCACACTATTTTTTATCATTTTTCTAAAATAAGTGCAGAAAATGAAATGACTCAACTATCGCGGAACGGAGGGAGTATAGCTTACTGTATTTAATTTTCACCTTTTTTAATTAGTAGTTCTCGTAGTGCACTCACGTATTTTATTTATATTTTATTTTACTATAAGAGTGAACAAACACTATATTTACGTTTATACTCACGTTTCTTCAGACTTTTTTAAATTCACAGCGAGGCACGTATTTGCCGAACGAAGAGAGTAAAATAAAATCCTGGTTTTATCGATCAAGTTGGCATAAACTCTATCTTTCAATAAATACGATTCCGACAATAATCCGAACTCTGTCCCATTTCCCATGTTTGGTGCATCAAGAGGATTTTAATTATATACTACTATTATTGACATATTTTTTTATTCATAATTGACAGGTTACCACTCACGTAAAAACCGGAAAAATTCATATATTTTGACCAAAAAAATAAATAAAAATACAACTGTTAAATTGAGGATGAAGTCCATTTCCTCGGTTAATTACTGTCACCGTCTATAATTAATATACTAGCAAGATTAAATCTCATGATTAAATATATATCATGTTTGGTTCATAAGATTGAACCCTTCAACTTAATCATAGATGGATAGTCTCATGATAATTAGTCATTGCCTCCCCCTCCAACTAAAATAATCCCACAAGTTAATCCTAGATGGATTGTCTCATGATATTAGTCATAGAAACTGAACGCCACCTAGTAAATTTTTCCTTTTTAGTTCTTCATAACTTTATATTTTTGGTAATTTTTTCATTAATAACGTGCTTTCATTTTCATTGGTAATATTTACAATTATTTTTCTATTTAATTCTCTTATTTTATCAATTTTTTTATAAAAATTCGTATATGATATTATCAAAACGATTGACAATGGACGAAGATAAAATATTTTCAGATTTATCAAATTTCACTACAGCTATGACCCAGATTCTCGCCCCATTTAATGAATCGGCCCACAATAATTGGGGAGCAATGTTGGGCCCACAACTATTTTTTAATTCAATAAACCGTGACATTGGCTCATTCTGATCAAAAACTATAAAATACTTTTATAAAAATATTCAATTATCGATGAAGGAAATCTGTAGTTTTACATGTTAACATAATGAATAATTTTTTTATAAAATTCTATGTTAGTCATAATACTAATCAATAATTTTTTTTATAAAATTCTATATATTGCTTCTTATATCACATAAATCATAATACTAATAAAAAAAATAGTTTAGAGTTCAAATTTGATCTGGTCCTTATTCCTAAATAAAAAAAGTCAAACATCAGACAACAATTTTGATGTCACCAATTTTACTTTTGGTGCATATAATTTACATAAATAATTTATTGACATATAAACAGTTTATAACGGAAACATCAACCATTTTAAAGCCTCCACACACATGATGATTGTTGAAACTAATTTGCATGTGGAATAATGGTTCTACAAGCCCTACTTATTTTATTAGAAGATAGTTTCGTTGTTGTTTACCTTTGTCTGATTTTTGTTTCATACACATACTCCATCTTTCTAGTGATTGAGATAATTCCAGAATATGTGTTGGATAATCATGAAAAGGTGTAAAATCGGGAGGCTCTACTTAAAAAATACAAAAGTTCATAAAACATGTCAATAAATCTTCAACTAATTCAAACGTATTTAATATGTACAAAAAAAAAAAAACTCCCCAACCCCGCATAAATTTAAATTCCCTCTACCAAGACATGATTGCAGTTTGCCTCAAAACGATTTGAAGATCTTTGATCATCGTTGCTCATAGATGAACTTTTTATATTCTTAGAGTTGGTTCCTTTTTTTTACAATTTCCATTAAAATTCAGGGCATTTTTTTCAAATTTATAAAAGTGGCTATTTCTATAACTTTCATGAAAATTCAAGTCCTATAAAAAGAACTTCAAAATTGAGACTATAGTACAATTTACACATTCATATGTGAAAGCTAATATTGGATGTAATCGTATATTAAAACCCACTATGATTCTTAAAATCGGTTGAGAAACTTATACACTTTGATGAAAAAAAACCGATGCAAGACAAACTACTTTTATTTCACCACAAGTTCAATTCCAACAATCATGATCACAATATTAAAACAAAAGAAAACATTATTGTGTTTGCCGACAATTGTGAATATTCTTTAACTCAAAGAACCATCATTTAAAAGAGAATAAACCTACTCCATCATGAGTAGAATACTTGGGAACCAACCATTTTAAAGTAAAGCGTGAGCAATTCCTTTACAAAGGAATCGATTATCAATACTCATGAATGGAAGAGGACAAGATTTAGTGCATAGTGAAAAGGAAGAATGAACATGAAAACTTGCTATAAATGGCAACATGTGTGGAAATGGATTGTGGTAGTGGAATACAGCTCAAAGAAAGCATCACCCTAGTTACCTTGTAGGGGCCATCTATAGAGAGGATTGGGAGAGAGCATTAAAGTGGATGAATTTTAAAGAAAGTTAAAAATGAGGAAGTTATTATGTAGGCATACATGCGTAGGGAAGCAATAGAGTGCTTTCCTTAAGAAGGAAAAAAAATCTTATTTTTACAATTTGGTTTGGTGTTGAAAATGGATGGTTAGATTCAATGTGAAAAATGTCATCTAAAAAAGGTAGGGGCAATGCTATAATCATTGTAATAATAAATGAATGGCAGACAAAGAATGAAGTGAAACTCGACTAGATTAGATTACATCATAGAATTAAAGACAGCTCAAAAAATCAAATATAATTGAGTTTTCGATTCTAATAGATGAAAAATGGGATCAGTCGATCCCCGACCCCGTCTAGATCCGACATTAGGTATATTTGAGTTTTCGATTCTAATAGATGAAAAATGGGATCAGTCGATCCCCGACCCCGTCTAGATCCGACATTAGGTGGGAATCGATTAAGTTAACAAAAGTAGACTACTAACTAAACATAAACGGACACCTAGAGAGTGCTTTTTTAGAGAAGTTTTTATGGACATCACTACCATCTTTTTCCTCAGTGGGGTACCAATTGTCAGTTAATTAATGGATTGCCAAAGGTGATTTTGTAAATATTCCAAATATAATCTCCTTCATTAGGAATTTTTACTTTTCATTAGCTATTATTACCCTTTCCAAATAGGTTGCATTTACTTCTCACCAAAACTTCAACTTCAACAGGTAATTCAACTCATTTTATTTAGAAGAATTTGTATAGACTTCACCTAACATAACAATTTACCAATTTAAGAAGTGGGAATGCACAAGATTTGCCAATTTGGATAATAAAAATACCTTTTCTAGCTATCATAATGGAAAAACATACTTTTATTATTAAAACCCCATTAGTATTTGGAGAGTCATTTTGGATAATCAAAGTGCAGTTATGACTCTCGCATATTTAATCTTTAATAATAAAAGTGACCAGAAAAGCTCTTTTTTTTTTTCTAAAAATCAAAGATAGCTAGATAAGTACCCATTTCTTTTTATCCAAATCGACAATTTTGTACATGTCTTTCTTCTAAAATAGGAGTATGTGACAAGGAGCTCAATCTAATTGAACCTCAACCTCAAAACAAAAATAAAAAAGAAACATTGATTAAGTTGATCAACCTAAGGAAGAGAAAACATCAAGAGACTTACAATCTGATAGAACATATATACTGACACTGAACTTGGCTTTTTCACCTTCATCATCTTGCAACATCAGTAGCCATTTGATCTAGCTGAGCAGCTACACTTGGCTTGATTACCCGAAAGCGTCTAACAATTGAACATCGATCGATCGAGAGAGAGTCAATGCAATGCAAAGAAGGTAGAGTTGAGAGTGAAATTTGTGTTACAAGGGAGATGGATGACACACCTTCACTTGTCTCTGAAGATCCTTTATGTAATCAACAGCCAAGTCCAGCATATCCGATGTATTCGTTTGCTACAAAATCGAACGTAGTTAGCTATCTATAATTAACACACCAAGTATATTAAAATTTCGATTACGAACTTATAATGTTTTAAAATTCTAAATTATGGACTACCTTAACATTATAACTCATCTATTCAGTCCTAACTGGCCAGCGATGAAGTGCAAATCAATTGGTAAGACGCTTAAACTATTACACGACATTATGCATATGAAGGTAAGAAAAGCATCATCACCTTCTCCATATTGGGCACGAGTTCTTGAAGCTTCCTCATCCGCTCACTGATCTTAGTTCTTCTAACCTGAAACAAGATCATTACATCTTAGAAGCTTCATCTTCTATCGAATCCGAATATGTCGATTAATTTTCCAAATCAGTACCCTTTCAGCAATGCTCCGAGGATGAGTAGCACAGCCCCTCTTGGCTCTGATCTTGCAAGGAACCGAATCTTCCAGAAGCTTCTCCATTGCCGCTTTAGGCAAGCTCAGGTGATGAGACAAGAGAGTCGTCTTCGGCCGATTATTTCCTGCTTCCTTCTTCTGCAAGTGTTTTCCCCATCGTCAGATTCAAGCATGGGGTGAATTAATTAATGAATTAATTAAGACAAGACCTGATCGTTTAGGTAAGAATCAGACAAGAGTGGCGAACCATCCCAAGGTAAACCAGTGATGAAGTCGACATCATCGTCTGCATTGCCTTTGCTCTCGATTTCTGAAATCGAGTTCATCGCCGGAGAAGAAGTGTAGTTCATTGGTTTGAACTCTGTAGGTTTTGCAGAAAGTAAAAAAAAAATGAAATTGTGAGCGTTCATCATGCAATCTCAATTGAAATCCAACAATTCTCCCCTCAAACAGATGATTAAATTAGAGGAAAGAAAAATTACCATTTTCGAAGTTTATGTTGGCGAAGAGGCCAGCCGGAGAACTGCTGTGGCGAATGAGGGAGCCGCCGCCTTCCATCTTGATCTGCGGCGGAAACGGTTTTCCGTAAGAGGCGTCGGCGTCGGAATTGTGGGTGGTCGGAAATATCATCTGAGATGCGGAGGAGTAATCGTTGCTGTGGTGCCTCTGCAGCTTCTGCGGCGGGGGTTGAATAAAGTCATCATTCTCGGGCTTTCTCGGCGGGAGAGGAGGGGTGGCGGCGGCGCCAGTGCTGTTCATGAACCTGGAGAAGATGACCTGCGTCTCAGGGCTGGAGGCTCGAGGGTTGAAGAGCTCGGCGAAGTCTTCTTCTCCGAATCCGCCTTCGGAGCTCAGAAGGCTAGTCAGATACGAGCTCGGGGCCGACCTGTATCGGGTCAGCCCCGAGCCCATCTGCGTGTTTTGCTCGAATTGATTCATCAAATTCAATTTGGAAATTGATTATTGAAGATTTGAGGGGTAGTGTGAATAGGAATCTATCAACTTTGATCCTTTTTAAAAGAGAGCTTTTTTACCCCCCAAACAAAAAAAGTGCTCCAAGATTTGAGCTCAAAGAATGGAGATGGAATTTGTTGATAGAGTAGGAGTTGAAGTGAGAAGAGAGAGTTGAAAAATGGCGTGGCCAATGGGAAGGCGTGGACACCAGGGATCTCGGACTTTAGGTGGAAAACAATTCTAGAAAACATTTTGGCATTTAATAGCTTTTGATTTTTCTCTCTTTTTTAATGATGTGTTGATTTTTGGACCTTGTTTGCTGTCCTAGACAACAAAGTCTAGATAAAATAGCAAGATATTTTATGTTGATCAAGCGAGATCAATATTCTATGGTATGCGTACTTGATATACTATTTGGTAGGTTAGATAAAAAGGTGTCATATCATCATAGCTTAAGTGTTTTATGCGATATGCCTTAACTCTTTCCCGGACTTTCTAGATTATGAATCTAGGATACTAAAAAGGTAGTCATATGCAAATATATGATCTATTTATCTTACGTTCGATTTGTTAGACAAGATAATATAATATTCTCTTTTATCTCATTTAAGATTACCCATTACTAAAAGTAGAAACCCTTTTATCTCTGCATTATTTTCTCTTTCTTACTTTAATCTCTCCATCTGACACACAAAATCATATTGCATAAAATCTCGTGCTGCTCAAGGAAGGGGTCATCTTCCTTGGGACAGAGGGAGTATGAATAGAGTAAAATCGGATTTTTTCAGGATTAAATTAGTCATAGAGGTAGAACTGATATGATTAATCATGAAATACAATGTATGAATATTGACACTGTAAAAATGGACCAAAATATATTGTTACGGGCAAAACTTTTGGAAAAAAAGTCAATCGAGCAAGAGAAAAATAGATATGACATGTAATCACAAGTAAATGTACCAACCGAACGACCATGATAGGTTCTTAATATTTTTTTGAACTACACCGACTTGGCCGTGCCTACTTAGTCTTTATTAAAAATCTATTCGTATTCAAAAAACAATGAAATGTACTAGTAAAATATTATAGTCAAATGAATTATTCGGGCTGGGTCGGGCCATATGTGCCGTAGTAGTAATACGAAGGGCCAGCACGGCCCGAAATTAGGGCAGGGTGATTTTGTTTCGACAGCTTTACAGTGACCTACTCTGTGCTTTCTTTATAATACCTATAATATATTCTCTTACTATAGTTTAAAATAGTAATTTATTTTGTATCGATGAGTGGGGATAATAATTTATTGTTTGTAGTCCATACGAAGATGGTACTATCATAAATGGACAGGTGTTGAGTTTGGTGAATGATAGTATAAGATGTGCGTTTTAATTAATTATTTTCTTCAAACATCATTATGATTAATGGGGGAAACTGTTCAGTTTGTAGCCTTGCCGCTTTAAAAACCAGTCATTTCTATAAGGTGGTGATAATTTGACAAAATTAAGACATTAAACTGGCCATTTATTAGACACACTTATTTGAATTATTTCTAAATAATTAAACTTGAACAATTGATAATTTTATATACCTTGTTATTAGGTTACAATAAAGCTGTACATGAATAGTAAAATTTAATTTCGTTACATCTAATATTGGGATTTAATCTTAGTTACGCATTATGATTATATTATCTCACACTGACGTAGCTGTATTATGTAAATTTGTCAACTCGAGGATAATATGGAGTACTAAGGTAATAAAATTTGAGTTCTAACAAAATGTGTTTAGTGAAATGTTCACACGTTGTTAAGAAAAGCTCAAAATAATCAATCTCTCCACCGACATACTTAAAAGTTTGATGAATTCTTTATAATGATGACTTGTGTTAACAGTAAGGGTTAGATTCAATTCAATCTACTTCAGTGTTAAAAATAGATTTCGAATAGTTCGTCACCAAAAAAAAATAATCAAAGGAGATTTTGAAAAGATTGGCATCTTGAATTTTAAATTGGTGTTCATATATATAATTGGCATGACATTGCCGTGCCGAGGTCGGCCCACATATCTACAGCTCATTCAGTAGTTAATTGCACAATTAAAGTCAACAAAACATTATTAATTGCTAAAACATTACGAATTAGTGCATCTCACTACGCAAACTCCATTGTTTAATTAATTAATTTGTACATCCCATTATCATTGAATTGAGCACTCGAACCTTTTCAATACACTGACGAGACTTAATTATATACTCCAAAATATTTGATAAGTATTCATATGGTAAACTTGGACCTACACCAAAATATACCAACCTAATAAATGTGGCTTGGAAAGCCCATTTAGCTCAAAATAATATTGAACAAACCCAATTTTCATCAAGAGCTCAAGTTATATTTTAGCCCAAGTAAAAGCCCACGTTGAAATTTTAACTTCTAAATCACAAGTCTAACATAGCCGAAGTACAAGCCCACGTTGAAATTCAATTGCTGTGCATAGACAGAAAATAAGTGAATTCATAGTATTTTATAGGCTAGAAAAAAAATGAGTATAGTGCCAAAAAATATAAAATTTCTGTATTATGAGACAATTATCCCATTTTGGAAGGTCATATATTTATTTTTTATTCATTAAGTACTAATATATCCACGATCAATAGTCTTGCTAGTGGACAACATGTGTTTTAATAAAAAAAAGTGGTAAAATAAAAAGAGACATAAAGAAAAAAGTGATCGATGATGTTATTAGTGTAGAATGAAATTCACTGAGAAACTTACCAAAAATATAAGGTGACTAATTTTTGTTGACGAGCACCGAAACTCGTCATAAAAGACTAGTTTGTCAAGAAATAGAATTCAGTTACTCAAAAAAACTTCACACGAACATTAATTACACAACCAGACATAGGATATTAGAATCGGTAAGATATAACATATCAACCAATTTGCTACAAGTCTATCATAATCATTACATAACTGTTTATATCTTGAAAAATTCACCTTGAACTCGGCCAAGCTTGACTTTATAAAACGAAGACTACATAAACATAACTATTTTAACCGTTTTTAGTTTGGTAGTTAAGGCATAATTACTGTCGGTGGCTCCTCATTATTAGAAAAGAAACCAATCACAATCATAATAGTAGTGAGACACAATCTCACGCACGCGCCTTCGACACCGTTTCAATTAGCCTCCGTCGGCCCCGGCCGCGGGTCCCCTCTTTTCTCTAATGGTCAAACTAATCAATTTTCCAAACTTTAACTTACTATTGATTTTGAACTTGAATTACATAAAAATTATGAACCTTACCCAACGTGTAGTTTGAATTTATAAATAGGAGAACTATGATAAACTATTAAACCGTGATATATATATATATAGGTGTATATATATATATATATAGGTGTGATCAAATACAAACTCTCTATAATACAAACTATACAAACTGATGTCAACGGAGTGTACAAATTATGTCAACGGGGTTGATATCAACGGAGTGTACAAATTCCGTCGGGGGGCTGATATCAACGGAGTGTACAAATTCTGTCAACGAGGGCTGATGTCAACAGGGTGTATAAATTATGTCAACGGGGGTGTACAAATTCTGATTGTTCGATGTCAACGGAGTGTATAGATTTGTATGAAATGTTGACATTAGAAAAATCTCTTATATTAACCGTTGATTAATTGTATTAAGTGAGTAGGATTAAAGTTTGTATAGTTTGTATTATAGAGGGTTTGTAGATATATATAATCATTGTAGTATGTAGAGAAACTCCATTATTCTAACACCGCATGCATCAATAAGTTACCTACAAAACTACAAAGATCATCTCAAGTTCATCTACTCTTTCTTTTCATTGGTTTAGACATATTAGATGTTCTACCTACATATAACATATTTCCTCGGGTCCATCAATTGTCATTAGACCGAATGTCAAAATCGCTGGCGATTAATGGATGTTGACTCATGTGAGCGACGAGAATTCGAATGTTTAGATTGCCAAAAAATTTATATTAATATCTGCTATAAAATTTCTCATTTTAATTGACAAATTTCTTAAAAACTAAAACATCGGCTATTCATTTTATTCTCCTTTCATGTAACTGATAAATTAATGCTGCTGAAAATCTTACATTGTACAAAAATTGCTTCATTTAAAAAGAGGTTGAAGGAGTATAAAATAAAAATCAAAAGTTGAAAATTTTTCTAATTTTCTAAATGTACAATAAAATGAAACTAGCTATAAATAGAATTAAAAATTAATTGCAAGTACTACCTCAGCCCACGCCATTAATTGTAAGCAAATAAACTGGTAGTTCTTTTGTAAATGCAAACAGGTAGTACTTATTTTTGTAAATGAAACAGGTAATTAGTGTAATCAATGAAATTAAGCATGAACTTATCTGTAATCAATGAAATTAAGCATGAACTTATCGGCCAGTAGTCAAATCCAAAGGGGGTTAATAATTAACATAGTGTTATTATGTTACATCACAGGTAGACATTTGATCAAGATGCCATTCATGCACCTAAATCAAAATAATGCTAAAAATTGAAAATAAATTCGATGATACGAATCGCCGAATTTTCGATTCTTGCCCACAAATACAAAAGTTGTAAAAAACATATGTAAAATCAACCAGATTTCGTATCTTGGGTTACTTCAATTTTTCTGTAGTGGGTCCCACCCGCCCTCCTTTCAATTAATCATTACTGAAAAAAAAACCAACAATATTCGAAGGTTCAAACTCAACTCCTATATCAGGCACATAATCGGCAACAAGTGACCTATAGTTGGTCATGTAACAACAAATACATATTCAATTCTTCGAGGCTCATTCAGTACCACTTTCGTAGACATAACTCATACCAAAATCCATTATTTGATTTATTTCTCTATAAATATGGACAATCCAGACAATCTACTCGGCTATATCATGGTTTGAATGATTCTTACAAGTGCCAAAACACTTATATCTACCTCCTATCATTCAATATGTGGACACTAACTATCACTCTCGGCAAAAAAATTTCGAACCCACTTCGACCGGACCAATTCAAGATCTACAAATTAGTCCCATTACAACTGGCTATAAAGTACTCCCTCCGTTCGCTATTAAGTACCTCATTTTTCCTTTTTCGTCCGTACGCCATTAAATGTCTCATTTCACTTTTACTCTATTTGGTAAGTTGACCCTACATTCCACTCACATTTTATTATAAAACCAATATATAAATGCATGACTCATATTCCACTCACTTTTCTACCCACTTTCCTACATAAAGTTAAACAATTTCTTAAAACTCATGCCGGTCAAATATGAGACATTTAATCATGGACATGAAGTATTTGCTCTTAGGGGTGAGTATTCAATTTTCGGTTAAGTTTTTGAGCCAAATTGTATTAAACCACGCCAAACTGAAAATAACAATTTTGTGAAAATGAGAATCAAACCAATCCGAATTATCCGAAAATACATGAGAAGGTGCAGGAGTTTTAAATACTCATATAAACTTGAGATTATTACACTTCCTCGAATCATCTACTACTACTATAACTATAGTTTTATTTATGATATAGTCATATAGTAGTAAGTCTTAAATTACGAATATGTCATGATGACGGCTGACAAGAGCGGCGATCGACACTCCGCAGTCTCCAATAAGACCAAAAAGGCAAAGAGAAAAAACACTGCGCCGCGCTGCCCTTCCATGGTCGAGTGAGTGATTTATTATCTCTCCAAAAGTAGACCAACAAATTAATTTAAAGTGGTATGTCCTCTTTCCTAACTACTTATATATAACTGCTACTCCCTCACTTCTCAACAAATAGATTAAGATGAAGGAGAGCAGCAGCAGAAAGCAAGGCGCGCCGGCGCCATGTGCGGCCTGCAAGCTCCTCCGCCGCAGATGCGCTGAGGATTGCGTGTTCGCGCCTTATTTTCCGGCGGACGAGCCCCACAAGTTCGCCAGCGTGCATAAGGTCTTTGGTGCTAGCAATGTCAATAAGATGCTTCAGGTTCATTTCAAATCTCTACTCCTCTAATATTTTACTATTTTTACATAAACTGATTTTATGTGTTTAGTTATACTAATTTTATTCCTACAATCCATTAATTCTTTTTTTTCATCAAAAGTTTATGATGAATTGATACATGACTTGAAATTCTTGCAATATGGGATTTGTGTTTAGGCTATGTATTGAGATTTCTTTCTTTTCAATCTTTGCTTTGTTATTTTTACTACTCCTATTATACTACTTTGTTTTTTTGTTTTTGTTTCCTTTTTTGGAAGTCTTAAAGTAAATATAGTTAGTTCTTCTTTTATGGGACAACTTTTATTTTAATATTACTATTGCGATGGCAGTTAAAACCAGTTTTGTGTAGCCAATATTTCAAATGTTTAATTTAGTCAAAAAGCCTAAAATCTAGTAGTAGTATTAATTAAATAATGTCTAGTCAGTTACTCGACTCCATTAGTCACGTTTTTTTAAGTCCCATCCATCTTTTTTATAAAGATGTTATAGCTACACTTACATATAAAAAAGCAGTTAAATTTTTACTTAAAAGATTGATTCACCCTCAAATGTAAATATATTTTTAAATTTTTGTGACACGTATAAGAGAACTAAAATTTTTTGTCACTACTAGATTATTTTAATCAAGATAGTGTGGTGTAACAAGATTTACTCACTTTCCAAGAATTTAATTGTTTTATTATTAGGTATTTTAATTTGATGTCTTTCTCTTAATTAAAGAAATGCATTTTTTTTCTGGATACCGCAGTTAACTCTAGTGAGTATGAAGAAAGAAACTTGAATATAAAAGGCATGAATGGGTGAAATCAATTGATTAGTTTGCATACGCATGACTTCTCAATCTTTATTCTTACGTATTTATAATTAAATAGCTATGCCAAAGGATCTATCAAAGAATTGCATTTTACATAAAGAAAAAAGAGACATATAAAGAAACAAAAATGAAAAATCGGTCCTTGGGAAAAGTAAGCAAGTAGCGTCAAATTAAATAACTAAACCATTTCCTTAGAGATTGAAATAAGTAATCACGCTGAGTGTACATTAGAATTGAAAACTCCATTAAATTCAGCCTTACAAGTTGTCGCCGACCCCATGCATGGTGCTACAATTCTTCTCCAACCTTTTGAGATTATGGTTTACTTTTATTTTTCGTCTTTCATCTATTATCAGCAGCGACGTCTGCCTCACCAGTGCTTCCTTCCTAGTAACTCATTGTGTCCAAGTCTATAAATTTTATTTTCTAGATCCGCTCATATTAATATCTAGTTTATTTGGTCAACGGTTTATCAGTTAGTTCAACGCCAAAAGTTAGAACATATTTCCGTCCCACGCTACTTTTAGCTTTGTAGATCAGTTTTCTCCGACAAAGTCATAAAAGCAAGAAATGATCCACCAAAGTGGTTTAGCCTTTAAAGTTGTCCCACTTTTATTTTCAATAAAAATAAAAAATATGCTTGATTGCAATTACAATCTTTAACAAGACACATTACTTTAATTTACTAATCAAATGATTCAGTTACAATCTTTAACGTGACACCCCAACCTCTAGTCATGAAATCATGGCCCGTGGTCCAACAACAAAATTTAATCACATAATTATTACATTTAAATTTTTTTTTTCAAAATTGTAGGAGTTGCCTGAGCACCAGAGAGGCGACGCGGTGAGCTCAATGGTGTACGAAGCGAACGCGAGAGTTAGGGATCCAGTTTATGGGTGCGTGGGTGCGATATCGTCTCTGCAACAACAGATAGATGCTCTACAAACGCAACTTGCGCTTGCGCAGGCGGAGGTGGTCCACATGCGCATGCGTCAGTACTCATCCTCGCCCGACTGCGCGTCTCCATCCACGAGCGGAAGAAGGTCTCACAATCACCACCCCAAGTCCTCTTACAACATGGATGATTCCTTCTGGAATTAGGTTTCCATCTTATATTATTATTATTATTATTATTATATTTATTATTATCCATGGCCTTTCTCTTTTATGTTTGCTTGTCATGATTTTTTTTTTAAAAAAATTCTCTCTTTTTTGAGTGTTTTTAAATTATTAAATATATATATATATATATATATATATATCTTGCCTGACCGGCCAGGTTGATGATGGTCAGAGTCGGAGTTGGATTTGGAGAGGATTACAATATTGTAAATGTGAAAAGAAAAAAAAGCATACAGTCATATGAATATTTGAGCAATGTTTGTTGTGTCTTTTAGTTTAGATTGGGACTGTTTCAAAATTATGGGCTTATTGTTTGTTATGTCGTTTTACGTTTCGGCTTTAATAATGATGTTAGAAGATTATACTAACGTTTGGTCGACCAAGAAAGTATAGAAAGGTTTCATGTCTCAAAATCCAATTAATGGGATATATGAGTACCAAGCCTATCAGATCTATACATATATTCATGTCGACGGCACACATTCACCAGTAGCCAGTGGACCCAAGTATTTAAATTAGGGGATCCAAACCACATGTCACAATAAAAATGAAAAATACAAAGAAAATAATACAAGAAAAATAAAAGCTTAAGAATCAAACTGAAGACCTGGAAGTACTACATATTTTAGGACCAATTGTGCTATACTAGGATACATTAATTTAGGATGCCTATCATATACAGGCCGTGATCAAAATTGTTGGGGGTTCCAATGACCTTATCCCAATATGTAGATTTAAGATTTTTGGTTTGAAGATGAAATAAATAATTATAGCGATCCGTAGCTTCAAAATCCGACCAACTCATTTTCTTTTCTTCAATCTCTTCTCAATTGAAATATATGACTTTATTTTTTTTATATCAAAAACATCATGAAGATGTGCATTAGAAGAAAAAAATATATAAAGTAATTATAACGACAAAATAATATGCATTAGAAGAGAATTAAAATACATTGGAATATTAAAAAAAACTAAAATGAATGTGATTTAAAAAAATACATTGGAATTAAAATGAATACTTGGTGTTTGATGGGTTATGACTTTCGAACTCAGCTTTACTTCAAAAACACAGAAAAATACTGCTAAACCAACAATATGAACTAGGAATATGTAGATCTAAATACATTATGACGTTTATTTTTGGAGTAGTTATACCCATTGTTCCCATGTGGCTCTGCCACTGTTGTTCAGCAACAAATGTGTCGGTCAATAAGTAGCTGTGTTCATGACGTTGTTTGTGATGACCGGGTCTCTAGGTAATACTTACGGACCGTTTCCAATCATTTTTGGTCGATAATTGTATAATTTAATTTACTATTTTGTTAGTTTATTTATTTACCTTGTTATGAAACTCTATATTTATTTCATACAGTGATATACTAATACGACTATAAATAGGTACGGAGTATTAACTATTAACCCATTGACGGGCCCAACAATTGTGTCTTTTCTTGAAAAATATAAGTGAACCTCCCACGGCCCAAAACACAAAAGAGCCCAATATTGATTATCGATTTAGTAAATTTGATACTATTATAACTGGACTGTTTGGGCTGAAAATTTAGATAGATTTGGAAGGTGCAAATCTGACGAAATACTCTAACTTAGTATTACATGAAATTATATTATCCACTAAAAATCAAAACATTAAGGCTATGTTTGGTTGGCGGGAAAGTAAAGTTGACAAGGAAAATGATTAATGGGAAAATGAATCCCTGGAATATGATTCCTAATAACTTTACTTTCCTGTGTTTGGAAAATATCAAGATTTTAAAGTTTTTATTTGATTTAAACACAAAACTAAAAATATACTTGTCAGTTTTTATTTATAAAAAATAATAATACATATTATTTAATAAATTATTAATTACAAATAATAATAATTATATTATTTTATTTATTATTACGATGGATAGTTTAAATATGGATTATACATCATAATATATAATAATATAATAATAAATAAGATTATTATTATTATATTTACTAAATATTTAATTGAATAAATTTTATAATTTAAAAGTTTACTACAATTTTATTGTTAATTACTAATTTATAGAGTAATAATTAGTATATTATTATATAATTATAATTATATTTAATTATTAAATAAATTATTATTATGATAATAAAAATTAAATATAAATATTAATAATATAGTTATAATTATGATAATTTGAATTATAGTTATTTATTATCCTGAAATTAAGTATGGTTTATATTTTTAAATTATTTTTAAAACATTGTAATAAATGATGATGATGATGAAACTATACTATATTGCATTAAATATGTAAGAATCCTAAAACTGGGAAAAAGAATAACTAAGAAAAGTTAGGATTCAGAATCCTGGAAAGTTGTACTAACTTTCCTTGTTTTAGGATTTTGATTACTTTCCTAGTTTGATTAAAAACGGAAACAAACACTGGAATTTAAAATTTAAGGAATCAGATTACTTACCAGACAGAATCCTGGCAACCAAACATGGCCTAAAATAAATTTTCGAGTACCATCCTTAAACGGACGCTTAAGAGGAAAGATTATATTTTTCAATCATCCAAAGACATTTGAGATTGTTTATAAACAAAAAAAGTTAGAAATTTATAGGAATATTCTTGAAACAATATAGAGTTAGAAGTAGTATGAATTAAGCATGACGCTCAATTGCTCATCATCAATAGTGCAACTGTGAGTACTCATGGCTAAAGAAGAAGAGAAAAGGTGAAAATGATTAATAGGTATCGACCTGATTCTACTCGACCCTACCCACCTTATACCCGTTGGATAATATTGTACTATCTCTATCCGCGAATAGGAGTCTCATTTTTCCGTTTTAGTCCGTCCGCGAATAGAAGTTATGGTTCACTTTACCATAAATGGTAATAGAGTCCCACATTCCACTAACTTATTTCACTCACATTTCATTTAAAACTAATATATACAAGTGGACCCCTATTCCACTCACTTTTCTTAACATTTCTTAAAACTCGTGTCGCCCATAAATGAGACTCCTAATGGCGGACGGATGTAGTAGTAATTTGTGAGTAATAAACACAAAACACACTAATTCAAATTGTAACTCACACAAGCGCACTAATTCAACATATTGATATTTTTTGTACTTAAAAGTATCTACTAAATATCTATTAAATCCATAATCCAAATTGATTGTAAAACATTTTCTTTGGTGGGTACATGTTTACGTTGGAATGTTCGAGAATAAAGTAGCGCTTCTTTTATTGGTTCGACATTTCGGTTTCATCAATAATATATAATCATTAATTCTTATAAAAAAATCATCATTACCTTAAAAAGAAAAAATAAATATCAGAAGGCTTAGATATTTCGGCTCCCCTGCACTTTCCCTTATAAATATCTGCCATTGCCACTACAACTCCAATTCTCTCTCCACCAATTCCTCTGCATCCATGTCCTCCTCAACCCTCGACACCCCAACCCTCGACTCCCAGCTCCCCTCTCTCCTGCACCAAATCACCGAAGAAGGTGGCTACGCCTTCACCTCCATCGCCACACGCGCCGCCGCCGGCGACACGCGGGCCGCGGAGGCCGCCCGGGAACTAGCCTGGGAGCAGCTCCACTCGGGGCCGTGGCACTCCGTGTTCCCAATTTGGCGCGATGCCTACGCAATGGCCTGCCTCCACGTCGCCAAATGCCACTTCTGCTCCGGCGAGCTCGAGCTGGCTCTCCGCGCCCTCGACATGGGCCTCATCATGGGCGGAATCTCGCTGCGGGATGACTTGAATCTCTGCATTCGGAGAGTCAGTCATTATTTGAGAGAGAGAGATTCCGCCGACGGCGACCAACACCAGAGGGCTGAGTGGTATAGGGATTTCAATTTGGCGGAGGTGAGGTTCGTTTATCCCCTACTCTCTCTCTCTCTGGAAAAACCCTAATCTACTCTTGGGAATCATCAAAATTTGACATTGATTGTGCTACTACAGATGCGTGTTCCCTGATTTCGCAGGGTAAAGCTGAAATTGAAAAGCTCTGTAGGGTTTAGGTTGGTATCAATGTTATTTATGTATCTCCACTTTTTAAAATCGTGCCTTGGTTGTTCCTTGGACTTGTATCAAACCCTAATTCTTCAATTGCTTTTGACATTCACATTTATCTGGAGAACTGATGCAGAGATTAACATTCAATCTAGCTAACTTTGGATATAGTATTGAAATTGAGATAAGAAATCTAATGTGGGATTTGAGGGAAAAAATATAATATTATGCAAGTAGATTCCATTGTGTATGTGGCCTTGCAACAACCTTGGAACTTTCTCTGCTACGCTTAGTGCTATTTATCGTGCTAACGGACTCAGAAACGGTGGTTTCAATTCCTAGAATCTTGAATTTGAATTGGCAGGCAGCTAGGTTATTGCCTGCGAAGTCACTTTCCACTAAAACGGTGGCGAAAAAGGGTGGTCTGTCGTTGGAAGAATTCTTGCGGGAACATTTCATCCCTGGTTTGCCGGTTATAATTAGTGGCTCTATGGATCATTGGCCAGCAACCGATAGATGGAGTGATATGAATTACATAAAAAAGGTTGCTGGTTTTCGTACTGTTCCAGTCGAGGTATCTCCAGTCCTTTGTTTGGTGGAATTCACTATTGCTCAAGTAAAACTTAATGCACCTTTATAATCTACTCACTGAGCAGGTTGGAAGAAACTACTTATCCTCTGATTGGAAGCAAGAGCTGATCACAATTTCTGAGTTCCTGGAGAGGATTCAATCCGGTGACTGTTCTCCTACAAGCACGACTTATTTAGCCCAGCACCAATTATTTGATCAGGCATGTATGATTGTAGAAACCATACTTGGTCTTATAAAAAGAAAATACTCACACTCTCTATTGTGTAATACTCCATATAAATGCCAGATACAAGAACTAAAGCAGGATATTGTTATACCTGATTACTGTTTTGCTGGTGGGGGAGAGATCAGGTCACTTAATGCTTGGTTTGGTCCATCTGGGACAGTAACACCTTTGCATCATGATCCTCACCATAATATACTTGCACAGGTACGGCAGATGTAGTTCTATACTGCACAGACGTTTCTCAGTGCAAACAAGTCTATCATGTATTGAAACATTATCGGGCTTTGGCTTGGATTTACACAGTACATGTGTTTTTGTTTAGTCAGGATTTCCAACTAACACATGGTCCTATTGTTTTCTATTAATTGTCTTAGTTATAATATGGTAGTTGTTTGGGTTATTCATATTTCTTGTGCTTCTCCATCTTGTTCCCATGATCTCATGATCATTGTTTTGCATTGTCATTATCAGATTGCTGGAAAGAAGTATATCAGGCTTTACTCTCCTTCATCATCAGAAGAACTTTACCCTCACACAGAGACCATGCTCTGCAATTCCAGTCAGGTAGTTCTCTTGTACGTGTCGTTAATTACTCTATCTCTTCCAAACAACTTTATTATTGTTGGATAGTACTTATACAGCAGATGGCTTGGTTCCTTAATTTGGCTTGCTATCAAGTTAAAATTCTCTACGGTTGATTATTAGAAACGCTGTACATCTACTTTCTTGGCCTTGAAGGTTGATCTGGATGACATAGACAAAGAAGAGTTCCCCAAGATATTGGATTTGGGATTCATCGATTGCATACTAGAGGAAGGCGAGATGCTATACATCCCTCCGAAGTGGTGGCACTATGTTCGTTCTCTCACTAAGAGTTTCTCGGTTAGCTTTTGGTGGAGCGTCGAAGGAAACTCTCTGGACTCATGAGCACTGCATTTTGCTATAGAATAAAGTGTATTGACATATTTTCAGCTTAACATTCTTTATGAGCAGTGCAGTTTCTAGATGTGAAGGGGAGCTTCTTATTGAGTCACATTTAGAACTTGCTATTATTGGATTATTCCAATGTTTTGGGTCTTGGTGATATGTTTTATTATCGAATTCTATCATAGTGTATCAAAAAATTTTACAATTGTCCATTTTGCATATCTTCTCCATTTGTACAACATGGCTAAAATGGAAAAATGAGTATCATAAAAAGAATTGGATTATGCTATAATGTAATATAAATTAAAAATATTTGGAGCACAAGGTTTCCATTGACACTGACTGCTAAAGACAGTCAAGATTGACACAAGCTAGACATAAAAGAACATTAAAAACAAAAATATCAACAACTGCCAAAAACCACCTCCTCATTCACAAGCACAAAACTATTAAGGCCACTTAACTTAATGACCAAGAGTTTTACGTAAACTAAAAACTAATTTAACATCTTACAGTCTGGAAGATCAGAACAGCAAATTTACTGCAACATCTCAGTTAAAAGGGCACAGATCCACTCTTCCTTGTACAGAAGTTTTACCTGGCCCCTGCAGAATTGGCAGGGAAAAGAAAGTGACGAACCAGAAAAAAAAACACGACAAGAGTATAAAGCTCGCATGATGAGTATGTCTTAGACCAGCCACTCACCTATGAATAATGAATTAGCAAAACCAACTTATGAAGCAAAGTACTCCATCATTGCATCAAAGTTGCTGCCGTCAATAGAGTTGTCGTTAAACTCAAAGTCGAAATCACCAGTATCTAACGAACTTGTTCCGTCAAATGAAAGGCTAAAAGCTCCATATCCTGGTAAATCTGGTGATAAACTTTTGAGAGAAGGTTGAAAATGTGTCTCAGGCAGCCCATCTGGCTCATTCGGAAATGTATCTTCTGCAAAAGGTGGGAACTTCCCTCCAGGAACATCGTTTCCATTCTTAGGTAATGCTGGTAACTGGAATTTTAAATCCCCTGATCCATAATGTATGTCACTGAAACATGCCATTGACGGATCCCCTTGATGATTCGCAGTGGAAATAGCAAAACTATGAGGTGGTCTAAGATGAAGCCCTGAACTATCCAAGTCCAGAGGTAGAGTAGGACCTTCAGGCCCATGTTGCCATCGAGAGGTTTGAGGTTCAAGATGCAACCCCTGATCTCTAGGTTGATGCTGTAGTGCAGAATTTTCAGACTGTCCGTTAAAGTTGGGAACTGGAGGTGCATTTTGCAAATGAAAGTCTCGAGAATCACGAATTAAATGAGGATGAGGAGGTTCAAAATCATCACTCTGAGTCGCTGAATAAGCTAACGGCCCATTATTCGCGTAAGCACGGGTAATGGGGATAGCATGGGAAGAATGGTCAGGGCAGATATAGTTCAAATCAGATTCTACTAAGCAGGGTTGACCACGAGAATTGTGTTCTGGCACTTCAGGGAGTCTAACAGATGTTAGTTCATTATTTTCTACCTCTCTCCCATTCGTCAAGTATCCACCAAACTGCATATCATTGTGATTTTCATCTGTCACCATGTATTCGGGATCGACATGTCGATGATCACTGAGAATTGGTACAGCCAGTTGGTTATCAGGTCTTGGTTTCAATTTTATTTTCCTCGGACGCTTCTGTACGCGCTCTTTGTCTTTGGTTGGTTGAGTTGAGGCATCATCTGCCGGTTCAATAGGCACAATATCAGTGGATTGCTTTCTTGTATCATCCTTAGATGAGACAGACCCCAAGCCATTATGAATGCCATCGACATCATAATCACTATCGCTGTCAACAGAAGGCCTCTTCTTATTTCTACGACCTTTCGACAGTGAATCACTAACGCCAGATGGGCCATTATCACTGCTTAGTTGCTGAATCGTGGTTTCCTCCCTGCTCAAAACACCTAACCATATCAAGCTCTCTTTGGCAGTCATCTTATCCTGTAAACACTTCGACTGTCTAACCAGTCTCCTAATCTTTGCAATATCAGGTGACATATGCTTTATAACAGCTGTTAGAACCCCAACTTTCCACATCTTCTTCAGATCATGAGGCTTCTTATATGGAGGACCCTGACCCTGCGGAAACCCCAGCTTAACGCACCACTCCTCGTTTCCTGTTGGCCACCACGGTGGGGGCACACCCTTCTCCAGTGGAAACTTCCGCTGTGGCGGGTCACAATGTTGCATTAAAGACGACAAAAGTGATCCCAACGTTGCATCTTGCAAATCTTGAAGAACACTCTGAGTGTTCCCTTGGTGAGTGCCAAGCCCGTCTTCCCTCGAGAGGCACTCAGCCTCGTACTTGGCGATGGCTGCAAGGCCATTTTTGTCAAACTTAACTTTTTCCTTCCACCATGCTCTTATATTATCAGATGCACCGCTGACCGGCTTACCCTTCTCCGGAATAATACCATACACAAACCCACGGGCATTGCAGACTTCCATGAGCTTCAACATGTACTTCAAAATTCCATCTTGAGCTCGTGCCATCTTCTTCCTGCGAGCCTGATCCGTGGTAGACTTAGCCTTTTGCTTCTCTGCAGCTTGTAATGCAGCAAGCTTCTGTTTTTCTTTGATCCTCTTGAGCTTGATTCGGTCCTTCCACATTCGCTTTTCCAGTTCTTCCGCCGCAATCTCCTCATCACTAACATCTTTTTCCTCGATGTTATCATCGTCCCTGAACTCATCAACTTCGACATCCGAACTGTCCCAATGTACACCCATCAATATCCAGAAATGTAGCACACATTTACCAATCACAAGTCATCAAAGAACAAAAATAGCCAAAACGGACCCAAAATTCAAAAGCAACAAGTAAAAATTCAACCTTTACCAAATTGAGAGAGGGTTTGAATGTTCCACCACCTCTCTATCAGAATCAATAAACCCAAAACCGGTTCAACAACAATAAACATAAAACATAAGAACCCCCAATTTTATCATCCCATTATTCAGTATTCAGATTCGGATAAATCACAGTTCATCACAAAATCAGAGGCAACAATGCAACATACAATAACTGATTTTCCCCCTTGCTTTGTCAATAAAAAAACGAATCAAGAAACAGCAAAAATCACAGAAACTCTAAGACGATCAACAGCTAATTTCCAAGAATTAAAGAACAGCAGGTTAAGTAGAATCGGAAACTCAATAAAATCAATCAAGTTTGTGCAATCGAACCTGATTTCAAGAGCCATATCTTCCATGGCAGCAAAATCAATTACCGGAATATTGAATCAGAAAATCAGATGGGCAGAAAAAAGAGATGATTTTTGTGAAAAATAAATGCGAAATTGGGAAAAAGTGACCAGGGGGATGAACTGTGGTGTGCAATATGACATGAAACGATGCAATAAGCGATTAGAGTAGAAAAGGAAAGGGATGAGGGGAAAGGGAAACAGTATAACACGAGTTGTCTGTGGCGGCTAAAAAGGATAATGGTAAAAATTAAGTCAAGGGAAAATGGGAATCGTGTGTGCATACAAACTTTTCCACGGCCGTATTTGGCCTCTTTCGGTTCATTGTTGATTGCAAATTGCAATTTTATATCTTCATACACAATCCTATTAAATATTCCGTTAAAGCAATTACTAACTTTTATGTATTAGACTTGGCACTTTCTAATTTGGTGAAACATTGTCAACTAGTATTTTTTATTATATCAATATCAAATTTTAAAAATAAATAATACACAGATTTCATTCTAATTTTGGTGAAACAATGCTCAACTCTTTTTTTTATATCTATATCAGATATTTAAAATAAAAAATAAATGCGAATTCCAAATCATCGCCAATTTGCATTCCCCTCTCTCTCTCTCTCTCACCTACCTCACTTGTACCTCCTGTCAAAGCCGACCGCCATTGTAGTGAGTCTCTCTCATTCATCTCCCTCACAAACGTAGCGACTAACTGTTGTTATCATGGGAAAATCTATATGTAGCTTAGGAGGGGATTCGTTGGTTTCCATGAAGGAAGAGAGACACATAGTCAGATTTGGCAAAAATAAAAATCGAGAGGGATATGATCGCGAGGAGAGATGAGAAGGTGAGTTGGTGGCGATTTGAAATTTATGTTTGTTTTTATTATTTATATATATATATTGTTAATTAAAATAATACTCCCCCAGTCCCATTAAATACACAACATTTGCTTTTCGCTATGAGATTTTATGTAGCGTTGTTTTGTGAGTTAATGAAGAGAGAATAAAGTAAGAGAAAAGAAAAAGTATAGAGAGTATTGTTCCCATTTTAGGAAATGTTTCATTTTTAATGGGGCAAACCAAAAAGGAAAACGTTTCATTTCTAATGGGACAGATGGAGTATATTAAAGTAGAACCGATCATATTCCACTAATTTTTTCTGTCTATTTTTTTTATAAAATTAAATAATTTCTTAATCCCGGACGAGGGAGTGTAATTTTGCTTAAGATGTCAAATCCTATTTTATTTTGCCAACATCAGTTGACTATCATAAAATAATTGCAAAAAGTTGAAAAGTCATAAGTTTATACTGGTACTTACTTAAATTCCAAAAATGACGAAATATTAACGACAAGTGTACGCAAAATTGTGATTTTACGTACGACTGTTAGTCCTACGATTTCAAATATACTATGATTGAAGGGTAAATTTATTTATATAATAATTCAAAAAAGACTCATGCAACTCACAGTCGTACTCGTACATTCTTAGGGAGGCGGGACTGTAACAATACTAAACGCTTTGACTATCGTCTCCCTAAACCGAACAAGATCGAGCTTCACATTCTGCTGATCATAAAACACATTCCTCGAATTCAAGACCCCATGGTTTCTATACACTGAGCCTGCATCAGTTATAACTGAACTATTCCGACCAAACACTTTGACTAATGAGCTCTCCTCCTCTTCAATCTTGTACCTCAAATACTCCATCCCCATCCCTCTCGCATTCTCCTCAAATATCACTTTCGCATAATACTCCAAATCCAGCGGCTCTATTTGGACTACAACCGCGCCGGCCGGTAAAAACATGCCGTAGGTGAGGCCCGCCCCGTGGACGCCTAGGATCACGTTGCACCTGTTTATCACGTGCGACAGCTTCTTCATATCGTGGTAATCAAATCTTTTAACCACAATCACTTGAAACCCTACATCTTTAATCATGCCGATCGTTTCCTCTTCGTTGAGGATCCTCCTTGAGAACCTACGCGACAAAAGGAGCATCCTCGGTTGCGGAATCTCCGACACGTCCCTATTTTTTAGGCCGAACGTGTCGAAGATGAAATGGCGGAATTCAGGCATTCCGTACCCTCCCGGGATGTCGGACGAGTTTAATTCTAGTATGCCGTGGTATTTAAGCCCGACTATCAACGCCGGGAAGCAATGGATGGCGGGGTTGGTGGTCGGGTTGATCGGCTTGTAGGCTGAAAGATGAGTTAAGATGGTGTTGTATTTGGAGATGAATGAGGGGATGTAGTCCTCGATGACCAACATCACGCATGATTGGAAGTGTTTTATGGTGAGGAAGAGGGGGATGATGATCTCGGAGATCTCGTGGTACGTGTTCCCGATGTGGCCGGAGGAGAAGACCACGGCGGGGACGTGGTGGTGGAAGTCGCACGGTGGCGGAGGCGTTGTGTTGTTGTGTTGGATGATGCGGACGGTTGAGACTCCGCCTATGTCGTATCCGTGCCACGGGTAGGGCCACACTGTCGTCTCATTGTGGCGATGGTCGTCGGATGGTACGTATATGGTCATGTTTCTCGTGTCGATTCTTACGGGCTTGGTCGATACGCAGTGGTTGGTGTGGTAGCTTCGATGGCAGGCGAAGCCTGTGTCGTTGAGCTTTCTCCGATCATCTCCTGTTTACATGCAATAGACCAATACTTACCTTCTAATAGTAGTAGCGGATTCGTAACATAATTTTTAAGCGGATTCAATTAAAGGTGGATCCATAAGAGTTTTTTTTAGGAGAGGCAAAATTGAATTTTGCACTAAAAAAACAAAGCATGGCGTTCTCTTCTTCCTAAAAAAAGAATTTTATAAATAGGAGGCGACCATGACGTTTCCGCCGCCTCATCCGCCACCATCTCGTAGTAAGAAATAGTAAAAATTTATGGTAAAAGTTGAGCATATATACCTTGTACTAGTCTTGCTAAATGTAACTTGATGAATTCCTTCTCCTTCATCGTCCTCTTTTGCATCCCTAGTCATAAAATTTTGTTGAGCAAAAAGGAAAAGGGTAGAGATGATAGCATAAAATATTTTAAATAATCAATATTAGAATGGTAAATATTACATAGATCCAAGGAAATTTTATTCCCCAGTAGGAAATCATGAACACCAACATACATCAACGGCAAGAAAATCAGTAAAACGAATAGAGTCACACCAAAAACAAATTTCTTCTTGCCTTTCTCCATCTTTATAGTTGTTTAAAGACGAATGACTCGTATATATAACTACAATAAATAATTATCATCATAATTATGGAATTGTCATTTCTATTAATTAATTATTAGAAAAAATTAAATTAAATTGTTTATGTCCTCTAATTGGACAGTGTAGGAAAATTCCGGCCTCCGTCCTATCTTCAAATTTCAGGATTTTTATTTTGTGAGAAAATCATAACAAAATCGAAAGTCTATATATTTATTGTCAAACCGAAATTTATTTTTGTCCAATTTATGAATTGACGTAAAGTTTGTAAATTTAGCAAAATTAAAACATTGCGAATTGACATTTAAAAATAAATAACTACTAAATAAAATGGACGTATCAGTCGAAGAGGATGATCAATCGTATTGTGAAAATGAAAGCAAATCACGAGTTTTTTCCCCCTTTTTTTCTCTTTTTCCATTATCAGTACGAAGGAAATATGGAGAGAATTGGTGAAGTATTTTTATTGGCTTTTATAGTTAGAAAAACTATAATAGCATGACGATGGCTGAACTAAAACTTTGTTGTTGGACGGTCAGTATTTGATAGATAAAAGAATTGATTCGTGATTTTCACTTTCATTAACAATTAAAACTAGTTAATATGCGAAAATTATAATTTGTCAATTTCTCCAATTGTTAAGTTGTCATTTTTCTTTCACCGAGAATTATAATTCGTCCTTTTCTCCAATTGTTATGTTGTCATTGCACTTTCATTACTGGTATAGCATAGGGCTGGGAAAAAAATACTGAAATACCGGTCGTATCGTACCGAAAATAAATTTTCAATATACCGTGATTTTTAGTACGGTATGATACCTAACCAAAGATTTCGGTAAGGTAACGGTATGAATTTTCATATACCGCGGCATAAAGAAATTCGGTATATACCATAAATTAAGGTATGTACCGTAAAATATAATTATAAAATCTATTTTGATATAAATATAATTATATATATAATATATTTAACATATTTTCATACTAAAATATTCTATTTTTATTGATGTTGAAAGTCAGGTATACCGTACACGCAAAAGTACGGTATACCGAAAATGAGGTACGTTATCGGTATGAAAATTCGTCATACCGAAAATAAGATATACCGAAAATTTTGATAAGGTAAAGATATGATTTTTTTCGAATACCAAATTTTCTTTAAGATATACGATATTGTGGTTTTTGTAAGGTATACCGTCCATTGTAAACTGGCTATTCTATTTACGTAATTCGGTCATATAAATCTCTCGGCCCACTTTTCTCCAGAGCCCAAACTAAAGAGAAACAAATTAAAATCAGTCTATCTCACTTTATTTTATCGGCATAAGCCCAAATTTAAAATTGCAATTCTCTTTGAGAAGTTATATCTTGAATAAATTCAAAGTTTGATAAAGTACTCCTTTTTAACTAGAGGCGCAAGAGAGACAAGCATAACGGAAAAATTACATTTACAAAAAAAAACGAAAAAATTACATTTTCAAACACACAAGTTTAATGTAAAACAATTTATAGCAAAAAGAAAGTGGGGCATTATTTATTAAAAAAACAGTAGGAGTACTATTATTGTACATATATGCAGCGTAGATCTTCATGATCTTATAGTTAAAAGTGGTTCCGAATGTTTATTTTCACATGATTTTTTATTAAATCATAGTAATTACGTTGAAATGATGAAAAATCTTTAATTTATTGAATGGATTAATGGTCTTGATTTAAATCTCCTAGGAAATTAAATTCTAATATGTGAATTATTACATTTCCATATAATTGGAAATTTATTGACGGGTGCATGCTTGATCTTCGGCTTTCTAGTTGAGAAATTTTGCTTGATTTTACTTGATCTTTAAAGTTTAAGATGGATAGAATCTGTGCATGAATTTATTTGAAAGAGTATGTTGTGACTACATCCGATTTCTTGAGTTGAGGAGAGTATGAAAGTCATATGTCTTGGGGAAATTATCTTGGATTGATTTGCTTTATCGAGTGAAATGCTTGTATTCATTTGTGTCAACGATATGAGAGGATAAGGCACTAGGATGAACTCTATGGCCAAATAATCACATGCCTAGTCCAACACATGATCCCTTAGAAGCCACTTTGAGCTTAATTCCCTATTATTTGTGTAAACACTCAGCCAATCACTTAGCTACTTAAATAAGTCTCATTTTAGCCTCATCAATTGACCTTGCTACTATTTGGGTGCTAAATACAAGTTTGAGCTTTGTTGGTTGAGTTTTGAGTGTTGGGTGGTGTATTAAAAAAGTGTAGACATTTTGAGACTTGAATTGATGTTTAGATGTTGAGAATGAAGTTCTAGAAAAAGAAGAAAAAGACGACCTCCAAATTTACAAAAGTCGAGGTCTTATCTAAAAAAAGAGAGAAGAAAAAAGTTTGATGACATAAAGTTTTCTATATTTGTAAGATGTAATCTTGTCTAGAATGGATCTCAAGTTTGGGGGAGTGAGTTTGGTTGTAAAATCTTGTTGTTTGATCTTTGGAAAGAAGTTGTAGGAGGGAAGAATTTGGCACTCGAATGTGTAGTTTTTGAGCTCACTATCCATATGTATCATACATCATTCCTAGACCAATTACAACCTTAAATTAAGACCTTGGACCTTATTGTTGATACATTGTGGATGTTTGTAAATAGCTTGGTAGAGTTAAAGAAGTTTGATTTGAAATCCGTGAGTCTATGTGATAAGTAATGCTTGACGAGTCAATGACGAAGGTTTGAGTTGTATGATCTTATGCTCGGACTTACTTTGAAATGCACATTGACTTGAAGTTCTAGGTTGATGAGTGATTGTTCTTGAGAGTGGGAAATCTTGATTGGAAATGTTGGGGGTTTAGATTTTGTCATTCACGTCCCTTCGTGATTCGCTCTTATGAAAACTTTTGAAAAACTTTTGTGAGTTGAGCTTTAAAGTTTTGTGTTTTATGTGATCTTGCTCGAGGACGAGCAAGCAAATAAGTTTGGGGGTATTTGATGCGAATCAAATTGTACATTTTTATTCCCCTAACTTTACATGATTTATATAGTTTGATACTTGCAAAAGTAAGTTTTATGGTGTAGGAATGAAGCTCGGATGGTGAAAAAGTTGTGCAAGACTGTCCAATATGACAGACTGCCCAGTTTGCGTCGTGAGTCCAGAAAGCTCTCAAAATGAGGCACCCGCCCGGGTGTATTTTATGCCTAATAAAATACCCGGCCGGGTATGATGTTTAGAACACGAAAATTCCAGAAAGTCCTCAAAATTGGTCACCCGACCGGGTGAATTTTATGCCCAATAATCCACCCGGCCGGGTGGATCAATTATAACTGCAATATTGCAGTTAAGTGCGGCAGTTTTCTTTCCTAAGAGGAAAAGGTGGCAGAAGAAAAGAAAGGGGGAGAGAGGAAAATGTGGCAGAAGAAAAGAAAGGGGAGAGAGAGGAAATACGTGGCGGGATACAAAGGAGGAGATGGAAGTTTAATTAGATTATTTTAATGCCCAAATATTGGATATGGGGGGGGGGGGACAGTTTTTAGATGAATAGGGGGAGAGAATAGGAAAAAGAAGCAAGAGGAGAGAAGAGGAAGGAAGGATCCAAAACTCCATCTCGGGGGAGATCATCCATCATCTAGAGTTGGAGAACACCATAGAGTTCACGGTTCTTTTGGTGTAATTCATTTTAGTATGTTTGGCTAGATTTCCTACGTTGCTCCGAATATGTTGTAGGGTGAATTGTGGATACTTTGATGATTTTTACGGTTTAATTTATGCGTGATTCTTGTTTATGAATTGTTTAACCATTCTACTAATCTTGAGACGTCTAGATAGGTAGAATTTTGTAGCCATTATTCTATTGCCTCTTTAGCATAGATTTTGGTCGTTACTCATATGCAAGGAACTCGAGATTTGATACTTGTTCAGAGAGATAATCTCGAGTGGATCGATAGTTTTCATCTATAATTTGGTTTAGTGTCTGCTGCGCTTCCGCGTGGGCATTAAGTTAAAATGAGCTAATTATCGTGTTTGACAATTGAAGAAACTAATCTAAAGCTTGCTACGCGACCTAGTAGTGGTGATAGGTTAGTGAGTAGAACTTGGGAGACGTGTTCAGCTTATCCTAGGTATACAATTCTCTTGAAGTGTTCAGCGGATAGGGAGCGTAAAACAAACCTAATCCTCTTAAGCATAGTCTTGATCATAATAATCCATCGAAGTATCCCAATTCGTATGCCCGAGACATATAGGAACAATGCTTTCTTCTTATCTTATTTTCTAAAGTTTGTATTTTGTTTATCGTCGTGTGATTTATCATCTCTTTATCATTTTTTTTATTTTATCAATCTCGAATTAAATAACCTACGCATCCATGTGGTTCGACACTCTTTTACTACAACTACATCTGTACTCTTGCAGATAGTTTGTAATTTTAGAGCTAATTTAATTAACTTGTGTGATATTAATCCATTGATATAAAAGCTCGAAAATTTCACATCAGCTACCACAAGGCTCTGCTCACATTTTACGAAATATTTTCGAGCACATTTGTGAGCATAAATGGAAACCGCGACAATTTTTAAAAATATTGAGTGGTATTTTGGTGGGTTAAGGTTGAGTGAATTGAGATACGAACGAATCAAGTAATATCAGATTATCACCGATCGGGTGGATCAGTTAGCAAATGTCGTTGCCACTTGATCAAGGCGTTCTCGCTCTCGCTCACCACAAATATAATTTATAACTCCCAAACTCGCACTACTTTAACAGAAAAGCGGCAAGAACGGGGTCAATCCCACAGAGAAACCGGTGTATCGAGTGTGTGAGTAGTGAACAGGGTTCGGCTGCTACCACGCTTTAAGTTGGGAGTTTTTACGCTACTGTATTTATGCTAGGCAGAATGTAAACTAACTACTTGATCAAGCTATTTATCATGCTGACACAATTAATGGATCAAGTATGCGACGGGCGAAAATAAGAGCTTAACTACCTAGGCATGCTACGAGAAACACAAACACTCTGCCATTCATCATGATTAAATACTAAATCAAGGATTAAAAAGTGAAACTGAACTGAAACAGTAAACAGGATGACGAAAACAAAACAACTCCGATTTTTATAGCTCAGAACAGTGCGGTGAACATGCGGAATACAAAAAGATCAAAACTTGAACTACGGAACAACACTGAATTTAAACTAAGCTAACAATTTCAGAAAGTAAGAAAGCGAGTAAGGTCGAGGTGTTATCGGTTGGAAACTTGGGACGGCGCCGAACAGATATTGAGTATTCTGTCGCGCTCCCTTCGCTCGCTCTCTCTCTAACTATTTCTTTAACTAATCTACCTTCGGAACTGGAAACTAAACTCAAAACTAAACTAGAACGAAAAAAAAAGAAAATAAAAGAAGAAACTGAAAAGGAGATGCTAAAAAGAAGATTTTTTAAAATTATGGAGGCACATCCTCTATTTATAAGCTCGCCGCAATGACCTCCAGCTGGATAACTATCTCGGAAGAGGATATTCACTCACGCTGTGATCGAGCGTCTCATCGATTGATACGTGCCTTCCTTCTAGAATGACGTCGCTCCTCAATAACAGAATGATGACTCAGCTCCATCCTTGCGTCTTGCGTTTCAGCATGTGTTCCCTTCTAGAACGTCATCCTTGATAACAGAATGATGATCATCATCCAGCTCATTAGCCTCACGTGTCCTTCTTCTAGAAGGCAGTGGTCCCCGCCTAACTACTTGATCACCCCCTGATCATTTCACCTGATTTTTGGCCTTTTTCGCCTTTTGTACCAACTTGATCAGCTTGGCCTCGTTGCCTTGGTCAGGCGGCATTCCTGCACAATTAACACTTGCTTTGCGCAATAAACTGATCAAGTAGCATATATTTTACCCCTAAACCGATGCATGAAATAGGCCTGATGCACTATTTATTAGCACTAAAAATACCTGCAAGTTTACAGGGTAGAACTAGTATAACTAAAGGTCAGTACCGGGATATCGAACACAGGGAATAAGATTGCAACTGACTATCATATACTAAGCGTCATATATTATCTAGAGACACTGAGTTTTGAGTTTTGGTTTTATAAACTAGACATAAATATAAACAAATATAAAAACAAAACAATACAGAGCAGGCTAAAGAAAGTAGAGTTTTAGGATCCAACTACTACGACCTAGTAATGATTAATCTCACAGAACCTTTACCTTTATGTGTCTCCAAGATTATTAGGAAAGTCGCGATTTTCAGATAAGCCATCTCTCAAGTGCACCTATCCAGTAGATTAAACTCTAACTATCAAAGTCTCCTTCCAATAGATTAGATTCTAACTCCTTAAGTTCCTAAGACTCAAGTCCTCACAAAGGGTCTCCTCTCTCGAGTGTAGATAAACCTATGTGTTGTACTCGTTCCTCTTACCACGTAAAACTAGCTATCTCTCGATTAATCTAGTTAAACGGACATAGTTCTAAAGTTAGCCAGACAAAAGAACAATAAAAGCACGAG
This sequence comes from Salvia splendens, assembly GCF_004379255.2. NCBI lineage: Eukaryota > Viridiplantae > Streptophyta > Magnoliopsida > Lamiales > Lamiaceae > Salvia > Salvia splendens. The sequence goes on from NC_056032.1 coordinate 42,317,153, forward strand.
AACAAGCAAAACAATCACAAGAGCTAGGAAAAGGTTCAATTCAATAAATCAAAACATGTTCATAATAGTCTTCACCAAAAAATCTAAAAATGATGTTTAACTACTCGTAGACAAGTAGTAAAATCAATAATAAAAGTACTAAACATGAAAGAAATTGATAAAACCCAAGGTTGAATCTTCAATCTTCAGTCTTCTCTTGCCTGGATCTGCAGAGCTCTGCTCCAATGGAAGATGTATGAATTATGTATGGAATATGAAATGGAAGAAAGTGTAGAGAGGGAGTAGGATTGGAGACTCTGAGATGTGGATTATGAATTAGGTTTAGGAGTATTTATAGGCTAGAAAAAGGGTTAGTCTTGGTTATTTTCGTGCCCTACAAGAAATGAGAGAGATTTGGTTTCACAATTTAATAATTTATTCTCTTTCTTGAATTTCCGCCCAAATTTCCCTCAGCTTTGACTGCATTGCGCAATGTTCGTAGAATTGTAATAACTTTCTCTACAGAACTCCGATTGAGAAGTTTAAGGTATCCACACGAAGCTCTTTCGAAGATGAAGAGAATGACATATAGTAAGCACTGATTGGACTTCAAACTTGCTGGAAGAATGGGCTCGAACAGAGGCTGCTACACCTTGGCCTTTTTTGCATTTTTTTCTATCTTTTTCTATCATTTATCAACAAACACATTCAAAATACCAAATGTATAATATATGCAATTTAAGAACATAATTTTCATGATTGACATTTAAAATTAGTCAAATCTAGCCCTTAAAAACATGCAAAATCCGTGTTTGTCAAGGCCTTATCATATTTCTAGCACTACCATGTGCTAGCAAATTTGTGAGCAACTGATGCTAGCAAATTTACCCATTAGTCAAATTTCCTTCCATTTGCGAGCACTCGTATGTGCTACAGGATATTTAATCATTTTCCACCGATAGTTTTGCGAGAGGAAGCAAATGTGCTAGCAAATTAGCGAGCACAAGTGCAAGTGCTAGCAAAATCTTTAGTTGTTATCCAGAGCCGATTTCCTCATTCTCATTTTTTAATTCAGACTAGACTTTGGGGGTGTTCGGTTTGCAAGATTGTATCCGGGATTAAAAAAAATATTAGAATATTTAATAAAATACTGATTTGCGAGCACAAAAGTGCTAGCAAAAGAGTTGAAAAACTGTGCTCTGCAAAATTGCTATCACAATGGAGGCACTGGCAATGTTGAGAGCACAAGACAGCTGGGCCGTGAATTCGCCTTTTTGCTAGCACAATGGTGCTCGCAAATGAACTTGTGCTAGCAAAAGTGCTCCCAGGTTTGCGATGAACGGAATATCTAGCACACGAGGTGCTCGAAAAGTGCTAGCAAAATGAGATGTTGCGAGCACGATTCTATGCTTTTTGCGAGCACAAGGGTGCTAGCAAATGACCGATTTTTTTGTAGTGCCAGTGACCCGTGATTTTTTTATTTATGCTCGACACAATGTTTTAAAAATTAGATTGGTAAGCAAAATGATATAGCTATAAGCTCATGGTTTAATTGCTTGGACCGGTCTGACTACTAAGCACTTCGTTCTTTAAAAAATAAATTATTTCTATTTTAGTCCGTTTCTTAAAATTATGAATTTTCTACTCTAGGCAAAAGTTCTCCATAATGAGGTGAGATACATTCTCTATTAAAAATATTTCAATAGCTTTTTTTTTTCTTTTAATCTTTCTTATTTTATCAACTGTGCATTTAAATGGTGGGGGGATTGCACAAATAAATGTAGTATCTACTTATTTAATTTAATGAATAATAAATAAACAAAACACATTATCATAATCTTAAATTTTAATTAAAAGAAATAAAAATATCCCCACCAGAATTTCGAATTTCCTTGCACCATGTGACCATGTCTCATCTCAAATTAAAATCCCAACATCAAAGGATGGTTTTTGCGGTTCAGAGTGGCTCGATGATAAGACGGTTTTAAGATCTAAATGGAAACTGGACCATGCGCATGCGCTTGTTTGCAATCGAACTGGTCAAACCAGTCAGTCTATTTTTTAAAACATGACTAGCTCAGGCTTGACACTCTTCTCTATGTACCGATGCTCTGTGATTAATTCGTAACACTAGGGGAGTAGGGATGAGCAGAAAACCGAATAGCTGAATCCATCTAAATCGAATTTCAAAAATTTGGTTTTGTTCAATTTTATTTTTTCATTTTAATTTTTTTTATTCGGTTCGATTCAATTAAGTACAAATATAAAACCAAATAAAATATAAAAAAAAAACCCAATCATTTTTTATATTTAGTATTTATTTATATTTATATACACTGTTGAAATATATGTAGCACACATAATATTTGATTTTTGAATATTTGAATTTTGGTATATGATTTCAGTTTTTCAAGTTTAATTTTATTTGAATTTCGGTTTAATTTGATTTTATTACCGAAACCTAAGACTCACCTCTACCTAACACGTTTTAATGAAAGACTTCATAGCCCAAAAAATGATCTAATCTTGGTTGTAGTATTTGTTTGTGTATGAGGGACAAGAATTTAATTTAATGGGACCTCATTTTTGTTCTACTCCCCACCTAGTTTGGGCTCTAAAGACTAAAATAATTATATTTTATTGTTATAGAGCCTTTCTACCTCCAAAATGAAATAAATTACTGGTAGTACAAGATTCGTTTCTTATCAGAAATATGCATCACATGCATGTGTAGATTTGCAAAAGCCAATTGTCACTACTAGAAAAATTGCTTCTCACTACACTTTTTTAATCACACTTTATAAAAAGTGTCAGCATAGATGTACTATCTACACACTAGCTTTTCACTGCACTTTATAATATATTGTTACTGCACTTCAACATAAAAAGTGCCATCATAGATGTACTATCTATGCACTACCTCTTACTACAGGTACCCGGTGCTGCACTTCCAAAAGTGTCATTACAGGCAAAGTGCCACAACAATAGTTTTCTAGTGGCAATTTTAGGTGTCATTAAAGGCCAATTTTCTAGTAGTGTGTTCCATTGGTACACCACTTACGGACCACTCTAGTTTGTAGTTTAGCATATTTTAGCGATGCAAACCCTTTTGGACCCTAGTGTGATGAACTATTGAGATGTGACAGAACTGATCAATAATTACAACACATTGAATCCATGTTAGTAGTACTACTTACACTTCCATATAATCAAATAAAAATATAGCTAGTTAGCTTCAACACTCAATAATTTAGTGTCTTTATGTGACAAATACCATATATTTCGCCCATGGCTCCAATCATCTTATCTTTTTAAGCGTACAAAATATGAGTTATACTACGTAAATGACACTTTGATTGGGGTTAAATCGGTGGATCTAGGGCACGAATCTTAAGGTACGCACATAATATGAGCTAGCTATAGTAGTATTTCGTAAGGCCATCCACAATAGGAATAGCCCAGCAATAGCCCAGCCATAGCCTAGCCACTGCCACATCATCAGCACTAAAAATCCTCCTGCCACATCATAAATAGCTCAGCCATAGCCTAGCCACATCATAAATAGCCCAGCCACATCAATAGCCACATCACTAATAACAATTATATAAAATGAAATAATTAACAATCACACAATATACGGAATTTAATTTACGAGACATATACGGGAAACATTAATAATACTATTAAAAATTTAAAAAGTACAATAATTTAAAAATATTACAATAAATAAAAAAAAGTACAATAATTTTTTAAAAAGTACAATAATTCACTCCTCGTCCCCGTCGTCGTCTCATCCGTCACTGTCGCCACCATCGCCTCCGCCTCCGTCGCCGCCGCATCTACTCCTGGCAGCTTCCCTCCGTGCCGCCTCCAAATCCTCCTGCATGCTCAGGAGCAATGTTTGAAGCAAACTCTTCTCCACGGGGTCCACCGCCGCCCGCCATTCAGCCATCGTCTTGACCATCTGAGCGCGCGTTTGTTGACGCGCGAAGAATTTGAGATCCGCTGTGGATTGGCCAAGGGGGGATGCCGACTGGACCTCCTGTGAACCCCCGGCGACCCCCATCGCCTCCCGTTGAGCCCGCCTGTGCCCAACCGGGCGAGTACGGCGAGCAAACGAACGAGGGGTCGGGACCTCCTGGGCCGTCTCAGGGAGGTCGTGGCTACTGCCGCTGAAATCACCGGAATAGTTCAGCCGTTGCTTCTTCGGCCAGCCAGAGTCGACACCTACTCGGAACTTCTCGGAGTCGTTCAGCACAAGATAGCAGTTCCAGTAGGTGAAGTCCTTGTACACCCCCTTCAGGGGGAAGGCTTTCTCCGCTATCCTCCTGCAGTCGTCCTCAGTTTGCCCACTGCTCATCATGCGGAGGGCGTTGGTGTACAAGCCCGAAAATCAGGAGACCGCAACCCTGATTCGGTCCCACGCCTTCCGGCAATCCTCCCCATTGCGTGGCCTCCCCTCCGGGCAAAACCTCTGGTAGGCTGCTGCTATCTTGCCCCACAAGTGGACGATCCTCTGGTTGTTCGAAACGAGAGGATCGTCGCAAACACTCACCCACGCCTTAGACAGCGCGACGTTCTCCGCGTCCGTCCATCTCCTCCGTACCGCGTTGTCGTCCTCACCCGGCTGCGAGGACTCGCCGACCCTTTTCCCCTTGCCTTTCTTCTTTGGGGCGCCCCGACCCCGCCCTGCGCCCCCCGTTTGAACGGGAGCATCCGGAATACCGGAAAGATCTATCCCCAAGTCATCGAAGGAGAAAGTGTCAAACTGGGCCGGAGGCGCAGCCTCCGTTGGCGTCGATGTGTGCAACGAACCAGTCGAAAAATCAACACTGGGGCGATAGACGTCCCCCGGCGTCCCCTGCGTCGCCGGTACCCCCCGGGCATCATCTGCATTCCGGGTGCCCACCCCGACATCGCCGGAAACGCCCCCGGCGGACTCCCCCCACTGGTATCCCGGGCATCATCTGCTGCCACGGGTTCATGTTGTAGTATGGGTGCATCTGACTCGGGTGCATCTGACTCCATCCACCTCCCACGGGGATTGGGGGAGTTTGAGATCCGCTACTCCCTGAAGTAGGCTCGTTGTTGAGATCCATTTACCGTTGTTGATCTTGTACAGAAATTTAGATAGAGAGAGTACTCGTTAATACAAGTGGTGCGAATGAAAATGACAGGCAAGTCGCGTATATATAGTGTTTTGGAATAAAAAATAAATAAAAATAAAAATTCGCGCTAGGCGGTGCGCTAGGCGATCCGAACGCTGCAATAGCGCCTAGCGGATCGCCTAGCGCACCGCTTAGCGCCGCGAAACCGCCGAGCGCTAGGCGGTATTTTATCGCGAAATCCGCTAGGCGGTTGCAATAGATCGTCTAGCGCAGCGCCTAGCGCCGACGCTCGGCTAGGCGGTGCGCTAGGCGCTATTGTGGATGCTCTAAATGAGACTTTACTAGGGTTAAATAATTGGATATAGGGCACGAGTCGGTCAGACACGGAGACCCATGCGGCAGCTACTATATCTATGTTGGGAAACTACATCAAATTTTTTGTTTTATACTCCCTCCGTCCGCAAATAGAAGTCTTAATTCACAATTACTATACATGGTAAATATGTCCACATTCTACTAACTCAATCCATTCAAATTTCAAACTAATTTATATAAGTGGGGTCCATATTCCACTAACTTTCTTCCATCCACTTTTCTTAACATTTGTTAAATTTCGTGTCCGAAAAAAATGTGACTCCTATTAGCAGACGAGGGAGTATAAATATAAGGGTTGGTTTAAAATAAAATCATCTTTTAAGTACGAACATGGAAATATAAACCAAATGTATAAAGTTCATGTGCGAGTTGAGAGTGACGCATAATTACGAATTACATATGTGTAAACATGTTAAATTTGATGCATAAAATTTCACGAATAATTCTCTTTAGATAGGATTCCAAACAAGGTGCTTATTTTGAATTTCTTTTGCATTAAATTTACACTTTGGTAGGGAGGGTTTTGATCTATGCAAAATTAGATCTAATTATTAAAACGCAGAACAAAATTATACAGAAGACATATTTAGGTCATTGGTAGTGTATTTTTAGGTCATTTAAATAATGAATGACCAAAAATTAACTAAAAATGACATCAAACCCAGATTATGTAAAATGACATAAAACTGATTAATAAGGGCACCAACAATGGGCGCCCGATGGCAGGCCCTATGCGTGCCATCGTCCTCGGGCGCGGACGATGCCTCCATTGTGGGTGCTCGCCATAGGGCGCGCCCTATGCCCACGCCCTAAGCTTCGGGCGCAGAAGAAACGCGGACGATGGCCTATCGTCCGCGCCATCGGGCACCATTGTGGGCTCGGCGGACGATGGGCGTGGACGATGGCACACGTTTTTGAATTTTTTTTCCAAATTTTGTCAATTTAAACCTAGTTTCTCATTCACTTGTTTATACGAACATCTCGCATCTCTCATTTCTCTCATCTCTCACATTTCTACCTCTCTCACATACCAAAATGAACCACGACGACGACACTAGTTCTAGTTCCTCGGAGTCAGGTAGTCCGACCTCGGAAGCCTTAGATGCAGCCGTTGAAGAGGTCATGGCGGAATGCTTAGTCGAAATGCAGCGCGAGGAGGCAGCGGCGGCAAAGCAGATCCACAGGCCTATTCGACGTCGGATGGTTGTCCGACGCGACCACGCGGCAGCTCACCAACGTCTGATTGCAGACTATTTTGCCGAGCAACCACGGTGGAGACCGACCATTTTCCGCCGCCGGTTTAGAATGCCGCGTTACCTTTTTCTCAGCATTGTCCGGACTTTGTCGTCACGTGATGAATACATGACGTATTGGGAAGATGGCGTAGGCAGACTCGGCCTTACACCATTGCAAAAGTGCACGGCTGTACTCCGTCAGTTGGCCTACGGCACCACGACGGATATTTTCGACGAGTACCTCCACGTCGGGGAGACAACAGGCCGGGAGTGCCTGAAGAGATTTTGTAGGGGAGTTGTGGAGGCCTACGACGACACATATTTGCGCAGGCCGACTGTCGTTGATTGCCAGGGTCTGATGAAGATGCACGAGATAGCGCACGACTTTCCTGGAATGCTAGGGAGCATCGACTGTATGCACTGGGAGTGGAATAATTGTCCGACGGCGTGGAGAGGCCAATTCACTAGTGGATACAAGGGCAGCCACCCGACGATGATCCTCGAAGCCGTCGCTGACCATCGGCTCTGGATCAGGCATGCTTACTTCGGCGTGGTCGGGTCGAACAACGACATTAACGTCCTCAACTCATCCACCCTCTTCACCGAGCAATGCAATGGCAACGGCCCGGCCATCGAGTTCACTGCCAACAGGCGCCAATACCACATGGGGTACTACTTGGCCGATGGCATATACCCACAGTGGCCTGTTTTTGTGAAGACGATCAGCTGCCCAATTGGTGAGAAGAGGGTTTTATTTGCGCAAAAGCATGAGGCGGCGCGGAAGGATGTCGAGCGGGCATTTGGTGTGCTCCAAGCACGGTGGGCAATTGTGAAAGGGCCGGCTCGTCTCTGGTTCAAGGAAGTCATCACCGATGTCATGTATACGTGCATAATCATGCACAACATAATAGTCGAGCATGAAGGTGGGACCATCACCGACTGGAACGATGATAAAGGTACATCTAGCTCGTCCAGCACGGCGACCGAGCCCCCCGCTAGAGGATTACCGACGGGCTTCAATGAGGTTCTATCTAGACAGGCCTCAATGCGCAACCAACAAGACCAGGCCGAGCTCATGAACGACATGATTGAAGAAGTGTGGGCTCGTAACCCCCGTCGCTGAGTTTGCATATTTTTTTAATTCGTATTGTAATGTATTAATTTTTATAAATGAAATGAGGTTTTTTCCCAATTTTTGTAGTTATTTAAATATTCAAATAAAAGAAAATGCATAGGGCGCGCCTTAGGGCGCCACACTGCAGGTGGGAGGGTAGGAGGATAAAAATGATGACGTGGCGGTGCATAGGGCGCGCCTAAGGACGCCCCATTGCTAATGCTCTAATAACCTTCCGTGTTTTTGGTCAATTATTGACCATTAGATCATATCATCAAAGAGCCAAGATTTGGATTGCATTTCTAGATTTAGATGCATTCTTGTTTTAATTATCTCCCTTGATAGGGAATATATATAGATAAGGTAAAACATGATAAGAACACATATCATATAGGTCATTTTATGTCAAATAACTATATATATAGGTTTGGCTGAAACATAAAACTTGTTGGGGAATACTATAGATAAATTCCTCTTGAAAAATGCAAGAATTCAAATATTAGTTTGTCCACGTTCGAATCCATGGCCAGGTATTTAAGCAACAAAGTGATGAATGCATGTCAGATTGTCATTATATAAGAGTTAAAAATGATTAGTATTTTATATTTTGAAAGTTACTCTTATTTTAGCCAATAGTGAGAACTTTTTTTTCGTGAGAAATGAAAATGAAGAAGTAGCTAGCACATAAAATCAATGAACAAAAAATGAATAATAAATATAAAAAATTATTCCTTCTTCAGAATTTGAACTCAGGTGCTACATTCATCCGATAAGAAGATGCATCCACTGTATATCTTGTAGGAGTACTAATTGAAAGGGTGAATACAGCCATTAATTGTACTCCATTAAATGATGAATTAACAGTAAAATTCCATTATCTAAAGACTAATAATGGTTTCTACTCAATGATTTCACCATATGCCCTCATACTGTTGTGCATGTGTTATATCCTTTTAAATGACCTCTCATGTCCAATCCCATCTAATTGAAGGATAATTCATTCACTTCAAGCGATTTCAATTTTTTCCAGTCACAATCATATATTTGGTTGTTACCAATGCTTCATAAAATCTACTACTAAGAATGTGTGGTGAAGAGAGACTCAGAAAGTCTAGATATGCCATACCCAATTGTAATACTCCATAAATTTTTTACTTTAAATTATCACTTTTCTTCAATCAAAACTAGCCCTATATCGGATATATAACAATATTGAAAACATAAACTAAATTTGCAAAAATGATCAAATTAATTGGATCTAGAATATATGAGTATTATCTTATTTGCTATTGAACTTGAAAATGGGACCCGGGGGCGGCTAAGTTTGGGTCACATTAATTTCGTTATAAATCGTTTAAAAGAAGTTATATATCCAATCAAAAACTTTTTTTTTTCTTCTTGAAAGGAGACAAAGGATCCAATTAAATATCTAGCAAGCATGATCGGGACTCAAAATCGATTTTCACATGTTTGGCAAATCATTTCACCTTTGTATTTGTTTCCACATGTATACAGTACTTATCCCATGAGAACATGTGAATGTGAGGTTGAGAATAATAAAAAATTAGTATATTAAATAAATATATATGTTATTCATGATCATTAGAGTTTAGAAGTTGCTTGCTGTGAATTATACAAGATTAGTCTTAGGATAATTCATACTATTAAAAAATAAGTTTAGTTGTGAATTGTAATTTAAACAAAAAAAATACTCCTACTTTGTTTATTCCCTGTACATTAGTGACTAATATTTTCTATATTATCTTAAATTGGTTATGTATCACTTCACTCTCCTTCAATTGTACCTATAAAACTGTAAAGCATAACTTGATGTATTAGGCCATCCACAACGCTGTTCCTATACCGTTCCTATACAGTTCCTTAAACCACTATTTGAGGGCCCCACTGTACTTTTTTACTCCATTCCTTAACTAAGGAACGGAACCTGCAACCCTTCGTTCCTTAACCGTTCCTTAACCGTTCCTTAAATTACTATTCATTCAATTTCATTTTTTTTATTTCCAACCCAATTCAATTTAAATAAACACACTTTAATAAAAAACAAACACACTTTATTAAAAAAACACACAACATTAAAAAAAATTAAACTTAAACTTAAAAAAAATAAAAAAAGCACACAATTAAAATCCTAAAAACATAAAAAACACAAAATAAAAAACACACAATAAACGTGGGAAAATAAAAAAACTACTCCGCCGGCGAATCATCCTCCGGAGGCGGTCGAGGTTGAGGGGGAGTCGGAAGGCCAAGTTGTGCTGCCATATACACAATTCCGTTCCACCAGGCCGTGAATTGGGCGTACGAGAAGCGGGAAGTGTCCGCCATTGTGGCGGTCATGTACGCCACCGTAAGTGTGTCCGAGCCTCCCCGCGAGCCCGATCCCGAGGCCGACTGGCTTGATTCGCCTCGGCCCTTCCTCGCTCTAGCCGTCTTCGCCGCCTTCGTCCCTTGCGGCCGACGGCGCCCACGGCTGGATCCCCCGTATTCGACGGCACCTCACCGGTGTCACCAGACGAGTAGTGGCCGCTCGCCGTGTGCTTCGTGCGCTTTGAGGTTGAGCCCGAGCTCGAGCGGACACCGCCGGCCCACCTTTCCTCGTCCTTGACGAGCTGCCAAATATCAACATATTTGAACTGTAGACCAGTGTCCTGGTAGAAGACGCGCAAAGCCGCCCTCAGAATGTCGGCGCCCGCAGCTCCGCTTTGGTAGTTCGCCGCTTCGGCCGAGTAGATGCCGCAAAATTTTTTGACCTGTGCGTCGACTTGGCCAAAGTGAGCACGGAGCATTGTATATTTGCGCTTCCGGGCCCCTTTCGGCTTAGTCTGGTGGTAGACATCACGGACCTTTTCCCAGAAGCACTTGGCGGCTTGTTGGTTCCCGACGATGGGATCGTACGAGACGGTGAGCCAGGCGGTGTACACCGCCTTAGTTTCTTCGTTGTTGTACGGATGCCGGCCCAGATCCTCCTCCTCCTCCTCCTCGGGTGCCTCAGACGCAGCCCTAGAGCTTCCACCGCCTCGGCTTCCTCCCTGGGTAGGTTCTACGGGGATATCCTCCCGAATCTGGGACAAACCCTGAGAAAGCCGCGAGCCGGGTGGTCGAGCGTAGGCATCCACATCGAAAGTGGGTGGTTGGTACCCACCCGGCGTCGCCGACCCCTGGGTGCCCGGCGTCGACGACCCGGAACCACCTAGTGTGTTGTACATGGTCTCCCAATCGCCGAACGCGTTGAGATCCCACCCACCGGAGCCACCACCGCCGTAATTCCCGTCGCCGGACATTTTGTGAAGGAGATTGAAATAGAAAATTGGAGAGGAATTGATGTTGGTTTAGGAAGAGTAGATGTGTAGTTGTGTGTGAAATGTAATAAATTAGGTGTATTTATAGAATAAGAAAATAAAAATAAAATAAAAATAAAAAAAATTTAAAAAAAGTTAAAAAACGGTAATATGACCTTTTAAAAAAAATTATAAAAATATATTTAAAAAAAAAATTAATTATTGCGTCATCGCTGACGTGTCCCACTCGCGGGCCGGCGAGTGGGAAGCACGCACGAAGCGGGGAGCGCCACGTCGCCCGAGCGCGTGGCGGCACAAGCCGTGCCGCGTTCCGTGCCGTCGGCACGCGGAACGGAATGGGAACGGAATGGGAGCGGAACGGTGCGCCGCAACGCGTTCCGCGGCGAAACCGTTCCGGCGGAACGGCACGCGGAACGCCGGCGGCACGCGTTGCGGGTGCCCTTATGACTTTTATGGGTTTACATATGACTTAAACTAGAGGTGAGCATTCGGATTTTTTCTTATTTTAGATTGGATTTAAGTGTATGCTCTAATATTATATCACTACAACAAATCATCTTGTAAGGAGCAAACTTAGAGACGTTAGAAAATTTTGAAAATTGTCAAAATTTAAGGTGCAAAGAAAAACGTTCTTAAGTTGAGAATACAACTGTCCACTGCACTCTTAATCTTCCTTTTTTTCCTGGAACGCTCTCATTTGCGTCCCTTAATTTTAGTTGAGACACCAAAAATGATAACGTTCTTTAAATCATAGGTGGTGTATTTAGAAACACAAATTAGCATCCTTAATTAAATAAAAAAAGTCCTTAGCTATCCATTCTTTTTTAGTGTATGTCAAATTTATCATGGCTAATAATGTACAGTAGACGTGACTCATATTTAAGTTCATCTCTTTTTACTTCACAATTTTGATTTTGACGGTAGACTTAGCACCTTACAATACAATGTACTAATATCTAAGAAATAATTAACATCATGGTTCAATTTTAAGCCACGTGTAAAGACATGTTTTTCTTCTTCTTCTTCTTGTTTCTAGGGTTATCTCTCTGTGTTCAACTTCTATATAAAGAACTCAAGAAGCCTAGCTCAGAAACAGAACACCACAACTCAAATTCCTTCAATTCCTTCCCAAAATGATGCTAAGCAAAACCCACAATTTCCTCAAATCCCATTGCTTAACAACTCAAACCATACCTCCAAAATTACACAACCATTTTCGCTCCGGCGATGGAAATGTTTCATCTTCCATTCCGATCCCCCGCCGCTCTAAACCTAGGAATCTCCGGCTTCGCCGCGCTTCCACCGGCGTAAAAGCCAGCGTGCTAGCCCAAGTCGAGAAATCAACTTCTGTTAAAGTGGTCATCACCGTGCTCGAGACCGTGGGCGGCCCCCTCAGCCACCTCGGCATCAGCCAGGGGCTCGACGGGCTAACCGACTTGCTCGGTCGAACCCTGCAAGTCGAGCTCGTTGCAGCAGAGCTCGATGAGAGTAAGTCTAAATTTAAATTACTACTCCTATTATATATCATATGTTTATAATGCATTTCTACGAATAGGTGTTAGGGTTTTTTTACTATGTTTCATTAAAAAATTAAAGAATTTGTCACGTCGACAGAGGGCCACGCGCAGCGACCAATCAAATCAACCTAAGCGTAAACATGGAAAAAAAAAGAGTTCCACTTAAATTGGTAGTTGCATTTGCTCCCTTGGATTACAAAAGGATAATATCACGGTACGATATTATTCAAAAATAAAACAAAATATTACTCCTAGTTTTCCCCAGTTAGAGAAAATTTTGAAGAAACAGGATACACAGTGAAATAACGGATCTATCATCTATTAGTGGAATATATTGGGTGCTCTAATTTAGAGTCATGATTATTATGTATTATAATTAAATACATATATATGGATAAATTAATGTATAAACAATCATTGTGTATACAATTAGAAACGTTAATTTGCACGTATTTAAGCTTCAAAAAACGTCCAATGATGTTTCAATTAAAATTAAGAGACAAATATAAGTGTTCTAGAAAAACCATTCCGTTGGTTCCAAAAAAAATATGCATTTTGGATTCAATACAAGTTTTAATGCATAATTGGTAAAGTAATTAAGAAAGAGGTAGAGAGAAAAAGTAATTTAAAATATTGTTAGAGGACAATATGTCCCACCTATTTAGAGAGAAAAGAGTTTTGAAAATAAAAAAAATGCATCTTCCTATGAGACGGACTAAAAAGAAAATAGTACATATTCTCGTAAGATTGAGAAAGTAATTGACATATGTATCCTCAACTTTGCTCCTTAAATATTGACAAAAGTTTCCAACGTGACGTCTCCAATTTTGTATCAGTATAAAATGATTTTATTGTGTGGTAATAGAGTACAGAATCATGGAGTACTTATTTAATAAGTACAGAGAGAATTATTTTGTGGTAATAGAGTACAGAATCATGAATTACTTCTAACTACATAAATGGTACATGATTTTTCTCTTTCGCGCATAAATGATATCTGGTCTTTATTTTATATCGTTTTTGGTACCCCATGACAAAAATAACCCTAGATACTAAACATGCGATTTTTTTGTTATGGATGATATTTTTGAAAATTTCAATTAAATAGAACCAAATATGTGATTTTGTTTTCTTCCTTTCTTTTTCCTTTTTTTCTTCTTTAGTTTATTCTTCTTTCTTTTTTCTTCATTTTCTTCTTTCTTTTTTCTTTTTAGTATTTATCGTTCTCTCTTCTTTCTTTTTTCTCCTTAGTTTATGTTTCCTCTTTTTTCTTTTCTCTTCTTTTTCTTCTCTCTTTTTAGTGTTTTATACATACATCTAATTGTATTCATAATACAAATCAATAACAAAACACCTAATTAAATTAATTATTTAAAGTAATTAAATCAATCGAATATTTTTAATTAAATTATTTATACTCATTTTAGGATTGAAACTCCTAACTAAAAATATTCAACTCTTTATCATTATGAATACAATTCACAATTAAATTTTGATTAAGACTATATTGATTAATTATTAATTTAACATAAAATAATAATAATTATTTATTAATTACTACTAGTTTTTACTACTATAACAATAATAATATTATAATAATTAAATATAGTTATAACTATAATTATGATTAAGTATAAATATTTAAATGATATTAAAAATAAATTGATTATTAATTTATAACATCAAAATAATAATATTAATATTGATTAATAATAATAGTATAAAGAGTGAGGAGAATGAGAGAAGATATTATAATATCACTTTTGGTACTAGTTTTGTCAATGCTAAAAATATCATTTATGACACAAATGGAAAAATGAATTTGTTTAAAGGGTATTTTGGAGTGGAAATTGCATCAGATACCAAAAATGTGATTTATAGGTACCAAAAACGATATAAAATAAAGATCATGTACCATTTATGTGTGAAAGTGAAAGATCAGATACCATTTATGTAGTTCACTCTATTTAATAAGTACATATATATTCTATTTCTTCTATTAAAAATAAAACATTTTCCTTTTTGGATTGTCCTATTAAAAATGAAATGTTTCTAAAAATGGAAACAACACTCTTTCTACTTTTTCCTATCTCTTATTTTACTCTCTTTTATTAACTCACAAAACAACACTACATAAAATCTCGTGCTAAAAATCAAATGTTTCATATTTAATGGGACGGAGGGAATACAATAATGCATTTTTCTTGGTAATAAATTTATATTAAAAAGATAGTACATGACATAAAGATGAATTTTATCTTTCCGTGCCAAAAATCAAATGTTTCATATTTAATGGGACGGAGGGAATACAATAATGCATTTTTCTTGGTAATAATTTTATATTAAAAAGATAGTACATGACATAAAGATGAATTTTATCTTTCCATGCCAAAAATCAAATGTTTCATATTTAATGGGACGGAGGGAATACAATAATGCATTTTTCTTGGTAATAATTTTATATTAAAAAGATAGTACATGACATAAAGATGAATTTTATCTTTGAATACAACTCTATCTTAATCCATATTTGTTCACTTATAGTATAGTACAATTTTACCACATACAATCATTTACCCATCGACGACGCCATGTACTCCCTCTCTCCCTCATTAATTTGTACGGATTGATTTGACACAAATTTTAAGAAATGTAATGGAAAGTGAGTGAAAAAAGTTAGTAAAATGTGTGTCTACCTTATATATATTAATTTTATAATAAAAGATGAGTGAAATGAGTTAATGGAATGTGGAATCAATTACCAAAAGTAGTAAAAGTAAGGGTGTCAATTAATTAGGGATAGACGATAAAGGAAATTCGTGTCAATTAATAGGGGACTGAGAGAGTATTTATTAAAATGGGAATACTAATGGTTGTGAGTTGTTTTAATAGTAGAGTATTTAATGTCTAAGGTCAAAAATTTCAGGTTCGCACCCGATTATGCTTAAATGGTAGAAATAGAGTGTATTCGACCTATACTTTAAGGCAGCGTATACTACTCGATCTTAGTGCTATGAAAATTTGGAGACTAATCTCCCATGGTTCCAATTTCAAATTTTTTTTTTCAATTTTTAAAATTTGGTGGGGGTATTATACATTAGAATATACTTATAGGAGTAGGACCACGCACAGCGACCAATCAAATCAACCTAAAATTCAAAAATTTGGACGTAAATGAGGAAAACAGAAAACTACTGGTTACCATTTAAGTGAGGTTTGCATTTTTTCTTTTGGGAGATTGCAAAAGGATAATCCAAATAACATAAAATAAAATACTAGTAAAAGTATTCAATATTACCCAGCCTGGTCAAGGAAAATTTAAAAGAAAAAAGGAAAACTGTGGAAAATAATATGCATCTATTAAAAGTTAAAACAATACTTATAATCGACTATAAATATTGGGTTCTGTAATGCATAGAGTATACAAAATCTATTGAAAATTACTGCTTTTTGTTATGGTACTAATAATTTTTGAAATTGGCGTCTTCATTATTTTGTGTGATAAAGGAGTAATGAATCCAATATGTGGACAGAATCAGTATAAAAAAAATCATGTATTTTAATACACAGTATATGTAGTATAATGCATTTGCCTTGTCAATTTTATCAAATAATTCCTTTATTTTACTTGGACTTTTTTGGGAAATCACAGAAACTGGAGAGGAGAAGGCCACACTGCAATCTTTTGCACGTAAAAGTGGGGAACATGAGAATGAGATCTACTACGAGTCCAATTTCGAAATCCCAGATGATTTTGGAGAGATTGGTGCCGTTAAACTTGAGAATGAACATCGTCAAGAAATGTTCGTAAAGAACATTGCATTAGATGGATTCCCCTCAGGAATTATCAATATCCACTGTGATTCTTGGATTCATTCCCAATTCGAGAGTCCCGAGAAAAGAGTCTTTTTTTCTAACACGGTAACTTTTGATTGGTCTCCCCTTCACGTATCACGTACGCTTTACTACATCACACTAACTAATTTGCATGTATTTATGCAGTCATACTTGCCATCCGAAACTCCGAGTGGGCTAAGAAGATTGAGGGAGAAAGATCTCGTGGCTCAACGAGGAGATGGAGAAGGAGAGCGCAAGAACTCTGACAGGATCTACGATTACGACGTCTACAACGACCTTGGCGACCCAGACGCTGACCCTGAGTTGGCCCGCCCTGTTCTGGGCGGGCCCGAACATCCCTATCCTCGCCGCTGCAGAACTGGCCGCCCAAGAACTAAAGCAGGTACATTACCTAGTTTAGTGAGTCATTCTTCCTATCACCAATTGGTTTTAGAATGAAACTGAACAGGACTAGGGTTTGGTTAGTTTGCTTCAATGACTAAAAAATAATAACATACTCAATTATTTTATACATGATAGATCCATTATCGGAGACTAGGGCGGACGACCCGTATGTTCCACGAGACGAAGCATTTTCGCAAGTAAAGCAAGCAACATTCCAAGCAAAGACGGTCTACTCAGTTGTTCACGCGCTGATACCATCACTCAGGACATATGCCACTGACCCTGATCAAGGATTTCCGTTTTTTTCAGCCATAGACAGTTTGTTTAACGAAGGGGTCCATCTCCCTGATATTCCGACCACCGGATTCCTGGGAAATATCATACCTAGGCTTGTCAGATCAATCTCTGAAGCTGGCAATAGCGTCTTGCGCTTTGAGACTCCTGAGTTTGTTGACCGTATGTACATTTCTCGAATATGCATGAA
This sequence comes from Salvia splendens, assembly GCF_004379255.2. Taxonomy (NCBI): domain Eukaryota; kingdom Viridiplantae; phylum Streptophyta; class Magnoliopsida; order Lamiales; family Lamiaceae; genus Salvia; species Salvia splendens. Next base: position 42,334,527 of record NC_056032.1, read on the forward strand.
TATGATTGATAAAGTAATGTGCAGTCAGCGATCCTAATATTATATTAATTGTTGATGCAGGAGACAGGCTTGCTTGGTTTAGGGATGCAGAATTCGCTCGACAAACTCTAGCAGGAATCAATCCATGTGCCATACAGTTGGTCACAGAATGGCCATTGAAGAGTAATCTTGATCCGGAAGTGTATGGACCGACGGAGTCAGAAATCTCCAAGGACATGGTGGAAAAAGAAATTCGAGGATTTTGTACACTCGAGGATGCAATCAAAGACAAGAAGCTTTTCGTCCTAGATTACCATGATTTGCTCTTGCCGTATGTGGAAAGAGTGAGAGAGCTCAAGGGGACTACCCTTTATGGGTCGAGGACGTTGTTCTTTTTGATGCCATCAGGCACGTTAAGGCCCTTAGCGATCGAGCTGACCCGACCAAAGATAGGCGACAAGCCCCATTGGAATAGAGTATTCCTTCCAAGTTGGGAGCCTACAGGCATCTGGTTGTGGAGACTGGCTAAATCCCACGTCCTCGCTCACGACTCTGGTTATCATCAGTTGATCAGTCATTGGTATATCACTTCACACTTACTCTAAACTCAAAGCACCAGTTTAATAAGAAAGATAAATAAACAAAACATCATAAGAATACAAAATTTAAGTCATTTTTGGTTATATAATTCCATAATTCAAATAAAATTAGTTAAAGTTTCAACCCATAAATAGGATTTAGTATAGTTATAGTTATTTCTTTACTTTACACTGATATGAGATTTTTTTTTTGTTCCAGGCTAAGAACTCATTGTTGCGTCGAACCATACATCATTGCAACACACAGGCAACTAAGCGCGATGCACCCGATTTATCGATTGTTGCATCCCCATCTACGATACACGATGGAGATCAATGCACTGGCTCGCCAGGCACTCATAAACGCCAATGGGATCATCGAGTCTGCTTTCTCTCCTGGAAAGTACTCCATCGAGCTGAGCTCAGTTGCTTACGACCTTCTCTGGCAATTTGACTTACAAGCGCTACCGGCAGATTTGATTAACCGGTAATTAATTATAACCAGGGATAATAGTCATTTAAATCACAAACAGTCAATTTTTGTCAACTGTCTCATCCGTGTACAAAACAGAGGCATGGCCGTGGAGGATCCAAGCGCGCCCCACGGCGTGAAGCTGGTGATCGAGGATTACCCTTACGCGAACGACGGTTTGCTTATATGGGACGCCATCAAGGAGTGGGTTTCCGACTACGTCCCACAATACTATACCGACGCTAGCCTCATACAGTCCGACACCGAGCTACAAGCGTGGTGGACGGAGATAAAAACGGTAGGGCACGGCGACAAAAAGGACGAGCCGTGGTGGCCGGAGCTCAAAACCCCGGACGACCTAATCGGGATCCTGACGACCATCATATGGACGGCTTCCGGCCACCATGCGGCCGTGAACTTCGGGCAGTTCGACTACGGAGCATACTTCCCGAACCGGCCCACCACCGCCCGTGTACCAATGCCGGTCGAAGACCCGAGCCCGGAAGGAAAGAAGAAGTTTCTAGAAAGGCCGGAGGCGTTTCTGCTGGAGTGTTTCCCATCGCAGCTTCAGGCGACGGTGATTTTAACGATTTTGGATGTGCTTTCGAATCATTCTCCTGATGAAGAGTACATTGGGGGACAAATTGAGCCTTACTGGGAAGATAATAAAGTGATAAAAGCTGCGTTTGAGCGATTTCATGGGAAGTTGATGGAGATTGAAGGGATCATTGATGCTAGAAATGCTGATTTGAGTCTGAAGAATAGGTCCGGAGCTGGCGTGGTGCCGTATGAGCTTTTGAAGCCGTATTCTGGGCCTGGTGTTACAGGGAAGGGTGTGCCAAATAGCATCTCTATTTAGAACTCATGATAATGTGCATTTCTCTTGCTCATTCAATAATGCAAGGTTGTTCAACCAAATCTAATTAATTAGTATAAAAGTCAAGCATGATTTTTTAATCCAACTATACCCAATTATCCACTCACTAATATTTACTCCCTCCGTCCCAAATAATTTGTCTCATTTTTCCATTTTGGTCCGTCCCACATAATTTGTCTAATTTCACTTTTTACCATTTTTTATAGTGGACCTCATATTACACTAACTCATTCCTACTCATATTTTATTATAAAACTAATATATAAAATTAGGATCTACATTCCACTAACTTTTTCAACTCACTTTTCATTACATTTCTTAATCTGTGCCCGGTCAAAGTGAGACGAATTATCTGGGACGGAGGGAGTAATTATTTTCTATTTTTTATCATTAATATTCTTCCAACTCATTTATACCTACTACTATTTGTTTTTAGTGATTTGACCACGGAACCATATCATTATATATCTTTGTATACCTATTATTTTAAGTAGTAGTAGTAATTATTGTTTGTTTAAATTATTTGTTATTGTAAAATTATGAAAACATAAAAAATAACAAAATAAAATATATAAACAAACAAACCAAAAGTATAACTACAGCAATTCTGATACGAATTTAAGGATAAATAATTGATACTAAAAAAATAAGAAATTGTAGTAAATACAAATGGATTATAATTGGAGAAAAAAATTATAGTAAAATTCGTCTCTATTCATAGAGAATTAAAAATTATAAATTTTGATATACTTTTAAATTTTTTTTAATACAATATATTAAAAATCAATAAATATTAAAAAAATAATTAATCATCAAAGTCTATTTCTAATTTGGTAGTCCACAAGTCAAAGAGACAGAGGCCACTTACTATTTCTCATTTTTTTATAAATGACATGAAGGAGAGTTTTTTTATAAATGACATAAAGGATTCTAATGTATTAAAAAATTTCATTGACATTTTTTATTTTATAATTTCCATAAACATCAAAGCTTGAGAAAAAAACAAAAAAATTGAGCTTTGATTGTTTATAAAAATTGTAAAATTATCCAGGATTCTAATGTATTAAAATTTCATTGACATTTTTTATTTTATAATTTCCATAAACATCAAAGCTTGAGAAAAAACAAAAAAAAATGAGCTTTGATTGTTTATAAAAATTGTAAAATTATCCAGGATTCTAATGTATTACAAAATTTCATTGACATTTTTTATTTTATAATTTCCATAAACATCAAAGCTTGAAAAAAAACAAAAAAAAATTGAGCTTTGATTGTTTATAAAAATTGTAAAATTGAAAACATCAATAACAATTTTTGTTATATTAAAATTAAACTGATGAATATATAAAATAATTCAAACAATGTTACAAGTGTAATGGCGAACATGGTGCTTAAGAATAATACTCACATAATAATATATACTCCATCCGTCTACAAAAAATAGTCTCATTATGCATTTTGGGGTATCCATGAAAAATAGTCTCATTTCAAAAATTGAAACTTTCTCTCATACTTTACTGGCTTTTCCTCCTTCTCTCTTTTACTTTTTCTCATCTCTCTCCTCATTTTTTCTAATTTTTCTCTCATCTCTCTTAGTTTACCAATTTCTTCATTAAAATCAGTTAAAACTAATTTTCATGGACTGAGGAAGTATAATATTCTCCATCATTTATGTTTTGATGTACATGAGAAGAATCAAACCACTACCGTTATTTGATCCTTATTATTAGTAGGTGAAAATAGTATCCAACTACGATAGCTGAAAGGTTGTAATTATCTAGATTTAGAAATATCAAATTCTAGAAAATATAGTTCAAATTTTAAGAAAATGATAAATTTTTATCTAAAATATGGTATTCTTTTATAGTTTTACGTTTGTTATTAACTAGAAAATGGGGCCGGGGCGGCTAAGTTTGGGTCACATAATTTTCAATATGAAATGTTTAAAAGAAATTAGATATCCAAAAAAACAACTTTTACTCTTCTTCTTCAAAGAAGACAAATTATCCAAGCAAATATCTTGCAAGCAGATGACCAAGTCGATTTTCACATGTTTTCAGCCAGCGCCTTAGAATAATTGCCTTTAGCCACCTTAGTCAAGGATAAAACCTATGAGATGGATAATTGTGAATTTGTGTTTATAATAATGAAAGTATTAACTGTATTCATATGTGAATAGAGTTCGGAATTTGATGCTTTGGATTAAGACTAGTTTTAGAACAATTCACGATAAAAATTAAGATTATCTTTGGATAAGACAATTAATTCACTATCCTTGGTCGTGTTTTTTCATAAGTATCTCAAAATCAATTGGTGATAGTATGGTCTACTTGTCATTTCCAATTTAATACTTCAATTAACATGCATAATTAACATCATAGTTCAGTTTTATGCCACGTGTAATTACATATTTTTTCTTATTTCTATGTGCTCAAGTTGTATATAAAGAGGTCAGAACCAATAAATAATTTCAATTCTTGCAAAAATGATGTTAAGCAAAGGCAACAACTTCCTCAAATCTCATTCTTTAACAACTCAAACCCTTCCTCCAAATTTACACAACCATTTTCGCTCCGGCAAAGGAAATGTTTCATCTCCAATTCCGATTCCTTGCCGATCCAAACAAAGGAATCTCCGGCTACGCTGTGCTTCCACCGGAGTAAAAGCCAGCTTGTTGACCCCCGTCGAGAAGTCAACTTCCGTTAAAGTGGTCGTCACCGTGCTTGATGCGACCGAGGGCGGCCTCCTCAGCCACATCGGCATCAACCAGGGGCTCGACGGATTAACCGACTTGCTCGGCCGAAGCCTGCTCGTCGAGCTCGTGGCAGCAGAACTCGATGCTAGTAAGTCCAAATTCAAATTACTTTGTTAGGTTTTAGATTTTTTTTACTATGTTACATTTAAAAATTGAAGCACGGTCTTTCAAAATTTAATATGCCAAGATTAACTTTTTGTATCATTAATTTGTGATGGTTAGATGAAATAATGAAGATTTGTTCTTTTTGAAAATTTTGTAATGCCATGCATATGTTCTTCAAAAGGACCACGCACATCGACCAATCAAATCAATGTATTTCCAACGTTGTTTTACGTACTAAATTGCGTGGTTGCATCTGTCCTCTTGGAGATAGCAAAAGGATGATAATAATAAATTAACAATAATGGAAATAAAATATTCACCAGTTCTCCCCCAGTTAAGCCTTCTAATTTATGGAGTACATAATCAATTTAAATATTTTTTTTCATGTGATAAGTACTATTTTTGTAATAAAATATTAGCGGCTTGATTATTGTGTGTGATAAAGTTTTGATAAATATATTTATACAGATACATTTTCTTGATAATGATTTTATGTAAATGAACTATATAGAGTAGTAGTACTACTATTGTCGGTATCCTAAAATTATTGATGCACATTTTGTCATTTTTTTTCTTAAATTAGTGTACACTTATTTCTTTGTAAATTTTAGACATAATTTTCTTTCATCTATATTTTTACTTAATTTTTGCCATATTATCATTTATCAAAACTCATGCTACAACTTAATGAGGACCATAGTTCAGATTATGTTTAATTTACCACAAATAAAAGATTATGTGTTATACATGTATGGTAATAGGGAATCATTTTCAATCTTTCAATTATAAGTATCTAGCCTAGGGTAAAATCGCATGTACAGTATTTCGTTAGTACAGAATTTTACTGTAAATACAATAGTTTTGTACTTTCACTGCAAATGCTTACAAAAAAATGTTTTTGTAAGCGTAGGGTATAGCTATCGAGTTTTGATTTTGTGTACCTAGTCTTGTTAGTCTAAGTTTGCATTATTTATTTTATTTTGTATACTTAGTTTGTTTTAAATGTTTCAAAAATTGCTATTGACACTATTATTATACTCCATATAAATAATATGCAAATCAAAGGTTGGTTTATTTTTTAAAACTATAAAAAACGATTGATCGATCATTGGTTTTTTTTTTATGTTTATTGGGTCCGGTTTGTGGTGTAGTCAACGTATATTACTCAAACTTAATCATTTTGAATTTGGACAATCCAACCAGTAATCAATAACTTCTTTTTGTATTTACTATCAATTGTTAGAATTCTTTTCATCCAAAAGGACCACACATCGACCAATCAGATAAAAATAGAGTACCACTAAATCTAAATGCGTGGTTGCATTTTTTCTCTTGCAGATTGCAAACGGATAATAATAATAATAATATATAACGATAATGAGTGCTAAATTATGAAGACGATAGTAAAGTTCAATTTGATTGATGTCCCATCACCATTAATTAATTCACTTATAATTCCTTTTATTTTACCTTGGCTTCTTGGAAAAATTGAAGAAACTGGAGAGGAGAAGCTGAGACTGCAATCATATGCACGTAAAAGTGGGGATAATGAGAATGAGATCTACTACGAGTCCAGTTTCGAAATTCCAGATGATTTTGGAGAGATCGGTGCTGTTATACTTGAAAATGAACATCGTCAAGAAATGTTCGTTAAAAACATATCATTGGATGGATTCCCCTCTGGCTCCATCAATATATATTGTGATTCTTGGATTCATTCCAAATATGATGATCCTGAGAAGAGAGTCTTTTTTTCCAACACGGTAAATTTTACTTCAATTTAAATACAATAATTATGTTTGTTACTTTGACATGAAATCACACTAATTTACATATATATAGTCATACTTGCCATCCCAAACTCCAGGTGGGCTGACAAGATTGAGGGAGAAAGAGCTCGTAGCTCTTCGAGGAGATGGCGAAGGAGAGCGCAAGATCTCGGATAGGATCTATGATTATGACGTCTACAACGACCTCGGCGACCCAGACAACGACGAGGATTTGGCCCGCCCTGTTCTTGGCGGGCCTGACCATCCCTATCCTCGTCGCTGCAGGACTGGCCGCCCAAGAACTAAGAAAGGTAAATAAGCTCCATTAAAATGTTAAGATATTCACATGTGAATTGTACATACCGAAAATAATACTCCCTCTGTTCTCTAAAAATATGTGCACTTTTCATTTTCGTCCGTCTCATAAAAATATGAGCATTTTCATTTATGAAAAGTTATCCCAATTTATTACTCTTATACAACAAGTAATTTACAACTTATACCACCATTAAAACAGTAGTAATAATATGGATCTCACTATCCACTAACACTACTTTAACTATCTTTTCTCATTCTCTCTCTTACTTTACCAATTTTGTCTTAATTCACGTGTCATATCATATGCTCATATTTTTATGGGACGGAGGGAGTGAAATAAAAAGTGATCACCTAGTGAGTCAATACTCAGCTCACTAATTGATTTTAAGATATAATCTCACTAGGGGTTGATTGGTCTATCCCTTATCCTGGACATACACAGATCCATTATCGGAATCTAAGCCCTCTGCGATGTATGTTCCACGAGACGAAGCATTCTCCAAAGTGAAGCAAGAGACCTTTCAAGGAAAAGCTATCTATTCAGTGGTGAATGGGCTGGTGCCATTGCTCAAGTCAGTTGCAGTCGACCCCGACCAAGGATTTCCATATTTTTCAGCTATAGACGGTTTGTTCAACGAAGGGGTCCTACTTCCGGATATTCCGACCACTGGATTCCTCGACAACATTATACCTAGGCTTATCAGAGCAATCACTAGCACCGGCAACACCATCTTGCGCTTTGAGACTCCTGAGTTCATTGACAGTATGTACATTTCTTGAACATGCATGAATATGATTGGACAATCCTAACATTTGTACTGTTGTTGCAGGAGACAAACTTGCGTGGTTTAGGGATACAGAATTCGCTCGACAGACTCTAGCAGGAATCAATCCATGTGCCATACAGTTGGTCACCGAATGGCCCTTGAAGAGTAAGCTTGATCCTGATGTGTATGGACCGGCGGAGTCAGAAATCAGCAGGGAACTCGTGGAACAAGATATTCGAGGATTCTGTACACTTGAGGAGGCAATTGAACAGAAGAAGCTTTTCGTCCTAGATTACCATGATTTGCTTTTGCCTTATGTTGGAAGAGTGAGAGAGCTCAAGGAGACCACCCTTTATGGATCGAGGACATTGTTTTTCTTGATGCCATCGGGTACGTTAAGGCCCATCGCGATCGAGCTAACCCGACCAAAGATAGGCGACAAGCCCCATTGGAATAAAGTATTTGTTCCAAGTTGGGAACCTACAGGCGTTTGGTTGTGGAGACTGGCTAAATCCCACGTCCTCGCTCACGACTCTGGTTATCATCAGTTGATCGGTCATTGGTATGTCAAACTCAAACTCTCTAAATTCGTCATAAAAGGAGTAGTCTGTGAGACTCAGTCTCTCTTTACACGAATATGGGATATTTGTTTACTTCATTTGCCAACCCATGAGTCATATAGTGATCCAAATTCGCCTTTTATGATGTAAGATATTTATTTGCTTCATTTGTCGGCATACTTGACAGTAACAAACTATATTTTCCAGGCTAAGGACTCATTGTTGCGTCGAGCCATACATCATTGCGACACACAGGCAACTAAGCGCAATGCACCCGATTTATCGATTGTTGCATCCCCATCTACGATACACAATGGAGATCAATGCATTAGCTCGTCAGGCACTCATAAACGCTGATGGGATCATCGAGACTTCTTTCTCCCCCGGAAAGTACTCCATGGAGCTGAGCTCAGTTGCTTACGATCTTCTCTGGCAATTTGACCTACAAGCACTGCCAGCAGAGTTGATTAGCAGGTAGTTAGTTATACGGTCAAATTCTGATCAATGTTATAAAAATTTAAAAACACATTAATATAATTAAATAATCAAGTTTCAATTTTTCTCAATTGTCTTGTCTGACTTGTTGGACAGAGGAATGGCAGTGGAGGATCCAAGTGCACCTCACGGCCTGAAGCTGGTGATCGAGGATTACCCTTACGCGAACGACGGTTTGCTTATATGGGATGCCATCAAACAGTGGGTCACAGACTACGTCCGACACTACTATCTTGAACCAAGCCTCATACAATCCGACAGCGAGCTACAAGCATGGTGGACAGAGATAAGAATGGTAGGGCATGGCGACAAGAAGGACGAGCCATGGTGGCCGGACCTCAAAACACCAGACGATCTTATCGGTATCCTGACAACCATTATATGGACAGCTTCGGCCCACCATGCAGCCGTGAACTTTGGGCAGTTCGATTACGGAGCATACTTTCCGAACAGGCCAACCATTGCCCGTGTGGCAATGCCAACTGAAGAACCGAGCTTGGAAGAAAAGAAGAAGTTTCTAGAAAGGCCGGAGGCGTTTCTTCTGCAGTCTTTCCCCACACAACTTCAAGCAATAAAAGTTATGATCGTTTTAGATATTCTTTCGAACCATTCGCCTGATGAAGAATACATCGGGGGTCAACTCCGGCTTTACTGGGAAGATAATAAAGTGATAAAAGCAGCGTTTGAACGATTTCAAGGGAAGTTGATGGAGATTGAAGGGATCATTGACGCTAGAAATGCGGATTTGAGTTGCAAGAACAGGTCCGGAGCGGGTGTGGTGCCGTATGAGCTTTTGAAGCCATTTTCTGGGCCTGGTGTTACAGGGAAGGGTGTGCCAAATAGCACCTCCATTTAGTCGTTTGTATGTATGTGAAACTGATTAATTATGTGATCATGATTTAGCTAGTTTAATAAAAGGGGCAATTCAGTCCATTCCGCACCTTTTGAAATATGAACGGCAAATAATGAAGTTTCAATATTTCGCTACTATCCCGTAATATGAAAATCGAAAATTGATGAGGAAAAATCGAGGTGGTGTTGAAAATAAAACGATGTTGTTTTGTTTGTCACTGTTAGAAAATACAATGCGGAAAATAAAAGACTATTGCAGAAAGTAAAAGACGGAGAGAACTTTAAAGACTACATTGTGAATGCCTTGAATTTTTTATCTCAATGGTTACACAACTTTTATATGCTCTAATTTTAGCTATACATGGAAAATATATTCTAATTATACTAATATCCTTTGTATTTGATTTTCCATAATCTTTAATTGTTTTCCTTCTTTATTCTTGCCATAACTTCATCACTTGTCTTCTTGTTCTCCAATTAATTGATTTCCTTATTCTAACACTCCTCCTCAAGTTAAGTATCGAGTTTTTCGACACTTAACTTGCACGATCTTTAGTTTGATAAATAGTTTATACTCGTATTTAAAAGTTCTTCAATTTCCATTGACAGTTTATGCTCGTATCATAGAGCTTCTTCAATTCATCATTGATAATTTATACTCGTATCAAAGAGTTATTGAAAGTTTAGACTCGTTTCAAGGAGCTTTTCATTCATCTTTGAAAGTTTTAACTCGTTTCAAGGAGTTCTTTAATTTTTCTTCAATTTTTGTTGACGGTTTTAACTCATGTCAATGAGCCAATCTAGACATTTTTAACTCGTGTCCGGGAACTTGTCTAAACAGTTTTTACTCATATTTAGGAGCTATCTTAGATAGTTTTAGCTCGTATCCAGGAGTCATCTTAGATAGTTTTAACTCATATCTAGGAGCCATCTTAGACAGTTTTGACTCTTGTCGAGAAGCTAATTCAGACAGTTTTGACTATTGTCAAGGAGCTAATCTAGACAGTTTTTGCTCGTGTCTAGGAGCCACTTTATTTTTTTTCTGACTGACAATTTTTACTCGTGTCGAGGAGCTCATTCACCTTTTTTACTGATAGTTTTTACGAGTTTCGAGGAGTTCATTCACCTTTCTGACTGACAGTTTTTACTCGTGTCGAGGAGCTCATTTACCTTTCTGAATTTTGTCTTCTTGGCGACAACCTGTTCAGCGACGCCTATTCCGACGAGTAATCGTCGAACTCTGTGGAGCCTCTCTGCTCCATAGGTCCTTCTTCTCCGGCTAATATTCTTTCTTGATTACACCTCAAGATTCTTTGCTGCTTACTTAATTGGCTATGGATGTAGGTTCAATAGCTCCCCATTCAATTCTGTATCAACCACAATGCGACTCTCGACCTTTCTTCTTCCTTGTTCCTCCGTCATTGACGGACGGACGTTCTTTTGTGCTGCGTTTTCTCAGTCTTCTTCCAGTTTTTATGCCGATCCCTTGCCTTCTCACTGTGGGTAAAATCATCCGACAATGGTGGTGTTCTTCTTCTCTTTCGGATGATATACTGATTAAAGACTTCATTTTTGGATCTGCTCCAGATATAAGGTAAGCTTTTGTGTTGTACACTTGCACTTCCGACATTAGAGACTGCTTTCTCGGCTCCCTTTCTGGAAGCCTTGGCTTCTCCTTCTCCGATCCTGCTCAGAATGCATCATTGCTTTATCAGCTCCCTTTGCATCTCCGAGATTCATTCCAGCCTCCAGGCGTGTGGGTTCGTCATCTGTAGGTTTCTCGCCCTCTCATCAGATCTTTGGCCTTCTTGGCCAACATAGATTTGGAGTCTATAAATTTGGAGAGAGATTGTTCGGTCGGATACTTCCTCTCCCCCTCGACCGTACAAACCAGGGACTCATCTATTTTCGACTGCTCCATTAGTGACCACCTGGCCGGACAGTTTGTGGACAACTATTCTTGGCGGCGACATCTCTAGACAACTCACAGAGCTTCCTTTTCTTCCCAATGACATCACGGCTCCACTAATGTCGGCAAAGAGCTTTCTTAAATATGGTTGGTATTTAGATCTTGGGGGTGGTTTTTGATTTGGTGTGTTGTTGGTTAGGTGGATTTGAGAAGGATTTAGGTGAAATTCTTGTTGCAGACACGAACATCTTTGAAGGATATTTGAGATAGTTTTGATTTTATTTGGCTGGTAGGATATTTGATAAAAGTAGGCTGAGTAACAAATTGTCGACGGTTATGAATTGGAAACACTGCTCTTATGGGAAGGATATGGCTAGGCTGTTTTTTTTGACAAACTAACGAAGGATCGTTAGCTGCTCTGATACCATGTTAGAAAATACAATGCGGAAAATAAAATACTATTGCAGAAAGTAAAAGACGGGGAGAACTTTAAAGACTACATTGTGAATAACTTGAATTTTTTATCTCAATGGTTACACAACCTTTTATCGGCTCTAATTCTAGCTATACATGAAAAATATATTCTAATTATACTAATATCCTTTGTTTTTGATTTTTCATAATCTTTAATTGTTTTCCTTCTTTATTCTTGACATAACTTCATCCATTGCCTTCTTGTTCTCCAATTAATTGATTTTCTTATTCCAACAGTCACATCATCTTGATTTTGCCAGTTTAATAGAAGTTATTGCGTCTAAAATCACGAAATTTCGTCAGATTTTAGTCGGTCTCACATCTTTCAAAATCTAAATAACAACATTGTAGTCATATTATCTGGTTGATTCTGCTACATCAGTTTTCAATATTGACTTCATGGGACAATTGCAAAAACTGAAATTTAATAGTAATAATTTATAATTCAGATATTTTATAAAACTGTGTAATTCTAGCGGCAATTATCCAATAGAATAATTAATAAAAATACATACACGTTAATTTGAGTATGAAATGAAAAAATCGAAAGAAAAAAAATTTGCAACTGCAGAGGCGTTCGAGCATCGCCTAATCGCACAACGGCCGCGTGCACTAGAATAGTCACAAGACTCACAACGCATCATTTGTAGCGGCAATTATCTGCTAGAATTCATATTCACATCGGACAATGCCCCTGTCACATTGGGGGCCAACAATTTCTTTGATTTCCACATTTATTATTGTCTTGTTCTATCTTTCCATCTCCGAGGGGCAAGGGCAATTCAAATATAAATCGAATGGTTGATTATTCAAGTCTTGACAATTCTTCTTTGATTTGATCATTAGTAATCTCTCGGTCTCAATTAAGTTAAGTCGTATTTCTTTTCGTAGCGTCCCAACTAAGCTGAGTTATTTTTTTATATATAAAAATACAAAATATCTAATTATAATTATTTCTCTTATTTTATTTTTCTCTCCTATTTTACTTTATCTTCATTTAACTAATTCAACACAATTTCTTAATCTACAAACTCAATTCAATTGGGACGAATGGAGTACTATTTATTTATTTCTACTGTTATGTACAGTTTACTTAGAGTGTCCACAGAGGGGACGTCGCAGCGGCCCACTGCTAGGACGAGGGGGGGGGGGGGGGGGGCGCAACCGCGCACGTGGAGGGGGGGGGGGGGGGGGGGGGGGCAACCGCGCACGTGGAAGGGGTGGGGGGATTGTTCCTCAGCGGCGCCGGCCTGTTAAATTTTTTTATTTTTTATTTTCTTAATTCTTTTCTATAAAACATTTTAAAATTAATGATGTTTTTTTTCTAATTATTTTTTTCCGATAATTTTTATTCCAATCTAATTAAAATATACCAATAATTGATTAAATAATGTGATTTGTGGTTGTGACGTGGTTGTGGCGTGACTGTTATTGGACTGGACAAGTTTTTGTGAATGTGGAAGTGTTTTTATGGCTGTGGTGGCTGCACCGCACCACTATGGACACTCTTAGAGTCTTTGACACTTATTATAGCTCTACTTCTGATATGCATAAATTAAATAACTTATTATTGACAATTCTTTCTTTTATTTCAATCTATGATTTTGAAGTTTCACTAAACTAGAAAGGGTGACTTGGTCAGTGGTCTAGGTCCATTAGTTTTCTATCTAATTCCGAATCTTGACACTTGTAGATCTCATATTATAGAAAGACCAAGACCTTAGGTCAACCGAGTGACGTTCGTTCCATTCTTTGGCCTTGCCGTTAAGTGAAATTATTTGTATTCCCTCTGGCACCAAGTTACCTAATACATTTTTTATGCACGAGATATATTTAAAAAATAAATAGAGAAAATAAAGTAATAAAAAGAAAGAAAGGGTAAATTAGGAGAGAGAATAAAGTTTTTGTAAAATGAAAATAGTGCAAGTAGCTTAGGACAACCCGAAATGGAATACGAAGTAAATAGCTTGAGACGGATGGAATATCAAATTCGATATAGAGTGTGATTCCAACTCTTTCGATAATTCTTCGATTATAAAGAATTCTGAACAGTAACTAGATAACAGAACTCATGACGTCGGATACAGCGAAAAAGGTCATCCTCAACCTCAGAAGACAAGGCAATGTGGCAGCCTTCACTAGAAACGAATAGCAGAAGAACATGCGTGAACTCCAAGTATAATGGAGTTTTTCGGCCATTATGGATTCAGTGGAGTCGGTCGACCCATGACTCCACTTAGATTTGCAATTGATTTCAAATATTTGGGGTTATCTTGTTATGTCATTCAGGTATTGAGTCTTGACATTTATTTTTGCACCTCATTACTATATTCGTTATACTAATCATATATATTTAAAGAAAAGTATTACTCATTCCGTCTCACCATAGTTAATTTTGGTTTACTTTTTGTCATCTCATTTTAGTTGAGTCAGTAAATAATAATATCAACAATTTTTTTTTTTACTTTAATCTTTTAACTCTATGTTCAATTATATATTTTTTCTTGAAAAGGTGTACCATTTTAATTTTTACCTAATAAAAGGTGTTAAGTATAGTTTATATTATTACATTTATCTTATTACTTTTACTAGCCATCGAATCGGGATAGAAAGGTCCCCACTCGATGGAAAAATAAGTAACTCATTATAAAGCAATCATACACCATCGTCCTTGAGCTGCAATGGCGCCGCCTTGAGCTTGCATCCTTCCGGTGTCGTGGCAAGTATATGTACATATAATTTTAAGCAAATAGTTGACCCGAATGGATTCAGCCAGAAAACTCTAACCGAGGAATACATTATCATGTATTGGGCTGAATTTAAGGTAAACTTGTGCACTATATATTTTTTTCCTATCTCTATCTCTCTTTCTCTCCTCTTTTAATAAGATTACTTACAATCTTTAATATCTTATTTTGTAGTTTAAATTTGATTGTCATTTTGTGTTAATTTGTAGAAATCTACTAACTGTGAGGCTTATGATCAAGACGAGTGCAAGAAGGCCTTTATTAGCAAGTGTAAACTTAGATACGAGGATTTCATCAGCTACTATAAAAAGAAGACGAAGAAACCTTCTTTTTACACAGATGCCCAATGGGCGAATTACCAAAAAGGCTGGAATTTACCCGAGAGCATTGAAGCTTCCGAGAGGTGCTCGGAAAATCGTAAACAAGGGCTTGAGACTGTGCCCGGCACACATAGTAATGGACGTAAATCATTTGCGGAGACAACAGAAATGGTAAAAATTATAGTATTTCATTAGTTTGATTTGTTTGTTGTTTTTAAATGCTTTTACACTGTCTTAATGTTGAAAATTGTTTTCAGGCCAAAGAAAATAATGGAAAACTTCCTCAATTTATGGAATTCTTTCTAAAGACCCACAAGCTAAGGAACGGTGGTGATTCACAAGGCCACTTGTGTTCGCAACGTGCTCAACAAATTGTAGTAAGTCTTTTCACATGTTTGGCTTGATTTATGGAAATGTCTTGATTTCTTGCACACTATCTCTTATTTTTTTTATTCAACATCTGGAGTTTAAGGATGAGAGAAAAGGTCAGCATCTTATAAGTTTAACAAATACAACCTGTGTTGGTAGGAATTACAAGAGTTTAAATGCATTATCATCGTTTTGCTCAATCTGTTGGATGTTTATTCAATTGAATTATGAAAATTATAGTTTCTTGTGTTGGTTGGGTCATATAACACATGTGTTGTGCTTGGCTGCTTGCACAGACTTTGGTTCTTAGTAGCAAATCATCTACCAAATAGATTAAGATGTTTGAACCATTGGCTAAGTTTATTCAATTAACTGAAAAATTATTTTGACAGTGAAAATGCAAAATTCATATTTCAGACTCTTGGCTTATAAAATGCTAAATTATAGTAGCAATGGGTATAACTTGATATCAATCTCTGTGAGTCTGCGTATTACTAGTAAAAGCTGAAGCACAGAGGAACTAGAAACTCACTTTCAGCAATGCATCACTGCTAGTCATAGAAACTACGAGATTGGATTGGTGTTGAATCATGGTCTATTCATTCTGAGTTTAAGCAGATCTGATTTTTGATCTGATAAATCATATTCATTCTGAATTTGAAGCTTTATAATGTTCTACAAAATGGTCTGATTGGCTTTATTTACTGTTTTCCTATGAAGTTTAATTGATATTCTATGATGGTTTGTTGCTTGTGAGGTTCTCTCCTTTGTTGTTACGCATTTTAAATGTTTTTCGTGTTTGTTTAATGGAAGGATGACGTTATGGCACGGGCTGAAGAACTACAAGCTGAAGGAATAAAGAACTCGGATTATGAAGCCATCTTCTTGGAGCTTTTTGGGAAGGTGAAGAAGAGAAAACAAATTTCTAGCTCAGGGCAAGCAACAAGCATATCCTTCCCATTGGCCACTTACTCATCTGTGGGTCTACCTCCGTCAATGCTAGCTGGATCGATGAAATAGTCGAGCAACGAGTTAAAGAACACAGCGATCAAATGCAGCTGCAACTTGAAAAAGTGCAAGCCGATTCAGATCGGAAAATTGCATTGGTGCGTGAGGAAGCGGCCAAGAGGGAGCAACAAATGCGAGAGGAAGCGGCTAGGAGGGAGCAACAGATGGAAGATCGAATGATGCTCCTTTCTAGTGAAAAATGGGACAAATGAAAAATGTGTAGTTTAGTGTTACTTTGTAAGACAATCTTATCTTTATATATTTTTGTTAAACAATCTATCTTTTATATGTTATTTAAGGTTGGTTTAGTTTTTAATATCTGATCATTTTAAATTTTTATAAATAATTAAAAATAATATATATTTAAAAATAATTTATATATATATATATATATATAGAGTTGTGATCAATGTCGAACCAATTTTAAAGACCGAACTAGAGACCAAATCTGGGCCATTAGATCTAGGTTTTTTATGAGGTGTGTTGTTGTGTAAATTTTTCGGTCTTCATTACAAGCACATTTTACTTCATTGTATAGGTTTATTACTTCATTCCATACGTAATACCTTGAAACTACAACATGTTTTTACTTTCTTCCAGTAGGTTTTGAAATTATTCAACATATGTTTCATTTGAATTCATTGACCTGAGTTTTTACTTTATTTACATTAAAAAATACTCCCACCGTCCCGCACTACTCGCACTTATTTCCTTTTTGGGCGTCCCAAGTTACTTGCACTCTTTCCATTTTTAGTAAAAAATTTCACCTACAGCCGTCATTTTTGACTTTCCTATACACTCATTCATTAATCTCCGAGCCGAAAAGGAAATGAGCGAGTAGCCCGGGACGGAGGGAGTACAATTTAGTCAAGTGCATTTATTACTTCATTCAGAAACGTTATTACTTCATTGGATAAGGTTTTTACTTCATTCCAGTAGGACTTCAAATGCTTCTACACATACTTCATTCCAATAATTTATTACATCATTCCATGTGTTTATTACACCATATCAGCGTTGTGGCGGTGGTGATAGATATTGTAGAGAGAAAGAACGGCACGCGACGGCGAAACCGCATTTACGTACTGGAATGAAGTAATAATCCTACTTGAATGAATTAAAAACCTACTGGAATGAATTAAAAACCTATTGGAATGAAGTTAAATCTTCGTAACATGTTAGTATCACTTATTTACCTTGGGATGAATTAAAATAGGCTCGTGATGAAGGCGGAAATAATTGATAAATTTGTGTCTCTCATCCATAAAAAACTAGATCTAAAAACCCTAATTTGGTATGGTTCGGTGGTTCGGTCTTTAAGAGTGGATTTGTGAATAATTCAGAATAATCTATTCCGAGCACATGAACGTGGTCGTGAACTTGCTCGAATAGAGGCTATGCTCGCTGAATCCACACCTCACCTTTCGAAAATACCGCTCACCAATTGGTGCTTGCCATATTCCGACCACATGTAGGTGCTCGCCAACCTGCCGCTTGGTATCCGTGTTTAGTTGACCAAATCACCTAGCACCAACAAGCACTCGGGGAAAAATGCTGACGAAGCATATACCGACCACCTAAAGTGGTCGGAATGTGCTCGGGAAAGGGTGATATGCCGAGCATTTTCCCCTTTATGCCGACCATTTTGGTGTTCGGTAAACACCTCCTTTTTTTTGTAGTTGGCGCCTTTCTCTTCTATCTTTCTACTGACTACTTGTGTTCCCACATTGAATTTGTTCTCAAAACATACCTGACCACTTTGACTGCAGCCTCAAACTCCGATCCATGGCGCTCCTCTCCACCCGGAGACTTTGCTCTCGGCTTCCAACCGCTTCAAGGCAATGATAATCTCTACATACTCTCCATCTGGTTCGACAAAATCCCAACAAAACCATCGCCTGGTTTGAAAGAAGCAGCTACCCGGTGCCGCGTGGCTCAACGCTGCGCCTCGCGGCCTCGTCCTCAATGATCCGCAAGGCCGCCTTCTCTACAACACCAGCACCGGAGGTCAAGTCGATCATGCCACCTTCAACGATACCGGAAACTTGGCTCTACGGCGGAGAAATTCCTCTATCCTATGGGAGAGTTTCAGGCATCCAACCGACACAATATTGCCCACTCAGACTATTGAGTTCGATGAAACACTCGTTTCCCGGAGAAGTGAGGCTAATTTTTCCATGGCGAGATTCTACGCCACCGTCAACCATGAAGGAGATTTCTTCTTCTACACCAAGAGCGTGCCCTCGAATTCGGAATACGATGTTAAGTACTATTGTAGCTATGACTTGTATTCTTCTCCCAACGCTTCCGAGGCTGCGATCCGTGTTGTGTTCAGCAGCGAAGCTTTGATTTCTGTCGTGAGGAGGAACGGGCAGGTACAAGTTATTAGCCCGAGTTCGATTCTACCGTCTTCCGATAATTACCACAGGGCGACTCTCGATTGGGAAGGTGTTTTCACACAGTATTATCACCCCAAGAACTTTGGGAATAGCCCTGGCTGGCAAGTTGCAAAGTCGTGGCCAGATGACATCTGCATCTACGTCCTCGGAGAAACAGGTTTTCGTCATCTAATAATATGTAGGGACAATAATAATGTGAATATATATGATATAGATTCGTAATATTAACTACATTTAGTATCTACATGCCTGTGAATATGATACATGATCGGTATACAGTGGGAGACAGAAAATAATATTGACAGGGACTATGTTTACATCTTGCTTAAATCTATATTTTTAGATGTCTGTACAGGCTCTCAATCAGAGAAATCTAGGAAATCCATTTATATTATTTTACTCCACTTAACAAGACCTTCTGCCATGGACTTATTCTGAATTACTAACTAATTCAACTTCAATTTTAATTACTAGTAATTATATAAATCTCAATATCTTAGCCTAGTTCATATATCTTTGCAACAGGCAGCGGGGCGTGTGGCTATAATAGTGCGTGCGAAATGCAAAACGGGAGGCCCGTCTGCACATGCCCATCGGAGTTTTCACTGGTTGATCCCCTTGATCGAAATGGCGACTGCAAGCCTAACTTCCCGCAGATTTGCAGAGGTGGTGAAAATGGTTCTGTGCCACAAGACAATGAGTACCGCTTGGAGATGATAAGTGACATCGATTGGCCTTTGAATGACTACCAAAAAATCAGTCCGTGCAGTGTAGAGGAATGCCAAAGGGCTTGTCTGGATGATTGTCTCGGTGGTGCTGCCATACACAGAGTTAACACCTGCTGGAAGAAGAAGCTGCCGCTATCCAATGGCAAAGTCCAAAAAGACTCCCAAGGTATTAAGGCGTTTCTCAAGCTGGGGAAGAAGAAGGATATTACTACTCCTTCACTCAATCTGGGACCAAGAAGAGACCACCGGCAAAACGTTGTGATATCAGTGCTCTTAGGCAGCTCAGCCTTCATCAATTTCTTATTTATTACAGAACGTGTCTCCCCTCATCAAAAACAGCAAAACCCCTCAATCCTGTCCGAGACCCTTCGTCGTCTTCGAACCTACGCTGCTTCACTTACAAAGAGCTCGAGCTGGCCACAGATGGGTTCAAAGAAGAGCTAGGAAGGGGCTCTTTTGGAATTGTCTACAAAGGGGAGATTCCACTCGGTTCCCAAAACATAGTTGCTGTGAAGAAGCTAGACAGAATGTTTCAAGATTCCGAGAAAGAGTTCAAGACAAGAAGTGAACGTCATCGGCCAGACTCACCACATGAATCTTGTGATCATGGTCGGGTTCTGCGAGGAGGGGCCTCACCGTTTGCTTGTATACGAGTACATGAGCAATGGGACACTAGCGGGCTTTCTGTTCGGCCATCTGCGGCCAAGCTGGAGCCTACGGGCACAGATCGCAAAGGGGCTGGCGTACTTGCACGAGGAGTGCAGCACCCAAATCATCCACTGCGATATAAAGCCTCACAATAAAAAAAAATAAAGAAACTAAGTTATTAAAATATTGCTAGTTAAAATAGTCGTAGTTCAAAATGAAAAAATACGCCTATTTTTCATAGAAAAAATCGGTACTCCTATATTTGATGCCTAATAAACAAAATAAAAGTGAGCCAACGGAATACTTGCGTGTCACATCATAATTGGTGAGAAGTTTCTCGAAGCCTTTGGAAATCTTGATACGTTCTTCTCCATAGTAGTATATAAAGCACCTCAGTTTTTCCCCATGCTTGTTGAACTTACGCTACGAATATTATTTCGTGTCAGTTTTATTGCCATTCATTCTTCTTCAGGTGTGCTACATTGTGCCTCTTAATTCTTACCTTTACTTTTGTTTAATCTAACTTTGTGCGCCGTCTTTTGATTGACTGGATTTTCCCTCTGAAAATTGAAGCACTCCCACCTTTTTCTCTTCATTTTGGTATTGCTTTTCCTCCATTTTATTGTAATTCGTTGTATAAAGATAGTGTGATTATAGATCTGATCAAAATAAAAGCCTGGGCGGTAGTCTCGGGGATTTAATTGCGGATTAATGTGAATTTTATTAATATTGATTTTTTCTGTATGGTTGAATCGAGAATGATCTTGTGTTGATATAATGTGTTTTGATTTAATGTGATTTTTGCAATGTGGGGAAGTGAGTTGTAAGATCTGTCCACTGTTATAGTTTGTCATCGAATGCAGTCTTAGATTTCATTTTGCACGCTGCAAGTCATGATTTTTATGGTTGATTTTTTGTGCAGGTTCTTGTACTTTGTGTTCCTATTGATGATGCTATAATTAATTGCCTAAATGTGTGATTTGATTTGTTTCAAGAGCATAATCGTTTTGTTTAATCCACATTCATTGTCTGGCTAGATTATGCTTGGTTTCTTTTTAATTTTGCGTCTTTGTGAATTTTAGCAATTGGAGATCATTGCATATGAATCAGTTAAAATTTATGCCATTTTATGATTTAAAAAAAAAACTGTTCTATCATTGTTTGTATGATAGCGTTGCGTCTCCTTTAAAGTTGCATTCACGTGGCTGTTCTACATTTTCATTGTGCAACAAATTGCTGGTGAAATGCATGTTTGGATTGGTATTGTGGCTAATGAAACTTAGCAAAGTGGAAGTTTAGAAAGTTTTTCTGGGAAAGAATGTAAAATTTCTCGTTTATTCGGCTAAACGAAACCCAACAGGAGCAGCCCATAAGAGAATGACTGTTTGAAGTCAGCCAGAGAGCTTAAGTGACATGCTGTGTCCAATCTTTGCTTGTGTTATCTACATGAACTTCTTGCATTCCTCTCTTGTTTGAAAGTTGTGTTTCCTTAATACAAGTTAGATTGATAGAATGAAAATGTTTTTATGGTGTTATTTGCTAGGAGTATTATTATTCAGCATTACTGGTTGATGCCTTCTACTGACCCCTGAACCTTGCTTGATCTTGGTGTCCTTTTTTTGTAGGTCAGCCTTTCATCCCGTCTTAAGTATTTTTTCTAATTGGACTGGTGAATGGCTGAGGTATGTCTTATTTGTAAATTGTAATTATGATCGACTAAAATGGACAGCTGTGAAATGGTTTTGTAAGCTTACAACTTTGTAAACATGCAGGATGGTTGCAAGGTCTCTTTGAATGTCTATGACCTAAGCCAAGGCTTGGCTAGACAACTTTCTACGGCTTTTTTGGGGAAGCCTATTGAAGCCATATGGTAAGACGGTTACAATCTCAATCAAAATGATCGTTGAATGTGGATGCATTGATGTTTCTTGTTGCTATAATTGTTTTTTTGGTGATTTTTCAGGCATACTGGAGTTGTTGTATACGGTCGTGAATACTATTTTGGAGGTGGCATAGAAAGTGCTCCTGCTGGAACAACTCCATATGGGACACCCATTCGCACAATCGATCTTGGCGCGACACATGTATCTAAGGAAGTATTTGAGGAGTACTTGGACAAGATTGGTCCACGCTACACAGCTGAAACTTACAATTTGCTGGCTCATAACTGTAACAATTTTAGTAATGAGGTTGCTGAGTTCCTTGTCGGTGCTTCAATACCAGATTACATTTTGAATCTCCCGAATGAAGTTATGAGTAGCCCCATGGCCCCTCTCATATGTAAGTCGCTCCTCTATGTTGATCTGATCATCTGTCCTTTTTTGTTCCCTTATTAGAAATTTGACTCTCATCAGAAAAGCTTTTAGATATATTGTATTATTAGGTTCCTGTGGAATCGTGTGAGGTCAAATTGAAGGAAGAAAAAGGCTTAAAGAAAATAACTGCGGCATAATGTTCTAAATCTGTTTGCTGTGCAGTGCCAATGATACAGAATCTAGAGAACACTTTGAGGGCTGGTGCAGTTCCCCAAGCTCCTCAGTTCAGGCCTTCTGCGCTTGCTAGTTCAAATCAGGTGACAGCTGCTGCTTCAAAGCTGGCTAATGGTGCCACCAACCAATCGCCTAATACAAAAGATGAGGGTGCTGATACAGAACAGACGAAGACCAAAACAGTGTCCTCTTCTAGCGGTGCAGGAGATGCTGTTGCTGGAGATCCCCTCGGAGATGCTCGGAGTAAAGTCCAAGAGGAGATCAGCAGTGAGTTTGCTGCAATCATGGCCACTGGGACGTTGCGTGCAAGTGAGGCTGCCGCTCTAGCAACTAGGAGAGTGATGCAGAGACATGGCCATATGTCTACGGCACAGAGCTGAAGATAGAATACACTATTATTTCCCATATGGACTTGGTCACAATGTAATTTCTTAGATTTACAAGGGTGACATTACTATCTTTTTTATTTTCCAGGTTGGATGGTATTTTACTATGGTATCTTCACTTAAATGATCTCTGTCTCTCATTCTCAACTTTGAAAATCAAAAAATTGTGTTCAGCAATAACATGGCAGCTCTGTTGAGTTATAACAAGACAAATAACGTAAAAGCGATTCTTCTTTTTCTTTTGTATTTCAATTGAACGAAATAACTCTATATAGTACATATATCCACTTTAATCTTCGTATGAATACACTCTGCAGCGAAAAATCTAATTAGCTGCTTCTGAAAGGCGATTGTCAACATCTGTTGTTGTATTTCCAGTCTCCAATTCAAGATGGGCTTCCCTAGTTGTTGAAAAAGCATCTGAGGGGAAATTAAGACCTGTGAAACCAATCATCACTGCAACAGCTCCGACGTAATCCATCGGATGGGGCACATTCCCAATCAATGAATCCACAATGGTCGCTAAAGGTACCTGAATGGAAAGACCCGCAGTTGCCACAGTGGTCGATGTAAGAAGCACAGCCTTGGCCCATAGATAGTCACTCAACACATTATCCAGTAAACCTGAATGTGGAAGATTGATGCTTAGAAATTGATATATGTAGAGAGGTAATACTTTCATCACAAGTACAGAGATCAAAAGAAGGTAAATTAGAACAAAACTACTTGATTTTTACTCCTTTTACATCAAAAGCAGAGAGGATAGAATATTTATGTACAAGAGCTATTTATCATTCATCAAAGCATGTGATTGTTCTACCATCATTGTCAAGAATAAGGATGCAAACACAGATAGAAAAGTGGCAATGAGAAAAGGTTTAGTTTAGCAATGGATGACCTCAGAATTTCAACTACATGCTTGAACATCGATATTATTATACCTTTGCCAACGATTAGACCAAATTGCTTCCCAGTGAGAGTGTTGAGAAGCCCGAGCTTCGAAGACTCTAGAATGAGAGCCACAGGAAAGAAAAACAAGAGGTTGAACAAGCCCAGGAATCCAAGAAACTGTGCCATACTAACACTGCCTTGAGCTTTATCGTCTTCATCAGGCAATTTTTGGCGAATAAGTGTTATATAAGCCGCATAAAATGCTGCAGATAAAAGAGAGAGAACATCTCCCAGTGCAGGATTTGAGGCAACCTCATTCGATCCTGATCCCGAGTCTCCGAGGCTGACAATGATCACTCCCCCCATACAAAGCAGAACACTTATCAGCTTCAGCCAAGTGAACTTCTCTCCCAAAAATACAAGAGCAACTACAAATGTAAACAGACTGGATGCACTGCTCAGGATGGTATTTGACTATACACCAAAAGAGAAATCAAAATGTCACATTAAGCATAAATCATTAATCAACCTGTGAGATATACACAAAATAAGAATGGATCAAAGTCTTACAGTAACTGTAGTGTATTTAAGGGAAAGGTTAAATGTGAGCTGTGCCATAAACCAAATGGGGCAGATCAAGATGCTGACTTTAGCAACTCTCCAACGCGTCCAACGTCCTTTCCCATCCAACCCTAAATCGGGCTCATCCCTGACTACTCCTACTTCACCATGATCTGCAGCCTCTTGTTGAGCAAGAGCAACTACCCCCGAATTCAATTCATTCGATATCTCGTTAGTGTGGAGAAGAATAGCCTCTTCTGAAAGCTTAGAGTCTTGCAATGAAGCATCATTTTTTCTATTTAACCAAAAGAAAATGCTTCCATACCTATCCTCCAAATACCTTCCAATTTCTACTAAGGGTATATACACAACGAACAATGAATTGCAAATGTAGGTTACCAGAAAGGGGGAAACGCCCTCATCTACAACTGACTGTACAACGAAACTAGCTGCGATCCAAATTGTTGCAACTGCAAATATGTAAACCAACCCTAAAACCCATCTCCATACTTGGTCTCTCATCTCCCCAATCTTTTCTCAAAACCTCAGATTCTGTGAATATCTGTTTCTCTATTGATTTTGGTTTAGAAATATCTATCCAATCCCAATAAAAAAAATGTTATCTTTTTGCCGCAATCTGAGACAGGAGAGAAGAAGAAGAAGCTTGAGATCAATCAAATTCAAGATTTACAGAAGAAAAAGTGAAATGAATATATGGTACAAATCGAACACAATAAACCCGGAATGTATTCACAAATTTAGGGGAGGGATATCAAGAAGTCACAAAATTATGAACCTAGAGGGCATTGATTGAGATAAAACAGATTGATGGATAACAATTAATGGTGTGAAAAGTCAATGCCAAGAATCGAACCAGTCGGAGTAAACAGATTGATTTGTTTTTACAGTTTTTACCTAAAATAATTTCAGGAGATTTGTTTTGACGGCTCCGTTCAATATTTACCTAACACGGATGTCAATCGGATCAGCCCAGTGGGTTACGGGCCAACTCTACTCGAGTTGCGGTTCAATCGGGTTATATTTTTTTCCGATTATAAAAGTTCAACCCTAATCTTGAAAGCTCGGGTTTAGGGCTAGCCTAACGGGTTAATTGGGTTGCTACCGATAAAATTAATACGCTATCAATCCAATAAATAATGATGACAATTACTTATATTTATAAAATGTAAAGCATTTAATTATGATAATTTGAGATATATGGTTAAACTCAAACATAAACATGATCAAATACTAATATTTGAGATTTGCAAAATAAAACATAAACATAGAGAAATTTTAAAGCATGTTTTAGAAATTAAAATATTTTCATAGTGAATTTTAAGTTTCTAATTTATTTATCTATTATTGTATTAATAAAAATTTAATATATTATTTGTATATTAATATAAAATTGAAAGTTATTTTTATAGTTATCTATATTATAAAAATAATCGTGTCGAATTACGAGTCAAACAAATAAAACAATAGAAATTTATCGGGTTTTCGGGTCTGACCCTAACGGGTTGCGGGTTAATCGGGTGCTAATCGGATTGTAATTTCAGCGAGCTAGAAATTTTCAGCCATAACCCAGTAAATTTGGCGGGCTATTCGGGTCAGCCCACAGGTTGCGGGCTGCACTGACATTCCTAAATTTTAACATCAGATGTCTATTTGTGCATAAATAGGACAATCGAGAAAATTGACCTAACATCATCATTTAAATAACTATTATTATCCCTAAATTAAAATATAAATTCGATTTATTTGAAAAAAAATTGGCCAATTTGGCCAAGAGACCTGCTTTTGCGTGTGTGCAATAGGCACGTTGTGGTTGGTTGAGACGTCATCGTGCACGCTTGTGGCGGCCAAAGTCGGGTATTTGGTTGTATTCGTATTCATACTGCGGCATGTACTCCCTCCCCTACGCGTGCATGCCCGTTGTTGTTGTCTAAAGGTTTGGTTTCCACTCAATCACTATGAATGTTATTATCTTCGTCTCGGAAAAGTATGAATATTTGGTTAGGCACGGGTTTTAAAGTATAATTGGTTCCACATTATAGTAGTGTAGTGTAATAGTATAAGTTGTAAATAAAATTATTAGTATGGGTAATGTGTTGTTTAACCATTACTCCCTCCGTCTGCAAATAGGAGTATCGGTTCATTTTTCTATAAATAATAAGAAGATATCATATTTCACTAACTAATTTCACTCACATTTCATTTAAAACTAATATATATACAAGTGAAACTCATAATCCATTAACTTTTTTACCACTTTTCTTAATGTTTCTTAAAACCCGTATCGCCAAGAAATAAGACTCCTAATGGCGGACGGAGGAAGTACAAAATTAGAAAGTTCATACTTTTTCATTGACGGATTAATAAGAAAATAGTTCATAGTATTTTTTAGGGACGAAAGTAGAGATAATTTTTAATAAAGTTATTAGATACTTTGACGACTTCTGGAATTCATGCCACATTGAATCTTAATTGTGCTTAAACAACTTAAAATGAAATTAGTCAAGGATCCTACATGAATTCCATGTTGGTAAACAATGTGTTTTTAGTTTTAAATATTGAAAAGGAATATTCCGCATAAACTCCTATGAGTTCTTGTCTTCTGCCTCTTCTTCTTCTAAGAATTTAGAATATCCATTAGAATTTTCTACATTATTTTTCTGTTTTTTCCAAGAAAAAACATAAATCCATAAACCTCCATTTAAAACAAATAATCATTTTTAATAGTATATTCCAACAAAGATGCTTCTTATTTTGAAAAAAACAAGTAAAATTATCACCAATACATTCAATTAATTTCTCTTTTTATTAATAATTTAATTATCTTTTCCACTAATAAATATTCTATTTTTTTGTTTTTTCTAGTTAAATATACTCCATGGGTCTCATTACAAGTGATTGATAAAGTACATTAATTTTTAGGTTATTCCCATACAAGTGATCAATTTTTTTAGTAAAACATTTTTATTTTTCTTACTTTATTATTTCTTCTATTTTATTTTCTTCATACTTAACTCAATAAATATTATTTTTATAAATCTTATATTGAAAATAAATTGATCATAGAGGTAAGATGAAGAAATTACTAAACAATAAGTTTTGTAAGAGCATTGGCAATCCAGATCTTGACAAATCATGAAACTTTACTACAGATGGAGGCAAGTTGTCTCTCACGTTGCCCCCTCTCGGCCACAAATCTATGACCAACCTGGGGCACGTGTGATTATGAAAAGGTCAATAATGTCCTTAAGGTTTAAAAGGGCAAAAAAAAACAGTGGAGAAAATTGGAAAACTCCTACTACAATTTATTTTCTCAAAGTATCACAAATATTGTATCTTAATTATTCAAAACTCTTTTTGTATTTGATTTTTTCTTAAATTTCATGAAAAAGAGAGCGTCTCACTTACAGCGGGATGGACGGAGGAGAGGGAGTAAAATTTAACTCCAGTTAATATTTTATGAGACCGACAAATGAGTTTTTTATAAGTCAAATGAAGGTTTGTGATGTGAATCAAATTGTACATTTTTATTCCCCTAACTTTACATGATTTATAGAGTTTGATGCTTTCAAAAGTATGTTCTGTGGTGTAGGAAGAGGAATAAATGGTGAAACAAAGAATGAAGCTCGGATTGTGAAAAAGCTGTCCAGAAAGCTCTCAAAATTGGCCACCCGGCCGGGTGTATTTTATGCCTAATAATTCACCCGGCCGGTGATTTTCGCGAGGCATGGAAAGTCCAGGAGAAGTCGATTTCAAGTCACCCGGCCGGGTGATTTTTCAGTTAAAAAATACCACCCGGCCGGGTGGATAAATGACAACTGCAAAGGCAGTTTCTTTCGGCAGTTGCAGAGAAGAGAGAGAGAGTGATGGGACATTTCTGAGGGGAGGGGACGTTTATGAAGATTGGCAGCAGGAAGAGAAAAGAAAAAGGGGGGGAAAGAAAGCAGGAGAGAGAGAGTTGACGGTTCTTTAAGGAAAAAGGTGTCAGGGAGAGGGGGTGGACGAATTGGGACAGAGAGGAAAAAAGAGAGAAAAGGGAGAGAGAGAGGAGGAAGAAGTTCCGATCAACATTCTGACGATCCGTCTCCAAATCTCGATTCCACTCAACGAGAGCTTGAATCCTACGGTTTTTATTGCATATTTTACAATGTTTTTAGGCTAAGCTCTCTATGTTGCTCCAAGTTGTAATCTAGGATTTGTAAAGATGTTCTTACACCATTGAAATCATTTGTTTGATACCAACAAGATGCTTAATGTTTTTCACTATGTTTTTGGCTAATAACGTAGTGATGTTAATTCCTTTGCTATTGTCTCTTTAACATAGTTTAGGAGTGATTGATTGTTGGTATGCTATAAATTTAGAATTGTTCAGAGGATAATTTAATAGTGGATTAGGTAAGTTCGCATAGTAGATGATCTTTAATTCCCGCGCTTCCGCAGGAATTTAATATCTTCGAAGATTAATTCATGGAACAAGTGTTCAGCTGACTGTGAATTAAACGTCACAAACATGTTCAGTGCACGCGATTAGGTTGATTAATTAATCCCAAATATGTGCTTTTAATATATGTGTAGAACCATACAAGCTTAGTGAGCAACTTGGAGTAACATGTTTTCCCATTTGATTAGTCTTTCTTTCGTTAAGTCGTAGCTTTATTTTATCATTAGCTTATAGAAGTCAAAAACATTTCAATCAAAATCCATTTTAGTATGTCTTTTACTTGTGTTAGAATTAAATAGCCTACGCCTCCCTGTGGATCGACACTCGAAGTACTACAATCGGCTCTGTACTCTTGCAGATAGATTGTAATATTAGAGCTATTTTATTAAACTTGTGTGTTCTAAATCCATTAATATAATGAAGAAGTTCCGGTCAACATTCTGACGATCCGTCTCCAAATTTCGATTCCACTCAACGAGAGCTTGAATCCTACGGTTTTTATTGCATATTTCACAATGTTTTTAGGCTAAGCTCTCTATGTTGCTCCAAGTTGTAATCTAGGATTTGTAAAGATGTTCTTACACCATTGAAATCATTTGTTTGATACCAACAAGATGCTTAATGTTTTTCACTATGTTTTTGGCTAATAACGTAGTGATGTTAATTCCTTTGCTATTGTCTCTTTAACATAGTTTAGGAGTGATTGATTGTTGGTATGCTATAAAATTAGAATTGTTCAGATGATAATTTAATAGTGAATTAGGTAAGTTCGCATAGTAGATGATCTTTAATTCCCGCGCTTCCGCGGGAATTTAATATCTTCGAAGATTAATTCATGGAACAAGTGTTCAGTTGACTGTGAATTAAATGTCGCAAACATGTTCAGTGCACGCGATTAGGTTGATTAATTAATCCCAAATATGTGCTTTTAATATATGTGTAGAACCATACAAGCTTAGTGAGCAACTTGGAGTAACATGTTTTCCCATTTGATTAGTCTTTCTTTCGTTAAGTCGTAGCTTTATTTTATCATTAGCTTATAGAAGTCAAAAACCCTTCAATCAAAATCCATTTTAGTATGTCTTTTACTTGTGTTAGAATTAAATAGCCTACGCCTCCCTGTGGATCGACACTCGAAGTACTACAATCGGCTATGTACTCTTGCAGATAGATTGTAATATTAGAGCTATTTTATTAAACTTGTGTTTTCTAAATCCATTAATATAAAAGCTCGAAAATTACACATCAAGTTTTGGCACCGTTGCCGGGGAGGCAACTTGTTATTTAATTTAGGATTTTTTTTGTTTTTATTTTTGTATAGTTTTCTAACTTTTTATTTCCTTGTTTCAGAGTTGTAGCTAGAAGGCTAAGTCGAGCCAACGACTTTAAACAAAGGCGCTAGTTGGGAGGCAACCCAATGAGTTTTTAGTTTTCTTTTTTTTCTCTTAATAAATCGAGGGTTTTGTTCGCTCAATTCTTTCCTTCGATGTATTTTTATGAATTGAGTATTTTGTTTTCTTTTTGTTGTTTTAATTTTTCTTTTTGTAGGAGCAACGTGGAGATAGGATTCACATTCGAGCTTATGAGGAAGCACACCTACAAAGGAAAATACACCCACCCACCCACCCGAATGCACTTTGGATATCACGCCAAGTTTGGGGAGTCTTCTTTCCCTTTACTTTTTATGTTCTCTTTTGCATACATTGAGGACAATGAAGCATTCAAGTTTGGGGGGGGGGGTTGTGAATGATTTGCATGATTTATTTGAAAGAGCATGTTGTGATTACATCCGATTTCTTGAGTTGAGGAGAGTATGAAAATTACATGTCTTGTGGAGATTATCTTGGATTGAATTGCTTTATCGAGTTGCATGCTTGCATTCATTTGTGTCAATGATATGGGAGGATAAGGCACTAGGATGAACTCCATGGCCAAATGATCACATGCCTAGTCCTATACATGATCTCCTAGAAGCCACTTTGAGCTTAATTCCCCTATTATTTGTGTAAACACTTAGCCAATCACTTAGCCACTTAAATAAGCCTCATTTTAGCCTCATCAATGGACCTTGCTACTATTTGGGTGCTAAAAACAAGTTTGAGCTTTGGTGATTTGTGTTTTGAGTGTTGGGTGGTGAATTGTAAAGTGTAGACATTTTTAGACTTTATGTAATGTATAGGTGAAAAGAATGAAGTTCTTAGAGAAAAAAAAAAGAAACAAAAAGAAAGAAAAAGACGACCTCCAAATTTGCAAGAGTCGAGGTCTTATTTAGAAAAGAAAAAAAAGACATGAAAGAAGAAAAAAAAAGTTGTGAAATAAAGTAAGAGCTTCTATTTGTGTAATATGTAATCTTGTCTAGAATATATCTCAAGTTTGGGGGAGTGAGAATTTGGTTGTAATATTTTGTTGTTTGATCTTTGGAAGGAAGTTGTAGGAGGGAAGAATTTGGCACTCAAATGTGTAGCTTTTGAGATCACTATCCATATTTATTCTACCTCATCCCTAGCCCCATTACAACCTTTAATTAAGACCTTGGACCTTATTGTTGATGCTTGTGGATGTTTTGTAAATAACTTGGTAGAGTTTTTGAAGTTTGATTTGAAATCCGCAAGTTTATGTGGTAAGTAATGCTTGACGAGTCAATGATGACGGTTTGAGTTGTATGATCACATATTTGGACTTACTTTGAAATGCACCATGACTTGAAGTTCTAGGTTGATAAGTGATGGTTCATGAGAGTGAGAAATCTTGAATGGAATTGTTGGGGGTTTAGATTTTGTCATTCATGTCTCTATGTGATTCACTCTTATGAAAACTTTTGTGAGCTGAGCTTTAAAGTTTTGTGTTTATTGTGATCTTGCTCGAGGACGAGCAAGCAAATAAGTTTGGGGGTATTTGATGTGAATCAAGTTGTACATTTTTATTCCCCTAACTTTACATGATTTATATAGTTTGATGCTTTCAAAAGTATGTTTTGTGGTGTAGGAAGAGGAATAAATGGTGAAACAAAGAATGAAGCTCGGATTGTGAAAAAACTGTCCAGAAAGCTCTCAAAATTAGCCACCCGGCCGGGTGTATTTTATGCCTAATAATTCACCCGGCCGGGTGATTTTCGCGAGGCATGGAAAGTCCAGGAGGGGTCGATTTCAAGTCACCCGGCCGGGTGATTTTTCTGTTAAAAAATACCACCCGGCCGGGTGGATAAATGATAACTGCAAAGGCGGTTTCTTTCGGCAGTTGCAGAGAAGAGAGAGAGAGTGATGGGACGTTTCTGAGGGGAGGGGACGTTTATGAAGATTGGCAGCAGGAAGAGAAAAGAAAAAGGGGGGGAAAGAAAGCAGGAGAGAGAGAGTTGACGGTTCTTAAAGGAAAAAGGTGTCAGGGAGAGGGGGTGGACGAATTGGGACAGAGAGGAAAAAAGAGAGAAAAGGGAGAGAGAGATGAGGAAGAAGTTCCGGTCAACATTCTGACGATCCGTCTCCAAATCTCGATTCCACTCAACGAGAGCTTGAATCCTACGGTTTTTATTGCATATTTCACAATGTTTTTAGGCTAAGCTCTCTATGTTGCTCCAAGTTGTAATCTAGGATTTGTAAAGATGTTCTTACACCATTGAAATCATTTGTTTGATACCAACAAGATGCTTAATGTTTTTCACTATGTTTTTGGCTAATAACGTAGTGATGTTAATTCCTTTGCTATTGTCTCTTTAACATAGTTTAGGAGTGATTGATTGTTGGTATGCTATAAAATTAGAATTGTTCAGAGGATAATTTAATAGTGGATTAGGTAAGTTCGCATAGTAGATGATCTTTAATTCCCGCGCTTCCGCAGGAATTTAATATCTTCGAAGATTAATTCATGGAACAAGTGTTCAGCTGACTGTGAATTAAACGTCGCAAACATGTTTAGTGCACGCGATTAGGTTGATTAATTAATTCCAAATATGTGCTTTTAATATATGTGTAGAACCATACAAGCTTAGTGAGCAACTTGGAGTAACATGTTTTCCCATTTGATTAGTCTTTCTTTCGTTAAGTCGTAGCTTTATTTTATCATTAGCTTATAGAAGTCAAAAACCTTTCAATCAAAATCCATTTTAGTATGTCTTTTACTTGTGTTAGAATTAAATAGCATACGCCTCCCTGTGGATCGACACTCGAAGTACTACAATCGGCTCTGTACTATTGCAGATAGATTGTAATATTAGAGCTATTTTATTAAACTTGTGTGTTCTAAATCCATTAATATAAAAACTCGAAAATTACACCTCAGTTTGAAATGTAGTCTCATCTACGATAAATGTGACATTTTAATAGTGAATAGCTTTTTCTACTCAATAAATGAATATAATATCTGAAAAAGCAAAGTGGGCCTTCTTCAACCCTAACTTTCGTTTCGTCCAGCGAGATCATATGATCACCTTCGACCAAGATACGGCTCCGCCTCTGGTCAAGACCTTGGCCCGCATGGACCAGTTGGGAATCCCGAATGTTAGAGAGTGGGGAGGAGGGAACGAAGAAGAATCAATTTTTTGAAGGCAAGTGTTTGGTGGCTGACAATTTTCAGGTTTTTGGTATTTTCTTAGGATGTGAGCTACGTTGTTGTACCTTTTCATTTTGGGGTAGATGTGAGTAGAGCGGTATCCCTTCGGGTTGTGAAGGCGATACCTCGATACTCCGTCTTAATGTTTGGGCAAGTCTGCTTTGGACTTTGCGTGTTTTGTAATTGTCCTTAAAATGATATAAGAGCATCCGCAATGGCGGACGTCAATGCGGAATTCCGGCACGTCCGCCATTGCGGATGCTCACGGACGTGCCGGAATTTCGTGCCGGACGTCCGTCATTGTGCATACCGGGCGTGGATACGGAATTCCGAGGAGGACGTCGCAGGTCCGCGGAGTTTAGTGGAATTCCGCGCATAATTCCGTCCTGACGTCCGCCATTGCGTGGACTCCCGTGTGTTGCATTAAATGTTTTTTTCTATAAATACATCCCGTTGAACTTCATTTCATTCACACCACTTGTTTTAACGAGTATCTCTCTCTCTAAATACCTTTGTTTCGAATCATCAATGGAGCACCACGATAGCGATTCTTCTCCCGCCTCGAGCGATTCACCGGCGCCGCATTTTCCCATCGACAGGAGTACGCAATTTTCCCAGTCGATGTCCCGAATTTCAGGGATGCTGCCACAATCTCAAATGCCATCGGGCATGATGCCGGGGGTACTACAACAAGTACCCACAGTGGTATGGGATGATGCCCCAGATGCCGGGGATGATGATGCCCGGGATGATGCAAGGATCGCCTGGCGCTTAGGGCAGAGTAGGCCGGGGGGTCCCCCAATCGCCGGTGGACAACGTCTATCGGCCTTTTATGGACTTACTGTCGACGGACAACCTGGTGAGTTCTTCTCTCGAGACTCAGTTCACTGGCATCGACACGTTCTCGTTCGAGGAGTTGGGGCTTTCTCCAATCCGGGAGAATCCGCCGGAGACAGAGAGGAGGGGGAGGACTGGGCGAGGGAGGGGCAGGGGACGGGGCGTCCCGGTGTACGCTGCTGACGTGGGGAAGGGATCCAACGGGTCCAAGAGGACCATCTGGAGCTCGGACGAGTGCATCACGCTGGCGAAGGCGTGGATCAGTGTGGTTGAGGATCCGTACGTCGGGGCGAACCAGCACATCGACCGGATGTGGTGGCGCATTAGCCAGAGCTACCTCCAGCTCAAACCGCCAACGGGGAAGGCCCACAACTCGGACCAATGCCGGAAACAGTGGGATCGGTTGAAGAAGCCGCTCAGCCGATTTGCCGGCATTTACACAAACAACCTCCGCTCGGCAACCAGCGGCATGTCCGCCGAGGATGTGAAGCTGCTGTCTCACCAGCAGTTCCCCGACTCCGAAAAGGGCTTCGGGAAATTCAAATATTGGGAGGTGTATCTCGCGGTGCAGG
This sequence comes from Salvia splendens, assembly GCF_004379255.2. Taxonomy (NCBI): domain Eukaryota; kingdom Viridiplantae; phylum Streptophyta; class Magnoliopsida; order Lamiales; family Lamiaceae; genus Salvia; species Salvia splendens. The sequence goes on from NC_056032.1 coordinate 42,369,396, forward strand.
ATTCGCCCAAGTTCACTGCGGGTGTGGAATATGGCTGGCCGAAGCGGACGAGGATCAGCGCATCCGGAGAGTACAGCAGCAGTGCTGGTTCCGCTGAACTCCTCCCCCCCCGCCGATGCAGAGTTCCCCACTCCCACATCTTCGGCCCGCCGCCGTCGCCCGATTGGGCAAAGGTCCGCGGCGCATTTGTCGAGAGGAAGTCCCAGCGGATCCGCCGAGGCCCAATCGGCAGCACCAACCCAAAACGATCCGGATCCCGAGAACCCCTCCTATGCCCGCATCGCCGCACATGACGCATTGTTACGTGGGATGCAGGAATGGCGCCAAGCGACCGATCCTCACTACAAGCGGAAGCTTAGACCCCTCCTCAACAGTATGCGCCGCGACTAGAGGTTCGACGCGATGTCGGATAGCGACGGCGAGGGAACCGACGGCGGGGAATCCGAGGAGTGAGGAGCCGGTTTTTATTTAAAAAATAATGTACTTTTTTTTAATCAAGTATGTTTTTTTAAAATAAAGTGGTTGAATTTTCTCCGTATTCATGTCGAAATTTTTTATTCCGTACATTGTTTAATTCCAGAAAGTGTTTAATTTGTTAATTTGTGAATTTTGTTTGTTGTGGGAATTCCGCAGGGAATTCCACCACTGTGCAGTGGGATTTCCGTATGACGTGGCAGAGCAGTGGGAAGTCCTTATGACGTGGCAGGAGGTGTTTTTGGAAATTTCGCGGAGAATTCCACCGGGACATCCGTACCACTGCGGATGCCCTAAAGGGATGAGGGATCCACGGACCCTCCACCAAATGGGTGTTTGATTAAAAAAAAACCTCTCTCCCTCCTCTCTCTCTCTCTCCCCTTCAATTTGCACAGTTTTTGAGAGGGCTTGGCTGTCACCACTCTCAGAAAACATTCCTGATCTACAATTCATTTTTTCTCCTTATGCTGCCTCCAATTTAACGGCGGTATATATTTATGGTGTAGGGGCTTAAAGGGGGTTAGATGTGTTCTTTGTTTGCCCTCTTTTAGCTAACTGAAGGGCCCTCTTTTATCTAACTGAAGGTCTACTTTTGTATGATTTAAGTCTAATCTTTGAGAAGTTGATGGTTTCTGTTGCTGTTTCGCTCTAAATATAATTCATTTGGCCGCGTTTAATTTGAAACTATAAAGATGGATTCTTTATATCTGATTTTGATAAAATCATAAAATTAACTATACTGAGCCACTGTAGCGTCATACATCTGTTTAATGTTCTGTGCAAGGGCTTTTCATAAATCCAAACTGTATTTGTTTATCAGTATGTTTCTAGGGTTCTTCTCTCTGTACGAGATGGAGGAGTTTTTTTCCCATGCAGAGCTGCCGCAAGAACGCCTCTTCATGGAAAAGTATGTGATTTCTTTCATCTGTTTATGTAAACACTGTTTCTAGCTTGAATCAAGAATCCATTTTTTCAACTGTGCAGGTATAATTTCGACATTGTTAATGATTTGCCCCTCCCCGGCCGTTATGAGTGGGTAAGAGTGATGCCGTGAGCAGAGATGATTGTGATATCGGGCGATGGGGTGACTGTAAGTTATCATGGTTAGAATCTCATGGATAAAGAAGTATAACAAGTAAGCCACTCCTGCAATCCTTCATTGCTGGGTAACATGTAGGAAACTGTAATCTCAGTGATTGTAGAAATCCTAGGGCAGGGTCGGGTCGGGTCGTTGAATGTAACATTAGGCTCTGATAAAGTTCCATTCATGTAACTTGCACTCAAAGTTACTTAGTTAGGTGCTAACTGTTCATTTTTCTCATCAGCTTTGGTGTTGAGATCACTTGAAAGTTCGTTATCCCCACTTGTCTTAAATGAACTAGTTGTCATTAATAAAACGGCGGCTTGGCTATAAATTTTCAAAAACTTTTATCAAATTCTGATTTTGCATAACAATTTTAAAACTTGTCAGTAAATTATTACACTATTGATTTGTTCTAATTTTACTACCAAATTATTGGGTTTGTTCTAATTTTGCAACATTATTAATCGACTCTACAGCTAATCACGATTTAGTTTGATGATTTACCTATTGGATGTAATCCTAAATGACATCACATTTTAAGAAGCAATGTTATTGTAACACTAAATTAAATCACGGTTCATAGAAATATATTATCCCTTGTTAAAACATTGACAATTGAACTGCACCCTTATATCTCAAACACACACACAGTTGTGATTTCTAATGAAAACAAAACGCTTTATGCTTGTATACGATTTTTAAAATTTTCTCCATGTATCTATCGCATACAATATGTGTTAAGAATATTGAAGACAAATCATGAGGAAATCAAATCATGTAAACTAAGGAAAGAATCATGTAATTATTGTGTAATTGATAGCACCCAAAATTAGGGGATTCTTTACCATATGTAATTAAGGCAATCCTCTATATTAAGAGGATTGCTCGGTTGATGAATAACAACACAAAATCATCCTCCTATCATGTCTTCTTCCTCTTCTCTCTTGGATATCAATTTGAATATGGTATCAAAGCAAGTTGAGAAAAAGGGACTCAGAATATAATTTCATCACCGTCCATACCAATCCCGACCCTTCAACCAAGAGTAGAAACCTACATCCAAAAAATAAGCAACATCAACAATGTCAGACGACCACAAGGAGAAAAACTCAACCATGGATTTTTCCGGTGACTTTGCAGAGAAATTCGCAGAATTCATCCGTCAAACCGTGCAGAAATCTCCAACTCCAACTTCAAAAACAAAGCCAACAGCCAATCCAGACAACCTAGGCGAGATAGTTATCGCCACGAAACTGTCGGGGGATAACTACCCACTCTGGGCGACCCTTGTAAAACGAGCGATTGGGGGGAAGCGATTATCCTCCCACATCTCTCGGGATTCAGAGCCACCACCAATCACAGATCCAGAATACGAAACATGGCAGACGCTGGATCATTGCGTGTTCGGGTGGATAATTAATAGCATAGAACCCGAACTCGTAAATGAGGTTTCGCAATATCCGACGGCGAAGGAACTATGGGAGGCATTGGCCGTGACCTATGGAAGTGGAGGAGATTCACTACAGGTTTACGACCTACACGTGAAAGCAAGCACCATCAAACAAGGCGATATGACCTTGGAGCAATTGTGGTTCCGTCTCCAGAATATATGGATGTCAATTGACAGGAAGAAACCAAATAAAATGATATACGCAGAGGATATCGCAATTCGCAATACAGAAATACAAGAGGAAAGATTGTACCAATTCTTGATGGCTTTGAATGAAAGCCACGAAGGAACAAGGAAGGACATCCTAAAACGGGATCCACTCCCGTCAGTGAAGAACGCCTACGCCATCGTCCGAAGGGAGGCGACGAACGAAAGTCTGCTCAAACCCACAACCACTGTCGGCGCTGACAGTGGCGGAATTACAGCAGGCTTGGCGATTCGCGGCAGCGGCGGCGGCGGACGAAGCGGGCAGACTCCGCACCGTCGAGAGGATCCTCGTTTCGACGAAGATAGGAACAAGATCGTGTGCTCTTATTGTGGAGGCCGGAAACATACCAAGGAGCAGTGCTTCCACCTCGTCGGATATCCTGATTGGTGGGATGAGATGAAGAAGCGACGGGCTGCCCGAAATTGGTCGAACAGAGGGAACAGAGGAACTCCGGCAGCGGGGGAGAGATACATGTTTTTTGGCTTAGAGTCATCGACGTACTTTTAAGCCTAATAATACCCGTGTGGACCAAGTTTTTTTCCTTATTCATTCTGATGTGTGGGGACCAGCACCTGTTACGGGCGGTCAAGGGTTTAGATATTTTATACTTTTTATTGATGACTGTTCACGCATGACATGGATTTATTTTTTGAAATCTAAGTCAGAAGTCTTTGATAAATTTGTTTTATTCTACACTTTCGTTCAAACCCAATATAAGAAAAGTATCCAAATCCTAAGATCTGATAATGGGGGGGAGTATATCAATGCCCAAATGCAACAATTTTTTGCCAAACAGGGCCTCATACACCAGACCACTTGCCCCCACACACCAGAACAAAACGGGGTAGCAGAACGAAAGAATAGAAAACTCCTTGAAATGACCAGAGCTCACCTCATAGAGTCTAAAGTCCCAAAATCCTTTTGGCCCGACGCCATGGCCACCTCTGTCTACACCCTAAACCGTCTACCCACTCAAGGACTCAACAAGAAATCTCCCATACAAGTCCTATCTAACCATACACAGATACCTCTCCCACTCACTCTTGAACCAAAAATCTTTGGATGTTCTACCTTTATTCACATACCCAAACATGAGAGATCCAAATTCTCCCCGTGCGCTGTGAAAGGTGTCTTCCTAGGATATGCCCAACAACAAAAAGGCTACCGGTGCTACGACCCCAAAACAAAACGCATGTTTATCACAATGAACTGTGATTTCGTAGAAAATGAATATTTCTATCACCAACTTAGCGGTCAGGGGGAGGGAAATCGACCAACAGAAACCATGAGTGACCCGCTAAGTTTGTTTCCAATCAGTCCTACGCCAAGTCCCGGTCTCGATGTGGGTCCAACAGAGAAGGTTAGCTTTAACGCAGAGCAGACCTCAAACACACCGTCAGAGGCCGCTGAACCTAGTGACGAGCTCGCAATCACCTCGACTGATAATCCTGAGGTAAGAGACTCTGATCCAAGTGAATCAACTGTTATTGAGACTGAACTTGAGCGCAGAGTCGAGACCACCCAAGATGAGCCAGACACATCAGATCAAAATTTTCGTCCACTGCGGATCAATAGAGGAGTGCCCCCAAAAAGATAATCCCCGGATTGGAAGGGAAGAAAAGCTCGCTATCCCATTGCCTACTCCATGACTGCCCAGATGACTGAAATGGCACGAGCATTTGAAACTGCCCTATATGAAGATGAAATACCAAACTCAGTGGAGGAAGCAATGAAGCACAAACACTGGAGAGAAGCCATGAAGAAAGAAATGGATGCTCTTCTCAAGAACCATACATGGGAGAAATGTGTACTACCAGAAGGGAAACGACCGGTCGGATGCAGGTGGATCTTCACCATAAAAAGACGAGCCGATGGTTCTATTGAGAGATACAAGGCAAGGCTGGTCGCAAAAGGCTACACTCAGACGTATGGAATTGACTACGCTGAAACTTTCTCGCCAGTGGCTAAAATGAGCACAGTAAGAATTCTATTGTCTGTTGCAGCAAATCAGAATTGGCCTCTACATCAGCTCGACGTCACTAATGCGTTCTTGCATGGGGAACTGAAAAAGGAGGAAGAAGTATACATGGAGGTTCCACCTGGCTATTCTGATGAATTTGGCCCAAGAGAAGTATGTCGCCTAAAGAAGACGTTGTACGGTCTGAAACAGTCACCTAGAGTATGGTTTGGAAGGTTCAGCCAGGCAATGCAGAAGTATGGATATCAGCAAAGCAACTCAGATCATACCCTTTTCCTCAAAAAGGAAGGTGAAAACATAACTTGTCTCCTAATCTATGTGGATGATATGATAATCACAGGAAATGACCCAGCTGAAATCAAAAAGCTACGAGAAAATCTGTCTCAAGAATTTGAGATGAAGGATCTAGGAGACTTGAAGTACTTTCTGGGAATTGAGGTTCTACGATCAAAAAGGGGAATATTTCTGCGACAGAAGAAGTACGTCCTCGATCTGCTAACAGAGACAGGGCTACTAGAATGCAAGCCAGCAGAGACGCCAATGGTACAGAACCATGGTTTGAAGATAGAGGAAGGAGCAAATTCAGCAGACCGAGAACGCTACCAACGCTTGGTTGGAAAGTTGATCTATCTAGCCCATACACGACCAGATATCGCATATGCAGTTGGAGTGGTAAGCCAATTCATGCACAAGCCGCAAGAAGAGCACATGAATGCTGTGATAAGGATAGTGAGATATCTTAAGGGGACAGTTGGCTACGGAGTCTTGCTTAAAAGAGAAGGACAATTGGAAGTCTCAGGCTACACCGATGCTGACTGGGCGAGCAACCCAATCGATCGAAAATCAACAGCCGGATACTTCATGTTCATAGGAGACAATCTTGTCACATGGAGGAGTAAAAAACAGAAAGTAGTCGCACTCTCTAGTGCCGAGGCCGAATTTCGAGGGGCAAAAAGTGGAATAACTGAGATTCTATGGATACGGAGGCTCCTGACAGAAATAGGCTTTCCACCTACTCAAAAGAGTCAACTGTTCTGTGACAACAAGGCTGCAATCAGCATCGCCGAAAATCCAGTCCAGCACGACCGAACGAAGCATGTTGAGATTGATCGACACTTCATCAAAGAGAAGATAGAAAAGGGAATTATTGAGTTACCCTTTGTCCGCTCAGAAGATCAGCTGGCAGATATCCTAACCAAAGCTGTTCACCAGAAGGTGTTTGAAGAAGTAATAGGCAAGCTAAGTATCGGAGATGCCGTCACTTAACTTGAGGGGGAGTGTTAGAATATTGAAGACAAATCATGAGGAAATCAAATCATGTAAACTAAGGAAAGAATCATGTAATTATTGTGTAATTGATAGCACCCAAAATTAGGGGATTCTTTACCATATGTAATTAAGGCAATCCTCTATATTAAGAGGATTGCTCGGTTGATGAATAACAACACAAAATCATCCTCCTATCATGTCTTCTTCCTCTTCTCTCTTGGATATCAATTTGAATAATATGAAATGTTACTGATTGCATATGATTATCTGATTATCTTATTATGAAATAGATCTCGTACCTAAATTGTTCAATTTATGCATATGTCTCATTTAGGCAGATGAATTCTCGTTAAGCTCAATTACTGATAATAAGAGGCAACTTTAAAATAATACATAATATGCATAATTACAAGGATAACGAGAGAGAGAAGCTTAGACAATTCATAAGTAGACAAGTAAAAATAGATCCAAGAAGCAATAACACTATTACTGCTACTGCTGTTCCTACTCCTTATTCCTGGAGGATCTGTCTTTCCGATGTCCACCCAGAATACGTGATATCTGGAGACCTCTACTGAAGGCTTGGTTGAACAACATTCGAGTTTGGAACTCTGATACGAACGGAAACCATGCAAGGAAAGCCACTGGTGTGAACAGAAGTAAACCCATCAGAATTTCGTACCCACGAGCTAGCGTTCTGACTGATCCCCAGAATCCGGCTCTTTGAACAATCGGCTTACACGCTTGACCAATCTGGTAAAATCAAAACAAGCAACCAAAAATGCTTCTTGAGAATAAGTTTGGCAGAAAAAACTGTAAATAAGAAAAAGGGGTGTGGTGGAAATAGAGCTAACCAGAAGCAAGCCCCAGCCAGTGGGCATGAAAGCAAGTATGCAAACCACAATATCTCTTGGTGTCATGTGGGGTAGGGCAATCAGTATGACCAGGATAGAGATGAATGTGACAAAGATTAAGCCCTTGATAAGCCGGAAGACGAGTTGGAAATTTGCACTAAACTTCCTTCGCCCAACAGAAACTGTCTGTAAAAGAAACCCAAGATAAACCATCAGTTTCCAAACCCAATGCAATAGCATATCAACTTGGATCGAGAGAATCTCGAGGAACTAAGCATAGTTCAAACACATTCAAAGTTAAAAGGATGCATTGACAGAGTGCAAAATACATGAAAAAGAAGTGAGGCACGTTTGTGTAAATGCATACATGCAGAATCCGTGTAATCTTTCTCCAAAGGGCTGTGTATGAAAGTTGTCGAAAATATGACAATATCATTTCATGGGGATATCAAGGTGTTGCATGCAGGTGATAGCAAATTGCTAAAAAGAGGCAATAAACCACTCTTACGCCTTTTCTACAAAAATCAGTTAAGGTGGAAAGAAAGAAGGCACAGAATGAACTCTTCACCAGTTCAATTAAAGTGCCTCGGAAAAAATTGTGAAACTGGAATAACTGTTCTCACCTTCATGACAAAAAGGATCAGGAATATTACCAGCCATGATATGCCATATACCTGCAATTCATTTAAGTAATGGTTATAGATCCAAATAGCCTATCAATATCAAATGAGACAGTTTATCAGGGTAGTAAGAAAATATACCAGAACACTTTGGGTTTTCCTTGTGATGTGCAAGTGATATACAAGGCCATACTGATAAACGAAAAACCGTATTGCCAGTAATATCTCAGCTATAATACCACGTTTTCCAGAATGTCGGAGGTGATCTTGCTCCTCTTCCCACCATGATTCCCAACTTTTCTCTGGGGGGACACCAATACCTCCTCTATTACTGATCCATTTATTCCAATCAGTCCAGTCATCAACAATCTTCTGCCACTCAAAGCCAGAAGGATTGAAGAGGAAAGGAGCAAAAAGCCAGGTTCCCACCATAAACCACATAGATACAGTGATTAAGATATATGAAACAGCACCTCTGTAGGTTTGACCAAATATCTGATAAACAAGAAGCAATATCATTAACTCAAGCCCCTTGACAAAGTGGCTACGTGAGTAGAGACGATAGTTTTCAGCAAATTTGGCATGGAACACAACAAATCCACGACCTGTTGCCCTATACTTTGCACCTCCATGAAGTAAAGTCCTTCCATAGTAGTGGGTTTTAGTCCCAAGTGAAAAGGTGAAAAACACCGGAGCCAGTTGAAGTTGCATCAATATGAATTCACTCAGTGCAGTGCGAAAGCCCTTTTCTAATCCAATTTCCATCATCATAGGGAGAGCCATCAGAAATCCAATTTGCACAAAGGACTGCGAGGCTAATGCAATTTCAAGAGACTTATTATTTCGAATTTGTGGATGCATGCTTAATCCCTTTTCAAGCCCACTAAGAACAAGATAAAGGCGTCCGTAGAGAAATATATACACAGTGAGCACAGTAATCTGTCAGAAGAAATGCAATAAGGTTAGAATGTCTGAAGACAAGCTAAAAAACCACAGGGTCGACAATTCATTTGACACGCACCAAAGTACTGAAATAGAAACCAATGGTTGTGAAATAACATGATAGCATGCGAAAGAAGTCAAAGCGATGCCCCAGTCTATATAAATCCCGACTCAATGTTTGTTCTCCATTTCCGTTGGCAATTTTTGCCTCAAACAGAGAAATTTGGTTAAGGCCAACATCTCTCCCTTTACCAACTTGTATATACTCGTGATGGGTTACATTGCCTTCACGGAGTGTTGAATTGAAGCCTGCAGAATTACAAATGCCAAGCAATTATATCCATACCAAAGAGTTTCAATATAGATACATATGGAATAAGAATTACAAACTTTATGACCATACCAGCAAATATATCCTCACTCAGGTTGATGATCTTGGAGGCTTTGCTCACCCCACCTCGTGTAAGGTGAAACAATCTATCAAAAACATCAGGATGGCCATAGTGAAACCGAACTCTGCAAGAACAGAAGAAGGAAGCATGATACAAGACAGTCAGTCGACTTGAAAAGATGACGAGTCCAATTCCATAAAAAGGATAAAAGAAGGGTGGCCAATTAGAATCAACCGAAATTGCTGAAATGTAAAGCTTGGCAAATTGAACTTATGTGAAACCCAGAGACAAGAAACGAAGCAAAAGTAAGAGTGTTCGATGCAGCATTCCCACCACAAAATTAAATATATTGAAGATAAGTGAATAAAACCATCCTGTAAGGAACTTATAAACGAACAATGTTTCTGAACATGTCAGCCTTCTATGAGTTCAAGCAAAATTCAAATATATTAACCCTGGCAAGGCGAATAACACTATGCATGAAAGATTAACTCATGAAATTCCTTTTTTAATGCATATTTTAATCATGCAACTCGATTATCTAAAATATACAAAACAAAATAGGAATGACCAGAAACAAAGTTATAATTTGCATTGGGGCTTCTTTTGCGTAATAAAGCATTAAGGGGTCCAACTCTTGTTCACGATAGAAAGTGAAAATAACAGAGACCTTCATTATAAACTATAGAAAAGAGAAAGTTAAGCATAAAAAGGCTGCAATGCATGCATATGAAATTAGTTTTCAGTTCCTCCAGCCATGCTGAATTACATGGACAAAGCCTCATCTATTAGCTGTCAACTACGCAGAACCTCAAACATTGTACATGTGTGTGACAAATCTCACAAGAAACAGTAAAACTGAATAATAACTGTAATTATTAATTGCATTTGCCAGGTCAAGCAGACTGAGATACATATTCAAGAACATGGTTTACTGGGTAGAAGAGTAGAGAGTGATGCAAACAAGAGAACTTACTTAAGGGGATTGGCCAGCAGTCTCTGTCCAATAGTAACAAAACTAGTCTCTTGATTAGACATAAACCAAGCAAGAGAAGAAACACTGCATCATCATGTAATAAAAGAGTAAGGAGTTATGTAAGGAAAGAATATACAGGCACATGTCAAAGCAAGCTAAGTATGGCAGAGTGGCACACCTTCCAGTGAAGATATGTTCCCTCAGGCCGAGAATTGATGGGTGTCTCAGATCATGCCTTTTAAGAAATTCTTGGAGCAAGTTTCTCATTTTAAAAGCTTCTTCCATGTAGTTATCCTAAGTTGGATAATTATGTCAGGTCTCAAAATGAAGAAAATCATATCTGGATTGACTAAAAATAACATACCTGATTCATATCTATCGTTTGTAAGCCTTCTCCGCGCGTGAAAATGATGGCATGATTCTGATTTTCAGGCTTTCCTTCACCCAAGATAGCAGGGCCTGGAAGTTTTATACGGTAGATTATCTACAAAGTACAAACAGAAATTCATTATAGACAATCAGCCATCAAATATGTAGAGTTGTCAACCTAAATTTCTGCAAGAAATTTCTGTATAAGGTCCTCATTGTGCAAGAGCTCCATACAAAAACACAATGATGCTGTATGAAAAATCAAGTCAAGAAACAACTTTGAAAGTAAACATACCTACTTTTTAATCTTGTAAGTTCCCTATAATAAATCTTAAATTAGCTAGCTGCTAGTTTCAGATGTTGAATTCTAAATAATCTCAAGTACCTGATCTAGATTTTGGCCTAGCTCTGAAGCATTTGATTTTGGCAGAGCAGCCTTCACTAAAGTGGAGTAGTACACCTTGTCATTGACCTTCTTGGTTCTGTCTTTACTAGGTTCTTCAACTTCATCTATATATGCTACTCGAAGAGATGGATATCTGCCCAAATAAATAGTTAGATAATGTGCTTGGAGGATATTAGGATACCACATTCAAAGCTCTCTAATCCCGTACGTTGTCATAAGTCTTAGTATATCTTGCGCTCGTTGATCTCCAGATCTTTTTTGAATGCCATATAATTGGCAGGAGACAACATATGTAAACTTCATATCAGCTACGGCTTGACACTGTGTAAGCAGCGACCTCTCCCCCTTAATCTGATCTTCACTTGTCTCAATGGCCTTGTAACCTTCCATTAAATCTGTACAAACCAAGAAATATAGCTGCTTATACTCTCATTAGTTTGCAGTTAGATAATTTACTGTATAAGATGTAATACCATCATCCTTGGCCATATCAAGGAACGCTTGAAGTTCTAGAGCTCTGCGGTAATACATCATTCCTCTAACTGTCACAGTGTATAAAATGCATGAGTCTCCAAAAATATGTCTTACAAAAATAATTAAAATAAATATCAATTCTGCAATTCTTCGGGGCTTGCTCGTGCGATTCATCAAATCCAGCCAAGAACAGGTATAACATATAAAAACATGAAGGATACAGCTAACAATTCATGAAACCATCTAGTGAATCAACAACATGGTGATAATCTGATTTGATTTATGCTTAAACCTTATGTAAGTTAGTAAGTAAGCCACATAAATCATCAATTGGAAATTAATGAGATGCGCTTTGATCGAGGTATCCCATCATGACCAATTGCTTAAAATTGTCAAATGACAACTCAGAGACTGCCGAAAGAGCACAACTGAATAGAGATATATACGAAAAGCAAAGAGAAACTACAATGTAAACGAGAACACTAATAATTTGACTTTTACATACCAGTTCTGGTCAATGTTTGGCCCCTATATGAAGCCCAAAGTCGTAACTGCTCTTCCAGTTCATCAGAACCCCTTAGCTCTTCTTCATTGTCACAGTCAACACGCTCAAGAAAATTGTTCCATTCATCTGTTGGATTTTTTTGTAAGGTTAGTGGAGAAGGAGAAATTAGACAAGCCTCATAGCAACTAAAACACAAACCTGGGAAAATTTTCTGCAGGTAAAAGAGAATGGATACACCATCTTCATTTGCCACTTCCAGCTCAGGCAATGAGAAAAGTACCTCCTCCGTGTAATAAGGAGTCAAAACACTATATGTCGGGAAAGCTCAAGTTATATTCACACACAAGGAAACAACAATTGGGGCATGTATCAGTACACAGAACAAACAGATGAGTAACTAATACATATTCAGCTAGGTATTAACAAATGAGTATTTAAATAAAGTATTGACAAAGTTTATTTCATTACAAACCTAGGCAAAAGATCATACAAAAAATTATAGCAGTACATCATTACATTTTTTGCTATCTTCAATGTTAATAACCCTTTAGTGACCATCAAACATAATACAAGGTGTTTATAAAGCTGGGAATGACTTTGAGCACTGGGATTTTCTCGATTGCACGGAAGCATAAATCTAAAACTAAACTTTGCTAAAAGTCTTGTCCAATAAAACCAACCAGAGTATATATCTTTAATATTATAATTTAAAATTTAACCCCTAGTTATTTCTTTATTCTGGGCAAGGGTTACAACCCTAAACCCTAAAATTTAACCTTTCTCGTGAAATCCTAAATGCACTTGCACTGCTGATCTACTATGCATAATTCGCAAACATTGTTTGAATTATATTCAAATTTGCAGAATTAACTACTTACAAGTTACATGAATGGTCACAAGGTATGAGAATAACTGAAGCGCCAAAGATACATGATCTTTTGACAACATACACAATGAAACAAAAAGCAGTGTAAAATAAACTCACGAGAATGACAACATATTGCGGACTTTAGGAGCTGCTGGCATGTCCATGAACAAGGAATTGGAGAAAAAGGAAATGCGCCTCCTAGCTTCCAAGTTTGAGGGTACATCCATTGCAGATTCCTTGACTGTCAGCAACAAGTCCAACCTCTTGATCTGAGAAGGGAAAATGAAAATGTCAATCAAGAACAGAAAATAAAAATAAAAAAGCTTATCAAAATATACAGTTCAACTCTATACTTTCTCTTTCCAAGCTTCAGATTGAGGAGCTGGAAATTTAATGGCACCAGCTGATGCAAATAACTGATATTGCTGATCAAGAGGGACCATGCCTTCATGTCCAGATCCACCATGAATTGAATCTAGCAAGCTATTCAAAACAAATGTAGTAACTAAGAACATTGCATAAAGGCTTCAAAATTCAAGTTCAACACATGTATTCTGAAGAACTGTTACTTGGATATATGATCTTCCATCATTATATCTCGGGTCACAACTTCAAGCATGTCCTGGAAGAGGATTACAACTTGATCCCTATCCTCCGGCTTATTTTCTAGCTGCAAAGTAATTATAGAAGAAAACAAGGGAAATCCTTACCATGTAATGTAATTGACAAGCCTAACAGTAAGTATTATAGAAGAAAACAAGGGAAATCCCTACCAGGTATTTGACAAGCCTAACGAAGAGGTCATACAGAATAGGAAGAGCATTTAGCTTGTAGATAGTTAACAACTTATCATCCGCTATATGCTTGTCAACTTCAGTAAAAATATACTCAATAACCCTGAAAAGAAAGATAAGTTGAGTGAACAGAGGGAAGTAAATAACTAAGGGATCAAACTGAAAATCCACAAATACTTACTCTTTCTCACGATTGCCATGAACTAGAAACATAACAATGTTCCGAAATGAAGCATAACACTCGCAGACAGCAGAATACATGTAATCATCAGACGTTATCCGCTTTTTCAGTTCACTATCCTTTCCATTACTATCTTTGGCCATATCAACTGCTATAGGGATCTGCATAATCAACAAATCCAATTAGTTACATGAGAAAAAATTATTTCAAATGCCAACTCATCACTTCAATTATCATTGAAGGATATGAAACCAAAAATGATGTCTAATTCTCTTATCAATCTCCAAACCCCTATTAAAAATGGTACACACAATTAAACAAAAACGCATCTTCTTTCTACCCAAAGTGCCACAATCCTGTCAATTACCACAGTAAGTTAATGATATAGCCTCCTCACACAGAATAACAAACAAATGAAGATGGGTGTGATTACAAATGAACACCCTATCATTTATTTTACCTTAACTGATCTTAGTTCTGTAGTGTCTTCCCAGCATACATATTACATCTGTGTGGATGATGTTAGAATAAGGTACGTATTTTAAGGTCGAAGGACAGACCATGTAATTGTGTTTTTATTCTTTTCCTCTCTTCATTTATTATAAAATAATAATCAACACAACACAAAAGTGACTATATAACAGATAATAATTTCCCCAGTAATATTGGTAAAGACGCTCTTTGATATTCCCATCACCTATTTATTTATCTTGAACACCATGGCAGAAAAGTTTGTCCTATATGCCATGGTATTTTCAGGTTAAGCATTTGTCTAATTAGCCAATGTAGCTAAAGTAAGGAGATGAAAAAGAATTTAATAATTATCAGGGATCCAAGAAGGAAAATAATGGACAACCACAGCACCAACTACCAACATGGATAGTAAATATCTAATATAAAAAGGAAACAAACGGTCAAAAGAAACCTTGCTAGCAAGCAAAAATGGAGGCCATTGCATCAGTTCCAAATCACGATCAGCCCAGTATGGAACAAGTAACAGATCCATTTCCCTAACAAAAGCAAGTTGAGAAATAACATAAAAATATATACATCTTGTCTCCTTTCCTCTTTGTCCATGATAATGAGAGAGAACGAACAAATCAACCAACCAGATGACTTTTTCACAGCATTCATGGAGAATATTACCTGTTACTTATAAGATCCTCCTCTCTAAAACTTGTTATTATTTTGTTCCACAACTGAGCAAACCTTGCAGCAGCTTTTTCCTTGCTTGAAGGAATCTGAGAGGGTGATAATCAGAGAGGCAAAAGTCAATGATGTCAGATGCATGCATAATCCAAAATACTAGTGGGGAACTAAAAAATATGCTACCGGATCAAACTTGCGGGAGAAGGTGGCCTTCAGTCCTTTCTTTTTTGTTGTCTCGGTTCTCTCCTCTGGGATTAAGCAGGCATTAAAAGCACCAGGCAACGACTGAAAACGGGATCTAAGCATTCCTAGTGTTCGAATCTGAAACCACAACAAGTAGAAAATTAATTAAGTAGGACAAAAAGAAAATAAGAAAGAAGTTAAAAACCAAACAATAAATATACATATTATCCTCTTCATAGATTACTACAAGGCATGTTAAACATTCATTATCTAGAAATAACAGGTTTGGAAATATCATGTTATCAGTTACTTTTATTCACCTGTGTACCAATGGTGAACCCATTAATTTTCTAGGAAACCAAAAACCACGGAAAGTTCAAAATCCTAGTAGCTAAAACACTTTTTAAGTTTTAACCATATGTTTTCTCTAGAGGAAGAAAAAAGGTCCTTTTCTGCCTGAAACATACGAATAATTCCTTCAACAAGTGAAAGCTTCCTATAGTAGACAAAGCTTTCAATTTTATCATTATTCATATTCTATTGAAAGGACAAAACTAAAATTTTCAGGTTGAGAGTTCTGGGAAAGCCATAAGACATAATCTATATATACATATATCCAATACAGAGATGAAGACTGATCTAATATATATGAATGTTAATATCGCCAGAATGTTCCCCTAACCTCTCCAAGGCGGCGGAATGCACCATATATGCCTCCAAAAAGTGTAGAGAATATAGCATACCATATCTGGCTATCCATGAAATAAACCTGGAAACAAAGTATAAACAAAAATTATCTCCAAATGTATAAAAGTCTCCAGATTGGAGGTATAGCATCAAAAGGTAAAACTCGGCACTGGAAGAAATGATCAACCCATACAAGAATAACTGGGGCCCATAGTGCAATTACGACGCCAATGTTATTCTTTGCTGCAAAAAAAACCCATGGATTTAATAATTAGTACAAATGTCAAAACAATTCTTTCAGTCCAACTGTTTCTTGTACATATTTTTGCAAGCGCATACTGTAGCTGCAGATTAGTCCTCTTAACTACCTTGGGGAAAGAATTCATGCCATTGATAAGTTGATATATGAACTTCCATGATATCTTTGGTTGGAATCACCAGAGGTTTAATCTGGAATCAGAAGATTTTGTCCACAAATCAAACATAGTTAAATCATGTATATTGACTATGACAAAAGAATGGTGAGAGCCTAAGTTTAACCAACAACTAGTGATATTCCAACCCCAAATGTTTTAAAAAATAGACATCAATAGGGAATGCCTCAGTGATGAGATAATCTTAAAGCTACAAATGCAGAAAACCCTTTAGGTAAAGATCTCAGCATTTACTATATATCCAGTGAGCATAAGAATAAAACACACAGAAATGGGTAGGGGCATAGGGTAGGTACCTCAACATAGAAACTGAAAGCTAATTTTGTAATGATAAGAAGCACCCAGAATAAAGAATACCTGGCAAATATAAAAGAATAAAGATAATAATTGAATATCACATGAAATAATTCTATACAACGAAATAGATTCGGGCCATACTTGAAGAGAGAGAAGGTGCTTTCATGCATTCCCCGTCCAACATAAAGTCGCGGCTGTAATATATATTTATGGGAACAGGAAATTACAATTTGAATTTTAATTCATCCCATAAGGGGTACATAAGAAAAAATAAACTAAATGTATTGCATACCTGTGACCACCACATCATTAGCATCACAATCTTATAATTGGAACTTTCCAGGAATCGGCGAATGAAGGGGAAAAGAAAGAGAGTGACAGCAAGCATATTTGGTGACAAGTAGATAACAACGGCCATGATGAATAATGAAGGAGAACTTTTGTTATTGCCGAACCAACTTTTGATAGTTTGAGCAAAGCCAGGTGGATTCTCCCATGTATAAGCATAAGTAACAGGGAGAATAACCACCCACGCAGCAGCAGACACAACCTTTAGAATGTAGCGGAGCTTGACATGGAAAGACATGCTCCTCCTAGCTTTCCAACTCAGAATCACATCAAGGATGGCTGCAAGAAACATTCTAATATTTTTAAAAAGGATGACAATTGCAAATCAATCAATACAAAATCCATAGCAGAAAAGCACGAGCACACGCAAAACTTAAGTAAATTCTGGTTTAAAAAATACTTTAGTACTATAATTATATGTCATGCATGTTACCAGAATGCCAGCACATGCCAAAGTTATTACATATCAACCTATTTTGACGACTACACATATTGAAGCAATTAGATATTTCGATCAGTTCCAAAATGCCTAGATTTTGATAACAAGTATAATGTAGTCCACAGCCAGAGTTTTATTCCTGCCAGAACCTTTTAGTTATCACAGTAGAGAAAGATTATATGCATCAACACTGAAGATGTATGATTCAAAACTATATTTGTATATATGACCAAAACCTTTCAAAAAAAGATAAAGAGTTTATAATCATCTATTACAGTAAAAAAGTAATGCACATACCTTGCCCGAGTTTCATAATTGCTGCAGTTATAAAAATGCTTAGTACTTTCTTGAAACCATTGGCCTCAAAAATTGAACTTGGCTGACCAGGATCATTCCAAGCAATAATGATCATAGCCTTCATATATGGCAGTTGTTCACAATGTCAGTATCAAAGAGCAGATGAAACTCAAGAAGGATAATGAGTACACAAAAACAAGAGAAGCACTGAAATGCACACCTGCAAGCATAATATGAAGAAACTCCACATTCTGTTGAAGCTCCTAAAGATATGAAAATAAGACCGGATTTCAACAAAATCAACTTTTCCCACCCATCGATCTCTTGTAGGCCAGCTTTCCTAATTAAGAAAAACGTTTATTCAGTTGTATTACCTGTACATTATAAGGTGAAAATGGCAATGTATTCTTTACCCCATTCTTTTCATCCCGAAGTTGATCCATAGGCTTACAAAAATAATCAGCATCAGCACGCATCGGCCATCCCAAACGGAAACAATCCACAGACCTAAATTTTTTTTAAAAATAAGTAACTGATTTGATAGTCAAGCATATTCATCAAATAAACAAGCATACCAAAAGTATTCATTAAGATCATCATAGTTTCTCCACTGTGAATGTTTTGATTTTGCTATTTTACTTCTCGCAGCTTCCTGAAGAAAAAAAAATTAATCTAGCATGGAAAAAGAATAAAATTATCATTGTGCATGGAGAAATAAAATTGTAAATGAAATTTTTTATTTGGGCTTTACCCGAGCAATGACTTGATAAATTGGAGTGACAACTTTTTGAAGAAAAGCCTCTTCCTCTCCTCCGTAGGCTGGTTTTACATTTTCACCAGTCATTGGACTAACATTTCCAGCAAGCATCCCATAAAGTTCAAAAGCCATCTGTACAGATAAAATCTCAAATATGAGTTGTAATATCAAGATCGGAAAAGAATTTATACAACGCCATGAATTACATATGTAGAATGAAAGATAACATATAGATTCAATTATGATTAAGTGAGCCCAAGAGGGACAGATGTATGAATAGCTTTTCAATCAAGAAGACAAAAAGAAAAGAAAATCGTCGAAAAGAGAATGAAGCAGATTACTAGAATCAAATAACAGTATTATGCATGCTAGAACTGCCAAAATTATTATTATTTCATGGAATGTTGAATATATGATAAAATGCAAATTTCACACTGCCGAACTACCAGGATAACAGAAAGCAATGTTGAGTCTTCTATAGCAAACAAAGGTAATGGTTTATATGTGCTTAAGTCTAATATGTTGTTCCTCTCATGATTCATCTAAAACTAGAGTAGAAACAACAACTAAAACTAGCAGAAACAAAGCAGAAAGGATAAGATATTTCATATTGCAATTCTATTTGCAGTTCGTCTTCATCCCTGGGTTAGCATGACATGATACAGCGACATCTTATAATTTACCAAAATGCAAATTAAAAGAAACTATTATCCCAGCTTTACTATAGACCATTAGATGTAAAGGAAATAATCTACTTAAAAGCATACGTGATGATATATGTAGCAGAGGCATTCTGGCATGAATCTTAAATTGGCAGCTTCACCCCATATTAAAAGATAGAGCCCCATATATAACAATTTACGCTGTTGCACTTCCTGCTGTATTGTGGGTAACCTGCAAATTAAACAAGTGAAAAACAATCAACAAATTACTTGTGGATAGCTCATAATGTGTGACTGAGTACCATTTGTTTCACATATTCTAAGTAACAGATTAATAGAACAAACAATAGGTGGTTGTATTGATATTTTCTTCCATGGATGTCTAAGTTATAGATCAACTACACAGTACATACTGAAAATTGGAAGTTGAAACTCAACAAAATTCTATTTAAAATCATTTTAATTCTTCATGGTTGCAGGTCTATAGGAATAAATACTCTCTCTCTTCTTTTAGCATTCATTACAATTTATCCTCACAATACTTCTTATTTGCATTTGCTAGTACTATATGATAAGAATTGTAGCAGGTAATAATCTTTGGAGAAGAAATATATTAAAAAGACACTAGCTGACTCCTGAAGCACTTCACCACAACCTGTTAGAAAGTGAATGTTGCTTAATCTGAATGCTATGGCCAGATTTTACATCAATTATGATCTTATTGAAAGATAAGTTGATTTTATATTTAGAATATAATCTGCATCTTTTCAGCATTAATTTTTCACACAGACAGAATCACACTTTTCCAGAACAGATGCTAAACCTGCATGAATTATCACTTTCAAATACTCAACAACATAGTTTGTTTCTACACTTGACTTCATTGGCAAATGGCAAATACTTATGGGCGAACTATACTATATGCAATTCTCATGATGTTTATAATCCAAGGACAATAAAATTAGTATCATTCACGCCTAAATGAATCTGTAATCAGAAGTTAATAGAAAGAGTATGGAGCCATGGACGACAGTCTTTTGCATTTGATTCTTACCAGAGGCTACTTTTGCGATCCAGATACTTGCACCACTTTTTGTAGTTCTTGAAAAGCTTCTTCATAACTTCGTCAAGAGCACGGTCATCCAACTGAATTCAGCCAAAAAACATTACAACAGTTTTCTTTCCCACAAAATTATGAAAAAAGTCTGATTTTAGTCTCAACAGACAAAAGAAGAAAAATCAAGTAAATTTTGAGTAGATTCGATTGAGATAGTAACTTCTTAACATTAACATTCATCAACCAATGGCAAATAACTTGGTCCCTCTACACTGTTAAACATATAAGCAAGTGCTTAGGGAGGAAACGTGAATCAAATACACAGTTATGTCTGCCTCATAATAGCAGTGCTTAGAATGCCAAATTATCATGTTATATCTGCCTTGTTTGTTTTAGTGTTAGGACCAGTTTGGTAGTGGTCACTTATGTTGACTAGGCACAGTAATAGTATCAGTAAAGCCCTTCAAGAATCATGACTTGAGATGTACTGCTACATATTGAATGAGATGAGGGAACTAGCTCTCTTATTTGAATCAGGGTCAGCATGACATTATTTTATCAAAAATTAAATGAACTATAGATTTGCAGCAAATCTACAGGGTACTGGGAAAAACTTTTTAGCCTAGCTGTGAAGTATCTAAAACATGACAATAGCAACAAGCTATTTTGAAATAACAGAAAGCATATGTTTGCCCATTAGAGTACACCAAAGAAACTACAAGATTTTATGATATACAACTTCCACTAGAGGAGATAGGAGAAGAGTTTGCTCCTGTAAAGCTATGGAATCCATGCTACAGCAAATGAAAGTGATCCAGAAAGCTTATCAAGGGAAATACTTCCCAGAAGGTATACCTTGGGTTGTTGGTCGGGCTTAGGAAACTGCCGTATATGAACATTTGCAAGTAACAAAATCAAGTGCTCCCTTTGATTAGCCACATTATCCTTCTGCAAATCAATGGGTAGTCAATAGCAATGTGATTCAATGTTATCATTCTGAAAATTTAATCAAAATCAACAGCAACTGGACTTAAAAATACATCCTTGTGCCATCTGATGCATAGAAGCAGCATCTTTATTCTAAAGATGGGCAGATCATAGATGTTAGCAGAAGTTATGCTGCTTCACCTGGAAACCAAACATAGCTTGAAGCCAGTCAAGGATATCTTCATCCTTTTTCTTCTTGTAATCCTTTGGCCATGGCAGACCTCTAGTATTCCGAAGCGCTAGTACAGCGGCTTGAATCTGTACAGTATTTATGTCGGGCAATAATATCAAAGTCAAATAATGAAAAGCAGAAAACAAGCAACTAGAAATCAGTAAATAATAGAGACAAATAATATTAAACATAGACCTCTGGATATTTCATAATTGCCTGATTTGCACTGTCAGGATCTAGAGGTAGAATGTTATAAGGGACATAAATTTCTGTCTTCTCTGCAACTTTATCATGCGTTTCCAATATCTGTATGAAAAAAAAGTGGATACAATCAGTTTTCACAACAAAAGCCGAAATGCAATGTACATAGCTTCTGCTCATGGTGATTCATGGAATCCTGTATACAAGAAAAAGTCGAATACACATATGCATATCAATCGGAACAATATTATTTACCTCCCGGTCAACTTCCACGGACTGTGTCTGATTAACTGCTTTCAAAACTTCAAACAGAACATTAGCTGTTTGGTATGCTTTTGTCAACTGAGCACTGGACATATTATATTCAGAAGTTAATTGGTAGATACATAAATCTATTAGGAGTATTTGCACGAGCAAAGGAAGATGATGAATGAAAAGAATAATTTACCGATCAGCTTTATCAGCAGCATTTTGTAAAGCTTGAATATACTTTTTGTAATAGTGCTGATAAAAGCCCTGCATTTCACGCGCATCACTTTTTTTTACCCTTCCCATCAAGGTTGGGTCATTTTCCTGAAGAAGAAGCATATGAAAATAAGGTGGTACGAAATTCGTGGTGCAATTCAAGAAGGTAAAGGATGACGAGTGACATGTATGATAACGCATTATTAAAGAACATGAAGATAACTTAAACAACAAAACTGGAAAAGAAAGGAAGATTATTTTATTTAATAAATGCTACACATAACAAAGATAGAGGAGCTCACAAAAAGTTAAGATGCTTGATGATTACAACTACAAAATTCTAGAACTTGCAGCTAGAGAAAGTTTTTCATAGCATAAGACATTGTTGCTCTTACTCAATTTAAAAGCACACATGATAAGCTTGATAAAGCTTATAGTGCACCAAACAGTTAACTCAATCATAAAATAGAAGTTACTCTCATACTTACCCTTTCTAGGCGTTGCAAAAGAGCCGTTTTAAATTGACGAACACCGCGTCCACTCGATGTGGGATCCAACCTATGAGCTTTCTCAAAAGCATAAAATCTACCTGCGGTATTAAATCATTGATGCTTATGTTAATAAAAACTGAATTGTTAATAAATTTATAATACTTCAGCTAGGATTGGTGCAACAGAAAAAGGGCATAAAATACCGTAAAGGATAACTGATATTCTAGCACACATGGTTGAAAGCATTTCATGAGTGTATAAATTTTTTAACAATTCGAAATTAAAATGCATGCTGAATCCCTGAAAATATACACATGATTTATAGTAGCTTCTACAGGTTTTGTTTGACTTGGAGAAAAATAGGAAAATGCTCAATAGAATCACAATGCCAAATAAGCACCCCAATCCAATCACCAACCCGCGTTGTCTCTGAGCTTTATTGGCATCAATAATGATTAAGCAGTCCAAGTAATATCTCATAGGTTTGTAGGTCACACAGAATACATGGACAAGTACAATCATACACCATCAAATATATCTATGAAATGCATAATTCCAATCTTACATAGGTATGCAACACGAGGATTGCTGGGCTCGACTTCATTGGCAACACGCAGAATGGGGGCAATTTCCACTAAAGACGAAGGAACTACTTCACTGTCAAAAATAGACTCTCCGAGATTCCCAACCGTCTGCGTGCGTGTGATCCGCCGCTGCAGCTGTGGATTCTGCTGCGAGGGCCCACCTCGTGATGCCATTTCAATTTGCACACCCCTTTCCAACCAAGTATCTCACTGTACGTGCCTATAACAAAAAATAAACAAACAAATTACTCCATGCTTTCACATAACACCCTGAACATTCTGACCCCCAAATACGAAAAATACATAATATCCATATGATAAGACATTGTAATCAACATCTTCACTCAAACAATCAAAGCCACAGAAAATAACATGGAAATGTAGATATGCGCCATAAAATAAATAAATAAACTTATCACGATAAATCTCAACTTTCACATGAAAAGCACATAGAAAACCAATACAGGAAGCACTGCGAGTAACAAGGGATAGGAGCATGAACCTTATAAGATGGTGGCACAAATATTTAATTATTAAAGTACTCGGAATAGATGCAGCTTATTTTCTAGAAGCCATTAGAGTATTACACCAACTAGAACTTCACTCATCGCTCTCAGATCTTTTAGTACAATAACATAAAGAAAGACACAGCCAGAATGCACAATGAAGTGATGGTAGAGAGTAACTAACAGTAGTGAAATCGAGCCTTGAAGAAATGAACTATATACCCCTCGGCAAAAGTAGATCAGGGTTGCATCAGCAATGTCGGTGCTGTAAGCCCGTAAATATCAGAAATAAGCACAGAAAACACAGTAGCACTAATATAAGGCGGTTGGATATTCCTGTCTGCGTGCATTACTTGCTGGCTCTGTTGTGGATTGAGTTGGAGATAGGAACTGTGCTGCTGGAGAGATAAATGCAGCAACCCTAAAGCGAGAGTGAGGATGAGATTTGAGGAGGATGAAAAAGGCAATGGGTGCACCGTGCACCAGCAGTGGTGCCTTTCAGCTGCAACAAAGTAAGAGAGAGAGAGAAAGAGGAGAGAGAGCGAGATGTGATTGCAATTTTTGGATTTTTGTGAAGGAATGGTGTTGGGTAGGTGGTCTATTACTAAAGGAAATCTGTACTGTTAAGAATCTTGTAATAAGAAACTCACTTTCAAATTCTAAAATAAAATATTCAGTCTTGTTATAATAGTCGGATTACGAGTTTACTTATCGATTTGATCTAATTTTATCTATGTTACTGATTTTGATTCAATTAGTATATTAATGCATGCCTAATTAAGAGCTTAAATATAATAGTAATTTTTATCTCTTTTCTTGTTCTCTAATATCATTTCATCATCTTTTCTTTCAAACGCAAACTCACGCGGAGCTCACATTTTCAATGGTGGCGTGTCGATCAGCAAACGTGGCCTCCGATTAAGGTATGATTATTGTCATTGTTGTAAGGTAGCTTCACTCTGAATCGTCACAAGTTTTGGAAAACTAACAAAAAGTACTTCGTTTGTGTAATAAGAAAAATGTCATTTTTTCAAGTGATGTATGTCGATTGATGGTCAAGACGACAACGTTACTTCATATTGTATGTGTATATTGTATATCTCTTGTCTTGGAGTTGAAAGGGTGGGTATTGGTTTCATTTCATCACCAATTATAGAGAAATTAGTGAGGTATTTACTAATATGTTGTGTTTATTTGTGTATTAAATAAATGTGAGCCACTCAAATTTATTATTATTGGATTCAAACATGTTTTTTTACCATCCATTCATCGAATTATGAGTATCGTGAAGGGTCTAATTAATTGCAAATAGTTAAACATTCATCTTTTTTTTATATGCAAATGAATATAAATTTATAGGATGTGTCACTGTAGAATCAAACCTAATAACTTTGGTCTCAAACATTAACACTATACCGCATGGCCAACTCACACACATAAACATTCATCCTTTTAGATGGTGTATTGGTTGTATATCAATTGTTTAAAAAAACACATAAATGAAATTTATTTTTCTGATTACATTATGGTCTTGCGTGTTTGCTTTCATTCATCAAAACTCCACTTGCAGTTGATGATTGAGCTATTTTTCGTCTCTTTTTTCTCCATTTTTGATCATGGATGTTTCGTATGTTGTATATGTTGTTTGCAGAGATGTTCCGACGACGTTGTTCAATTTCCTCATTTTTCCCACAATCTCTGACTTCAAAAGTGATTCATCAAGTTCTGGATCAAAATTTTCGAAACGTGAGATCTACCAAAACCCAAACCCATCTCAGAACCTATAAATCTATCATAATCTAAAGTGACAGTTTAATGAAAAGACTTATTTGCCCTTTTTGACGAGAAATTGTGAAGCTATGTTGTTTGCCCTTTTGGTCATTTTAAGAACGCTAGAAACTTAAGACAAAGCATGGCATAGTGATGTGTAATTTTCGAGTTCAAATATCAAGTGCAAGATCACACAAGTTTAATAAAAATAACTCTAATATTACAACGATACTGCAAGAATACAACGTCGAATGTAGTACTTTGAGTGTCGAACCACATGGAGACGTAGGTTATTTAACAAGAATTGACAAGATTAATAAACTAAATTTAAGAACTAAGGTACGAAAATGGAGAAACTCAAGAGATAAAGGACATTGCTCCCAACAACATTCGGATGAATCACTATTGTATTGATTCTATATTCAAGTTCATAAGCAATTGAGAACGATGATCAATTTTACACTCTAAAAGTATTGAACATACTTAAAGAATTATAGTACTAATGCTAGCTGAACACATAGCCAAAAGTACCTACTCATTAGACTATTATTCCCGCGAAAGCGCAGTAAATATTAGATTAACTCTCAAAGCCAACAAATATTATGGTTAGCTGAACACTTAACACATAAACATCTTCTCATCAAACTAAACTCCCACGGATGCGTAGTAAGTAATAATTCAACTCCAAAGACTTTTTACATCAATATTCACTTATGCATTTATCTCTGAACAAGGTAAAATTCATAAGTTCTTCATCTATGTTATCATCCAATTTCCAAGTTGAAGAGACATTAGAAATAGGCAAATAATATACTACATTAGATGCATCATAACATAGCATATATAAAATGCAAACCATAGACGAAAACCAAAGCAAATGATTAAATATAGAATATCTACAATCAATTCATCCTACTAGTGTTAGGAGCAATGAAAAAAAACTAGCCACACATGCTAAAGAAGAAAAACCGTAAGACTAATGGTGTTCTCCGATAGCCGGCGGTAGTCCGTCTCCGAGACGATGAAGATTGGATGCCGGATCCTCCTCTCTTCTTCTTCCTCATCTCCCTTCTTTTCCTCAGATTTTCTTCTCCAATTTCATATCCCCAAAAAACGCCCCCCCTGGTCGTCTGCCCCCTCTCCAATCTTATGCATTCAAACTGCCGAGAAACTGCAAGTTTGCAGTTACAAATGAACTACCCGGCCGGGTGGAATTTTACAACTGAAAAATCACCCGGTCGGGTGCTAGAAATTCGACCCTTGCTGACTCTCGCTGCCTCCTGAATCTCACCCGGCCGGGTGTAATATTAACTCCACAAAATCACCTGGCCGGGTGACTGAAATTCTTCCCCGTCTGGACTCTTTATGTGTTCCGAATCACACCCGGCCGGGTGCTGGAGTGTCTAGCTGCTTTGCCGAGTGCAGCAGCAATTAGTGCCTCATTTCGGAGCATGGGGCTTCATTTCCGGTGGATTTCCGGCGGGTTTCTGTCCTCTACGCTGCTGCACACCAAGTGTTGTTTGAGTGATCTCCAACCAACTTTTTACATCCTAAATAATGATGAAAACACGATTTGATGAGTCGTAATTTACATATATATGTCTAGTCTAAGGGGACAAAATGTAGGACATATGCTTCGCATCACATAGGATATTGTGAAAGCCTTTTATTTTGTGAGCTATTTTGTGCAGATGTTGGGAAAGTGTGAAAGATTACAGAGTAGTACCATACAAGCTACGATTTTAGGAAACTGTGACTTTTTATTCAAATTTAAAAACAGAGCCAAATGCACTACGTTTTTCTATAAATACATATCACCATCAATTAGTTTTCCATGTCCATTTACTCTCTTCTCCAAAATTACATTCTTCAACTATCGTTTTCACTACTTCTCCCTTGCATTTGTATCTGATTTTGGCTATTTTTTCAGTTGTTTTATTGTTTGTTTGTTGTCTTTATTGTTTAATTTTTTTATACTATTATTTGTGTCGTGTCTATTTTTCTTCACTGAATAAAATCATTCTTCATGAATCCTAAGATCTGTTAGGCTGCAAAAAAGAAGATCAAAGATGAGGAAATATTTATAATATGGCGTTAGTATTTTTCTAATTAAAAAAAAACAGTGTGCATACTACTTGGCTTTGCTCCAGCATCTTCTCACCCAGTTGAAGTATTGCAGTGAAAAAGCATAAAGGAGTAAAGTTAAAAGTATTTCAGACAACAAATGAGGAGGATAATTCATTCTTGACGTCGAAAAGCTGAAAAGAATGTAGTATGAAAAATCTTTTAAACACCGGAAGAGGAGAAAAAGATGCAGTTTCATGAGGAAAATGCAGCATAAATTCAACTTAGAATTCAACTAAAAATGGAGAATAAAGTGAAGGGGTAAATAATCTTATTTTCTTTGAAAAATTCTTCGTATTGGACGAAATTTGTTGTCTAGACTGATTTTATGAGAGCCCAAATTCAAGCTCAACTAGAAGGAGTATCAGACATTGCCATTTACAAATAATTGAAGATTACAACATGAAAGTAGATTTAGGAATTGAACAAGTCACATATTGGCATTACTCTTACAGAAACTACAAACTACAGGCATGCCCAAATAGAATTGAACAAGCCAAGTATGCAAAAGGTAATAATTCCGAACCGAACCTGAGTAAGAAAAATTGTTGAAAGAATAGGAAACGGATGCGGATCCATATATACGACAGCGAGCCGGAGTGCTGCCGAGATCTTAGTCGGGACAGTGTTGACAGTGGCAGAGAAGAGCGTTTCTGGGTTGCATGCGGATGGGGCCGTTGACAGTGTGGCGTCGGGAGGCAGAGGATCGTATTGGGGAAGGTCGGCGAGACTGGAGATGGCCGGAGTGAGAATGCTAGCAAGACCGGTTGAATCGGAGATGGAGCAAGAGATAGATGTGGCGGCGGCGCCGATTTGATTGGAGATGAATTTTTTATGTATTATCCTTTAGGGTTAGTATTTTTAGGGTTATAGTGAGTTGAGTGGTAACCAAATATACTAAGTACTACTATGATTCTTATATGGGCTTTTATTTGTTAGGCTTGGGATGATATACCTAATTACTTTATCATGCACAAATTATGTAATTTCTTTCTTAAAACTTATTAGTGCTTTAACATTATATAATATATCAATATTTTTTATGAAAACATAAACTAATAATTAGTATTAATTTAAATAAGATAAAAGAAGTTTTATTTAAATCAAAATTGAATATTATAAAGTGTAGATTAATTTTTCGATGTTGATGGCATTTTACTATTCAATCCTACATGTTCTTAGAATATATTAGCTCTCTTTGTAAATGACGTAGAGATCAATGTTTTAATCCTCCAATATATTCTATTAATTTAATATGTTATATTACAGTATATTCTTTTACTATATATTACTAATTATATATAATATTGATTATATTATATATATATACATGTTTTTTTCGGTTTTTAAGTTCGACTTTGGTTCGTTTGAGTAAAAAATCGAACCGAAACACCAATGCTCACCCCTAGATATTGTTTCTCAAAGATCTACTTTATTTTTTTTTATCTTAGTCTAATATCGAAAATAAGGATGTCAATCGGGCCAACCCGCTTGGGTTGTTGGGTTATTCTGACGGGTTGCAATTTTTCGACCCTAACCCTTCGGGTTTGGGGTTAATCAGGCCAAAATATTCAACAATGCTTAGTTCCAATTTTTATTTTATTAAAACTTAGAATTCAATTCCACTACTTCACATAATAAAGTAATTGAATTACTTAATCTTCTTTGTTTTGTAAATAATATAATTATTACTATAATGATAACACAATTATTGTACTCCTTCCATCCCATGGTACTCGCCCATTTTTCTTTTTAAACCGTAAATTAAGAATTGAGTAATTAGTGTAATTAAATTAATAATTTAAGTGTAATAAGGAAACACTCAATAAGTGACACTTAATTAATTATAATATTTTAATTAAATATGATAATTCTTACATAAAATAATAGTGCAAATAGTTTAAAACTAGACAAAAAAAGAAAATAAAAGAGCGAATAGCAAGGGACATAGGGAGTATAAAATAAAAATAAAAATAAAAATATGTATTTATTAAATAATAATAATATTTTAAATATAATATCATGAACTTTAGAAAAATAATAATCTCAATATTAATGTATTCTAAAAAATATAATCATAAATTTGCAAAACACAAAAGTGTTAGCATATAATTGAATTCGTTTGTAGTATTCATTATGATTTCTAAAATGAGTAATTTTATCCATAAAATTTATGAAAGCAAAAACTAATAAAATTATGAAAGCATGATCTATATTCAAAACAAAACTTAAATTTATTCTTTTAATTGAAAAGTGCAACCCGTCAGGTTGACCCGCAACCATATCGGGCCAGCCCGCCTAACCTGCCGACCCATTCGGACTGGCCCATATAGCCCGTTTTATATTCGTGTTGTAAAAATATAGCCCTAACCCTATAATTTATCGGGTTATCCCTAATCGAAATTTATTTGGCCTTTGGCCATGCATTTCAAGATGTGCTAAAATTCATGCAATGATATCCTCTATTTTATTTTATTTACTCCACTCACATCAGTTGATTAAAACTATATAAAATCATATGTCGAAGTCCAAATGCTTCATTTGGAGTGGGATAATATAAGGACATTCTCCTTTTGTAAGTGTTCATAATGTTATGACTTTTTTTTTCCTATAAATTTATTAAAATTTGTATTCATTATTTGAAAATTTTATGTCTCGTGCATAGCACGGGTGATAACACTAGTTAAAGTAACAAGCCACAAACATGGAGTATTGTTCTCATCCATTTGCAATTAGCATTGATTGATAATATGCTGTAATGAATCTTGTCAATTTTATTCGACGGTAACTTTTTCACAACTGCATTGCTCAATGTCAAACTAAGGTCAGTAAAACATGCCTTAGAATTAAACTGCAAACCAATTCCATACTTCTATAATTGAAATCATTGAAACCTTGTAGGAGTATCTTTTATTTGAAACACATGATACGTCGATCAAAATTAGGCAAAAATGGTCCTATCATTAAACCAAATATGTAAAACATGTTTTAACTAAAAATGAACTCTAATCTAAGATAAATAACAACTAAGATGGAATGATAATTGTCACTCAAGTCAAATGTCTCATAAGTACGTAAAAAATATTACAAATAAAAGATAAATATTTAAAAAATATTCTAGAAAATATCTATTTTCAAAATAGCTATTGTATTTGTTAAAATGTTTGTAGAAATTATGGTTGTGTTATCTTTTTCGAAAATGTAATTCCAGTTATCTTTGCAACTTTAAAAAAAGGTGTAAATTTTTTAAGGATCGAATCATTTCTACAATCTCTATGAAAGTTTTGGGCATAGTTTTGAATTTTTATAAGTGAACCGATTTTTTAAAATTAATTTTAATAGAGGTACATTGGTTTATTTACACACAAAATGAATAGTATTCCCATATATTCATTATGTTCACATATAATGTGTCATTCACCTAGATGAAATAGGCTACTCTAACCCAGTAACTCAGGTAGTTTAGGGCATCCGCAACGCGTCTCGCGGGTGTCCCTTATCTCGTCCCTCCGAGACAAGATGGGCGCGGGACGCGTTGCAGCGTCCCGTCTCATCCCCAGCCCGCCGAGACACCCGTCCCTCCGAGACGGCGCGCGAGCTGTCTCGCCACGCGCTTGCGCGACGTGGCGCGCTCCGGCGCCATGCGTGACGCCCACTCGCCCACTCGCGAGTGGGCTTCGTCACGCTGAGGCAATAAATAATTTTTTTTAAATTCAAATTTAATAAAAAAATTAAAAATTAAAAACGGTCATATGACCGTTCAGCAGTCATTTTCCTTTTTTTTATTTTTGTACTCTATAAATACTCCTATTTCATCCTCATTACACACAAACACACATCTATTATTCTCAAATTACCTCCATTTCATCTCCAATTTTCATCCCAAATCATCTCTTTTATTCTTCTACCAAAGTTAATACATTCATGGATCCATTTGAGCAAATGCGTCGAATAATGGAATAATCACTTGAAGAAGATCGACGTAGGGAGGCGGAGGAAGCCGCGCCGACCCAAAGACGATCCCGGACTTACATCCATCGTAACCGGGAGGAAGCCGCTGCAAGGTTAGTACACTACTACTTCTGTGATAACCCGGTATGGGGAGATACCTACTTCCATCGCCGTTTCCGCATGCGGCGACCGCTATTTCTCCGCATCGCAAATACATTGGCAGCCCGGGAAGAGTTCTTTCAAGAAGGGTTCGAAGTCGTTGGCCGTCCTAGCCACACGACGCTGCAGAAATGTATTGCAACAATCCGTCAGCTTGCGACTGGACAAACGGCGGATTTGTTCGACGAATACCTCCACATTGGAGAAAGCACTGGGAGAATGTGCTTGATGCAATTCTGCAAAGGCGTCCATACAGCCTTCACCGACGAATTTCTCCTAAAGACAAGCACGACAGATTGTCAGTTTCTGCTCCACCTTCACGAATAAGTGCACAGATTCCCCGGGATGCTTGGGAGAGTCGATTGCATGCATTGACAAAGGAAGAATTGCCCTATGGCGTGGAGGGGGTCATACACGAGCGGCCACAAAGACACCCACCCCACCGTTATACTCGAGGTCGTTGTCGACTACCGGCTATGGATTTGACATGCGTACTTCGGGGTCCCCGGATCGAACGACGACGTCAACGTGCTCAACCAATCTGACCTCTTCGCCGAAGTTTTGGATGGTAAAGAGCTGGCCATCAACTTCATCGCTAACAACCGGCGGTATAAAATGGGGTACTATCTTGACGACGACATCTACCCGAAGTGGCCAACCTTCGTGAAGACGTTCAACAGGCCGGTGAACGAAAAACAGGCTCTATTTGCGCAGAAGCAGGAGGCTGCTCGCAAGGATGTGGAGAGGGCGTTCGGGGTCCTCCAAATGCGCTTCAACATTATCAAAGCTCCGACTCGTACGTGGTTCATGGAGAGTAGGTCGACATCATGTATACGTGCATAATCTTGCACAACATGATTGTCGTCGACGAAGGACCTGAGATGGGAAATTGGTTCGACCCTGAAACCCCCGGAAGCTCTACCGCAAGTAGTCCGCCTCGCAGTGGAGTGCATCCGTGTTTGCAAGATCGGTTGTCTATTCGGGCAAGGACACGAGATTCTACCGCCCACGTCCAACTCCAAGATGATCTAATGGAGCACATTTGGACAAAAGTTGACGGAAGAAATTAAATTATGTATTTTTTATTTTTTTAGGATTTTTAATTATGTTTTTTTTTATTTTTTAAGAATTTTAAGTTGTAATTTTATTTTATTTAATGAAATGTGTTTTTATTAATTGAATTTGTTGGAAATAAAAATAAAAAATGAAATTGAATGAATAGTAAGTTAAGAGATGGTTAAGAGACGGATAAGAGATGGAGGGTTGCAGGTTCTGTCTTTTAGTTAAGAGATGGAGTGAAAAGTACAGTGGAACCCATGAATAGTTAAGGGATGAGACGGTTAAGATACGGATAAGAGACAGCGTTGCAGATGGCATTATCTTCGAAGCTACACCTACATAAATAGCTATAGTAACATAGTTAATATAATTTTTACTAAAATAATTTTGTGTGATTCATATCCATCTAAATAAGACATCCATGTCCATTCTTAATTAGAGCATCCATCGTCCGCCCGATACATTGGGCGGGCTATCGTCCGCCACTGTAGCCATACGGACGATGCCCGATGCATCGTCCACGCCCTATACATCGCCCACGGACAATGGCGTCAGAACACGCATCGTCCGCCCCATTGCGGGTCACGTGGACGATATCGCGGATAATACCTGCCGGTCACCCATTTCCCACACCGCGGTCGAAGGTGGAAGAGTCACCGATTGGGGCGATGATGAATGTGAATCTAGCTCCGGCACGGTGGCCCCGCCCCACGTTTGAGGATTACCGATGGGCTTCAATGAGGTTATATCTAGACAGTTCTCAATGCGCAACCAACAAGACCATGTTCAGCTCATGAATGACATGATTGAAGAAGTTTGGGACAGTAACTGCCATTGAGAATTTGTAGTTTTTTTATTTCATAGTGTAATGT
The DNA here is from genome assembly GCF_004379255.2 of Salvia splendens. Classification (NCBI taxonomy): domain Eukaryota; kingdom Viridiplantae; phylum Streptophyta; class Magnoliopsida; order Lamiales; family Lamiaceae; genus Salvia; species Salvia splendens. Next base: position 42,402,891 of record NC_056032.1, read on the forward strand.
TTGAATTTTAATGAAATGAAGTTTTTCTTTTAATTTTTGTAGCGTTTTAAATATTTAAATAAATAAAATGCTTAAAGCAGACTATAAGGCGGCCTATAGGGCATCCCAGTGCGGGTGGAAGGGTAAGAAGATGAAATGCTGACGTGGCGGAGCCCGTGGAGCCCTTAGGTAACCAATTGAACCATTAGAGCATCTCCAGTGGGCGGACATCCACTAGGACATCCCAAAAACACCTCATGCCACGTCACTAGGACTTCCCATCCCACTACCACGTCACTAGGACATCCCCTCCTATGTCCGCCCTTCCCACTAGGACATCTCACAATAAAAAAAATCACAATAATTTAATTACGTAAAAACGGAAATATAATTTTGACACGGAATACGGGAAAGCAAAATACGGGCAAAAATACATATTCATAAAACATAAAAAAAACATAGTTAGAAAAAAGCAAAACACATAGTCATTCGAAAAAAGAAAAATACATAATCTGTTGGATATTTTAGTGTAATTGGATTAACTTGATTGATCAATATAATTATAACGAGACATCAAATAAGTTGGAAGTGCGGAGTGCACACTTATTTGAATTCGTTATGATTAGACGGGGGTTCGGGGGCAGCGCCCCCGAGAGAGGGGTCCAAGGGGCGGCAGCCCCTGGCGGGGTCCAAGGGGCAGAGCCCCTGGCTGGGGTCGAACTGTGCAGAAATCTTCATTCGGAAATGGAATTTTCGATAATTGAAGGACCAAAATTGCAATTTTATAACCCCGCCAACAATCAGTTATTTTCGGTTGTGAAATGAAGGGATGCAACGTTTCATCCTAAACCTCTACATAATCCAACATCCACGGCTCACTCCGCGTTGAAATTAAGTTCAACGAGCCGTATATATAGAGTTTTTTTTTTTAAAAAAATTAATTTCCGGACGTCCGACCGGGACGTCCGACCCTTGCCACAGTGGCGGATGTCCGCCCGCCCGTCGCCGGGACGTCCGAGGACACCCGACGTCCTCACGGGACGTCCGTATCCGACCTAAATGCCACAATGGCGGACGTCCCGATCGCCCGTCGCGACGTCCTACCGGATGTCCGGTCGGACATCCGCCATTGGAGATGCTGTTAGAGTGTCCACTATGGGAGCGGCTCGGCGGTCGCCGAAGAGGGGTGTGGGGCGAGGCGGGAGGCGCGGCGGTCATAGTGGCTGGGGTGGCCGCCGCGCCTGAGGACGGGGGAGGGGGGCGGAAACGGCTTCGCCGCGTGCGGGGCGAGGACGCGGCTGGTGGGGGTGAGGCGCGCCTATAGGCGCGGCGGTCATAGTGACCGCAGCTTCCGGCGCGGCGGTCGACGCGTGCAAAATTTTTTATTTTTAAAATGAAAATTGATTATAAAATTTGGGGGCTATTGGAGGTGTCCACTATAGTGGCGGAAATAGAATTTTGGGGCTATGGACAAAAATCCGGGGCTATGGACAAAAAACTGGGGCGGGGCTATTGGGCGTGTCCACCTTATAGTGGACACCCAGTATGTTTAATTGTGGACCATACAATTGCAGCCGACCCATTTGAATTCGTTAGCCAATGGAAAAAATAGTATACCTTTAATAAATTAATTACTATTCGTTACAAGAATTTCCAGTCATTTATCTGATTAAATAAAGTAACGAAATGACAACAATACCCCCAACACCCAACCAAATTTACAACAAACAAATCACACGCCTCGCACCAATACACAGAATTCAATCATCGAAAATCCGAGTCAAACTTTGAGGAGCTTCGCCGCTCTGATGACCGGATTCTCCTTCGCAATCGCGTCTCGGCCGGCTGCCTTGTAGTCGAAGCTGCAGTCGTGCCGATCTGAGTACCTGTGCTCCGAGCAGAACATGTGGCCGCACCTGCACCGGAAACCGACCAACCCGATCCGCTTCCTGCAGCCCGATCCGGAGCAGCGGGAGACCTCTTTCTCCCTAGGTCTCTTCACCGCTACTCGAATCTCTAGATCGGGCCTTTCCGGAGCCGCCGCGGATCCAGCTCTCCTGTCGGACGCCGCATCTGAGGTCTCCGGTAGACTGGCGGCGGAGAGATGCAGCGGAGGAGCGGCGATCGTCTGAGGTGGACTGCATATCGGTAGGTTTTCCGCGACCTTCAGCTCGGTTTCTTCCTTGTCTCTCTTATGCCCCATCTGCCTTTGTTTTTGTTGGATGAGAGATAGAGAGATAGGAGGCGTCCTTGGTTTGTAGATAGAGGCAGAAAAATGAGAGAAATGAGTGGAAAATGTTGAATTGATTTTGGAAAGGGGAAAGGGGAAAGGGGAAAGGGAAATGAATTTGGAATGGTGGAGGAATCTGTGGGTTATATTTAGGATTTGGAATAAAATATGGGGCGAGTATTTTGAGGAGTTGGAATATCGGAACGCGTTGATATGGGCGTCATGAGTTGATGCCATGTTAATGACATTATTGCCCTCTTCGCTTTTATATTTTTCCTCTAAAATTAATGATTCAGGAAAAAGGGAACTTAGAGCATCCACGACCGTGCTCTTGCCAGCGGCATGGTTGTGGGCCCGGACGGTACTATTCATGCCAGCTCTCTGGTAAAAGCACAACACCCACAACTGTGCTCCTCCGCAAGGACGAGCATAATTAATTTAATATTCAATTAAACATAAACATTTCCATAATACTAAAATTCATTAAAAAATCACAATAAATATTACAAAATACAAATAAAATAAAAAAAGACATAATTAAAATCCTAAAAATTAAAAATTATATAATTAAAATACTAAAAATTAAAAATTACATAATTATTGGCTAATATTACCCGAGGAAGACTACTCATCCGGCGGCAACAACCCCAATTATTTTTGGAGACCCACTATCATGCCCTCGTGCGTTTGAAGTTGCGTGGGGGTCATAGTTGACCTATCGGCCATATTGAGTTGGGCCAAAAGGGCCCACAATGAGTTGTTCGGGGGTGGAGGTGGAACATAGGGTGCGGGTTCGGGGGCAGGGGCCGATGGAGTCGCGGAGCGCCGGCGCTCGGCCGCCGCCTTCTTCCTTCCTTGCGGTCGGCGTTGGGAACCGCTTGGTCCGGCGTCGGGGCTACCCAAGTTAGCTCCGGCGAGTTGGCTAGCCACTTCTTCGGAGCCGGAGTCGGATAGGGATACCGACCTTGACCGTTTGGAGGAGCCGCTAGAGGAGGATGTTACGCCTCCCAGATACCTCGGGTGGAACCGCGTTTCCTGCCAAACGTTGAGGTACTTGAACGACTTACCGTTCATGGATTGGTATGTGCTCAGCGCCGCAGTGATGATGTCGACCTCGCTCCGGCCGCTCCCGACATTCCGCGACTCCTGGAGGAAATAGCCATTGAACTTGCCAATTTCGTCGTTGGCTCGGCCGATGCAGTTGCGCACCATACTCTCGTTGCGCTCGATCGTTCCCGGCGGCCGGTTTGCATTGTACCGGCGAGATACGCGCCACCAAAAGTGATCGCCCGATTGGTTCGTGCCAACCGCCGCATCTTCGGAGATTTCGAAGTACGCCTTGAACAATTTATCCATCTCCGCCGGCGTGTACGGTGTGCGGACACCGCTGCCGCGAGTAGGAGCTTGCGGAGGTTGGGAGGGGGCGGTCGGCCTAGGCTCCGGTGTCCACCTGTATCGTCCTTCGGAGGCACCTTGGTCGTCGATTGGGTATGGACAGTAGCCACCCGGAACGGCCGAATCTTGGGTTTGAGGAGGGGCCGAATATTCCGTTTCCGGACTAGGAAACGGTTGTGAACCGAACCATTCGGGTTTCCAACCGTGGGAGCCCGTAGGGTTATCGCCTTGGCCGGACATAGTGATGTTGTAGGGTATGAGAGAATGAAGATGAAAATGGATATGAGAGATTGAAGATGAGAATGGAGATGAGAGAATGATGATGAGAATTGTGTAGTTTGATGTGAATTTTTGGGAGTGAAATTGGGGGTATTTTATAGATGAAAGTGTGTATTTTTGGGTAAAAAAAATTAAAAAGTGGGAAAAAAGGTTATAAACGGATATAAATTTTTTGGGAATTGAATTTTTTTTTAATCGTTTTTTTAATTAAAAACCGATTTTTTTTAAAAAAAAAATATTTAAACCCAACGGCTATGCCGTTGACGAATGAGGGCGCGCCACGTCAGCTGCTCGCTGGCACGGCGCTGCTCGATGCATCGAGCAGCGTCGTGCCAGCGGCGCGGACGGCGGTGGCAAGTAGCGCCACCGTTGCGGATGCTCTTATAACCACCGGTTGTAACGACGCAATAACAAATGATACATTTGGATAATGTTACAAGATTTTAGGAGATGTAATTTTATGATAAGTGGAGAGAAAAAATAGTATATTTATGTTAATGTTTGAGAACTTTTCAAAAAATAAATTGTGATATTTTTTTATGAAACAAACTAAAAAGAAAAATTTTAAACTATCATGGGACGGAGGGAGTAGAACATTATAGTCAGTGCAATAGCAATCCTCACTCACAATAAATGAGGAACGAAAAATAGAAGTTAATCACAACGGACAAATTCAAAATGAGAATTTTCAAACGTTTGTAGGCCGACAAGAGGATCGATCTCCAACTTTTTAAAAATTTAATCATATACTAGTATTAATCAGTTATATTAATGATCCGGAAAGGTAATTTATAACTAATAGTATCAGACATAATAAAGAAAGTGGTCGTAGAAATTTATAGTTGGTGCGATGGTGATCCTCGCTCATAATAAATCAGGGACAGAAATAGAAATAAATCACAACGGACAAATACAAAGGGACATGGTGTTTGTAGGCCGACAAGAGGATTGATCGATCCCAACTTTTTTGAAAATTTAATCATAATCTTTTCATTTATGTTTAATTTTATTTAGATAATATGTGATCTTAAAAAAAATCTCAAATCATAGAAAAGTATCCAAATTTTCTCTAGCTCTGTATTGCTTGTTACAAGGTCATCTACAATAATTTACATTTATAGTTTTACACCAAACTCAAATTCATTTTAGTATATTTCGCAAAAAAAAAGTAGTTTTACTCCAATCATTTTACCCTAAATTCAAATTGTACACCATTTTTGAGTATATGTCTCACAAATATTTTGCAGTAGCACCGTACCATATTTGGTGTTGCTCCATAGAAAGACACAAAAATGAGTTTCAATTTAGTGTATGATTAAAGAAGTTTTATACACTAAAAATGAGTTTTAATGTATAGTTCGAGATCGTCAATAAACTCGATTTCTTCACGTTTTTTATTTATCTGGTGGCAAAAGGAGAAACGATATCACCTTACATATAAAAAATAAAATAAAAAATATCTTAAATATTTATATGTATAAATAAAAAATGAATCAGAAATATCTGAACTTGAAATCCTTTAAGACAACACAATCTCATGTTGCAGTTCGGAATTGACTGTCCAATTCTAAATAAATCGGAACCGTTGCGATTTCAATTTTGAATCAATTCCGGTTCCAATTTCAAAATGGTAATTGTTGTGTTTTTGGGTGGTTCTTTTCCTAAATTTTTTAATTGTTTTCGATTTTCCTTTCGGGCAATTTTGGAAATTTTCTTTCGCTGTTTTTATTTTGGCCCAAAACCGACCGTTAATTGTTTGTTGTTATTCAAAAAATTATTGAATTGAAATTAAATTGATAAAACTGTTGTGCGGTTCTGATCAAGCCTGTGAGAGGCAATAATAATTTTAAAACCCATACCAAAATATACCAGAGATAAAAACAATCGTAGCACGCCTAGCTAATTAGACCATCCACTACGCGTCTCGCCGGCGTCTCGCGTCCCGTCCCGGAGAGACGGGACCCCGGCGCGACGCGTTGCAGCTCGCCGTCCCGCGTCTCGTCCCACGTCGAGCCACGAGACGGGCTGTCTCGCCACGCGCCTAAGCGACGTGGCGCGACCCGGCGTCGTGCGTGACGCCCACTCGCCGGCCCGCGAGTGGGCGTCGTCACGTGCTGACGCAATAAATATTTTTTATTTAAAATTCAAATTTAAAAAAAAAATAAAATAAAAATTTTGTAACGGTAATAATACCGTTTTTTTTGTTTTTTTTGTTTTTTTTATTTTTAATTAATTTTTTACTCTATAAATACTCCTAAACTTATCCTCATTTCACACACAACTACACATCTATTCTTCCTATCATTAAAATTTTCTCTCAAATTTTCTCTCAAATTTTCATATAACAACTCAAGATGTCCGGCGACGGCGACGACAACTTCGGTGGTTCCGGCTCCGGCGGGTGGGATCTCAACGCGTTCGGCGATTGGGAGACCATGATCAACACATTGGGCGGTTCCGGTTCGTCAACGCCGGGGACCCAGGGTTCGGCGACGCCAGGGGGGTACCAACCACCCAATTTTGACCTTGATGCATATGTCCGTCCCTCCGCCCCGCGGTATTCGCAGGGATTATCCCAGATCCGGGAGGATTTTCCCGTTGATCCCACGCCGGGAGTAGGCCGAGGCAGTGGAGGTGGCCGAGGCGGTGTACAACCCCAGGCGGGTGAGGACGAGGATGAGAGGAAGAAGAGAAAGAGGATCTAGGGCGACATCCGTACAACAACCTCGAAACGCTGGCGGTGTACAACGCCTGGATCACCGTCTCGTACGATCCCATCGTCGGGAATCAACAATCTCGGAAGTGTTTCTGGGAAAAGGTCTGCAAGGTCTACCACCAGATAAAGCCGAAAGGCTCCCGCAAGCGCAAATTTAAAATGCTCCGCTCTCACTTTGACCGAGTCGACCGACAGGTCAAAAAATTCTGCGGCATCTACTCGGCCGAAGAGGCGCGCTACCAAAGCGGCGCAACGGCAACCGACATTTTGACGTCCGCTTTGCGCGCCTACTACCAGGACGAACGTCATCAATTCAGATTTGTTGATGTTTGGCAGGCCGTCAAGGACGAGGAATGGTGGGCCGGCGGTTTTCGCTCCAGCTCGGGCTCAACCTCGAAGTGCACGAAGCATACGGCGAGTGGCCAATACTCGTCTGGTGGTGACACCGCTGAGGGCATCAGCCAACCTGAGGCTGAATCGCAGGAGTTTGCGGGTACGGTCGGCGATGCTGGAGGATCCGCGAGTGGGCGCTGTCGGCCGCAAGGGACGAAGGCGGCGAAAGCGGCTAGAGCAAGGAAGGGCCGAGGCGAATCAAGCCAGCCGGCCTCGGGATCGGGCTCGCGGGGAGGCTCGGACACACTTATGGTGGCGTACATGACCGCCACAATGGCGGGCACTTCCCGCTTCTCGTATGCCCAATTCACGGCCTGGTGGAACGGAATTGTGTATATGGCAGCACAACTTGGCCTTCCGACTCCCCCTCAACCTCGACCGCCTCCGGAGGATGATTAGCCGGCGGAGTAGTTTTTTTTATTTTTCTTTAAATTTGTATTTTAAATTATGTTGTGTGTTTTTTAATAAAGTGTGTTTGTTTTAATTGAATTGGGTTGAGAAAAAAAAATAAAAAATGAAATTGAATGAATAGTAATTAAGGGACGGAGCGTTGCAGGTTCCGTCCCTTAGTTAAGGGATGGAGGAAAAAAGGACAGTGGGGCCCTCAAATAGTGGTCTAATAGTATTTAAGGGACGGTATAGAGACAGCATGGTGGATGGCCTTAAAACCTTGAGATAGATTGATACACCTCATCAATAACCAATTTTTTTCAATTTTTTTCCCATTTTAGCCATTTCCTTCACATGTACTACTCAATATCCATTTCCTCGAGAAATGTGCAGAAAAAAATAAAAAGCAGTTCTTCCTTCTCATCTTTCCTCTAAAAACATGGCTTTTGGAAATGACTGGGTTATAATTAATTTCTTCAAATCTTTCCTTATTTTTTTCCTCGATACAATTGCCCACATAATAAATATATTTCGTCTTGTTAATTCTGCATACATGTATTCATCGTTTAAACAATTATTTAGATATATGTCTAATGATTCAACACAACAATAGTTTATATTATATTTTTATATGTACGTTGTGAATCAAAAAAATAATCCTTTCGATTTGATTGTTGAAATCTTGAATTTAAGATGTCCGGTCAACGAAGTTTGACCAATAATAAATGTGACGAGACATTTAATTTTTTGAAATTAAATGATATAGCGTCAATCTACATTCCGCATATATGGTCGTAGTATATTCATTTTCTCAAATCCGATTCCCGGTGAGTGAGAAATAGTGGATAAAAGTTGGTCACATTGTAGCTTTTGATAAAGTTATGAGTTGAAAGTGTAGGGAGTAATTAACTAGTGTTAATTATCCCACATAGGAGATGAGACACATCTTTAAATGTGTATTTATTAAGTGACTTATTATACTTAGTAATTATCGTGGACTAAGATGGGTGAAAAAGCCCACACGCGCGCCGAGCCGAGCCGTGCCTGTGGACTTGGACTTGGACTTGGCAATTGGTCTTTGGGCTTGTCCCTGGATCCAGACTTAATGTTTTGGACCACCTCAGTTTTGGGCAGCAGCCTGATCAACTCGACATGCTGCACCTTGTGTCTTGATCAAGTCGCTTCACGAAGTCCACATGTGACGGTTGAACTAGGGCGTGTACAGCGTCTAGATTCAACGTCAACCACTCCAGCTTTCAAACTCGTAACGGCCGGCGGTTACAGGCCAGCCATGATGACAACCATCAAGGCTGAGTTGACCCCGCAGTGGACCAAGCCTATAAATAGGGTAGTCATTCCTTGCATTAGGAATATAGAACAACATACGAACATACTCGCAAGCATCATACTCTCTTTGCATTGTCTTTCTTCCCGAAGCTCTGCCCTCTCCTCTTCCAGTTCGCCGAAGTTCTGTTGATTGCAGTGCTGCTTCACCAGAGACGTAGCCGTTTTATCTTTGGGGACGACACGCCAAACCGAGAGCACTACCGGGGAGTATCTCGTCTTGCGGAAAGAGGCCTCCTCGACTCGGCTAAGTTTTATTTCCAGTTTACAGTTTCGATTTCATTGTAATTTTCAGTTTTAGTTCTTTCTTCTTGAGTTGTATTACGCCCGATATTGTTTATCTCTTGTAATTCCACTATCAATTTCTCCGCAACATTGGTTTATATGAATATTGATCAGGGAATGCTGCATGCCTTTCTGATATAAAAGGCTATAGCAATGAGCTGTTTTCCATGCTTCTCATGTCAAAGGAGAGCATCAAAAAGGTCTAATGAAAAGAGAAATGGAGCATTCCCCCCTTCCAATCCCCATCAAGACCCCTCTCCACAACCACGCCCTAATTACCCATGCAATGGTAAATTTCATTATCATTTTAATCTCTACATAAGAAATGAAAAAATATTGCTCGCTTTGTTATGGATATCTCTCACAAAAATTGCATGTTATGTTAAGTATAATTAATTCAAATGTTGCTATTTATTTTTCAAGATTAGTGTCGATGCAACTGATATTATGATTATTCCCACCAGATTAAGTATCGCGCATGTAACGATTATGTAAAAAAAGCTTCACTTGAAAATTAGTTATTCAATTAACTAAACGGTGACTAGAAAATTGATTTTACAGTTCATTTGCCCACTTTCTAGGAAAATCCATTTGATTATAGCCACTACGAGTTCATTAGGTATATTCATATACTCCCTCCGTTACATAGTAGTGGATAGAGGTGCCCAAGGCTTACGATTCCGATTGTTAACCGCAAAACTGTAACCGGCGGTTACGGTTCCGAACCGAAACCTTCGATTTTATAACCGTGGTTCGATTTAGGTTCAAAAATTTCTGAACCAAAACCGTGCTGGAACCGCCGGTTCCGTACGGTTCCAAATCGGAATTGCGAAAAACTGCTGGCAAACCGTGAAATCGAGCTGGAACAGCAAAAAACCTCCAAAAATAGGCGGGTCGGAACCGTAACCCTAACCGCGAAAACCCTTGCGGTATGGTTTCGGTTCGGCAATTTCCAAAAACCGGAACCGTGGGCACCTCTAGTAGTAGAGACGTTTTTTTTCAGCATGCGATTTAAGAAAAATTGTGTTAAGAGAGCTAAGTAAAGGAATAATAAAGTAGGAAATGAAAAAGGTAGAGAGATGAATAGAGAATAAAATAAGAAAGAGTAAAGTAAATGAGAATAAATGTGTTGACTTTTACTAGAAAGGGAAATGACTCCACTACTATGAAACGTACCAAAATAGCAAAATAACTCTGCTACTATGGAACAAAATGAGTAATATATATACATATAGGAATTTTATCTATAATGTGACTCGTTCATAGTAGCACCATTTGTAAAATTTGTCTATTCCTTTAATGCATTTTACCCCGCCAAACTTGGGGTTTGTTATGCATACGAGTATTTTTTTTGGAACCCTCGTACGTAACTAATGAAATGCTTATAATATCTCCATTCACCCAAACAAGGAATCTTATATACTTCTTGACTAGAAAAACTATCGCAATTCATTGAATTTGGAAACCGAGTTTTGCATGTACTCCAATTTCTATAATGATACTAAAGCAAAGCATCGTTAAAGTTTTGATGCTAAGTATTTCAAATGATGGTGAAGTGTTTCTAATTATATTCATTTATGCGTATATGTAGAAAATCCGAGAAAGACCGCCGAAGCAACAACTAACAAGGCAACAAACAAAGAAGGAGGAGACAACAACAATATTGCAGCTCAAACTTTCACTTTTAGGGAGTTGACTGCAGCCACAAAGAATTTCAGGCAAGAATATATGCTCGGTGAAGGCAGATTTGGTCGTGTTTACAAGGGTTGTCTCCACAAAACATACCAGGTGATTTAATTTACTACTCTCTTATGAAAAATCTTCATGCATTTGTGATTATTTTTAGGGTTAAATCGCTCATAAGATTTGATCCTTTTTAGTTCAGCTAGTGGCAGTTAAGCAACTTGATCGCAATGGGCTGCAAGGGAACCGAGAGTTTCTTGTAGAGGTTCTAATGTTGAGCCTTCTACACCACCAAAATTTGGTGAACCTAATCGGTTACTGTGCCAATGGTGAACAGAGGCTCTTGGTCTATGAACATATGCAATTGGGATCTCTCGAAGACCATTTACTTGGTACACCTATTCATATCTCTTGAATTGTAAATGCTTATTAAATTTGAAGTTAGTTACCAACAATCTATGACGAAATTAGGGGTCGACCAGAGGTGGTTGGGGGCTTAATATTACCTTAGGGTCGGTTGAGAAAACACCATGGTCTCCCTTCGCGATCCATATAATTTTTTTAAAAGAAACGTCAAATGATGACATTTTAGGATTTAACAAAAAAATTTGTTTTTTACCTACTTGAAATTTTAAAACAAAAAAATGAAGTGTAATTATTTATTTAGATCTAGATAATATAAAGTGGTGAATTGTTTTTTCACCTGAGCAGGTCTTTATATTAAACCACCAATTAAATTTTATTCAATCCTATAAACTCATGAATTGGTTTGATTGTTATGAAAAAGTAATTAATAAGTTTTTTTCCCAATAGGGTAACACCCAGATCAATATGGTAAGGGAAAAAAATACTCCCTCCGTCCCATGCTACTCGCACTTTTCATTTTAGGCCGTAAATTTGAGATTGATTTTTTTGTGTAATTAAAAAAGAATTTTAGGTGTAATGAGACATCACTTAATAAAAGAGCTCTTAACTTAAACTAACATATTAATTAAATGCATTAATTCTAACTTAAATTATAAATAGTGTAAGGACTTTGTGACGAGCCGAAAAGCAAACGTGCGAGTAGCACGGGACGGAGGGAGTATATATCTACTTTTAAGTTCTACAATTGGAGTATTACATTTACCCTTTCTAAGTTATGTTTTGAATCGACCACTGTTAATATATAATCTCATTTGGGTGCAGATATATCGCCCAAGCGATCTTCACTACCTTGGTTTACAAGGATGAATATTGCGTTACATGCTGCCAAAGGTCTGGAGTATTTGCACGACAAGGCAAACCCTCCAGTGATCTAGCGTGACTTGAAGTCATCTAACATCTTGCTCGACAAGGACTACAACGCTAAGCTGTCCGACTTTGGACTAGCCAAGCTTGGGCCTGTTGGAGACAAATGCCATGTTTCCACAAGGGTCATGGGAACGTACGGCTATTGCGCTCTTGAGTATCAACGCACCGGCCAACTCACCGTAAAATCGGACGTACATAGCTTCGGTGTTGTCCTTTTGGAACTAATCACAGGAAAAAGAGCTGTTGACAACAAAAGAAGCCCTGACCAACAAAATCTTGTGACATGGGTAAGTAAGTCCACCTTATTAATTGTTTTAGATCAGTTCGAACGATACACTAAAACCTAAAATGTAGTATGCAATTAGCTTCAATGGTACTTTAAAACCAATCTCATTTTTTATTTTTGATTAAAATATACCTATTGTTGGGTTTACACTAAAACAAACCCAAATCAATTTTTCAAATTTGGGAGTAAAAAAGACAGTGGATAGAGAATATTCTTAAGTTTGAGTTTAGTGTAAATGGTAAGAGTAAAATCACTATTTGGCGTGATATTTACAATAAAATGAGTTTGAGTTTAGTGTAAATGGTTGGAGATGCTCTTAAACCCAAAACTATAAACCTACAAATGTAGTTACTGATAGATGTTTATATAATACCTCTTGTGATGATAAGGCTGAACCCATTTTCATGGAGCCGAGTAAATTCTCGGAGCTGGCGGATCCTATGCTTAGAGGCGACTTCCCGAAGAAGAGCTTCAACCAGGCGGTTGTGATATCAGCCATGTGTCTTCAAAAAGATACGACGGTTCGACCTTTGATTAGTGATGTGGTGACTGCGCTTAGTTGCCTTCCGTTGCAAGGGGATGCAGGGTGCTCCCGCCCCATATCCTCACCCTCACCCGCTTGAGTGATGCAACAACATCGCGAGAACGAGAGAAAGCAGTTGCGGAAGCCATAGCTTGGGGCTCAAAGTCTAGGCATAAATAATTGCCAAAACTAGGATAATATACGAGGATTGTATCGATTATAAAACTTGTCAAAACTTTAAAACATCGGTGTGTGTATATATTCGGCGTGTCATATTTGAAATTTACTTAACATTCTTTTTAATGTGATAATGAGAAGTGTTACACTCTCTCTGTCCCTAAAGAATTTCAACACAAGTTTGAATGTAAAATTGGTAAAATAAGAAGTAAGAGAGATAGAAAAAAAAGTAATTAAAGTATTGTTAGTGGAGAATGAGTTCCACCTCATTTGAGGGAAAATACTTTCCAAAATTATAAAATGCATATTCTTGTGGCACGGATGTAGTAACTAAACTTCGTATATCAACGTCACTACTCTTGTTTAGTTCGTGTTAATATTACTTGCTTTGCTTTATATATATAGCACTTAAATTGTTATTCACATTGTTAATTTTATAAATTACAGAAAAATTAAATATTGATTTGTTCTTTTATTGATTTATTTGAAATTATAGAAGAAATAAATAAATCACGTAATGATTTTTATGTATTTTAATAAATTTTGTTTATAATCAAAATAAATGTGTATAAACACAATAATAATGCTAACGTGAACTAAACAATGATAAATTGGTAAAATATAGATAGCTACAACTTTTAAACATACATAGTATAAGTGTATAATTATTGTTATCAAACACCCTTATAAATATAAATAACAAATTTATTACGATAAATAAAAATAGAATAAAAATTCAAAAATTACACCTTACAAAAATGAGTCTAATTCTGCAGGTTGCCACAATGGTCATATGACTCGTATCTTCAGGGTTACGTATGGATTGGGGCATTTAATCTAGGGCTGGCAATTTTTGACACGACACGATAATCCGACACGAATCCGCACGAAATTATTGGGTTGGGGTCAAGTCTTATTGGGTCTGTGTCCTTATCGGGTTGACCCAGTAAGAACCCGATAATTTCGGGTTGGGTGCGGGTTGGATGCGGGTCGGATACAGATAACCCATTAAGAAATAATAATATTTTTTATTATTATTTTTAAAATATGTATATTAATTTAATTTTTAATTTCTTGTAAATTAGGTTTAAATAGTATAAAACGTATTTTAATCGTGTAAATTAGGTTGAAAAATAAGGTTTAATCGTGTAATATCATGTTTTATTCGTTTAATATCGGGTTCGGGTCGTTATTGTGTCGTGTCAACCCATATTATATCGTGTCGATAACGGGTTCGTGTCGGGTGCGGGTCGTGTTCGGATTTGAAGGTAGCAAGTCGGGTTCGTGTTCGGATTTACAGTTTCCTTAACAGGTCGGGTTCGGGTTAGACCTTTTTGGGTTGGGTCGTTATCAGGTTGACCCGATAATGACCCAATCCGCACGATTTGCCAGCCCTAATTTAATCTATTCTAAGTAGGGCTGGCAATTTTTGACACGACACGATAATCCGACACGAATCCGCACGAAATTATTGGGTTGGGGTCAAGTCTTATTGGGTCTGTGTCCTTATCGGGTTGACCCAGTAAGAACCCGATAATTTCGGGTTGGGTGCGGGTTGGATGCGGGTCGGATACAGATAACCCATTAAGAAATAATAATATTTTTTATTATTATTTTTAAAATATGTATATTAATTTAATTTTTAATTTCTTGTAAATTAGGTTTAAATAGTATAAAACGTATTTTAATCGTGTAAATTAGGTTGAAAAATAAGGTTTAATCGTGTAATATCATGTTTTATTCGTTTAATATCGGGTTCGGGTCGTTATTGTGTCGTGTCAACCCATATTATATCGTGTCGATAACGGGTTCGTGTCGGGTGCGGGTCGTGTTCGGATTTGAAGGTAGCAAGTCGGGTTCGTGTTCGGATTTACAGTTTCCTTAACAGGTCGGGTTCGGGTTAGACCTTTTTGGGTTGGGTCGTTATCAGGTTGACCCGATAATGACCCAATCCGCACGATTTGCCAGCCCTAATTCTAAGCCTACGTTTTGTACTATGGATTATTTTTGGGAAAGCCCGACGGGCTTGTCGAAGTTATCCAGGCCGGACGTAAGAGCATCCGCAATGGCGGACTTCCGCGCGGAATTCCCACGGACGTCCTGGAATTCCGCCGCGGACGTCCGCCATTAGGCGTGCCCGCCACGGATACGGAATTAGGCTGAAGACGTCGCAGGTCCGCAGCGTTAAGCGGAATTCCGCGGGGACTTCCGCCATTGCGTCGACTCCGGCGGAATTCCGCGCGGAATTCCGCTTTATCCCGCCATTGCTGATGCTGCGGGTCCAAGCCGCGGCGTGGCCACTAGCAATGTACGCATGAGGATTCCCCATGACGACGTCGATCGAGTCCGTACATTTGCCGACATGCGCCAAAAACAACCCACGTTCGACTCCAGAACGATATTATTGGAGAAGTGTGACAGCGTAGGGGTCGTCGTTGATGTAGTGGCGTGCTTGGCGTCGTTTGGTTTCGGACTCTATGCCCTCTGTATTATGCTGAAAAACATTGCAGGGGAGGGAATGTTGGAGTACTTGCTCTAAATATAGATCCAAATTCATGTTAATTTATGCAATTTAGTCTTCTTGTAGTGGATTTCTGTATGTTTGGGGCCTATTTGTTCTGCGATTTTTGTATTTTGTTTTTTTTGTCAAATTATGGATGAATCTCTAGGTTTGGTGTCGATATGGTATCGATTTCTATTTATTCGGCATCATGAGACTCTCAATTTTGGAATTTGATTCTTGATTTTGGACTCAAACTCATCTTCAATGCATAGATTTTCGATTCTGGAAGTATTCATCGATTTTTGAGTTGTTGATTACTCTGGATTTATAATTTTTGAAATCAGAAAACTGTAGATAGCTATGTATTTAAAATAAGGCAATAAAGTCATTTACATTCAAAATAATCAATATTTCTGGAAAATTATCCACACTACAAAACAATAACATAAAATCTAATCCAAGTTCTATCATGCTTTCAGCCCGAAATTTTATCCCAGGTTCCTTACCATGCTATATTCCAATCCACACTACAAACGAGCCCTTAAAAAGAGTCATTTGATATACCCCCTTCTATCTCGTTTCTCATTTTATCAAACCCATCTCATTATTTTTTAACACTACAGGTTCGTTTGATTGGTATGATGGGCTGGGTCAGATAGGGTGATTTCTATCAGGCTTTCCATGATTGTTGCTTGAATACCATATCTCATTGGCGGTTTGGTTGCCCTGATTCATACCCCATGGTAAGAGCATCTCCAATGGCGGCGTCGGCACCGTTACGCCGATTTTTCACGGACGCCGGTGCTGGCACCGAACCATTGCGAGCGGCGTCGTCGAAATCGGCGTCAAAATCATCGAAAACGTCTATCGGACGTCTTTTGATTTTCCACCGGTTCTTCGCACACATCGACCCCAACGGATGCACAGTACACGCAGTATGAGACCTTCTCCTTAGAGGAGTTGGATTTTGATATTAACGAGGTTCCGGAAACTCCCATTCAAAGCCGGGGAGTAGGGTGGGGTCGGAGCGCCCCTAAGAAGAAGGGCAAGGCCAAGAAGGTCGGCGAGTCGTCGCAGCCGGATGAGGATAGCCGGGTTCGGAGGAAGTGGACGGACGCGGAGAACGTTGCGCTGGCCAAGGCGTGGGTGAGTGTATGCGATGATCCTCTCGTTTCGAACGAACAGAGGATCGTCAACTTGTGGGCCAAGATAGCCGCAGCCTACAGGGCATTTTGCCCTGAAGGGAGACCTCGCACCGGGGAGGAGTGCAGGAAGTGCTGGGACCGGATCAGGTCTGGCGTCTCTCGATTTTCGGGTTTGTACGCCAACGCCCTCCGCATGCAGACCAGTGGCCAAACAGAGGAAGACTGCAGGAGGATTGCAGAGAGAGCCTACCCCGATCCGCAGGGGAAGTACTTTGAGTTCACCTACTGGAACTACTACCTTGTGCTCAACGAGTCGGAGAAATTCCGGGCAGGTGTTGACGCTGGCTGGCCGAAGAAGTAGAAACTGAACTATACCGGTGAGTATAGCGGCAGCAGCGGTGGTTCCCACGACCTCCCCGAGACGACCCAGGAGGTCCCGACCCCTCGTTCGTTCGGTCGCCGACCTCGCCCGGTTGGCCAAAGGCAGGCGCAACGGGATGCGGGGGGGCACCCCGAGGTCCCAGGAGGTCCAGTCGGCATCCCCCCTCGACAGGTCCATCGAGGAGCTCAAATTCTTTGCGCGTCAACAAACACGCGCTCAAATGGTGAAGACGTTAGCCGACTTCCGGTCGGCGGTGGACCCCGAGGAGAAGGCTTATCTTCGAGTATTGCTCCGGAGCATGCGTGAAGAATTGGAGGGGTTTCAGAGGGATACCGGCGGGAGTAGCCGCGGCGTTGGTGGCGACGGAGGCGGCGGCGGCGACGAAGGGCTGGGCGACGACGGAGGCGACGACGGCGGCGAAGAGTGATTTTTTATGTAATTTTTTTATTGTACTTTTTTTAAAATTAATGTACTTTTTTTAAAATTATTTTACCTTTTTTAAATTTTAATAGTATTATTCAATTTTTCCGTATTTGTCTCGTAAATTAAATTCTGTATGTTGCTACGATTGTAAATTAAATTATACAATTGTTATTAGTGATGTGGATAGGCTATGAGAAGGCTATGTGAGGGCTATTGGATGTCCAATTGCATGTCCAGTTGATGTGGCATGAGGATTTTAGTGCTGATGATGTGGCAGTGGGAAGGCTATGTGAGGGCTATTGGATGTCCTCCACCATTGGAGATACTCTAACTTATACTCTCTCTGTCCGTCATTAGGAGTCCCATTCCTTGGCCGCACGAGTTTTAAGAAATGTTAAGAAAAATGGGGTAGAAAAAAGTTAGTGGAATAGGGGTCCCACTTGTATATATTAGTTTTAAATGAAATATGAGTGGAATGAGTTAGTTGAAGGTGAGACCATATTACCATTTATGGTAAAAGTGAACCGGGACTTCTATTCGCGGACAGACTAAAATGGAAAAACGGGACTCCTATTCGCGGACGGAGAGAGTACGTGCTTTGATTCAGCATACACAAACCACAGATAGCAACTTGATTGGACAAAACTGTTCTCATTAAAATTGCTTATTGCCAATTTTGTCCTCAGCAACCCTTCATTTCATTCCCAAATTAAAACACCCACCCACCCACCCACCCACAAATTGAGTAGCGCGCCTCTTCCCAGATTGAAAATCGCTCAACACCGCCGCTGGGGAACGACTACCACAAATCAAATTTCGATAACTTGCTTCGTGTTGATCTACAGCGGTTAGTTTTCTATCAACCAGTTTCGAGCAGACCTCACTTCGGATAGAAGGATTATTTCGGTTTATGTCGTGTGTGTTTGTGGACTGTGAAACCCTATGTGAAATTATTTCGAGCAGACCTCACATTTTACTTCATTTGCGCAAGGATTACACATTAGATAAATACTTAGCCATCCATTTAACACTACAAAAAATGCTCCAAGTCCTTAGCTAATTTCCAAACTAATAATCATCCATCAATTAACACTCCATCCCAAACCATTAAAACGGAATACTACAACAGCCAAAAGCAGAGCTAATTTCCAACGACAAAGGAAAACGATCGCAAGCTGGTTCCTACAAAACACTAAACCGTCCCATTACGGGCTGTTTTACGAGAAATCGGGCAAGGACTCCACGCCGCGCACGATGACCCTTTAGGCGACCCTAATATCTCCTCCTTCGGGGGGTTAAAGCGCGTAGGAGATTTGGTAGACGACGCCTCATCGAAGCATGGACCACCCACATCAAATAGCTTACGACGAACTCGAGTGGATGGGTCTGACATCGGCGAGGTTACCTCGTTGGAGTCGGCCGGGGAATCATATCGCATCCCCCGTATGGGAGCGTCGGGTACGAGTGAATCACTTAACACGATGACCTCAGTGTTGTCCGATAGGGTAATAACCTCATGAGGGAACTCATCTTTGACGTCGAACAAGCCAAAAAAACTCGCAAGAAGGCAGAATTCTGGGGTCAAATATGCGCCGGCCAAGACATCCCTCTATACAATCAAAGTGCATTAGTGAGTTGACCTTGGACATTTTGCACAATCATTGAACTACAATATATTGAAGAGCGGATGTATACGATAATACGAACCTGGAAAATCACCTCTCATGTCGACTCGTCGCAACCACCACCTTGTCTTTCATATTCCAATATGCTTTCTTGAACGTCATGTATCGGGTCTTCAGCAGTTTCACTCGAATCGATATGTCTTCGGTTGAAAGCTTAGCGCCAAATGGAGGGTTGATCACTCCACGAAGCACTTCATCAGTCCCGCAATCGTCGTCCCATTCCCAGCCGCCCCTCATATTCACCATAGTCGAAAGAAGGAGGGTATCCATCTCTCGATTCCATTTCCCTCGGTAGAAGAACGCTGCTTGTTGAGGAATGGGGAAGTTCATTTCGGCGAGATTGTTATTTTTCTTGTCTGTGTATATCACCTTATATACACCAGCTACACTACCTCTTCCGGCTTCATTAATGAATTGTGGTTGAGCAATTAACCTTGGTGGTAGATAAATGTCTAGTCTAGGGTTTAGGGAGGAGCCGACCTCGGTTACATACCGTGTTTTAGCAAAAAAAGTTGACGAGGAGGTGACTGAAGACCATACATGCATGCAATCGAGAAAATTAGAGTAGGTATTCGTATATTTACCAATAAATGACTGATATATTTTGTGAATAAATGAGGTTAATGAAACACACGTGTCTTAGAAGCTTTGCATATATTTAGATGTTTACAAACCACACACCTCAATCTTTTATAAAAACACGTGTAAAATAATTAGAAATATATGGGCTATCGGTGCAAATTATTTATACAAATATTTATGGTAGTGTATGACATATCATGGCCTATATAACCACTACAAATATTCGTCCTCATCCGCTCAATATTGTAATTGCTTGTAGTATGACTAATATTTTCGTCATGGTTTATTAGATGGCGAATTTATACATCAATTAACAATTATATAATATATCAATACTAGTTGAGGACACGATGTTCACATTACGATTGAGATATTAATTGAGTTGATTTATTAACTATACGCAAATATATAATTGATATTGTATTTGATTTACTTCTCTTATAAAAAAATATGTAGTTGGTATTGATCTTTAAAAATATGTAGTTGGTATTAATCTTTAAACATATGTAGTCGATGTTTTAAAAAAAGACTTACTAAATTTTAGGAAAATATGGGAGTTGCCCGTTAATATTGCATATCTAATATCCTAAAAGATTCTGAATAATATTATAACCATTTATTGAACGAAGATTGGGGTGCATTAATCCCCATCCATTACGTAACGTTTAAAACGACCACATAAATCGCACCTTTTCAGGAAAAGCTGGGATCATGCGTGCCTATATCAATGCCAATATGTATTTGATATTGTCTCTTATTTATGTATATTATTCAAAAAATATGTACCCACTCTTGCTATATTATTATTTAAAAATATGTAGTTGATACTGCGGCATATGCGGGCGTTATCCATATGACTCAACTTATTTTTAACACAAGTATACCTGCAAGTGTACGAGGCTAATGTAGCAAATAGTAAGCAAATAATATGGTATCCACAAAGACGTTAACCTAAGTACCACGAACCAACCTCAATTACTATCTAGATGAAACAAATGGTTTTGTTTGTCTAAATCTACTTAAAAGCAAAGTAAAAATAATTAAAAACAACTAGAGAACTAAAAGCAAATAAAAGAGAACGGATGTAGATCAAGGATGAGGAATGTAGAGAACTAAAAACAACTAGAGAACTAAAAGAAATGAGCAACAAATTAATTTGATGATTCCGCAGTATCTCCTCTAGTAAAATCAACTCATTACGCCTACGTTCACCCTGATCAAGCAACACAACACAGATTTGCAGCTCAATGAAAGGTGTTTAAATTCACAATAGCCCATTGAACATAAGAAATATCAATAATAAACACAAGAACTTCTAAACAAAAAGTACCAAATTTACAAAGAAGAGTCATTACACATCTACACACAGATTTGCAAGTGAATGCAGAGATCATAAACTTCACAATGTCCCAGAATCTTGTCGAATGTTTGACACACACAATAGGCTTATGAACAAAGAATCATCACTAAACACAAGAACTTCTACACAAGCTGGTATTAGTTAATTGTATGTATAATCAAGTGTGAATGCCCATCTATTCGTTCCTGATACGCAGCATACGTTCGAAATCAAAAGACACTCAATTAACGAAACCATTCACTCACTATTCGATCCTGCCCAATTGTGAACTAATTCCTAACATCAAAGCCAACATTCATGTTTCTATCAAGACGTATAATGCAATTGACACCCATAACTTAAAAATCCAGTCACCCAACATAATTGAAGGCAATCGTCGGCAAATTCCATTATCAGCTTCCAAACTTAAACCCAGGCCAAATCGTGCCATGTAATCCCACGCGTAGTCGTCGTCAATTTTGCGAAATTGGGTACAAATAGACGAAATTCAAAACAATTCGAAGTGGATGACTGATGCAATGGGTGTACCTTAGGATCGTCATCTTCAACAGCCATGGAGATTCAATCTAGAATCGAGCTTATCCGCCGATAAATGCCTCAGATAGGTCGAACGCACTGCATCAAATTAAATGATTTCAATTAAACGACCTAATACCCGTATTGAGATGAACTGTCAAAATTGGAGCACCTAAATTCGTCGGCGCAGTTGTTGTACGTACAAACGTCAGCCGCCGTGGGTAATGAGGACCGTGGGCTGAAATCAATTGAAATTGGGGCTAAAATCGATGGAAGGGGGAAGAAGGGGAATGGTGTAATAGACAATGCTGCTCAAAGTCCCCTCACCGGAACAATAACATAGTGTGCTATCGGGGGAGATTTGCTGGGTAGGCTCATCTCGCTTTGTTAGGTTGGTATCTTAAATGCATGCGGGTCATGGAGCATATCCCGGGTCGAAGGGGTTGTATATCAGGGCAACCGAAGCACTGATATAAGGTAGATAGGATGCCTTATAAAGGCCCATCATAGTGCCCTACAAATCGTAATTTAACAAATAAAATTATTTAATTACTACCTAAAACCATACTATAATTATTTAGGGATGTATTAATTTCCTTTTTATATCTTTTGTTCTATTGTTCTTTTTAACCTCAGCCTCACGATTTTGTTATCCGACGGTTAGATTGATGCCACGTGTCATTTAATAATGTAGATTTTCAGTTTAATAATGCACACCGACTAATAATGCACCATTATTGTGTAATAATGCAGATTTTCAGTTGAATAATGCACACCGACTAATAATACAAATTTTTAGTCAAATAATGCAGATCATCATAACCATCCAATTCAGGGATCCAATGATTGTGATTAAAAAAAATATTGAACATGCGAATGACCTTAACATATCCTTCTATTTATATTATATTATATTATAGTACACAATAGATTCACGTCATTTTCTTCCTTCAAAAGGTCGTTGCGATAAAATTTATATTTACCCACAAAATCCGTACGGAGTAAAAATAATTAAATGAAAAGACAGTAATCTAAAATTTGCAAAAACACCCAAATCAGAAAGACTGAAACCCTCTCTTTCATCGCTTCGAAGCTCGACGGACTTCACCCACCAACTCGTCTGATCACCGGGCTCTAGCCCTTCCTTGCGAAATCATCAATTCATCACGGGTTTAAGATCATCCGGGAGTTGATGCTCACGGCTGTAGGTTCTTTTTCGTGTCTTTAAATCATAACACTTTTTTTCTTAGGCAAAACAATAATTCGCCTACAGTTGCCGAGTCATTCTTGAGCTCTTCTAAGGCATGCATTTCCAGCTATCTTCTTGCTGGTAATCTGGATGCCTCCTTGATTTCTTATTCTGGAAATCTGGAGTGACAATATTATACACACACATATGTACTATGCAATTT
Source organism: Salvia splendens (assembly GCF_004379255.2). Taxonomy (NCBI): domain Eukaryota; kingdom Viridiplantae; phylum Streptophyta; class Magnoliopsida; order Lamiales; family Lamiaceae; genus Salvia; species Salvia splendens. The sequence goes on from NC_056032.1 coordinate 42,425,872, forward strand.
CGTATTGTTGGATTTTGGAACCCTCGAACCCAAATTGATCGGTAGTTTAGTACAATATATTTAGAGCAGGTTTTAATTGTTTTTTTTTTCAACACTAAGAGTTGTTTAGTGGGTTTACATTGTGTATTGGGATATCAGGTGAGATGGCTAATCCTCAGAACGTGGAGCTGGAAGCAGCCAAGTTTCTGCATAAACTCATCCAGGAGTCTAAGGATGAGCCTTCCAAACTGGCTACAAAGCTCTATGTGGTGTGTCATAATTTTCCTGAATCATATTGTTGCTTTTGTTTCGTTCTCTGCCTATCTGATTGATTCATATGGGCGTTATATGTTGGTCAAACAGATTTTGCAGCACATGAGGTCTAGTGGGAAAGAAAATTCCATGCCTTATCAAGTCATATCGAGGTAAGATGCCCAATATACTGTAAATGACAGACTAATTTAGCCTTTTATGTCACTATCTTTAATTGCTTATTAGTTCATGTTATATGCTTGAGAATGATACCTATAACATTTTGTTGAGTAAAGGCACCTACCAATACCATACAGTTACATGCTTACATGTTTAGAGTGCAAATTTATAGATTATATTGGGCCAAGGTTGAGCCCAGGCCCAATAGTGAATGTTGGAATAGTTTTAAGTTTTTATCATCAATAGGCGATCCTAGGGCGTGTTGGAATAGTTTTAACCAGCAACCTCCATGCATCATAAACGGTCAAAACATCCTCACAATATTATTAGTTTTGAAAGTAGTAATAATTTAGTTTGTGATGCCTTGTTAGTATGTAGTAGAACATATCTAAACTAGCATATTATGTCATGTTATGTTGCTTTCGATGATATTCTGGCATTTGTTTTCTCTGAATAGGTATCTTCTATTTGCTTAGATATTTCACACTTTTCTTTCTGTCTGCAATCTACGTAGGGCAATGGAAACTGTAATCAAAGAACACAATATTGATATTGAAACTTTAATGTCGTCGCGCCTGCCACTGGCTGCTGGAGCTCAAGATGGAGATACTGGATCACAACAATTAGCTGGTAAAATATTTATGTTTATCGCAACTCCAGTGTTGTCAAAATGTCGTTCGGGTCGCTCGGGTCGCCTGGGTCGAGACCATCACCGCCCCATCATGGGTGGGTTGATCGAGATACAAGGTCGCCGCTGGGTCGCCTGGGTCGCCCGGGTCGAGTGTGTCGGCTGGGTCGCCCAAACACATGCTGCACAGTCATGTTATAAGATAAATCCCTAAATCTTTTTTATGTAAATCTTTCCCTTCGATGCTAATTTGTTTTTACTAAAATAAACGTAATATAAAAGTAAAACTTACCTAAAAATCTGCTCTCTCTTATTTTCTCAAATATATCACACGTTTTCTGACTTTCTCAATCTCAATTTTCTATATATATGCATGCACCACATCAAACTTTTCAAACCTACTTTCTACACTTTAGAATTCGGTTCAAAGATCTTTTGCTGCCACCCTTCATATATTCCTTTCTTTTGATATTTTCAGACAATGGTTTCAATTATTTATTTTGTGTTATGACTTATGAATTGTTTTGATATTTTTGATAATTTCTATTTTTCACTTTATCTCTATTCACATGAATTACATTTACATTTATATTATTTGATATATTATAAACATTAGAGCAATATATTATTTGATTTAATATTAAAAGGCAAAAAAATTAGCCTAGATTCGTGGGTCTCTCGACCGCGTCGACTCATCGACCCACGACCCTAACATCACTGCGCAACTCCAAAGGCATGCGCTTTATAGCATCAGAAGTACAAATTAATATAAATGTGAAGTTGTGAACTATTAACTAAGGTAATAAAATGTATGATTGCTATAATGGCTCAAATTTATGATTGCTATATGTTACTGCAGGATCTTCTCAGCGGGCTGGGACTGCTAAAGACTCTAAATCTGGGAATGAGATTGAGACACCGGAGACATATGCATTAACTAGGACACCTAGTGGTCCAGTAAGTGGTGGGCAAGACGTGTATCAAGGTTCTACAGCTCATATAGGTGGTTAGTGTTCGTCTATAAATTTTGGTATTATTTGTGTCTTTAGACCAATGACGCGGATTTAATTACTCTGTCCCTCATCAATCCTCACTTTTGAGCAAATAGAGCATGTAGTCCTTTAAACTGACAGAAGGGCTATCAAACCTAACACAAGTTGTTTTTTTATATCAAATTATGGCAACATTTAGTCTAGAAGGTGGTAGGTTTCCCTAAGACTGAGATTTGAGCTGTTTGCTTATCTGCTCAAGGATTTGTCGGTATTTTTTCCTTAATATGTGGCACATGGAAGTAACTTGTTTTTTATTTGGTGTTTCTTGTAGTTTATGCCCTTCCAAGTGTTTTTTTTCCTGCAGATCACCAAGTTTGTAGCAGTACTTTCCCTATGATGAATATCTTAATTTTAACTTGGGAGCAAATTTTAGGTGTTGGTGTCAAGGTTCATGGGGTTCCTCCTGGTGCTCCGGGCTCTTATTTAACAGCAGACTCAACAAATAGGGTTGAGTTTGCTAACTCTTCATTTGATGGTCAGAGCCTTGCTGCCAAGATGTCCAAGGACAGAAGTGTGGAAGCCTTTGGTGACCATTCTACTGGAAAAATAGCTGCTGGTGGATCTAGTCTAGTAACAAATGCAAATATGGTATTGCTGCCCTGAAAAATTGGAGATATTCAAAATTTTACTGTATTAAACACCCTTTCATGCGTTAGTTTCATTGCAGGCTGTATCAGTTTTATTTAGTTGTTTGACCTTGTCTTGGCAGAGTTCTTTTCAGGGCAGTATAGCAGAGCAAAACATGACCAGAAATGCTGGTTCCAGGGATACTGGGAAATCTCCAGTTCCTCAGACTTCCAATGCAGGCCTTCCATTTAAGGAACAGCAATTAAAACAACTCAGAGCGCAGTGCCTTGTTTTTTTGGCTTTTAGGTTGTGAATGCTTGCTAGAAATACTATGACATGTTTTTATAGTAAGAACTCTACCTTTTCTTTTCTAAGAACTGTTGCTTACATGTTCAGAAATGGATTGATGCCGAAGAAACTTCATCTTGAAATTGCTCTTGGAGACATATATTCTAAAGAAGGTCTGTAGTATGCTTAATTTTAACTTTTTATTTAAGTATTTCTTTTATTGCGTTTAATAATATCATGGTGTTTTGCAGATGGGACCCGCAGAGATCTCCTTGACCAGAAAGGGAAGGAGCAGCTAGTTCATGAAACAAGCACTGTTCCAGAAGCCCCAAGGTCGATTGAAAGGCCAGATAGAAGCAACTCTAACCCCCCTCACTTGGATTCTAATTCAACAAAAGAATCTGATGCTGTGAAGTTTCCAGATGAAAGATTTAATCAACCTGTTGTGCCAGTTGAAAATGAACAGGATGGCAATTGTTCAGTGTCAAGAGGGAAAACAGATATTGAAATTACAAGAGAGGATGCTATAAAATCACATGCATCACATGATTCAAGTATAAGGGAATCATATAGCTGTGATCACGAGGATGATTTGGGGAACCGCCGCCAGCGCAAATCCATACCCTCTGCAGTTATGACCCCTTCTGAACAATCAATGCTCGAGGATAGTGGTCCATCTGTAGATGGTTTTGCTAACGATATTACCAATGCACCAGTGCCTACCACTTTTTTTACTAATGATGGGGTGCTACAAAGACCAGAAGATAGCGCTAGTCATGCACAGAATTCGATGGATTGCAATAATCCAGGGAAGTCTTACTCTGACAAGAAGTATTCAAGTTTACTGTTAAAGGACAAGTGGAAGCCTGCCTCAGGAATGAGTGGCCAAAACTACCCTGCCATGGCAGTTAAGGATTCCAATGTAACTGTTAGAAACTTTTATCAAGGTTAGTAAATAAGCAATCTCATTCATTCATGAAAAAGCTAATATGTGTGTGTATATATATATATATATTTATATTATTTGAAGTGGGAGAGTCACTGTGCTATATTTTAATGATAAGCTAACTGTTGAATGATTATTCTGGTGCACTGAAACACAATTGCTCATTTACATTGTCAGGGACAGACCAGGAAGAGGGTTATCCTTCAAAGTCTATGAACAGGCAACCTTCACCGAAGCATACAACTGTAGAAAAATGGATCAAGGGCCGGCAGAAAAGGAAAGTCTTTGCTGAGCACAACTGGGCTAAAAAACAGCAGAAGACATCACAAAAAATAAATGGTTGTTCTGATAGGCTAAAGGTTAGCATTATTACTGGACATTCAAGCTAAAGTTCGGAATTCACATAGTCATATGCCACACTGATCATTTTGTTAGCTGTCTGTTTATTGGACGTTTAATATCTCGAGACAGTTAAAAAATGTATCTTACAAATATTCTGAAACATTTTCTTGATGGGAAAAGGATTTGAAATTCCTGCTTGTGGCGTATCTGCTTCATATCCACTTTAAGTGTTTGCGTTCTATCAGGATCTCCATTCTTATTAATATTTCCCTGTTAAAATGGTACATAAGATCATAATAATCTTATTTTGTGCTGGATCATAGAATATTATTGTCTCTTTTAGTTCTGTAACATCGTAATCATTAGTAGGTCTGTCAGTGGATTTGTGGAGCCGAAGGTACTAAAATTTCTTAACTTATATATAGCAGATTAACCTTTGTCAAATTGAACCTTGCCTTGTACACTGATAACTGACAGTTTACTTTGTTTGAGGAAATTGTGCATCTCTCCCTCTATGCATGCGTGTGTGTTTTTCCAATGATAACTCTCTGATCCTTAGTTAATAAGGTGCAAAGCGTGCTTATTGCGCATATGCATTCCTCATTGTGTTGTGTAAACATTGACTTAATGCATTGTAGAAAGTTAATATACTAATTAAACAAACTTGAACAATGAGCTCATAACGGTGGAAAGCGTGCTTATTGCACCTATGCATTTATGCTGCAGGAAGCTGTGAGCTCTTCTGAATATATTTCTGTGAAGACCAAAAGTGTAATTGAATTAAAAAAGCTTCAGTTGCTAGAATTGCAGCGACGTCTTCGGAGGTAATCTTAATCTGTCTATGCTTGCCCTAAATAAAATATTCATTTATTTTTTCTTCGCTTTCGTCTTTTGTCTCAGCTCATACAAGCAGAGATGAGCTTCATCCACTTTGCTAAATCCAACTATTTTGGTTCTATTTCTGTGCACTTGCCATTTGATAGAATATCTTCGTTGATTCTATAGCCGCACACTTAGCCATTTGAAATCGTGTCTGGTTATGACGGTTGATAACTTTTTCGTGCAGCGACATCTTGAATGATTTTTTTAAACCAATAGCAAGTGAAATGGATAGATTGAAATCAATTAAGAAGCACAGGATTGGAAGGAGATCAAAACAATTTGAAAGATATGAGCAGAAAATGAAAGAGGAGCGACATAGGAGAATTAAGGAAAGGCAGAAGGAATTCTTTAGTGATATTGAAGTTCACAGGTAGATTTGTTCTATGCAGTGTCTTATCTGGGTTGTTTACTTCTGCTAAAATCTAGTTACCTTTATCTGATCACTTCTATTTACATTCAGAGAAAGACTAGAAAATGGTTTTAAAGTAAAGAGAGAGTGCTGTAAAGGATTCAATAGGTATGTAAGGGAGTTCCACAAGAGGAAGGAAAGATTTCATCGTGAGAAGATAGACAGAATCCAGCGTGAAAAGATTAATTTATTGAAAATTAACGACGTTGAAGGATATCTTCGCATGGTTCAGGTGCTTTGTAGTCCTAAACACTATTGGCATCTTTGACACTGAATTTCATCTGTAATCTTTCTTATCTATGAAATTGTTGTAATATGCCGTAGGATGCAAAATCTGATCGAGTTAATAAACTGCTAAAAGAGACTGAGAAATATCTGCAAAAACTTGGGTCCAAATTGAAGGATGCTAAGGTAATGGCCGGACAGTTTGGGACAGATATTGAGGCGAGTAAGGGTGGTACCATTGAGGAGAGTGAAGATGTTGAGAATGAAGATGAAAAGGATCAGGCCAAGGTTTCTTTTGTTCTTCCGTTGCACATTATTTCATTCCACTGTTCTCCTATCATTCTTTGAAAAAGTTTGATTAGACCTCACAATACTTTTCTCATACCTTTTTCATTGGCCTTATCTCTACAGCACTATTTGGAAAGCAATGAGAAATACTACACGATGGCACATAGGTAATGTGGATATCTTAACTCAATAGATAACTTTATGTTTAACATTTAGTTTTAAGTAGATCCAGCATATAGATAAACTTATTTTCTTTCGTTTTTTCCCTAGTTTTGTATTGTGATTTACATATCTGCACCAGTACTGTTTTAAATGCATTTAATACAGATGTACTACTCAATTAGATTGTCCAGGTTTAATTTCCACTCACTTCCAATATATCTAGGTCTTATAATTTTATCTTTTATTGTTGATGCTGATTCTTATTTTAAATTTGATTATTTTTTAACAGTGTGAAAGAGCACATTACTGACCAGCCAACCGGGTTGATTGGGGGAAAACTAAGGGAGTGAGTCCATTTATTCACTCTGTCTTATCTTTCATTTTTCTGCTGTTTTTTTCTGGATTTTTTTTCTTTTTTTTATTTCAGCTCCGATTCCAATTTTTTATTGCTTCCACCTTGTCAGTGGCAATTTAGAAGCACAAAGTTCTGTGATTTTCTTCCTAAATATTCTGCTTTGTGTTTCCATGTAAGGTACCAAATGAATGGGCTTAGATGGCTGGTTTCTCTTTATAATAACCATTTGAATGGCATACTAGCAGATGAAATGGGCTTGGGAAAAACGGTGCAGGTATGACATATGCTTGATTATACGAAATTACAATCCCCGCACACCTACCATACCTTTTCTTTTCTACCTCCTTATTTGGAGGAACAATTTTGATATGCATAAAATCCACTTTGCAGGTCATATCTCTTATTTGCTACTTAATGGAAAATAAGAATGACAGAGGACCTTTTCTAGTAGTTGTACCATCTTCTGTGCTACCTGGATGGGAGTTGGAGATCTCTACCTGGGCTCCTAGTATCCACAAAATTGTTTACTGTGGCCCCCCTGAGGAGCGTCGGAGGCTATTTAAGTAAGCTTTATAAAATCATTGGATAATCTCTTGTCGCTTCTTTATTTCCAATTTAGCTTCAGCTGTTCATATGTGACTTTTTCATTGCAGGGAACAAATTGTTCATCAAAAATTTAATGTTCTTCTGACAACATATGAATATTTGATGAACAAATATGATCGTCCAAAATTGAGTAAAATACAGTGGCATTATATTATTATTGATGAAGGTCATCGCATTAAGAATGCTTCCTGCAAGTTAAATGCTGATTTGAAACATTATCGCAGCAATCACAGAATACTTTTGACTGGAACTCCCTTGCAGGTTTTATATTTGCTAATTCATCAGCTTATGATCTATGCATGTTTTCTATTTAGATGTTCAACACTCGCACCTTTATTTGGGATGTTCTAGATATATTTACTCTTTCTGGTTGCGCTTGCAGAATAATCTTGAAGAACTCTGGGCATTGCTTAATTTCTTGTTACCAAACATCTTTAACTCATCTGAAGATTTTTCTCAATGGTTTAATAAACCATTTGAGAGTAATGGTGACAGTACCACAGATGAAGTAAGTAAACTAAAACGTCATGCGCTACTATGTTTTTCTGGTGTTTCATTATTCTTCAGATTTTTCTCATATAAATATCAAACACAACTAGGCCTTACTTTCTGAAGAGGAGAATCTTTTGATAATAAATCGTCTCCACCAAGTTCTGCGGCCATTTGTACTTCGAAGATTAAAACACAAGGTACCGGCTGATGTCTCATTATATGGTTCAGGATAACTTCTGTGCATTAGCACTTAAAATTATCATATACTGCTACAGTATGGCTCATTCTTCAAATATGCGCATAGCAATTGTTCTGAACAGGAGAATCACCCCAAAGACTTACTACTGGTGGTTCTGTTTGAGATTTAAATATGAATTTATAATGTTAATTAGATTTGTTTTGCTGTCAAGAGTGAAGACAGATAGTCTGCTAATAGTTTCAGTTCAAAAGCCATTCAGCATTGGCATCTGCTAACCTGAAATCTTTTGCATCAGTAGCTGGTTCTAGATCAGATGACGATTCTTTATTTCTGTTTCTGCATTCTTCCCTTCTTTGTTTAACTTTGTGAAACAGAGAAAAACATATTTTCAATTGCCCATTACTTCTGCTAGATACCATTTATTTTGTCACTTAAAGTGTAGAACTTCATGGAAGTACCCTGGGACATGCTTTCAAAGCTTGTTGGCTTGTCTTAATTCACTTGAAACTTATGACCTGGACAGGTGGAAAATCAATTACCTGAGAAGATTGAAAGACTAGTTAGATGCGAGGCTTCTGCATATCAGAAGTTATTGATGAAGAGAGTTGAAGAGAATCTTGGTGCCATTGGAACTTCAAAGGTAGGTTTATTATTTTAGAATTTATTGTCTTCATTGTATACGGACATGCATATGCAGATGATTTTCTCTGTTTTGGTATGCACTTATTCATATGTATTATGTAATGATGAACATATGTAGTTGCACGCAGACACATAGGTGAGCAACCACAATTGTTAATATGTATGCACTGTGGTGTTATGTCCACTCCGCTCGTAAAAATTCTGGAAAAATAATGTATAATGTATGTGTGGAGTGATGATTCATATTTTTTATTACCTTGATCTCACAACATCATCAGGCTCGCTCTGTGCACAACTCTGTGATGGAGCTACGGAATATATGCAACCACCCATATCTTAGCCAACTTCATGTGGAGGAGGTACTCTCTCTGTCTTCAACTGTAGCTATGAACTTGATACATTTGGCTAATGAGTAAGATGCGTGTTTGTGGTGATTTTCTTAAAAATTTTGAATATTTGTTTCTTGAACTAGATAAAATTTTCCATCCAATTGTCATTTATTTTTGCATATTCTTGAATGCAGTTTGCACACAGTGCTTTAATCTACCAAATTTTTTTGTTGTCTTTGTTAGGTTCATGACCTAGTTCCAAAGCATTACCTTCCAAACATTATCAGACTTTGTGGGAAACTTGAGATGTTGGATAGGTTATTACCTAAACTAAAGGCAACCGATCACAGAGTAAGTTGTTTTCACAAAGTTTTCTACTATATTTTTTTTCGATATTACATTTGTGTTCATTCCTTTAGTAATTTTACTTTAGGAGCTTGGATTCTTTTTTATTTTTTTCCTTAAAAATATACTACTACTAATCTTCCCCCCTATTTTCTTTACCATGTCTGTTTTTTCGCATCATGTGGATGCAATTGGAAGATGTAAAGATAAGCTAATTGAAATACGAATACCCCTCATCTTCATCACTGGATGTCTTTTGTTTTCAGGTTCTTTTTTTTTCGACAATGACTCGACTACTTGATGTTATGGAGGACTATCTTTGCTGGAAACAGTATAAATACCTTCGATTGGATGGACATACATCTGGTGGTGATCGGGGTGGCCTCATCGAGAAGTTCAATAATCCTAGCTCTCCGTACTTTATATTTTTACTCAGGTAGTTACAGCCCCTAAGGATTCTGTTTGAGTTACATGCTTACATGCATTCGTACTTTGGTTTTAGTAGCGATGCACTCCCCAGACATATTGACTGAAATGGTTTTGGGGAATTGTCATTGCATTCCTTTATAAATGAAATAATTCAGGCTTTTAAATTTACACATAGAAATGGAAGGTATATATATTGAAAATGGAGAAATGAAATAAAAGTTCAAAAATTGCTGTAGCAATGAATTATAATTAAGAACATTTATATAAAAGTAATTAATACTATATAGAAATTGATTGTTGATTACCTTGTTCTTGTTTACCTATTTAGAATAGTACAGTTTTACTTTGAATGACAAAATATAATGAAAAATTTATAAGTTGACTTTGAGATCAATTCATTGTTTATAACTACCAAATTCAGAAAGTAATCTTGGGCAGAAAAATGTTACTGCTACTTACGGAAAGTATAATATAGATATAGATTGTCTGTGTATGATGCTTGATGATTGCCAAATTTGTGTTGGCTTGGTTCCCTTGAATAAAGCATGGAGTTTCTGGTAATGACAGATTGAAGTAAAATGAGATATTTTCTCATGCTGTTAACTATGTAATATTAGGCAGTTTCAACGCTATTTCAGGTAAGGTTCCATCTTACTAGGACCGATGGCTACTGCAATAATACTGATCAAGATTGAGAGGGCTTTATTCTTGCACAAAAAGTTACTTTCTTCAATAAACTGGCTCTGTTATTTGTTTTTACTATCTCTCTGTTCACACACTGATCTACAACAATATGTCGTTTAGTATCCGAGCTGGAGGAGTTGGTGTGAATCTCCAAGCTGCTGATACAGTCATTATTTTTGATACAGATTGGAATCCCCAGGTTATATCTAATGCCGTTCTCCTCAGTACTTCATTAATGTCACTTTTGAGTTCAAAATAAAGTCTCATTCTATTTTGTTTGTGTTTGTTCAGGTGGATTTGCAAGCACAGGCCAGGGCTCATAGGATTGGGCAAAAGAAAGAAGTTCTTGTTCTTCGTTTAGAAACTGTAAATACTTTAATCCCTGAGCTTGATTAACTTGTTGAATTTTTTTTTCTGTTAATGAGAACATAACTGTTGTCTTTTGAATTAATAAAGATTATTTTTCATTAAATTAGAAATTTAAATTGTTTTGCATATATACTGAGTATAATTTCTTATGATTACACTTCCAATCTATAATAATAACCTATATTATCGTACTTTCCATATAATGGTTGTATTGCAATTAATATATTGATTCTTTACTTGATAGAATATTTCCATGTGGTAATCTCACATTCTTACTTGATTCCAGCTATAGTGTTTACTTTTCTCTTCCTTTAATATTTTCCCTTGATACTTAGAACTATTCGATAAAGCTACAATTTCAATATCTGCTTTATAAAAGCTGAAAACAAATCATTTTTGTGTGTACTAGACCAGCAATCTGACTGCTCCTCGAGTTAATGGCTTTAAACACTACAATTATTCACTGCAGAAGTCTTGAATACTGTAATAATACACTCCTATATTAATCTTAATTAGATTTATTTCTGTTATAAGGACATGACAAAGCTCTTTGGGATAAAATGACACTGATATAGTCTCTTCGGCATTGGCTTTCTTCTTTGTTTCTTACTTAGTGTAGGTGCTGTTTTTGCTACATGTCTGATTCTGCTGTGGAGCTCCTATAAATATTTTGAATGCTATTTATTATGCTCTTTATCTACTTCCATTTTGTGTGTAACAAGATTAAACTTATGCCAAGTATTTCACAATTCCTAGGACCATTCTTTCTAAAACCTGCTGGAATTATTGAACGTAAATCTGTGGAGCCTATGCAAACTGGGTTAAAAGTGGTAGATAGGCTGGTTCATATAGGTCATGGTCAACGAGAACATATAATCGGGGACCAACAAACTAGAAAAACAACTATTTATATCAATACCATATTAAACCAAAAACAATTGAACTTAAAGGCCACCTCGGAGAGTGAGGCATTGTATTGTGTCCTATATCTTCTCTGTAGTAACACCAGTGAGCGTGATATCTATATATCATAGTTTTGAAGCAATGGCGGATAGGTAGATAATTGTTAGTTACTATATCTAAATTTTTTTGGAGGCATTGGATCAGAGGGTAATGATTCTTTTTGTGCAATGAACGTTTCACATTTATTTTTATGTATGCCTTTTGTTTGAGCATAATTATAATTGTGTTGAATGTTTTTCCTATAATGCTTAAATCTGAAATAGGTCCAAACTGTGGAGGAGCAAGTTAGAGCTTCTGCTGAGCACAAACTTGGGGTTGCGAATCAGAGTATAACTGCTGGATTTTTTGACAATAATACGAGGTATGCTAAAGTACATGGTAAAACAAATGACTTTGATTTGACACTTGTATTTGATATTAGTCAGTTTTAATCTAAACAATATAATATAGTGCGGAGGATCGAAGGGAATACTTAGAGTCTCTCTTGCGGGAGTGCAAGAAAGAGGAAGTTGCACCTGTTCTGGATGATGATTCCCTCAATGACATTATAGCGCGCAGGTATAATTTGTTACAATAATAATAAGTATGGTTATGAGAATCTCCCTGCCTTTTTTTCTTCTTAACTTCCAATGGGAGGGAGTTTCTTTTGCTGTTCTGATGTTTTGTATTACCAACTTCTCTTCAGTGAAGAAGAAATTGATATCTTTGAATCAGTTGACAAACAGAGGCGTGCAGATGAAATGGTATGTGCAAATCCTAGAAATGATGTGCTGTAGTTCTAGTTGTTTGGATAAGAAAGGTACTGTCTATTTATTTAAGATATAAATAATTTCTGCAGGTTGTTTGGCAAAATTTGTGTGGTGTGAAAGGGTCAGATAAAAGCAAGCTTATACCTCAATTGCCTTCTCGGCTCATAACAGACGATGACTTAAAATCATTTTATGAAGTGATGAAGATCTCTGAAACAACAACTCCCGTTGTATTACCTGATTCAGGGATGAAGAGGAAAAGTGGGTATCTTGGAGGTCTTGATACCCATCAGTATGGGAGAGGCAAACGTGCTAGAGAGGTCTGTTTACATCACAATTTCATAAACATTTGTCCTTGCTTGTATACAGTTATTGTTCTGATATATGTTGATCGTGCAATGCATAAATTTGACCTGACACCATATATTCAAGACTTAAGTTGTGATGGTTTGCTTTTTGCTTTATTAGGTTCGTTCGTATGAAGAGCAATGGACTGAAGAAGAATTTGAAAGACTGTGTCAGGTTGAATCTCCAAATTCTCCCACAATGAAGGAAGAAGTTACTAGAAAAACAATGGCAGTCACTACAAACAGCGCATTCGTAGTCAAGGGTGAGATGCAGGCACCGGCTGTCCCTCAACTTCCTCCACTTCATTCGCTTCCTCAACATCCAACTGTGGAGCCTCTGGCCGTACAGAACAAAGAGGCTACACCACCATCTAAAAGAGGGCGTGGCAGGCCAAAAAGAGTGGTGGAAGTTTCTCCAACAGTTAGTTCTCCTGGACTATTGGGACCTGTGAAAACTGAAGAAATTTCCAAAGTTGAAATTAAACCTGGTCCTGATTCTATGGTCTGCACTACTGATGATGGAGGTATCACTGGGAGCTCAAAAGAGTTGAAGTTGCCTGCTACTCTGAACTCCGGGCCACCTCTTCCCCCTTCTCTCATTCCTGCTTCACCCCCATCATCTGGGCGAGGTAGAGGACGTGGTCGGAAGTCTCAGACAGGTGGAGAAGCTCCTGCTCCCAGACGCCGAGGCAAAAGACAGACTACAGCATTACAAACAGCTCAAACATCTTCATTGCCACTTGTTACTGATAATCCATCTGTTGAAATAAAAGGAGAACTTGCCCGAAGCTCTGCTATCACTACCAGTTGTACTTCTGTCTCTGTCACTAGCATTACAAAAGAACTGGGCTCTGAACCGGATTCTGTGTCACCTTCTCCTGTGGTTCCATCAGTTTCTGGTCCAAGCAATTCAGACGTGGAGCCCCATAAAGAAGTTACACCTAACTCTTTAATGGCTTCTGATAGTACTTTTACTGGCTCCGTCGCCGTAGCTATTGTAAATCAGGCAGATCCAGACATTGTGCGCACTTCAAATCCTGAAGCTACACCTCCCCCACAGCCTATTAGCGCTTCTCTCTCTGTAACAACACTGGGTAGAGGTAGAGGGCGGGGACGGGGGCGAGGGCGAGGGCAGAATGCTCAAAGTCGTGAAGAGGCACCGCAACGAAGGCGAAGGAGGCAGGAGCCCATAGCATCCACTGTTTCTGGTGCATTAACTCGTCAGGACTCAGAGTCATGTGAACCTCAACCGAAAAGAACTCGGGCTTCTGTTGGACGAAAAGACACCGTACGGCGTGAGAAGGTTCAGGAAGTGACTAATGCAAGTCAATTTGCTGAACAGGGTATTCAAGATTCTCTGGCCGAACGAGTTACTAAGGGTAGGTAACTCTTTATTAGCTTCAAATGACTGTTATATATTACAACTAGCTTTAATAGTATGTCTAGTACGGAGTATATCATAAGTTTTGGAAGGGGGAAAAGATGGTGAGCAATGAAAGGGGGATTCAGTTATCTGTTTTAATCTTAATAAGGTGGAGCTTAGTAGCACTAGCATTTGATAGAGTAGGATACTGTTCGTATTTATTGTTCATTCTAGGAGTATTTATTTATTCTCATTTGTAGTCGACTAGGTAATTACTCTCTGGCATGTATAGCATGTAATAAGTTGAATTCTAATCACAAAGTTATTGTCTAATATGTCTTGTTCTGTACTGTATGGAGTAACTTTTTATAGAGTCCTGGATTAAAATATAGGCATTTTCATAAATGTGTAATCTACAGAGCTATACAGCTAAAATATCTCGATCCATTTGCAAAGGGTGTATGTTTTTCTGGTGATTGTAAATTATGCTCTTTCCGGAGATCTACTGTTTCATTACCTACTTCTTCATTTCACTGATGGATAAATAATTGTGACTAAAGATTTTTCTGCTTATGCTGCTTTAGATACAGAGATTGGTCCAGGCAAGTTACAAAACCCTCCTAAGGAACAAGATGCAAATGAAAAACCAAGTGAGGATCACAGGAATGAAGTCCTTGCTTCGAAATCTAACCCATCTGATGATTTAACATCAATTTCGATGCCTGATCCAACAGCTGGAGCGCCTAGTTCTCTGGTTCCCAAGTCTGCAGAGGACAATGCAGAATCTTCTAGTAAAGAACTTGATTCAACAGCTGCAGCGCGTAGTTCTCTGGTTCCCAAGTCTGCAGAGGACAGTGTAGAATCTTGTAGTAAAGAACTTGATATTAAGGAGCCCTGTGGGGATGATATTTCTATTGTCTCAGTTCTTGTGCCACCACAGACCGATATTAATTGTGGAACATCTGGAGGGTCCCAATCCTTAGTAGGCACAAATATCAACTCTCCTGTGATTGACAAAGATGAATCTGGAAAAGTTGTAGAGGATGAACATGAAACCAATATTACTGATGAATTACCGGGAAAAGTTCTAGTGAATGAACATGAAACCAATACTCCTGATGAAGTATCTGGAAAAGTTGCCGTGAATGAATGTGAAACCAGTACTCCTGAAGTAGGCGCAAATGTCAACTCTCCTGTGACTGACAAAGATGAATCTGGAAAAGTTGTAGAGGATGAACATGAAACCAATATTACTGATGAAGTACCAGGAAAAGTTGCAGTGAATGAACATGAAACCAATACTGCTGATGAAGTATCTGGAGAAGTTGTCGTGAATGAATGTGAAACCAGTACTCCTGATAAAGTAGGCGCAAATGTCAACTCTCCTGTGACCGACAAAGATGAATCTGGAAAGGTTGTAGAGGATGAACATGAAACCAATATTACTGATGAAGTACCAGGACAAGTTGCAGTGAATGAACATGAAACCAATACTGCTGATGAAGTATCTGGAGAAGTTGTCGTGAATGAATGTGAAACCAGTACTCCTGATGAAGTACCTGTTTCTACCACCGGTGAATTTCATGTGGATCATTCTGCTATAACGACTACGGAAAAAGTCTGCACTGAACCAAACTCAGCCTCACCTGCCACTATGCTATCGTCAGCACTGTGCCCAATTGATATTGGTGTGGGGTCAGAACAAGGAATCACAGTGAGCTCCTTAACGGCTTCTACTCATGCTTCAACTGATCCAATGGCTGTGGCAAGTTCTGACCAACTGGCTCCTGACATTTTGTCCATGTCGAGTGTCCAAGCTACGGAGGAAGATATTTCAGAGCCTTCTGCAGGGCAAGTTCCAGAGGGTAGGCTTCTTATTCTTTAAGGACATAAAAATGTTAAATGTATGGCTTTCTGGTGATTGTAAATTGTGCTCTTACATGCGACGTACTGTTTGATTACCCACTTCTCCATACACTGATGGATAAATATTTGATGCTAAAGATATTTCTGCAGGCGCTACTTTAGAAACAGAGATTGGTGCAGCCAAGTTACAAAACCCTCCTCAGCAAGATGCATGTTTTAAACCAAGTAACGATCACATGAATGAAGTAATTGCTTCAACATCTGACATATCTGATAATTTTCCACCAGTTTTGATGCACGATCCAGCAGATGGAGCGCGTATTTCTCTGGTTCCCAAGTTTACAGAGGAAAATGTAGAATCTTGTGGTAAAGAACTTGATATTAAGGAGCCTTGTGAAACATCTGGAGGGTCACAATCCTTGGTAGGCACAAATTTTAACTCTGCTGTGATTGACAAAGATCAAGGCTTGCATAGTGGTGCTCCTGCGGCTGCTACTGCAACATCTGGATCAATGCCTCTTGGTGATGGGATTGACAAGTTGTATCCTGAATGTCGAAGCAAAGATGATAGAATTTTTAGTCCTACCAATAACCCTAACTTGGATGAATTTCCTGCATCAGATAATATATCAAAAGGACCAGCTGATTATAATCCCACAGATTCAATTATTGAGTTACCTAATCATACAGATGCTCTGGTACCATCTGAATATACCCAGTCTTTGCCTGTATCTGATAGCAACTCCATCAACACAGGCGAATGCCAACATTTACAAAATGCAGAGATTCAGCTTGCATCAGTTGTTGGTCCTGATGAAGTACCAGAAGAAGAATCTGGAAAGTTGAATTCAATTTCTGGGGTAATGAAAAGCACAGAAGATGAATCTGGAAAAGGTATAGTGGATGAACATGGAACCAGTACTCCTGATGAAATACCAGGAAAAGTTGTAGTGAATGAACATGACACTGATACTCCCGATGAAGTACCTGGAGAAGTTGTAATAAATGAACATGAAACTAGTCCTCCTGATGAAGTACCTGCTGTTTCTACCTCTGACTTTCATGTGGATCATTCTGTTATCACGGCAATAGAAGATGTCCGCACTGAACCAGACTCAGAAAAAGGAATCCCGATGAGCTTCTTAACGGCTTCTGCTCATGCTTCAACCAATCCAATGGATGTGGCAAGTTCTGATCAACTAGCTCCTGTCACGACGTGCATGTCGAGTGCCCAAGCTACTGAAGAAGATATTTCAGAGCCTTCTGCAGGGCAAGTTCCGGAGGGTAGGCTTCTTATTCTTTAAGGAAATAAAATCTTAAATGCTAATGAATTCCTTATAATGTGGCATTCTGGCATAAAACAATTGTGGTACACTTTTTAACTCTTGATATTGTTAGCATGTAAACAATTTCCCTTACCAAAATGCTAGCATCTGAATGGTCTCTGTGAAAAGGTAAGTATCATACATAATATTGGATTTTCCTGGTGGATTATTAACTAGGCCCCTGTCTTGTCTCGTAGCTTAAATTGTCTGTCTAATCGAAGATTTATATCTATTTTATGGATGCAGACCTTGTTAAAGATGCAGACATTGATGTGACGAAGCTAGAGGATCCAATTCAGGAAGAAGACACAGTGGAAAAAGATGGTAAGGCGCGCCTATAATTGAAGTTTTTCCTAGACAAATGAATAAATGAAGTTATTGCTTCAAAATATGCCTTTTAATACAGAATATTGCATTTTCCTTGTGGATTATTAACTAGGCCTCTGTCTTGTCACATATCTTAATTTGTCTGCCTAATCGAAGTTTTACATCTAACGTATGGATGCAGGCCGTGCCAAAGATGCAGTCATTGATGTGGCGAAGCTAGAGGATCCAATTCAGGAAAAAGATACAGTGGATGGTAAGCGTGCGTATAAGTGAAGTTTTTCCTAGACAGAAGAATAAATGAAGTTATTGCTTCGAAAAATGCCCTTTGATACAGGCTTGCACTTTCCTGGTGGATTATTAACTAGGCCTCTGTCTTGTCTCATAACTTAAGTTGCCTGCCTAATTGAAGTTGCATATTTAACGTATAGAGTCAGGCCATGCCAAAGATGCAGGCATTGATGTGGCGAAGCTAGAGGATCCAATTCAGGAAAAAGATACAGTGGAAAAAGATGGTGTGGATGCAGGCCATGCCAACGATGCAGGCATTGATGTGGCAAAGCTAGAGGATCCAATTCAGGAAAAAGATACAGTGGAAAAAGATGGTGTGGATGTAGGCCATGCCAACAATGCAGGCATTGATGTGGCAAAGCTAGAGGATCCAATTCAGGAAAAAGATACAGTGGAAAAAGATGGTGTGGATGCAGGCCATGCCAAGGATGCAGGCATTGATGTGGTGAAGCTAGAGGGTCCAATTCAGGAAAAAGATACAGTGGAAAAAGATGGGGTGGATGCAGGCAATGCCAACGATGCAGGCATTGATGTGGTGAAGCTAGAGGGTCCAATTCAGGAAAAAGATACAGTGGAAAAAGGTGGTGTGGATGCAGGCCATGCCAACGATGCTGGCATTGATGTGGCGAAGCTAGACAGTCCAATTCAGGAAAAAGATACAGTGGAAAAAGATGGTGTGGATGCAGGGCATGCCAACGATGCAGGCATTGATGTGGCGAAGCTAGAGGATCCAATTCAGGAAAAAACAGTGGATGGTAAGGCGTGCGTATAAGTGAATTTTTTTCTAGACAGACGAATAATTGAAGTTATTGCTTCGAAATATGCCCTTTAATACTTTGCCTTCAGTTTCGACTTTAGATGCTGCAGTTAGTGGTTTTCAAGTGTTAGAATCTATCTGCAGGAAAATGTGAAGAGCCTGGAATTGGAACCCAACATGATGATGGGGATCATTGTGGAGTTAGTCCTTCGGTTTCGACTGTTCTTTCTCAAAGTGATGACAACAATCATGGAACAGCTGAGGATTCACAATGCCGGCCAGAAACGCATAACGACTCCGATGACTTGGAAGAAAACCGGAGTACTGCTGAAGCTGCGGAAATACTCGCTCCAACATCACTTCCTGCAGTGAGTGACCAGATGGATTCTCCCAGCGGAAAGGAAGATGCCAATATAACTTTTAGTGAGAAAAACCCCTGATATGGATGTGTTGTAGAAGCATTTTAATGTATAAGTTTGAATATATATCTTTGACCGTAATTCTCCCTATATATATGTTAGGTGTCGTTTGTATTATGCATATTTGCCTAATGGAATAGTAAATCTATGGTTGTTGATGTAATCATTCTCACATTAATCTTAATATGGGCTTCATTCGAGAGGAAGACTCTCAATGGAAATAGACATAACGCCAATTTCACTCTATATATCGTTCGACCGTACCAATCGCCCTTATACAACTGGAATTTATTTCGGTTTAATAAATTTGTCTTTCAACCAAGGTTTTCCATAGTATGAAATTATTATTATTTGAACTATTCCATAGGGTGTAATACCCGAAAATTTGTGGAATTTTATTCTTTTAATTAAGGATGAAATTTTTATGTTTTTGTGTTTAAAATATGGTGTGGAAAATATTATTTGTGTTTATTTGATTGTTGTGGATGTGGTATTTTCTACCTAGGCAAATTAAAATGGAATTAAGTAATTAAGCTATGAATAAAAACTCCTAATTAACAAATTAAATCCCTCCCTCCCCAATTCTCTCTTCTTTTTCGAAAAAAAAACCTCCCCCATCACCCCATGATTCTCTCAACCGCCCCCACTCCCTCATAACCGATTTCCCTCCCCCTCTTTTCCATTCGTTCTCTCTTCTCGGTCTCTCTCTCTCTCTCTCTCTCTCTCGCTCTCTAGCTCTCATCTCTCTCGAAGTGTGCTCTCACGGTAAGCTCTCGCCCCTCTCTCTCTCGGTTTACCTTTCCCCATTCATCCCCTTCTCATCATCATCTTGGCTTCTTCAAGGTGTTACGCTCGTACGTTGTAAATCGGTGTAGGGAAAGCTTCGAATTTACGTTTGAACTATCCAAGAAAGGTAACCAAACCCTAACCCTTGTTTAATTCGAAAACTCATGCATATAGGACGTTTTGGATGGTTTAGATGCTGAATAGGGTTTGTGGCTTTGTGATATGGTTGAGCATGTTTTTGGTAGTAACTGGCAGTGGGTTCCGACCCCTTTTTATCTAAGCAAACGATCTCCGTTGGGTACGAATTTTGAACTGTATAAAGGTTAATGTGGCTTCTGTGTGGTGTGTAATTTTCAGCCTCTTTGGATGTCGTATGAATTTATTATGATTTTTGCAAGTAAACTGCGCAGTTTCGCGAGTTGTATGTTTTTGGGAGATGTTTTCATGTGCAATTGGCGTGATTCTGAGTGCTATGTTTTTGTGATGAATGTGGGTATGTTTGACCAAGAGATGGCTCGGGAAAATCAGTGTTTGGTTCGAGGGTTTTGCGTGGGTTGGCCGAGAGTTTTAGGGGCCGGCCTAGGGCAGTGTTGTGGGGGGGTTTTGAAGGGATGATCCCAGGTGTCTGGGTGTGTTTTGGGACGGAGAATGTGTGGTGTGAATGTTGTATAGGGTTTGAGAATCGGAAGTTGGAGGAAAGTGAGTGTGCACGGGACGAGCCAGGCGGCCGAGGTGCCGAGCAGGCGGCCGAGATGCCGAGCCAGCGGCCGAGGGGCCGAGCAGGCGGCCGAGGTGCCGAGCCAGCGGCCGAGGTGCCGAGCAGGCGGCCGAGGTGCCGAGCAGGCGGCCGAGGTGCCGAGCCAGCGGCCGAGGTGCCGAACAGGTGGCCGAGGTGCCGAGTCAGCGGCCGAGACACCGAGCCATGTCGAGACGCCGATCCTTTTTCCGAGTTTTTCCGAACCTTTTCCGAGCCAAGTGAGCCGTTTGCACAGTAAGGGTATGCCAGGACTTGGAGTGCTGTGTTCGTGTGTCGTGTGCGCGTTTTGGGTACGTCGTTTGCGTGCGGGGTGTGTTTCGAACGTGTGTCTTTGTGTGTTTGTTTTGTAACATGTTGTTAAGTGTGTATACGTGTAACGTGCTAGATGTTGAAGTCGTCCACGTAGGAATCATGCATTGTCGTTTAAAGTCTCGTCTCTTCTGACTCTAATCATGATACAATTTATCTTTCAAAAGGGTGATCGTTTACGAGGAAAGTGTGGTTGAAGAAGGGAATTATTTTAAAAGCTAAGCAATCGAGGTGGGCTTTTCTACCCTACTTTTACGTGGGTTGTTTTTAATACGGACTCTGTTCCGGAATTGTTTATGGAGGTGAACTGTTTGTCTTGCCAAATGTTTTGATTTGAAACCTATCTGAAGTGGTTTACCACATATGTTTAATCGAATTCGGGTCTGTTGGGCTGCGAACCCTCAGGCTAGTGTACACGAGACTGGGTGCCATCTGAGAGCAAGTTGGCCGGTCTAGATGACCTGGGGTGTGGCCACGCCCCTTGTCACCGTTTGGATCAGATAGTGTATGATTGAGGGAATAAGGGTGGCAATATCGGAAAATGACTGCGCAGTCGAATTTATGAAATATATTTTGGTGTACTTGGGTTATTTTCATTACACTCAAAACCCCAATGTTACACTGTTATGGCATGACAAACTATGATTTTGGCGTGTGTCCACTGAGTGCAATAAGTACTCAGCCCTGCATGTTGTTTTCTTAATGTGCAGGTTGAGCGGCGATGGGGAGGACGGATGTTGAACAGTTAAAGTCAAAATGCGTTTCACTTTGTTTTGGATAATGTCGTGTCGTCATACCCGGCATTATCTGTCTCTTGATCTTTTTCCGCTGCTTGTAATCCGAAACAATGTTTTCATTTAAACTCTGGTTACTTAAACTTTTGAAATGTCGCTACAGTACCTTGTTTTAAAATGAATTTCCTTTTATTAAATGTCTTTGGGTCAAATATTCTTGTTTTTCCCCTTTCTTCCCCGCTTCTTTACTCCTCCCCTAGTCGCGGTCCACCGTACTTCCTATCCTTAGAAAATGCGGGCGTGACAGAGTGGTATCAGAGCCAGGTTTTCTCTTTCTGCTCTGGACCCAAAAAATTCTTTTTCTGACTGGAGTAAGTTTTCAAAAGTGTCATTGGCTCAACATCCGACTCATCGCACTCAACCTGAAATGAGGTAATGAAAATTTCGAAATTTTGGAAAGTATATGGAAGTGGAGGAAATTGTGATTTTGGTGTTGAAAATGATTTTTATGTAAAGTTTAAGTAAATGTTGAGACATGTGGAAGGGTACAAAGTGATGTGGAAAAGTTGGAAATTATTTGAGTTATGAACTGTTATGGTGTTATGAACTGTTGATGTATGATGAACTTATATGAAAGCATGTGGCTGATGTGTGATGATTTGATGACGTGATTGTTGATGTGAGCTTTTATGGGAGAATGTGTTGGCCTTTTGAATGTTTGAACTTAGACGTGATAGGATTTCACTAGTGCTTCTTGGACCTATAGTAGATAAGAACGTTTGGCCTTTGAACACCAGCGGGTTGGGAGTTAGAACATCGATACGTCTGCATACACATATCTCTCTCTCTTCTTCGGTTATGCACTCTGTTTTTATACGCGAGGCGGTTGTTTCTGTTTTTCTATAGATGGCGCGTATGTTCCGAACCCCGCGACGGAGTGATCGCGATAGACTTAGGGCACAGAGGGTGCTCAGAGATTATAGAGTGTACCGGAAGAAGGATCACGTACCATTGATCGAGTTCGTGGCACACTTCGATACCCTCTGGAGGGCAGCTCAGGAGTTCGGAGTGACAGAGCATGACGGCATTGAGAAGCTAATAGAATTGCTCCCCGACAGCTGGAAGGAGTGGGCCGAAAGAACGGCGAGGAGGTACACGTGGCATGAGCCCGCTACCGATGACATGGTGGGTGACATGGCTGGCTTTCGGAAAGCCGTGTATTGTGCACTGGTGGACTCTCGAGAGGAACAGCCCCCACAGGATGTGCAAGAGAGGATTGTGTATCAGGACAAGTATGTGAGCATGTACGAGGATGAGCAAGGGTTTGAAGATGACTACGGGGAAGAACCCGAGGAGGCTCCGCAAGGGAACCCCGAGGTGGCTCTGCAAGAGAACTCCGAGGAGGACGACGACGAAGACCCGGAGGAAGGGCCTATGGATGAGGATGATAGAGTCGTAGTCTAGAATTAGAATAGTTCGTTGTCTTTTCAGTTTTTGCTTTCAGTACGATCTACTCTTGGGAACAATGTTGGCCTTCTTTCTTTTAATGAGAATTTGATTTTGATTTATACCCTATGTGTTGCATCTTATACTACATGAAGGTTTTATAAGAATTTTTGAGAAAGTGGTAATCTTGGATGAGAATTAAAGTAACACTTATGGGTATTGAATCAGAATGCCGCCAAGACGGGGACGTCAACCACGACAAGGACCCAACGTGGAGGCACCACCACCGCCACCACCACCTCCACCCCCGCCTCAACAAGAAAGATTCATAGTTACGTTCTCAAGGCAGAATCCCCCAAAATTTGACGGACAAGGAGACCCATCCAAAGCGGAAGAGTGGATACGCGGCCTCGAGCGTATCTTCAGGGTCATGGAGTGCACAGATAGGGAGCGCATTGCTGGCGCTACCTTTCAACTGTCAGGTGCTGCCGATTACTGGTGGGAGACTCGGCAAAGAACTATGAATCCTGCCCGCCTGGAGGCGCTAACATGGGAGGAGTTTAAGGTGGAGATTGACAACAAGTATGTCCCAAAGACGTACAGACGGGCCAAGGTGGTAGAGTTCCACACGCTAAGCCAAGGCCGAATGACTGTGACCGAGTATGACCGAGCCCTCGCGCAGATGGCACGATATGCGCCCGAGTTGATGGACACCGATGAGAAATGGGCGGTGAAGTTCCGGGCCGGGCTCAGAGATGAGATAAAGGCCGCGTTGGCCTGTCGAGGAGAACTCTCCTACTCGGAGATCTTGACTTGTGCACTGGACGTGGAAGATGCACTCCCTAAGCCAAGAGTTGTGGCAACAACAAACGCGACACCCCTACAAGCTCAGTCAGGCCACCAAGAGAAGAGGAGGTGGGATGGTGATCAAGCTCAGTATGGTGGTAAGAGGCCACAACACATGAGGAACCCACCCTACAATGGCGGGAGACAGAATACCTTCCAACCGAGGGCAAACTTTCCGCCGAGGAACCCTCAATGTGGGAGATGCTTCAAGTATCACACCGGGGAGTGTCGAGACCCTAGGTGCTTCAACTGTGGTGGGAGTGGCCACTACATCCGAAATTGCCCAAACAAGCACATGGGAACGGGAACGAGACAGAACCAGCTAGGCTTCCGTCCACAACCCCAGGCTTTACCTGCACCTCCACCACAGCAACGCCGCCAAGGATTGCCATCGCAAGCAAGGGCCTACGCCTTGAAGGGGAAACAGCTGGCAAACGGGAAAGAAACCTTTGAGCAAGGAAACTTGGCAGGTATGGGCACACTTCTCAATATGCCTATAGTTGTCTTGTTTGATACGGGTGCGTCGCATTCCTTTATATCAACGTCTTGTGTGGATACTTTGGAATTACCTACTGTTAAGACCGAACCCACTATGAGTGTGACCTCACCGGTAGGCGGGACTATAGATATATCCCGATCTTGTGCATGTGTGAACTTTGGAATAGGTGAACTCAGTTTAGTGGCTTATAATTTGCAAGTAATGACGATGGGTAGCGTAGACATAATCTTGGGTATGGATTGGTTAGCGGAGAACCACGTTACCCTTCATTGTAGAGAAAGGGAAATCTCGTTTGAAACCCCCGGAAAAGAGCCGATGAAGTTTCACGGAGTCCCAATGAGCCGACGCAAGTCCATTATCTCTGCGCTGCAAGCCACTACAATGATGAGGAAGGGATGTCCAGCGTACCTTGTTTATTTGAATGGGGAGGAGAAGAAAGACAGGAAGATAGAAGATGTGGCGATAGTGAGTGAATATCCCGATGTCTTCCCCGATGCATTGCCGGGACCCCCACCCGACAGGCAGGTAGAATTCACGATCGATCTGGAGCCCGGATCGGCACCAATATCCAAGGCACCTTATAGAATGGCGCCAAAAGAGTTGGAGGAGCTTAAGGTGCAACTGCAAGAGCTACTGGAATTGGGATTCATTAGACCTAGCGTGTCACCATGGGGAGCACCAGTGTTGTTTGTAAAGAAGAAGGATGGAACGATGAGGATGTGCATCGACTATCGGGAGCTAAACAAACTAACGCTAAAGAACAAGTATCCACTACCAAGGATAGACGACTTGTTTGACCAACTTCGAGGGGCAGGAGTCTTCTCTAAGATGGATTTGAGGTTGGGTACCATCAGTTGAGGGTTCGGCGAGAAGATGTACCCAAGACGGCGTTCCGAACAAGATATGGTCATTATGAGTTCGTTGTAATGCCTTTTGGACTGACGAACGCCCCGGCAGTGTTCATGGACCTTATGAACCGCGTGTTCCATCCATTTCTGGATCGGTTTGTCCTGGTTTTCATCGATGGCGTGCTCGTTTACTCAAAGAACGAAGAGGAGCACAAAGAGCACTTGAGAACCGTCTTAGCAACTCTAAGGGACGAGAAACTATATGCCAAGTTCAGTAAATGCGAGTTTTGGCTCAAGGAAGTGAACTTTCTTGGACATGTAGTAACCTCAGATGGAATTCGTGTAGACCCGGCCAAGGTGGAAGCGGTGCAGGAGTGGAAGTCACCTTCTACACAAAACGAAATCCGAAGCTTTTTAGGACTGGCGGGCTATTATCGAAGATTCATCGAGGGATTCTCGAAGATAGCAAGGCCAATGACGCAACAACTGAAAAAGGGAGTCAAGATGATTTGGACGCCAGAATGTGAGGCGAGCTTTCAGTTGTTGAAGGAGAAATTGACCACCGCACCAATCCTAGCTGTGCCGGAGCCAGAGACTGACTATGCGGTATATACGGATGCGTCGAAGGTGGGACTGGGATGTGTGCTTATGCAGAAGGGGAAAGTGATTGCATATGCATCGAGACAATTGAAGCCCCATGAACTGAATTATCCGACGCATGACTTGGAACTGGCAGCTGTGGTGCATGCTTTGAAGATCTGGAGACACCATCTCTATGGAGTCCGTTGTGAGATATACACGGACCATAAGAGTCTAAAGTACTTCTTTGAGCAAAAGGAGCTGAATATGCGCCAACGTAGGTGGCTCGAGTTGGTGAAGGACTACGATTGTGGTATAAATTACCATCCGGGAAAAGCAAACGTAGTGGCCGATGCTCTTAGTAGGAAGTCTCAATCTCAGCTGGCCACCTTTCTTACTATCGAGGAGAGTATAATCCAAGAGTTCAGTAAGATGCGCTTGGAAGTGGTGAGAATGCCCGAGACTGTGGAAGGGATAGTAGCCACGTTGGTGATGGAACCCGACTTAAGAGCCAGAATTGTGGAAGCTCAACGGCGAGATACGCTACTAGAAAGGATTCGCTCAGAAGTGAGGACGGGTGAACCCGGAAGTTTCCGTGAGGCAGCGGATAACGGTCTCACCTACAAGGGAAGGTTGTGTGTGCCCAAGGATGAAGGCTTGAGGATGGAAATCATGAGAGAAGCACATGAAACCCCATACGCTGCTCATCCAGGGAGCACCAAAATGTATCAAGACTTGAAAAGACAGTTTTGGTGGAACGGTATGAAAAAGCATGTTGCAGCTTTTGTGGAGAGATGCCTAGCGTGTCAACAAGTAAAGGCGCTACACCAACGGCCCTATGGGAAATTGCAACCCCTCGAGATTCCGGAATGGAAGTGGGAACATATTGCAATGGACTTTGTGATAGGACTGCCAAAATCCCAGCGAGGGAACACGGTGATTTGGGTGATTATAGATCGTCTCACCAAATCTGCCCACTTTGTACCGGTTCGCGCTACTTATGGATCCGACCAGTTGGCTAAGGTATATGTACGGGAGATTATACGCTTGCATGGAGTTCCAGCGACAATCACATCTGATCGTGATGCTAAATTCACTTCTAGATTTTGGACAAGCCTGCAACGCGAGTTGGGGACTAAGTTGAATTTCAGTACAGCTTTCCACCCTCAAACCGACGGGCAGTCGGAGAGAACGATACAAGCCTTGGAGGACATGCTACGAGCCGTGGTGCTTGATCGAGGCTGGGGTTGGGAAGAAGTGTTGCCATTGGTTGAATTCGCGTACAACAATAGTTACCAGGCGACTATCAAGATGGCCCCATATGAGGCCTTGTATGGAAAGAAGTGTAGATCGCCACTTTATTGGGATGAAGTGGGTGAGAGAAGAATTCTCGGACCAGACTCTGTAGAAGAGATGATAGAGATTGTCCGACAAATCCGTGGGAGGATCAAGGAGGCACAAGATCGACAGAAATCTTATGCGGATGTTCGAAGGACCGAGTTACAGTTCGAGGTCGGGGAAAAGGTCTTTCTGAAAGTTTCCCCTTCTAAGGGAATAACTCGTTTTGGAGTGAAGGGAAAGCTGAGACCCCGATTTATTGGTCCATACGAGATTTTGGATAGAGTCGGCGTGGTAGCATACAGGTTGGCTCTACCACCAAGCTTTGGAAATGTGCACAACGTCTTCCATGTGTCACAATTGAGGAAGTACGTGTTTGACCCCACACACATAGTTCACCAAGAAGAGATGATGGTCCTAAATCCCGATCTAAGCTATGAGGAGAAGCCCGAGGCCATTTTGGATCGAAGAGTGCAAGAATTGAGGAATAAGTCAATTGCTTCGGTGAAAGTACGGTGGAGGAATCATGGAACCGAAGAGGCAACATGGGAATCAGAAGATAAGATGAGAGAGAAGTTTTCAGAGCTGTTTGAGTAATCTAACAAATTTCGAGACGAAATTTTGTTAAGGTGGGAGGAATGTAATACCCGAAAATTTGTGGAATTTTATTCTTTTAATTAAGGATGAAATTTTTATGTTTTTGTGTTTAAAATATGGTGTGGAAAATATTATTTGTGTTTATTTGATTGTTGTGGATGTGGTATTTTCTACCTAGGCAAATTAAAATGGAATTAAGTAATTAAGCTATGAATAAAAACTCCTAATTAACAAATTAAATCCCTCCCTCCCCAATTCTCTCTTCTTTTTCGAAAAAAAAAAAACCTCCCCCCATCACCCCATGATTCTCTCAACCGCCCCCACTCCCTCATAACCGATTTCCCTCCCCCTCTTTTCCATTCGTTCTCTCTTCTCGGTCTCTCTCTCTCTCTCTCTCTCTCGCTCTCTAGCTCTCATCTCTCTCGAAGTGTGCTCTCACGGTAAGCTCTCGCCCCTCTCTCTCTCTCGGTTTACCTTTCCCCATTCATCCCCTTCTCATCATCATCTTGGCTTCTTCAAGGTGTTACGCTCGTACGTTGTAAATCGGTGTAGGGAAAGCTTCGAATTTACGTTTGAACTATCCAAGAAAGGTAACCAAACCCTAACCCTTGTTTAATTCGAAAACTCATGCATATAGGACGTTTTGGATGGTTTAGATGCTGAATAGGGTTTGTGGCTTTGTGATATGGTTGAGCATGTTTTTGGTAGTAACTGGCAGTGGGTTCCGACCCCTTTTTATCTAAGCAAACGATCTCCGTTGGGTACGAATTTTGAACTGTATAAAGGTTAATGTGGCTTCTGTGTGGTGTGTAATTTTCAGCCTCTTTGGATGTCGTATGAATTTATTATGATTTTTGCAAGTAAACTGCGCAGTTTCGCGAGTTGTATGTTTTTGGGAGATGTTTTCATGTGCAATTGGCGTGATTCTGAGTGCTATGTTTTTGTGATGAATGTGGGTATGTTTGACCAAGAGATGGCTCGGGAAAATCAGTGTTTGGTTCGAGGGTTTTGCGTGGGTTGGCCGAGAGTTTTAGGGGCCGGCCTAGGGCAGTGTTGTGGGGGGGTTTTGAAGGGATGATCCCAGGTGTCTGGGTGTGTTTTGGGACGGAGAATGTGTGGTGTGAATGTTGTATAGGGTTTGAGAATCGGAAGTTGGAGGAAAGTGAGTGTGCACGGGACGAGCCAGGCGGCCGAGGTGCCGAGCAGGCGGCCGAGGTGCCGAGCAGGCGGCCGAGATGCCGAGCCAGCGGCCGAGGGGCCGAGCAGGCGGCCGAGGTGCCGAGCCAGCGGCCGAGGTGCCGAGCAGGCGGCCGAGGTGCCGAGCAGGCGGCCGAGGTGCCGAGCCAGCGGCCGAGGTGCCGAACAGGTGGCCGAGGTGCCGAGTCAGCGGCCGAGACACCGAGCCATGTCGAGACGCCGATCCTTTTTCCGAGTTTTTCCGAACCTTTTCCGAGCCAAGTGAGCCGTTTGCACAGTAAGGGTATGCCAGGACTTGGAGTGCTGTGTTCGTGTGTCGTGTGCGCGTTTTGGGTACGTCGTTTGCGTGCGGGGTGTGTTTCGAACGTGTGTCTTTGTGTGTTTGTTTTGTAACATGTTGTTAAGTGTGTATACGTGTAACGTGCTAGATGTTGAAGTCGTCCACGTAGGAATCATGCATTGTCGTTTAAAGTCTCGTCTCTTCTGACTCTAATCATGATACAATTTATCTTTCAAAAGGGTGATCGTTTACGAGGAAAGTGTGGTTGAAGAAGGGAATTATTTTAAAAGCTAAGCAATCGAGGTGGGCTTTTCTACCCTACTTTTACGTGGGTTGTTTTTAATACGGACTCTGTTCCGGAATTGTTTATGGAGGTGAACTGTTTGTCTTGCCAAATGTTTTGATTTGAAACCTATCTGAAGTGGTTTACCACATATGTTTAATCGAATTCGGGTCTGTTGGGCTGCGAACCCTCAGGCTAGTGTACACGAGACTGGGTGCCATCTGAGAGCAAGTTGGCCGGTCTAGATGACCTGGGGTGTGGCCACGCCCCTTGTCACCGTTTGGATCAGATAGTGTATGATTGAGGGAATAAGGGTGGCAATATCGGAAAATGACTGCGCAGTCGAATTTATGAAATATATTTTGGTGTACTTGGGTTATTTTCATTACACTCAAAACCCCAATGTTACACTGTTATGGCATGACAAACTATGATTTTGGCGTGTGTCCACTGAGTGCAATAAGTACTCAGCCCTGCATGTTGTTTTCTTAATGTGCAGGTTGAGCGGCGATGGGGAGGACGGATGTTGAACAGTTAAAGTCAAAATGCGTTTCACTTTGTTTTGGATAATGTCGTGTCGTCATACCCGGCATTATCTGTCTCTTGATCTTTTTCCGCTGCTTGTAATCCGAAACAATGTTTTCATTTAAACTCTGGTTACTTAAACTTTTGAAATGTCGCTACAGTACCTTGTTTTAAAATGAATTTCCTTTTATTAAATGTCTTTGGGTCAAATATTCTTGTTTTTCCCCTTTCTTCCCCGCTTCTTTACTCCTCCCCTAGTCGCGGTCCACCGTACTTCCTATCCTTAGGAAATGCGGGCGTGACATAGGGTTTGCAGTTTTTGACCTGACATTGAACACATGGTTAGTATTAAGTTTTAACGAATCTTATCGGGTCAATTTGATGACGACCAGATGATTTCAAATTGGGTTCATATAACCATTAAGAACTAAGCAATATAGTTTTATTTTTATTTTTTAACATTTATTTAAATTTAGAAATAGAGTTAGTTTTATTTCCTTCCAATCTTCAACGGTTGCCAGTCCACCACGATGACCAATCATCGATGCACCATGTGTCGTTGAATAAGGCCACCGTTCTTCCCATCGTGGATTTCATAGCCAAGACCGCCAATTATCGATTTTGTAACAATTGCTTGAGTTAATTATATTTATTTCATTTTTTATAAGGTTTTATTCGTGTAAATATGATATTAATTTTTTTTGTCGTTATCGTTTGGTTGTTGTATTATGATCTGTATGTTTATGGTACCGTGTCAATCCATAAAGAATCGTATCACTAGTGCGGATTGTGTTCGAATTTAAAGATAATAAGCTTCACGTTTAGATTGGAAATTTCTTTTACAAATTGCATAAATTGAATAGTTATTGGTTCAGCCTATCCAATAACATTTGGATATGGGAGGCCTACTTGCTAACTTTTGACGGATCTGGAACCCATGGTGTGCTCTAATATACACATATTTTATTTATAAAAAAAATGTTAAAAAATATTAAGTTTAATTTATATAAAATAATAGCATGTCTCTAACAACACCTCTGGTGTGGCTTTGAGCACAAGTGGGTGTGCACACGGTTCAAAAACAACCGGTTCCGGTTCGGAACCGGCGGTTCACAGTTCACCATTTCCATGAACCGGAACCGGCCGGCCAAGGGTCCCGGCGGTTCCGGTTCCGGTTCCGGTTCAAAAAACCGGCGGTTCACGAGGCGGTTGAAAACCGCCGATTTTTGGCCGAAATCGCCGGTTCCGAGCCGGTTCGGCGGTTTGAATTTTTTTTCTTCTCGTTCTTGTGTTTATTTCAACGAGACTACAAGTCACAACTTATAAGTTACAATTTACACTTAATGTTGGACTTGAGCCTTTGGGTTAAAAGAGAGTGTATTGGATGATTATCTTTTATAGCTACATGTTCTTGGACGTGTTGCTCTTCTTTCAATGTGGGATAAAACTCCTTATTTATAACTACATGATACATCTCCATCATCTATGTTTATATTTGTTTATATCTTAACTATCTTCTATTATTACAACTTAACATTACATAAAGTATTATTCTTTAATTCTTTATCAATATCGATTTGTTTGTGTATAAGTTTATGTGTATGTTAACTAATAAATACCATTATACTGTATAAACATTAAGAGAATAATTATTATACAAATTGTATTAATCTAGTGATAACTATAATATGAATAATTATTTATCTATATACAAATCATATTACTCAATAATGGTTTATTCTTATCTATCAAGAATATATTCACAAATAATAATTTTATTTATATAAATTATACTACATCTATTAGAATAATAATTATTATACAAAATCATACTATTAGTCTACTACTAATATATAAATATTTAAACTATATATACCACTAAACAAATCATTCTTTAGTTATCTATTTTTATCATTATTATACCAATTATATTAATTATTGTTTTTTCACATTTTAATCAATATATTGAGAAAAATTAGCAACATACTTACATTTAGATTCAATTATTTGAACACGTTCACATTCTATAAACATACAAATTATTAGCAACATGCAACATTCAAATTTAATTAAATTATTCTAGTTGATGCTATTATTATCTATAAATTTGTCTTAGAAAAAGAATCATAACAAAAGTAAAGATAAAGTTAGTGAATAATAAAATGTAGTAAAAAATAAAGAAAAGTAGAAAACAAAAGAAAGTTTTGTATCTCACATTGGAAAAAGATGAATGAATGATCTAAACATGTAGTTATAAAAGAAAATACGTCAACATATTTTGTCCTACATTGAAAGTGAAACAAAAAATATTCAAGGATGTCTCTATAAAAGATAAACAACCAAGAATGGTTTCTTAGAATTCTTAAAAGTGAGCACATTTAAATCCAATTATTATTATTATTTGAACACACCCACATTCTATAAATATACAAATTATGAGTAACATGCAATATTCGAATTTAATTGAACTATTCTATTTGATTATATTATTATCTATAAATTTGTCTTAGAAAATGAATCACAACAAAAATAAAGATAAAGTTAGTGAATAATAAAATGTAGTAAAAAATAAAGAAAAGTAGAAAACAAAAGAAAGTTTTGTATCCCACATTGGAAAAAGATGAATGAATGATCTAAACATGTAGTTATACAATAAAATATTTCAACATATTTTGTCCCACATTGAAAGTGAAACACAAAATATTCAATGATATCTCTATAAAAGAGAAACAACCAATAATGGTTCTTAGAATCATAGGACCAACAAATAAATATGGGTTATTATGAAATTATTGTATTTATTTATTTGTGAAAATTGATTTTTATATATAAAAGTTGATTTTTATAAACAATTATTTTTTTTCATGTTATGAACCAGCGGTTTGAGCCGGCGAACAGCAGGTTTTGAACTGCCTGAACCGGCTCGTGCTATTTCTGAACCTGAACCGGCTCGTGCTATTTCTGAACCTGAACCGGCTCGCTTGAACCGTTGAACCGCCAGCGCCGGTTTCGGTTCATGAACCGGCGGTCCGGTTCGGATTGTGCATGCCTAAGCACAGGGGACCAAACCCAACTTTTGAGTTAAGAGATAAGAAAATGATGATCAAGTACTCCTAATAATGGTGTCCCCACTCAGCTTGATTACAGTCTAATTGGATTGTTCCAAAATAATCACAAGAAATGTAAGCAAGCTTTCTACTGTCATCTCCTACCGCCTTTCCATTGCAAGCACCGACTCATCATTTGATTATCCCATACATTTAAGAGGATAGAGCAAGATCGGGAAGGAGCAGAGAGCTTCGCGCGCGAAAGATGGGGTCTTTGCTTAGAGAGAACGAATTGGAGAGAGATGACGCAGAATCCGAATCAAATCAACCGATTCTCTACGTTAATGGAGTCCGTCGAGTTTTACCCGATGGCTTGGCTCACTTCACCCTTCTCGAATATCTCCGAGGTAACACAACTCTTCTGCTACTCTCTTCATTTTAATTTCCAGCTCTTACTGTTGCATACGATAATTTTGATTTGATGGAAATGAATCGAAACTGATTTCGCTTGTCAGTAATAGGGAAAGCATGTGTTCAGTTCATGCTCCGATTGCTTAGCTTAGAGAATAAAACATGTGTGATGGGTTACTCAGAAATACTCAATAAAACTTAACAAAGAAGAACAGGTTTGGGAAGGAAAAGACGAGTATGAAGCTAAAGGAGGCGAGGGGAGAGGACTTATATTGTATGATAGAATGTGTCTCAAAAGCTACTACCTTTGCAACTCTTTACATTTGATGCTTATGGGAAGATAAATGTGTGTTTGAGCGTGTCTTGTGTTTTCATCTGTAATGCAGATACGGGCCTCACTGGTACAAAACTTGGTTGTGGTGAAGGAGGTTGTGGAGCATGCACGGTGATGATTTCCTATCTTGACCAAAACTTGAAGAAATGTGTGTGAGTCTCTCTGTCTCTCTCTCTCTGGTGTGAGTGAGCTCACATTTGAGTTAATCTTCAATGCATATTTATAAGCTTTGTCACAATGATAATGACAAGACATGAGTAAAACTTCAATACATATTTATAAGCTTTCTTACAATGATAATAACAAAACATGTCAGACTCCAATTTTATGAATATCCAGATATAAAATGACGTTGGATGAACTGATCATTGTTGTGACTAACACGACAATTGTGCCATGTAATTATCGTATTGTATATGCTTCACCACTGTGCGGTTCAGGCTCAAATTTCTTGTTGCATCAGAGCCATGAAGTCTTTCTCTACTTGGATCTGTTCAGACTTTCATTTGCACAGTACTCTGTAAATGTTAATGCTATTATGTTATACATAACAGTGTCTTCATTGGTAGCTTTTAAACTTCATCTGAACATGTTCTCTCTGGTGATGTTGCACTTCGCCTACATGCCAATATTTTTGTTATTTTTGGGTAATTAATGATAAAAGGAGCAGGAATTACTCTTAATTTTCATTTCTTGACAAATTTCAGGCATCTTGCTATTAATGCATGCTTGGCTCCTTTGTATTCTGTCGAAGGAATGCATGTAATTACAGTTGAGGGTATTGGTAGTTGCAGATATGGGTTACATCCTATACAGGTAGAATCCTTATTTCATCAATGATAGTTATAGTCTGAATGATGCTCAACTTAAAAATTATAACATTGCTGATATTGCAAGTTTTGTGTATTGCCTTTAATTTTATAACGCGGTTAGTAGTTATCTTAACTTGGATGCAAATCTGCTTTCTGTCTTTCATTTTTGTTTCTATCTCTTTGTACAATGACCTTAAATTTTGAGTACTGGACTTACTTCTCCATGTCAATGGATAGACTCCTTATATCTGTGAGTTGATCATACATAAAAATTAAGGAGAACAATAAATATGGAGTAGCAGAATAAAAGAGTGGCAACATTTTGTAGCTTTTCTCTTCTTCCATTTTCTTAGCCACTGTCATTGTACAGAAAGTAGGCAAACTTCCATTTTAGACTTTCTGGTAATGTTATCACAGTTGCTCTAGGTTTAAGTTGCAATAAACAGACCATTTCTCTTTATGATTAAACTCGGACATGCTGAGATAGAAAAACACTTACCAGTAGATTTTTGTTCCAAGTTTTCCCCAACATTACAATCTATGGAATTTAGTTCTACTGTTCACAAAGGGTACTTTGATTGACCTTGCATTCAAAAGATAGATTTGGTAACTCTCACATACTTCTCTTAGGGAAACAATACCTTTAAGGAGCCTTAAAGACTTAAGGATTTCTTCTTAATGTAGACACACATTTGCTTCCTGATTTCTTTGTTTGTTGATGATGCTGGGAGTTAGCCCTGTGCGACATCATGTAAATTCATGCTATTTGCTATTTGCTCAAGTACTAGCTCATATGCATTTTGTACCAAGGACAAGGTTATCTAATTTCATACCCGTGATGGATTTGCTCGATGACATACTTTGTAGACATCTATTGTGATACACTTGTTCCTGGTGCAGGAATCATTAGCAAATTCACATGGTTCACAATGTGGTTTTTGCACCCCTGGTTTTGTTATGTCCATGTATGCCCTACTAAGGTCTTCTAAAAACCCACCCACAGAAGAGGACATCAAAGAAAATCTTGCTGGAAATTTATGTCGATGCACGGGTTATAGGCCGATAATTGATGCTTTCCGTGTATTTGCGAGAACAGATGATGCCTTGTACACAATTCAATCCTCAGGCCTTTCGAGCAGTGAGTTTGTTTGCCCATCAACAGGTAAACCATGTTCATGTGGGCAGAATATTAAGGATGCTGTAGTAACTACCACAATAAGTAGCTGTAGCAGTGATATTCTAAAGCCAATCTCTTACAGTGATACTGATGGAGCTGCATACACTAGTAAAGAACTTATTTTCCCCCCGGAGCTTCTAATGAGGAAATCAACTGCTTTATATTTGACTGGGTCTAATGGCCTTAAGTGGCATCGTCCACTAAGCCTTCAGCATGTATTTGATATAAAAACAAGATACCCGAATGCAAAATTAGTTGTTGGTAACACCGAGGTGGGAGTTGAAACAAGGCTTAAAAATTTGCACTATCCAGTTCTTGTCCATATTGCTCACGTGCCTGAACTTAATATATTGAACATAAAAGATGAGGGGTTGGAGATTGGTGCAGCTGTTAAACTTTCAGAACTAGTCAAAGTACTAAAATTAGTTATAGACCAGCGTGCTCCTTTTCAAACTTCATCTTGCAGAGCCATCCTTGAACAGTTAAAATGGTTTGCTGGGACACAAATAAGAAATGTTGCATCTGTTGGTGGAAATATCTGTACAGCTAGTCCTATATCAGACCTCAACCCTCTATGGATGGCTGCTGGAGCGAAGTTTCACATTTCTGATTGTAAAGGAAACATAAGGATATGTGCAGCAGAATATTTTTTCCTGGATTATCGTAAAGTTGATCTGGCAAGTAATGAGATCCTTCTTTTTGTTTTACTCCCTTGGAACTCTCGATATGAATTTGTGAAAGCATTTAAGCAAGCTCATAGGCGAGATGATGACATAGCTATTGTGAATGCTGGAATGCGCGCCTGTCTTGAAAAGAAAGACCAGAAATGGATAGTTTCTGATGCATCAATTGTTTATGGGGGTGTTGCTCCTTATTCTATTTCTGCAATTGAAACCAATAAGTTTCTGCTAGGGAAGCATTGGAACAAGGAGTTGTATCATGGTTCTTTAGAAGTACTGGAGAAGGACATTATCCTGAAGGATGAGGCTCCAGGGGGGATGGTGGAGTTTCGGAGATCTTTAATCCTAAGTTTTTTCTTCAAGTATTTCTTGTGGGTGTCTCACCAGATGGATGTATTTCCAGGGTTCAATGGAGCAGTACCAGCATCTTATCTTTCCACAATAAAATCTTTTCACTATCCTTCTACTATAGGAAGACAAGATTATGAAATCGTAAGGCGTGGGACTGCTGTTGGTGCTCCTGAAGTACATCTTTCTTCAAGGCTGCAGGTTTCTATTGCATAATTTAGACTGTTAAATAGTGTTTTAATATTCAAGAAGTGTGCCACCTGCAGCTTGTTTTCAATTGTTTGTTTGGGGTAGATGTTTATCATATATATATATATATATATATATATATAGGATAGTGATCAAGATATAACTAATCTTAAGTGTATAACTAGAGAACAAATCTCAGCCACACATCTTAATGGAACAAATATTATTTATTTTAATAAAATTAAATAGACCAAGGGTATTTTTGTAAATTACATTATGAAATTTAAATAACTATGTAATTTCCGGTGCGGAGGAGAGAGAGGAAGAGGGAGAAGAGCTCGGGGTCCCTGTCGATGAAGGGGACGGCGGCGCTGGAGTCGGAAATGATCTTAGAGAAGAAGGATTTGGAGCCGAATGAAGATAGAGTTTGTTTGGTTGTCTGGAAAAGCTGGCCACCAACATCGATTGTCACAACGTTCGAACTGAAATTGGAATCGTGGTGAACTCCGTTTTTCGATCACGGCATGATTCTCTGTTTTTTTTCCAGAAGATTTGCAGAAAGTGGAAAAGCTACAGCAAGAATATTTGATAACTTGGAGAGTAAAAAGGGATGATTGATTGTGAATTGAGAAAACGGGAGAGCAAAAGATAGTTTCCCGAAGGTGGAGAGGAAGATCATGTTTGCTGATGAAGCTGGTGGGAAGCTATGTCATGTCAGATTTTTTAATGGCAGCACTGCCTCTCCAGCTTCTGATGCTGTGGAACAATGAGGCCATCTAATGCTTTCTGGTATACTCCGCATATGCTCGGTTTGAGAGAGAGATTCGGCGATTGCGTACGCCTGAGTACGGACTCTGGCTGAGTTCGCACTCGACAGCTTCAACGGGATGGACATCTACGACCTGAGCCTCGTGAAAGGATACAACTTGCCGGTCCTGGTGGCGCCGGCACAAATTGCATCAAGGCGGATTGCGGTCACTATGCTGACAAATTTATATGAATTAATTATTGGAACTAGGAGTAATCTCACCAAACTGTTGTTATCGTAATTTATAAGAAAAATCGACTTCCCTTAGAAGACCAATAAATTTTATTTATAATAATTAATACAGTACTTTGAAATACATGAATTTTGTAATTTTAAGCTTCTGGTACTTCGTAGCTCCTTTTTTACTGAATTAGTTGATTTAAATTATTTGTTGGTTATATTCAAAATTCAATATTCTACATGTGCATGGGTGATAGGAAAAATAGGAAGCACATCCATTGCTAAATTAAAACTAGTGTCAGCTGATTTTACTTCACTCTTGTTCACAAAACACATCACCCTTATTCTGATTTTACTTCACTCTTGTTCACAAAACACATCACTCTTATTCTGATTTTACTTCACTCTTGTTCACAAAACACATCACTCTTACTCTGATTTTACTTCACTCTTGTTCACAAAACACATCACTCTTACTCTGATTTTACTTCACTCATGTTCACAAAACACATCACTCTTACTCTGATTGTACTTCACTCTTGTTCAGATTGTACTTCACTCTTGTTCACAAAACACATCACTCTTACTCTGATTTTACTTCACTCTTGTTCACAAAACACATCACTCTTACTCTGATTTTACTTCACTCTTGTTCACAAAACACATCACTCTTGTTCACAAAACACATCACTCTTACTCTGATTTTACTTCACTCATGTTCACAAAACACATCACTCTTACTCTGATTGTACTACACTCTTGTTCAGATTGTACTTCACTCTTGTTCACAAAACACATCACTCTTACTCTGATTTTACTTCACTCTTGTTCACAAAACACATCACTCTTACTCTGATTTTACTTCACTCTTGTTCACAAAACACATCACTCTTACTCTGATTTTACTTCACTCTTGTTCACAAAACACATCACTCTTATTCCGATTTTACTTCACTCTTGTTCACAAAATACATCACTCTTATTCCGATTTTACTTCACTCTTGTTTACAAAACACATCACTCTTAGCATGATTTTACTTCACTCTTGTTTACAAAACACATCGGTAACGGTGGTGGTGGTAAAATTGTTTATGGTGTAAAATTGTTATATATAATTAATATATAACAATTCCTACTCGGTTAAAGAACATCAGCTCTCTCAAATTCTCAAATTTTGATGGGGGATGGTAGAACTTTGCAATAGTTTGTCGTGGCACATGCATGCTTGTTAGTGTATTTTTCTTTCTAATTTGGTAGCTTTCTTATCTATTTAGTTGCAGAAACAGGCATTTAGAAGTTACCATCCTCGAATCCGTTTAAAGTGTCCATCTGTACAGGCTGAAAGATCGAAACAATCTTCTGTGAGAGCTGGGATATCATGTGCTCTAAAATTAAAGAGAAACAAAAATTTGTCCACTACGAAGTTGCGCTAGTGTCTCATCCCCTTCCTATGCACGTCACTATTGTAGATGATCGTCTCCAGTGATTTTACACCATCACCTGAATTTCGACTGCGGTGACGATGTTGGAGAAGACCTTGGCGGCGATGTGCCAGAGACCACTGTGTAGACGGGGCGGCCGTTGGAGACGCCGGTGCCGTTGCGGAAGATGCAGAGGAAGTGGATTCGAAGCCTCTGCTGGGCGCCTAACCTGATTTTGGTATCAAGCTTTTACAAAATTACCATAATACCACCGCCTTGTTATTATGGAGTAAATTTGTGATTGAGAGAACTAATTTCTCCTTAAATTAGAAAATTACATGTATTAATACTAGCCCTTGATTTTCTTGATCTTGTGGCTATGATTTGTTCTCTAGTTATATGGTTAAGAGGTGTTTGCCATAGATCATGACCCTATATATATATATATATATATATATATATATAGGGTCTTGTTAGGTTGAGATTATTTAGCTAAATTGAGAAATGAGATGCAATATCAGCCACTATCCACAAGATTAACTAAATGTCAACAGCTATCACATTATGTCAACACGGGGGTATAAGTGCCATTTCGTGTTTTAATGTGTCGGATTGTTGACATGGCTTGTATGTCTAGTTGACATGACTTATAATTGTTGTTGACATAGTTTCTATGTGCAGTTGACATGGTTGTACGTGTAATTGACATGGCTTGTAACACAGATGACATGGCTTGTATGTGTAGTTGACACGATACGTACCGTAGTTGACATGACATGTATGTGCCGTTGACACGATATGCACCATAGTTGTCATAGTGTCACCGGCTTATATATCAAATGTCAACAACTTATAGTAAAATGTATCAGCTTGTATATCAAATGTCAACAGCTTGTCAAAAGCTTGTATATATTGTCAACAACTCAAAAACAATTATTGTAATTAAAAAATAACAACTATTTGACTTAATCTTCTCTAAGCATCATAGTATACAACTATGCAATAGCTTAATTGATAATTCCATAACAGAAACGGAGACGGAGTCGGAGGAGATTGACTCGCCGGAGGTGGAGCGGTTGAGGGAGGATCTGTTGGACGGAATCGGCGAGGATTCCGATCTCTGCACTTCCATCCACGACCTCGACTCGTTCATGAAGAGTTTCGAGGAGGAAATCACTACATCTCCCACTTCCAGTCACGGATCCGGAGCGGCTGAGGAAAGAATCGTCGAATCGGCGTCGGATTGCGGCGAATCCGGAGAGGTTGAGGAAGGAATCGTCGAATTGGTGTCGGATTCCGGCGAATTGCGGCCGGATCTAGGCTATCTGCTCGAGGCGTCGGACGACGAGCTAGGGATTCCACCTCTGGCGGCGTCTCCGGCGAGGAAGGAGCTGGTGACGGGCTGAGGAGGAGCGCTGCCGTGATTTGAGGCGGAGCATCAGCGAGAAGGGTCGGAAAAGAGTGGAGGAGGAGATGAGCAGAAGGTGGAGGCGTAAGGGAAGAAGAATGGGAGGGGAGAAGTTAGTTTTCATTTGTTTTCAACTAAATTTACCATTATACCCTTTCATAATAAATTAATCTAAAAATATTTTTTGTGGCAAAATCTGGACCACTCATTTAATAAAAATGAGTGGCTGATGTTGCATCTCATTTCTTAATTAGCCTAAAAAATCTCAATTGATCATGGACCTATATATATATATATATATATTCAGCACATGTGCTCTAAGATGCATTTATGTAGCTTTCAGTACTTCAATAACTGGATTTTTGCATCAGCATCTAAGAGAAAGATGGGATGGTGTGTGGTACCACTCGGATGCTGCAACTTTCTCATAACTCATGCTAGAAGAGTCTTTATCTAAAATAGTAGAAATGGTTGATAGATGTCCTTTTCTATATTGGTCCTCACTTTCAATGCAAAAGGCACCAAGACGATTATGAACACTATCATTTTCCTGAGGACTCATGTTCTGTGTTCATGACATCTATTATTTTATCTACCATTTATTTTCATTGTTTTGGAGTGATTAGCATTTGGAGTGAGTAGCTTTATGGGTCCAAAACATAATGATTTCAGGCATTCACTATCAGGAGCTGGTACAGAGACCGACTCTAGCTATATGACTATTTGTTTTACTTTGTTATGTACCAGGGTGTATATCTTGTCCACTCTCTATACTTCAAATCAATAATAAATATTTGTTTTGTTAATTATTTACAAAAAAAAAGTTAAAAAGAAAAATAAAGCCACCTGTGGTACTTGAAAATAAATTGACATTCTGATTCCTCTGGCCAGCCCCTTTTTTCTGCTGAAGTCAAACCAAGTGTTATCTGATGGCAGGTTACAGGAGAGGCAGAGTATACAGATGATGTTCCTATGCCTCCTAATGGCTTACATGCTGCATTGATATTGAGCAAGAAGCCTCATGCATGTATACTAGCGATTGACGATAGTGTGGCAAAATCTTCTCCGGGGTTCGCAGGTATTTTTTTTGCAAAACATGTGCCAGGGATCAATATGGTTGGACCAGTTGTCGTGGACGAAGAACTTTTTGCTTCAGTAGTAGTCACGTGTGTGGGTCAGGTAAATATCCAATTTCTTCCATGGCTGGGAAATATTTTCTTCATCAGTTTGGGTATGTGGCTGAGCTGTGTCAGTAAGTGGCCTAACCAAACATTTGATTAAGTTGAATTATTTATCAATCACACCTTAACACTCAAAACCAAATGCCTTCAGGGAGAGCAGAGAACTAGGTTACAATCTAATCCTGAAATAATTAGATAAACAAGGGAACCTAATACATGACCTCTACAATAGTATGTGCTAGTGATTGCGACTATGTAATTACAATATACTAGCTTATTCACTGGTGTTGGAGATAGCAATTTCATAGAAGGGTTGGACGTGAACTCCATATAGTAGTAGTACTACATGTTATCCAGAATGTCATGAAGCAATATCATATATTCATATTAGAAGGTTTAAGACAGTAAACTAGATACTTGCTAAACAAAAATGTTAGATGCTAAATCTATAAGATGGAATTACTTTAGTATCCCAGATACATGATCTAGCACAAGAGAATGTTGTCACTGAAATGAAATCTTTGCAGAAAAAAGAGGCCAACTACTGTTTTTACTTTCAATTTGCTGTCCCCTCATTTGCAATCATCAAATTCTTAGGGTTGCGGAATCATTACCTTTCAGGTTATTGGGGTGGTTGTGGCAGATACACACGAAAATGCAAAGCTCGCTGCTCGGAAAGTCCAAATTCAGTATAAAGAACTACCAGCAGTCTTATCTATTGAAGAAGCCATTGCAGCTAACAGTTTCCACCCTGAAACTGAAAGGTTCCTGAGGAAAGGTGATGTGGACCACTGTTTCTCATCAAAACAGTGTGATAAAGTAATAGAAGGAGAGGTTCAGGTTGGTGGTCAGGAACATTTCTACTTGGAGCCAAATAGCACTTTAGTTTGGACTGTTGATGGTGGAAATGAAGTTCATATGATCTCATCTACTCAAGTAAGTTCACTAACCTGAATTTGACTGATGCATGGTTCGCGCGTGGCCTTTGATGGAGTTTTCCTTTAGTCTTCTTGCCATGCGCAAGCTTTAATTGTGGCAGGAGACATGCATACTCATTTTAGAGAATACTCACCCATAAAATGCTTCCAAAGTTCTATTAACAATTATAAGTGTTTGGAGATCATTGCAATATGAATTCCACATTCTTAGAACAAGTGACTTACCTTATTTTGGCCCCTTCCTGATCACCCTATTTCAATTTATTAATTTGGTACTATTACCTCAATTGGCAGTGATTTCATGTGAATTTACAATCTTGGCATGATTGTGTACGCATCATGTTCAGACCGATGCACTCTATACTTAGTATTTTTGTATTCTTCTTTTGCCATGCCTCTGCTTCCATTGCACTTTTCCTTCTTCTTGTTTTTTTGGTCTGTTTTACAAAATGAATGTGGAAAAAATTGACATTCTATGTCCATGCTAAAGTTCTGAATTTCTGCCAGGCCCCTAAGAAGCATCAACAGTATGTTGCCCGTGTTCTTGGTCTTCCGATGTCAAAAGTGGTATGCAAGATTAAAAGAGTTGGTGGTGGATTTGGAGGGAAAGAAACAAGGTCTGCTTTCCTTGCTGCCGTGGCTGCCACTCCATCTTATTTACTAAATCGCCCAGTAAAGCTTACACTAGATAGGGATATTGACATGATGATAACAGGACAACGGCATAGCTTTCTCGGGAAGTATAAGGTATACCTTATTTCTGTGAATGGTTAAGAATTAACAGTTTTCGCATTCCTGATATCATCATGTAGAATTTGCATCTGGATTGCTTCATGTAAATTGACAATATGCACTAGGTTAAGTCCTCAACATCTTAAGCTGCTTTTATTTTGGTTTTGTTTTTCTGCCTCGGGGGGGGGGGGGGGGGGGAGAGTACTTGTCTTTCTGTGTGTAGGAAGATCTAGAGGGTTATGGTACAACCTCTTTAATATGCCTCTCTTACTAATGAGAACATGTTTTGACTGATGATTCTTCATTTAGTTTAGTTATTTTTTGGTTAACTTACTCTGTGGAAATACATTTTGTAGGTTGGTTTTATGAAAGATGGAAAGATACGTGCTTTGGATCTTGAGATCTTCAACAATGGAGGAAACTCACTTGATCTCTCACTTGCGGTGCTTGAACGTGCCATGTTCCATTCTGACAATGTTTATGAGATCCCTAATGTTAGGGTCAAAGGAAAGGTCTGCTTCACAAATTTGCCTAGTAATACTGCTTTCCGAGGATTCGGTGGTCCACAAGGTATGCTGATTGCTGAAAATTGGATTCAAAGGATATCAATGGAACTGAAGATAAGCCCGGAAGTGATCAGGGTAAATGTTTTATCTCGAAGCAGTGTCCAGTGTCATTGTTTATTATTTTCTTATGCTTGTATGTTTCTGCTTAGTGGTTTGACGCAGTAATAGGTTTTGATATATACATATATATTTTTATTTATATATTCATATATCTATTCTCTTTGCTGTTTTGCAGGAGGTGAATTTTCAGAGAGATGGTTCGGTGTTGCATTATGGTCAAAAAATTGAAAACTGCACCTTGGAGCGTCTCTGGAATCAACTCAAGACATCCTCTGACTTTCTTACTGTTCAACAAGCAGCCAAGCTGTTCAATACTGATAATAGATGGAAGAAGCGCGGAGTAGCTATTATCCCTACAAAATTTGGCATATCTTTTACTGCAAAATTTATGAATCAGGTAGTATTTTGTTGTATACTCATTGGTAAGGCTTTTGTGTCTTCAACCTATTCAACTTCCGGTGGTGAATTTGATTCGTCTGTATGATACTATGATTGTGGGTCCTAGGCAGGTGCGCTTGTCCACGTTTACACAGATGGAACTGTGCTAGTCACACATGGGGGCGTTGAGATGGGACAGGGTTTGCATACAAAAGTT
The DNA here is from genome assembly GCF_004379255.2 of Salvia splendens. Lineage (NCBI taxonomy): Eukaryota > Viridiplantae > Streptophyta > Magnoliopsida > Lamiales > Lamiaceae > Salvia > Salvia splendens. Next base: position 42,470,837 of record NC_056032.1, read on the forward strand.
GCACAGGTGGCTGCGTCTTCTTTTGACATTCCGCTGAGCTCTGTATTTATATCAGAGACAAGTACAGATAAGGTGAATGAATATGCATTTTCTGATGCTCCTTGGTCATTCTAAAGATGTGGTTATGACCAATGTTGCCAAAATTGCTACCTGCAAGTTGCACATTTGAGTGACATCAGGTGCCTAATTTGTAACTTATTAGTATTGGTTTTTTGGGGGTATATATCTACTTTTATCCCAATGTTTGATTGTTTTACAAAAATGTCCCAGTGTCTAAAGCAAGAGAGAGGTGAGAAAAAGTAAGAGAGAGAGGAAAAAGGTAGTGGAATGAGCGTTAGTGGATTGTGGGGTCCACATTATAAATGATGTATAGGATTATTATTTGTTGAAAAACTTTCCATATTTAGACTGTCTAATTCTGGGGGACGGCCCAAAATGGTAAAACTAGTCTATTGTTAAGGGACAGAGGGAGTACTATTTTTATACCTATGTTTAGGAAACTGGAAAAGTCACAAAAATGCCCTCATGCCATAATTTTGACATGCCCTGCATTTAAGTACGTGATTCACCAGTTTTTGTGTGGACTCAAAAAAATTTCTTGTATACTTGCGCAAATAGGTTCCAAATGCATCACCAACGGCTGCTTCTGCAAGTTCTGATATATATGGTGCTGCAGTTTTAGATGCATGTGAGCAAATAAAAGCACGCATGGAACCTATATCATCAAAACACAATTTTGTTTCATTTGCCGAGGTAATAGTTTTGCTGTTTTTATTTTAGTGAGTTTCACTACTGCAACTTCCACCGCTGCCTTGCAGATTACTAAAATTTATGAGATCTGTTTTTCTTTTCTGTTGCCGAAAGGCGAAATCACGAAAACTGATGTGTTTTTATTGGTAGAAAATTGTCATTCTAATGGTGTATGCTGGCATGTTGAAACATTGATTGGAATTGCAAAATTAAACGTAAAAATGATCATGAAGATTCATTCAATTAAAAGTTTCTCTTCTGTATGAATAATGAAAACCTTATAGTTATATAGGATTCCATAATAGCCCAAAATGATCTCATTCAGCCTATAATATAATAAAATATCTTCAGTGGAACTCCAGCATCATCGATAAATTTGATGAAGTGAAGAAACTAGAAAAGAATAAGTTCTAAACTCAGGAAAAGGATATTGGACATGATGTGAATTGAAGGATATATATTTGGTGCACTTTATCATAGTCTTTGATGTTAGAGTGAAATTATATTCAAATAACTAAATAAACACTTCACAAATGCAAAGGTTCATTGCAAGTGAACCCCCATTCCTTAAGCAGATTGTTTACCCCAATTATCTTAGTAACTGTGTGAGCCACAGCTATGTACTCAGCTTCGACACAAAATCTAGCAACCCTGTGTTGATATCCCAATCAATATTTTATAAATCTACAAAAAGCTATTTCTAATATATGCTGATGCTGTTTTGCATCTAACTGTGATTGGAAGAACTATTGATGGGCTAAGCTTGACAAACTGGAGGCTGGTGCAAACTAAATATAGGGGTAGTGAAGACATAAAGTTATGTATTTTAAGCTTTGAATGTCCTCTTGTTTCGTCTTCTTATTCCTTGTTAGTAGCTGGATATATGCCTGTCGTTTCTATATGCTCTGTATATTCTTATTCTTAAATACACATTTTGCAAGACTCGCCGTGCAGGGTTTTATTTATGATGACGAATTAATTAGTTTTAGTCAATAACACCAAGTGTTTACTTTCATTATCAGCTCGTCAGTGCATGCTACATGGAGCGGATAGACCTTTCTGCTCATGGATTTTATAAAACTCCTGATATTGGCTTTGATTGGGGAGCTGGTAAAGGTAATCCATTCAGGTACTTCACTTATGGGGCAGCACTTGCTGAGGTTGAAATTGACACATTAACTGGAGACTTCCATACAAGACAGGCAGATGTTATTTTGGATCTTGGACTTCCGCTGAATCCAGCTATTGATGTTGGACAGGTATGTTCCCTGCTTCTTTGTATGAAGTTCATCACTGACATATTGAATTTCTAGATTCACTCATCAATGGTTCTGTTATTTGTATAATTTCTCTCAAAAAAAGGTTTGGTAGCACTCATTTAATTTGATATTTTTTCCTTAGTGTTTGTTATGTAATCAATGCATCAATTCATCTTTTTCTCTAAAACATTCTGGTCTGGACATGATGCCCTAAAAACAAAATTAAATTAAACCGTCTCAAACTGACTTGGAAATGGACTTGTCGGCAACAGGAGCCGATGTGATGCACCTTGAAACCATATGACTTGGACCCCAGATAAAACATATCAGAAACTTACCAGGTTGACTCATAAAAAGAAAAAAATGAATCCTTGTGACAGTCGCGGAGAAGCTTTCCAAAAGTATTTCAGAGCACACCACCTTTCTGGGACATCATCCAACTTGTGGTTGTACACTTGTAGGAAGTTCTGACAGGAACAACATTCATGTTTAGCTCTATCCTTGAAGAAATAAAGCAAATATTTCTTATGCTGAGATGAGTGAATCTGTTACCTAGAGTGGGATGCTTTTACGACGAGAATATATTAATTTACCTACTCTTCCAGGGCAGAGCTAGACTCATAGGGGGATAGTTAGTCCTTGGAGATCAGCATTTAATAACCTTGATAAGCTCAGTAATTTCAAGGTCTTCCATTGAATACCTCTCTACCTTTCTTCCAATCATTTAGTGTTGCACAGGTAATAAATACTAGCCTTGGGCGTGTTTTTCCAACTGGGACTGGACGCTCAACAGTGATTTGGCTGATCTCTTATGCTTTGAAACTGTTAATTTAAACTCTAATGCTGTGGATGCTTGAATGATAATCTGCGGAATAATTGTCATCATTGCCTACAACTATACTATCTATTTCCTCTGTTCTCATTATTGCCTGCGTTCCAATAAAAAATCAGCTTTTTCTTATTTATAGAATTCATTTGGACCTTGACGACAGATTGAAGGGGCATTTATACAAGGTCTTGGATGGGTGGCTTTGGAAGAGCTAAAATGGGGTGATGCTGCTCATAAGTGGTTACCGGCAGGATGTCTGTACACTTGTGGTCCTGGAAGCTACAAGATTCCATCCATGGATGACGTCCCATTGAAATTCAGTATCTCCCTCCTTAAGGTAAACATACTAACTCCTTTTTCAGCTTCCTTGGGTATTAGTTACTGCTTGCCAAAGGTGTTAATAAATTATTATCTGCAATATTTGAGAAACTGTCGTCAAGGTAATAGAAGGGATGAACCAGCAGTAATACCCAAGGAGGCTAAAAAAGGAGTTAGAATCTAGAGATGTAGACATATAAAGAAGAGCAAGATATACTACTAACCCATAACTATGTTAAAAAAACTGTAATCAGATTAATAATGTGACTTTTTGCTTGCCATAATTCTCGTATGCAGTATAAGCTTTTTTCCCCCTCGTTCTCATATGGTTAAGTCAGTCGGGGGGAAATGGTGGGGTATTCTACACATATTTTAATAATCTGTTTGTTGGAGATACTCAGATACTTCTGTACCTTCTCATTTCGTTGCATAAACCATATATTGTGGACCCATGTTTATTAGGATGCCCCTAATCCGAAGGCAATCCACTCATCCAAAGCTGTGGGAGAGCCTCCATTCTTTCTGGCCTCGGCTGTATTCTTCGCAATCAAGGATGCTATCATAGCTGCGAGGGAAGATGCTGGTCTTAGTGGTTGGTTTCCTCTGGATAATCCGGCAACTCCTGAACGTATACGGATGGCTTGCGTAGATGAGTTCACAAAGCCATTCATCAACTCAGATTTCCATCCGAAGCTCAGTGTTTAGTATCATTACTGCTCGGAAAAAGAGAAGGAAATCAAATTTGTGTACCAATCATGTCTTCTAGTATAGATTGAATTCCCAATGCAATGGTAGTTCCTTCATGTGGTCCTAGGGCAAAGCCCTGAACATGTACATTGTATTACAAGAGACACATCCATAAACAGCTTCTTCAACTTCCATATTTATTTGCAAATGGATCTTCACGTTCAGTTCTTTCATGGCTCTAATTTGTTAGTATTATTTTTGTACGTTCACTATGGTAAATTTTTCTGAGTTAAATCTAATTTTCAACTAATAATATTTCAATCATTTTTTTTTATCTCGTCAATTTTGAAAAAACATGTGCCGTTCATTACTAAAGCTAATTTTTGTGGATGGATAAAGAATTGAACACGAGTAAGATAGTAAATCTGAATATAGTTAATTTGGTTTTCATTTATTAATGCAAATTGTTTAGTTATGGCTCGTAGTTTAATGGGTAATATAGTGAAAACTAAGAGCATCTACATCCGTGCTCTTGCCAAAGAGCACGGATATGGACCCAAATCCACTTTTATTGTTTTTTTACTCTCTGCTATTCCCCAAAAGCACAACACCTATATTCATGTTCTTCCGCAAGGATATGCTCAGGGTCTCATCATTCTATTATTTAATTTAAATACTTACATTACTAAAAACATTTTCACAATATTAAAATGCATTAAAAATATCTGATAACATTACAAATTACTAAAAAATTAAAAATTACATAATTAAAATCCTAAAAATTAAAAATTCCATAATTAAATCCTAAAAATTAAAAGTACATAATTAAATTCATAATATTAAAAAAAATACTACTCGTGGCCGAATTTCGCCTAAATGTGTTTGATTAGGTCTTCTTCTACCTCAGTGTGGGTTATGGTATCGCGCATTGTGTGTCTTGTTTCGATCCTCTCGCCCACCGTCGTATGCACACCTCGGCGTCGGGGAGACCTCGCGGTTGAGCTTCCGGCTTCTTCCTCGTCGTAAAAGTTAGGCGTCCTCGGTCCTTCGTCAGCTATAATCATGTTGTGCAAGATAATACACGTGTACATGATGTCGGCGATATTCTTAACGTGCCACAGCCGAGACGAGACCTTCACAATGTTGAATCGGGCTTGAAGGACCCCAAAAGCTCTTTCGACGTCTTTCCGAGCAGACTCTTGACACCGCGCAAAAAGAACCCGTCTTGCGGATTGCTTAACGTCTTCACGAAAGTAGACCACTTTGGGTAGATATCATCGACGAGATAGTAACCCATGTGGTATGCATTTCCGTTGAAGGTGAAGTCGATCGTCAGTGATACACAATTCAAAACATCATTGAAGAGTGGTGAAGAATAAAGCATGTTCAAGTCGTTGTTGGATCCGGCAACACCGAAAACTGCATGCCAAATCCATAGGCGGTAGTCGGCGACCGCTTCAAGGATAAGCGTTGGGCCTCCGCCTTTGTGGCCGCTTAAGTATTGCTCCCTCCAAGTAGTCGGGCAATTCTTCCACTTCCAATGCATGCAGTCAATGCTGGCAAGCATACCGGGAAAACCGTGGACTGTTTCGTGAAGATGAAGCAGCCGTTGACAATCTTCGGTGGTGGGTGCCCGAAGGAATTCCTCACCGAAAGCAGAACGAATGACGTCACATAAATTTTTGAGGCATAGGATTCCAGTTGACTCACCCACATGCAAATACTCGTCGAAGAGGTCAGCCGTTTGCCCAGTAGCAAGTTGTCGGATGGCACAAGTACACTTCTGCAACGCCGAGAGACTTTGCCGACCGGTTGCGTCTCTACTTGATTGAAAGTATTCAACACGGGCGGACAATGTGTTGACAATATGCATAAACAACCGTTTTGACATGCGAAAATGGCGCCGGAAGTAATCTTCCGGAAACCGTGGATGGTCGGAAAAATAGTCGGCAACGAGCCTCGTTGGCTCCCTCCCGGTCACGAGGTATGTAGCGGCGAATTGATCTAGTTGGTCGAGGAGGAGGGGCGGGGGTGGTGGCGGCGACATAGGCTTCATAGGCGGCACGATATTGTTCATATTATTCTTGTTCTTCGTGCTCCGCTTCAGCCATGATATCGATGAAATCCAATTTTAGAGAGGGTTTGAGTGAGAGAGGAAGTTGTAGATGAGTTGTATGAAAAATGATGAATGAGAGATAAATTTGATGTGAAAAATGGATGATGAATGTGTGTATTTATAGATGATTTTCGGGTTTTAAAAAATTATTAAAAAAAAGCAAAAAAATAATAAAAAAAAAAGGTAAAAAACTGCTATATTTTTGGGAATCTGAAAAACATATATTTTAAATTTTTTGTATTATTTTCGATTTAAAAAAAATAATTCCAACGAAAAATCTGTTGGCTAATAGAAACGCGTCACGTCGCCTGCTCAGCGGCACGGACAAGCTCGATGCATTGAGCAGCGCCGTGCCAGCGGCGAGCAGGGAGGTGCCGCGCCAGCGCCACGGACGCCGTCCGTCCCAACGAGCACCGTTGTGGATGCTCTAATAATGGAAATAAACCAATATTTTTAAAACCGAACCGGTAAGTGAACCGGTGGAGTTATCGATTCACAGTTCAACTGGTCGGACCACCGGTCGAGCCGAAATAATGTAGCATATATAATAAATATGTGTTATTTCATTAATAACTTAAAATGCGAATAAGTCTACACAATTACACATGAGTTCATACAATTAGTGAAAAATATGTACAAATAATACTTTCCCTATACCCGTTCGGTACATATTCATAGCCAAATATTGAAGTGAAAATATGTACAAATAATATACTTTTAAATTAAAATAAAATATGAGATTTTAAAAATTAAACTTCACTACCCATACACCATCACACGGCACACCGATATATTTAAACCTCAACTCTCAACCCTAGTCTAAGAAAATACCCCCAATCTCCACCTCCACCTCCACCTCCACCTCCACCTCCATATTTTGAAACCTCTTTCCCATCGGATAGTTTCTCTAATTTTCTTCTACTTCTTAATCCCTACTCTCTGTCTCAATATTTGTTGGTCATTTTGTAGATCTGCACCGCCTCACATGTAGGATAATTTTGGGTTGTGGTAAAGAGAAGGGCACACAAAAAAGGGTCTTGACACGATGAGAATAAATAGCTGATAACCGGCCAGCGATTCCCAGTCCAGTCTCCCGGTTTATCCGGTCTGAAACGGCCAAACAACACAAAGGTTGGTTTTAAGAAGCAAGGCTGGTCTGGCTTTTAAAACACTGAAATAAACCGTTTATTGAATTTTTTTAGAAGATAAACTACAAACAGATTATAGCATAAAACAAAAAAAATCTGTGGCGACGGCCCTCGAGTTGGAAATGATGGCCAAAACCTCTCTAACCACTTTCTCTTCGATCTCTCCACATCGGTGGTCTCCGTTTTCGAATTCGTCTTCCTTTTCATCTTGCCAGTTCAAGAACAGAAGAATTTTCCTTAAAATTGCTTCTACATCTCTTTCAAATCCCAAAGTTGTTGTCACAAGAGAGCGCGGCAAAAATGGCGGACTTATTGACGCTTTGGTAATTCTATCCTTACTCTACCAATTATCCGAATCACTTTTTTCAAACCTCTTCAATGTTTGGGCATTTCCGTTGTATTCTGCACTTAAATGTATATTGATTGCAATGTCAATCATTTTAGGCAAATGATTATGATAATAATACTTAGTAATTATGAGTGTTATTTTCTTATTTGGAATACTTGTTATGTTAAATTAAGGTGCAACCATCATTTTCTTTCGACCTATAATTCTGAACTGTCATTTTCTTTATTACCGAATGTTATTAATAACTATTCAATTTGGCTAGCTAATCTGTGAATATTATGACTCGGGACGAGTTAGCCTTTTCTGAATGAACAAACTCCTTCAAGCAAATTATCATAGAACAATGGTCTGAAGCTGTAATGTTTGTCATCTTTCAGGCAAATCGCGGCATTAATTGTCTAGAGCTTCCTCTTGTTCAGCATACTCAGTTGCCTGGTTTTGACAAGCTTTCTTCTTTACTACGCAGTAAGATGTGCATGATTGCACCGCTTGTTGTTTTTCTTTTAAGTGGTGGTTGTCGGAAAAGATTGCATTTTGTTTGTCATATACTTACAAGCAAAGTATGTGTGTCATTGCATTGCCCTTACGTCTTCTGACTCTTGAGAGATTTCATTATGTGTTTGATAAGGAAAAGGATAGATATAAGCTAAAGCTGGTTACTTTTCTTTTCGAACAAGTGATATTGTTTGACATTGGCATCCTTTAAGCTCTCCAAATGATTCTACGTAAGAATTAAAATAAAAATGAACCATTGGATAAAAAGTAATGTTTCTTGGGTAATCATTTTCATAATTTACTAGAATGATGTTGTGATCATTCTGACTGGAGCAGCTCTCATGCAACTTGTGAATTCGTATGTGCTATGTTCTTGAGAGATGATCAATGGATGTGTGAGCGAGGGACTATTGGATGTTTATTTTTCTCCTAAAAACTTAAGTTACTGTCTGGATGACCTGTTCTCTCTCTCTCTCTCTCTCTCTCTGCATATTTAGACCAACTTAGATTGTGTTGTTCTTTTGCACTGTTTCCTTGAATATATAAAATAATTTAGTTATTTATGCTTCAGGTAATTCATTTGATTGGATCATCATAACCTCACCTGAAGCTGGCACTGTTTTTCTTGATGCTTGGACGTAAGGTTCAGCTGCCTTATCAGAACTTTAAGATTTTTTCTAAGCGCTCGGGAAAATCACTTAGTGGTCCGTGGGTTTCCAATGCAATTAAGATCATATTTCAAGTGATGATCCGAAGTCTTTTAAGTGATTTTCAAGTTTTACATTGAGGAGATGACTCAACCATCATTTTTCTTGGACAAACATTTCAGTTCTCATCTCTAATCTCTATAGCAGTGGTGGACATTTCTATTCTCGTTGGCATGCATCTCATGGTCCAAATCATGAATTCTGGTTTGGCTCCAAATCTCCATGGCTGGAACTTTCTTGGCATTTGCTTAGAAATACTCAAGTTGACTTTGTTTTCTTTTCGCAAGTGTGCTTGTCTCTCTAGTTTTATTTTCAATAGAACCAATGTCCAGTCATTGCTTATCCTTGTTTATTACAGTATGGCTAGGTTGTCTAAATCTGCTAATTATGGAAACAAGGTAGGGAAAGAAACCGTGAGATTTTCTCTTCTAATCTGCAGGAATTAATCTCTAACATTGAGTCTCTTATTAAATTGTTGTCGATGGATTCTGTTGAAATCCTGTTGGCTGATTTCATAGCTTTTCTCTTTAATCTCCAGAGCCGCCGGAACTCCAAATGTTAGGGTTGGAGTTGTTGGAGCTGGTACATCAAGTGTATTTGGGAAAATCGGGCCTTCTCTAAAAGAAATCCTGAATGTAGCTTTTGTACCATCCAAAGGTGTTTTAAGCTAGTTTCTGATTTCTGCAATATAAGTAACAACTAAAGAGGGTGAGGGTGCTTATATGTGAATGCCTTTGTTCAGTGTGTAATATTCTTCCATATTGACTCAGTCATTTACCAGCTTGTATACCAGTCAGATTGAATGCTTGAAGCTAAGTAATTTCATTTTTAATTTCAGCTATTGGCAAGGTTTTGGCAGCTGAGCTTCCAAAACTTCGAAATGCAAGGTGCACTGTTTTGTACCCAGCATCAGCAAAAGCTAGCAATGAGATTGGTGAGTTCTGAAATTATGAGTTTCCTTCCCTGTCATTCTTGCTTTTTCACAATGATATTTACAGAGTACCTACAAGGAAACAAAAAAAATTTGTTGAAAAAGTATGATGTAACATGGAATTGATTAATTAATGTTCTGAGTTTAAATAGTTGAAGTTGATCTAGATTTGTAGAAACAAATGCTTTAAACTTTATCTGACATTCATGTAAATGCATGTCAATAAGAATATTTGAGTTCTTGCTGCTTCAGATGTCTACAGCTGGTATAATGCTCTTCCTTCTCTTACCACTTATTTTTGTGCTTGCAATTTATTAAAATATCTGGCACATGCAAATTTTGTTAATATGAAATCCAAGAGGCCACATGAACTTGTTGAATCCACTTCTCTGGAGATATGAATTGCCATTTTCTATAGCAAGGATGTATGCAAAGTAGTTGCAGATGGTAGAATGATAAGATTGACATTTGAAAACAAAATAATTGCAGCGAAAGTGGAGTTTTCTGCTGTTGCTGTTAGAATATATCATCTGCTTAGCAGTACATGAAATATGTAATCAACATCGTAAATCAATACCGACTGAAGTTAGTAATGGATTTTCGATACTCATAAAACCTCTTTTTATAGAGTATTCTAAACTAATTTCAATTAACTGTATGGCTTTCAATTTTAGAGGAAGGACTTGCAAAGCGTGGATTTGAGGTTATGAGACTAAACACATATACTACGGTATGATATTTGTGTTATATTACTTTTATGCCATTTATTTATTGTTAGCGCCTTAGTGGCCAGAAATGCAGCGAGCAAAAGAATACAAGCTTTTAGTTAGTCTTCAATTAGACAATTTTTGTCCAAGCTGTTCAAAGAGTTTTCTGCTTTTCCCTATTACTCATGTAGGGCTTTGTTTTGTGTAGATCACACTTCTCCGCGTTGGCCGAGAACAAGATGATATCTGCTGTTTTTATAATATATCTATTCTTTATCGATAATTTTTGTGGATAAAATTCAGCTATGTAACATTAATAATATACCTCAAGTTTTGAGTCTTGTAGAGTTTGACTTTATTCTAGGTTTGACACTCCATCTTGGATAAGTATTTTGATGAACTGACAAAAGAGAAGGGGTAATGAGTTTCCCAAAACAATCAATTCTTCATGTGCCATTTCAGTTTAACTTTATTTTATGATAGTAGTGATAAAGTCTAGAGAATTTTGGAGGTTTTAAACAAAATACTTCTGCTTGGCAGAACACACTCATAATTTGAAGGTGTTGGGTTGGATTCCATTTGTTAGGATGAACTGCAATGTATTCAAATTGAGTTCTGTATATATATTTAATTATTTTCTCATTCATGAGGAGGTGTAATATATCTTTGCTCAGGAAAGCAAGGTGGAATTTATGGAGTATAAATTAGTTAAATTATCTTGAATTGTTTTGGGTATTTCATGTAGGAACCCGTTAGTAATGTGGATCAAATGGTTTTCGATCAGGCGCTTGTTACTCCTGTTATAGCCGTAGCATCACCTTCTGCACTTCGGTAACTTTCTATTCTCCTTACTATGTAATTTCCTAGATTGCCTCTAATTGATCCCTATAGAAATCTTGTTTACCTATTTACCTCATGCATATGTGATGTTATTCCCGACAGTGCTTGGGTCAGCTTAATACCAGAAGAGCAACAGTGGGATAATGCCGTTGCATGCATTGGGGAGACAACTGCTTTGGTGGCTAAAAAGTTGGGGATGAAGAATATATTCTTCCCTTCTAATCCAGGCATTGAAGGGTATGTCTTCTGTTTTTGATGTGACATTTTGTGAAAATTCCATGACCCTTATAGTTGTAGGCTTGTACGTGGTCCCTTTGTATAACTCATGAACATAGACGAAATCAGAGCTATCTAGTATTACGATCAGTTTAACTTCTCAACTCTATCGACATGCTAGTACTGTTATATTCAATTACATTTTACCACTCTCATCTGCTATCTATGCTGTTCTGAATTTGGTTTGGCATTGGCAGATGGATAGATAGTATTTTGGAAGCCTTAAGAGTCCCAAAACCAGTTGCAGAAGGTGTAGGGTTGGATGTTGGCAACTTTTGGAGAATATATCCATCCATGTTGGAGTAGCATTTTGTTAGCGGAGTAAAGGCAGAACGTTGAGTCGGGCACGAGATGTACCCCTTTGGTTGTAATCACCACACGCACACAAGCTCACGATATTGTTTGTAGGGAAATGTGCGGACTTTATTGATAGAATTCAAGACTCAAAAGACAATCCTCACTACGGAGGCCTACGACAAATCCGTCGTCCAAAACAAGTGATCACTAACTAGATAATTATTCTTGCTAGCGTCTCTCTGCTTATAGACTATGGATATAACAAGAAATAATTGAATCACAATAAAATAGGAACAAACTAACAAACTAATAAACTAGTCGCTTCCCTTTGCCTTCTCTTTCTTCCTTATTTCTCTCCGCAGGCCGTGCCTGCCGTATCTGCTTCCTCATTTTTCTCCATCGGCCAAACTACCTCCCGATTTCCTCGGCGGTAGACCCTCCATGCCCCTGCCGTATCAACTGCCCCACCCGTCGAAACAGCCTTGTCCGCAAGGCTGAAAAAAGGAAATTGGCCTTGCACGTCCGCCACGTCCATCCATGTGGACTCATCGTCGTCCATCCCTTGCTACTTGATGAGGACTTGGCTGTGTGCCTCGCCATCCCGCTGGTCAGTTCGGGTGTCCAGCACTTTTTCGAGCAGAAAGGGAGGGTCGTTTCCGCCCAGGCCTTCGGGCAGATTGGCCTCTGCCGGGGGCCTCCCATACGGCCCGTTTGAGCAGCGAGACGTGGAACACGGGGTGTATGTGTGTCGTCTCGGGGAGCTGAAGGCGATAGGCTGTTGCCCCGATGCGGGACTCTATTCGAAATGGCCCGAAGAAACGGGGCGCCATCTTCCTATTGCGGGAGGAAAACAGGGTGGATTGCCGGTGTGGTCGGAACCGGACATAGACCATTTCCCCTACGGCAAACTCCACATCCCGTCGTTTCCTGTTGGCCGAGGCCGTCATTCGGTCCTGTGCCCGCCGGAGGTGATGACGCAATAATTCCAGCACTTCATCGCGGGAGCGAAGTGTGTCGACGACTGCTTGTGCTCGAATTTCCCCGGGAAGGAATGAGTGCAACGTAGGAGGGGGTCGCCCGTAGACCACCTCGAACGGTGTCATCCCCGAGGCGGAGTGAACGCTGGTGTTATAGCAGTACTCCGCCCAAGCCAGCCATTTATTCCATTACTTTGGTCGGTCCGACGAGAAACAACGCAAGTATGTCTGCAAGCATCTGTTTAGTACCTCGGTTTGGCCGTCTGTTTCCGGGTGATAAGCAGAGCTCATCTTTAGTTTAGTTCCTGTGGCGCGGAAAAGCTCCTTCCAGAACGAGCTCAAAAATATGGGGTCTCGATCGGATACGATGGACCGGGGTATACCGTGGAGGCGAACGACCTCGTTGGTAAACAGCTCTGCTACTTGTCTGGCCGTGAATGGGTGCCGTAATCCGATGAAGTGCCCATACTTGGATAGTCGGTCGACGACCACGAAGATGCAATCGAACCCTCCGGCTCGAGGTAAACCCGAAACGAAGTCCATGCTTACATCCTCCCAGACACGAGCTGGAATTGGGAGTGGCTGCAGCAGGCCCGCTGGCGATCTTGTGTCGGACTTGTGCCTCTGGCACGTCGCACATGCTGCGACGAAATGGGAGACTCTCTTCATCATTCCCGGCCAATAGACGTTGGAGGCCAACCGGCGATAGGTGCGGTATGCCCCCGAATGCCCTCCTGTTGGCGTCACGTGGAACTCGGCGAGGAGCCTAGGTATCCATGGGGAGTGGGGAGGGACGACGATCCGTCCTTTGTAGAAGAGGGTGCCGTGCACCAGCTCGTAGTGTCGGGCGGCTGGTCGGCCTGCCTCGAGGGCTGTCTTGATGCCTAGGAGTGTGGGGTCCGCGGCTAAATCGCTCTGGACGGTCGACCATTCCGGCCAAGCTGGGAGGGACAAAGCCGAGAGCTCCACGGGCTCGTCGTCCCGCCGGGAGAGGGCATCGGCCGCCCGGTTCAGCTTTCCCTCCTTATAGACGATTGTGAAGTCGTATCCTAGCAGCTTTGCTGCCCAATTTTGTTGAGCCGGGGTCGCCAAGGGGTGGGCTAGGAGTTGCCGCAGGCTGCGTTGGTCGGTGTGGACCACAAACCGGCGGCCTAGTAAGTATGGCCGCCAATGATGAATGGCGAGGACGAGAGCCATAAGTTCCTTCTCGTATGCGGATTTGGTTAACCTGTGGCCGGCCAAGTTCTTGCTGAAGTATGCAATTGGTTGACGATCTTGCATTAGGACCGCTCTTAGGCCGCGGCCCGAGGCATCGCACTCGATCACGAATTCTTTGGAAAAATCTGGCATTTTGAGGAGGGGGGCTGATGTCAAAGCCGTCTTGAGTGCCTCAAATGCAGCGGCTGCCGCCGGTGGCCATGCCCATGGTCGCTTCGGGGTCGCGGATTGCGGCTTTTTTAATAGTTCCGTGAGGGGCGCTGCAATTTTGCCGTAGTCCCGGATGAAACGGCGGTAATACCCGGTTAGGCCAAGGAACCCGCGCACGCCCTTCAGTGAAAATGGGGTGGGCCAACGGAGGACTGCTGAGATCTTGGCCGGGTCCATCTTAACGCCTTCGAAGGACACGATGTGGCCTAAATATTCGACGCTGGCGCGGCCCAGGAGGCACTTCTTTGCGTTCACCACGAGTGAGTGAGCCTGCAGGGACGTGAAAACCAAGTGAAGGTGGCGTAGATGGTCGGGCCACGAGGTACTGTAGACGAGGATAACGTCGAAGAAAACCAACACGTACTTCCGCAATGCCGGCCTGAAAATATCATTCATGAGGCTCTGGAAGGTAGCCGGGGCGTTGGTGAGGCCGAATGGCATGACCAAGAACTCGTAATGGCCGGAGTGGGTTCGGAAAGCAGTTTTTGGGACGTCCTCGGTCGCCACCCGGATTTGGTGATATCCCGCCTTCAAGTCGATCTTGCTGAACTAACGGGCCCCATGTAGCTCGTCCAGCAGTTCCTGTATCACCGGAATAGGGTACTTGTCCGGAACCGTTCGTTTGTTCAACTCCCGGTAGTCCACGCAGAACCTCCAAGAGCCATCCTTTTTGCGAACGAGGAGTACCGGGCTGGAGAATGGACTCGTGCTGGGCTGAATTACGCCTGACTCCAGCATTTCTGCCACGAGTTTTTCCATTTCGTCTTTCTGTAGATGATTGTAACGATATGGACGAACGGAGACGGGTGCCGTACCGGGTAGAAGTGGTATTTTGTGGCCAATCTGGCGGCGGGGCGGTAGGTTGGACGCGGATTCCATGATCGCGGGGAATTGCTTGATCAGCTGCCGTAATTGGTCGGTGGCCTTGGCCGACAGGGCCGGGTCGATGCCGAAGGGGGATGCCGACGGCGTGGTGTCGATGGAGTGGAGGATCCAACCGCAGTCGCCGTCCTCCAAGCGACGGAGGTCCCCGGTGGAGCAGGCCCGCCGCATGAGTGATGGGTTTCCCTTAAGGGCCACGGGTCTGCCGTGGACCGAGAAGTCCATCGAGGAGTGTTGCCAATTGACCATGACGTACCCCAGGGAGGCGAGCCATGACACTCCCAAATGATATCGATGTTGCGAAGGGGGAACACATAGCAAGATATGGTGAAGTCCTCGTTTGCCATTGTAACCGTGACCCCTTTGCAGATTCCAGCCGCACGCCGCGTGGAGCCATCCCCTAGGACGACGGAGTAGGGAGACGTTGGGGTGATCCGCAGTTGGAGCTGTTGGACGCATTGCTCGGAGATGAAACAGTAGTTTGCCCCGCTATCCACCATTATCTTGACCTGCTGCTGCCCCACATGGCCGAACAATTTCATGGTATTTGCCGTGTCCGGGCCATGTAGGGATAGGACGGAGAGCTCCGGTTTACTTGCATCTTCCAGCTCCTCCTCGAGCTCCAGGTCCTCAGTTGGCAGCTCGTCGTCGTCGCAGATGAGGACATTGAGGGTCTTGGGCGGGCACTTGTGAGTCGGGCTAAACTTGAGGCCGCACTTGACACAGGTGCCAGCCGCGATATGCCGCCTATATTCTTCCGGGGAGATATTCCGGAAGCGTTTGGATATTGGCCGGGACGAGCCTGTGGAAGGGAGCGGAGAGGGCGCGCTTGAGTAACCGGTGGTCGACGGGCGACGCTGGTGCCCGGTGTAGGGCTGCGACACCGTGTGGGAGGGGGCAGGGGCAGTCCTCGGAGGTTGCTGTGATGCGAGCACATCTATGTCCAGTGCCAACTCGACAACATCTTCATAAGATGTGATCTTTGCGGCCTTCATCTGGAGGCGTACCTCCGGCCGGAGGGCTGCCATGAAGAAACCGAGGTACTGGTGGCAGGCTATATCTGGTACCTGAGCGAGGCGTGCCTCGAATGCCGCTACATATTCTGCGAGGGAGCCCGTGTGCCGGACTGCTGCAAAGGCCTCGTACTCGTCCAGGGCCCCATTTCCCCCGAAACGCTTCATCAGCTCACGAGCAAACCGGGCCCAGGAGAGGTCTGGATTCCGTCTCCGCAGAAGCTGATACCAGGGGAGGGCGGCGCCAGCCAGCGCCACCATGGCTACGCCCACCCGCTTCTCGGGCGCCGTATCCGAAATCAGGAAGTATTGCTCCGCCCTTGCCAACCATGCGAGGGCGTCGGTGCCGTCAAACGTCGGCATAGGGGATGGGGGCTGGTTGCCAGTTGAAACCGAATTTGATTCCCGGTTCCCGGAGGAAGCCTCGTCTTCCGGAGGGACCTTGGTACCGGGGGTGAGGGACGCGAATCCCGCGCGCACTACGGCCAACAAGGAGTCGAGCTTGGACTCCAATGATGTGACCCGTTCGTTGAGTTCCTCGTTTGCCTTCTCCACCGCGTCAAGGCGAGAATCACCTCGAGAGTTCACCATCGTTCACCGCACCAATTGTTAGCGGAGTAAAGGCAGAACGTTGAGTCGGGCACGAGATGTACCCCTTTGGTTGTAATCACCACACGCACACAAGCTCACGATAATGTTTGTAGGGAAATGTGCGGACTTTATTGATAGAATTCAAGACTCAAAAGACAATCCTCACTACGGAGGCCTACGACAAATCCGTCGTCCAAAACAAGTGATCACTAACTAGATAATTATTCTTGCTAGCGTCTGTCTACTTATAGACTATGGATATAACAAGAAATAATTGAATCACAATAAAATAGGAACAAACTAATAAACTAGCCGCTTCCCTTTGCCTTCTCTTTCTTCCTTATTTCTCTCCGCAGGCCGTGCCTGCCGTATCTGCTTCCTCATTTTTCTCCATCGGCCAAACTACCTCCCGATTTCCTCGGCGGTAGACCCTCCATGCCCCTGCCGTATCACATTTGGTTCCATTGGCAGCTTTAAACATGTAGAAGTTTGAGAATTTGTATGTTTTTTAAATGTATTAACTTCATAATTATATTCTTTATATTTTAAATTTCTAATAAATATCAATCAATAATATACAGTATAAAATATCGCAAAGACCAAATAAAATAAACATTAATCATCGCTAGGGAATTTTTGCTCATACAGCTGAGGGACCATGAGGTTACATAATATTCGAATTTCACCATTGCATTCTAAGTCAAGATACTCATGAAGAGTAGATGCAAGTAGCTGCAAAAAGTTCAAAGTATGACCTTAACTTCTCCATCCATTCCTCTTAATCAGTTCCCTCTCAGTCAAGGTTATCGACTTTAATGGGAATAATGTCGTCTGCAACTGTATGCTTCCCGACCAAACGGGCAAAGAACACCATCTGCTGTTCAAGAGTGTACTTGATATTTTCCGCCTGCATATACAGCTTAGTCAGAGTAGCATTTGAGAATTGACAGCAGAGAATAGAGAGCACCATACCTTGCGGAAACCATGTTGTTCCCCTTCGTACTCCACAAGAGCGACTGGGACGCCTTTGTCCTTCAATGCGTGGTAGATCTTACGAGCTTGATCAGGGGGAACAACCTGTGACATGAAACAGATAACTATGCTGGTCACTTGATATCATGGTGCGGCACTGGAGAAGTTGAAGGGGACGAATATGGAAAAAGGGTTGTCCATTCCATGCATAGTTGCATACCTTGTCTTCTAAACCTTGAAACAGAATCATAGGGCAGGAAAACTGGTCCACGAAATTGATAGGTGATCTCTCAAAGTAAGCTTTCTCATCCCCTGCAATGTTTTGAAGTAAGTCCATCGAGTATCTAGCTAGTATCATGAAGATTAGTGCATCTCTGTATGCTTAAATTTTTACCCATGAGATTATCCATATAGTGGGATTCAAACTTGTGTGTGTCAGCCTTCAATGATTTCACGTCAGCCACCTGTGCGCATATAAGTTACAAAGCTATTCGTTATGCAGAACGAACATAGCATAGCCATCAAAAGCTCTCTTTCCAGATAAGATACCACAGAAAGCACTGTGATAAATAGGAAATATAACCAAGAACCACAATTTAGTCCCATTACTTATGCATTACACAGAAAACGATGAAGCCCAGCGATAAATAAGAAATACTACAAGCAAGCACTGGAATTTGTTTCAGCAGAAGCACTTGATATATAATCAATTTATAGATACTGACCACTGATGGTCTTATGGACGACGACTATGAAAATATGGAAAAAGTTATATACAGTCAGTAGCACTCACCCCATACAGAGATGCCCCAGCTTTGAATGTGTCTTTAAATGCAAGTGCAGCTAGGGTTGTGTATCCACCAGCAGAACCTCCAGTGATGCATAATCTTTCACCATCGACTTTTCCACTGTCAACCTTGAAACAATAATTGCATCACCATATATAGAGAAAAGTCATTATAGCGCCCATCATCTAGAAACACATAAAATTTTCTGATACCAAGAACTTGGCGCAGCTGCAGCAGTCATTCACATCAGTGATTCCCCAGCGGCCAAGGAGCCGATCTCGATATTCACGACCATAACCTTCAAATTTTACTTTATGGTAAGTATAGACTATACTACTAGAGAGAGCGCTAAATTGACCCAAAAAGAGGAAAGAGAAGGAGGAAATGGAAAATGTACCAGTGCTTCCGCCGTAATTAACATCAACAAAAGCCCATCCGCGGCTGGTCCAATATTGGATGCTGAGATTTAAAATGCCACGAGCCTCAGCAGTTGGGCCACCTGTACAGTGCAGGAATAGACTGTCACAATCTGTCATGCTGGTGATTTGTGAAGAAGACAGAAGTTATGCAGCTCAACCGCTAAAAGTAAATTTGGTAAAATGCAGATTTCAAAGGACATAATAGTACCATGGCTCTTTAACAGCAGTGGAGGTCGCTCCTCCTGTGTAGCTTGGTATAGAGGGTTAGTTGGGGGGTAAAAGTATGCATACGCACTTTGACCGGGGACTTCAGTAGGGAACTCTATCAGCTCTGGTGTGCTAATGTATGATTGAATGGGTGGACTTATATAAGAGGACGACCAAATAATCTTAACATCAACTGCTTTAGACTTCTGATCATCCAATATCACCTGGGAAGACATGATCGGAATTTTTGCATATGAGCCCGCTGACGATGATGATGATGGTGACAGTGAAAATGAAACACGAAAACAGAAACAAAAATGCAAAAATATTGAAGTTTCATTTTCAAGTGTTACCACTGCCATACATCAAGCCATCATGTCTGTTTATATTGGAAAATAATTGGAACCAGCACCTTAGCTATTGATAGAGGATGACTAGCAGAAGCCCCTTCAACATACAGGCAGTCAAGTCCAGATTGCTGCATATATGGGAATAAATTTGAACAATTGAAACTGTATATAAACAACTAATTTTATGTTAAAAATAAGGACTAAATGAAACAGAACAAAAGGAACGTTACTTACTATATTATTTATATCAGTGAAAGGGATATCAAGTGGCAAGAATTTGCTCTGCATCACATCCACAATTCCAAGATATGACCTCCCATTCATCCTGCAGGCATTTTCCACCATCGAATAGATAAGAACCAAAATGAAAATTAGACAGTTGTCGTATTAAAACATAACAGTACAAATTCGTGCAAACCATACTGAATAATGTTAATTTACCAATTCTTCCTTCATACCTATAGCTGCAAGAAATTAAGTTCTTTTTATCAGGTTTCTGCAGAAAGTCGTACGAGTTCAAGCCAAAAACCCATAGCGGTTTAGTGAACTCGGCATTTAAAGTATAGACTGGCAGTACTTCATTTGTGGATTCCACCTAAAAAAATTTAAGAAAAAAATTAACATCTCAATCACACTTGACAGTATTCATTAAGTCTAATTTTGCATCAAAGTCGTGCTTTAAAAACCTAACTGCTCAAAATATTTCGAGGGGTAAATTTTATTACACAATCTGCCAACCATCAAAACTTGACAAGACAACATCTTTATCATGAAATAAAAGTTAAATTAAGTTTATCTATTACTTCTATTTTTAAGCCAAACAAGTGTCTAGTACATACACTCATAGGTTACATTTGGCATTTGATATTTATAAGTTATGAAGTCATGAACATGTACAAAAATTGGGTACTGAAGATTTAACATGTACAAAAATTGGGTACTGAAGATTTCTAAGTCATGAACATGTACAAAAATTGGGTACTGAAGATTTAACAGGGAGGCAACTTGAAATAATTGGATTCTTGTAAAACTATATAGGTAGAGAAACATGACCATATGCATCAAAACTCCATGGTGGAGAAAATCAAAGCACGACTAAAAACAGGTCTCCAGACAACTTGATTACAAAAAATAAAATGAATAATGGGATACATACCCATTTGTAAATATTCCAAAACCCACTTTTTCTGTCACTAACAAAGAAAAGTTCTCCTGAAATATTAGGAAATGTAAAATTAGTGCAAATGGGCAGTAACAGTAATAGGCTGTTTGTATTTTGTCACATACGAAATTAGTTGGAATGTTAGACTATTTATTAAAGCACATACATCATAGTTGTTACTTTCAGCAACAGTGACCTCATAAAAATGCATCAATTTATCCACTCAGAATCAAAACAATGTTCTAGAATTCTAGACAGATCTCTGTTTGACAGTTGACAGACATCTGCATCTCACAAAACAAGCTAAAAGCAGCAAATTCAGTAACATGATTGAAACACATATAACTGGACCTCCACAATCAAATAGAACTATCTAAAGCTTATTTTCATTGATTTTTACATTCTAAGAGTGTACTAAGTTTAGTGAAATATGTCAGTACCTTCCGGTGACCACTTAGGTTCGCTTAGTGATTCCACAATTGATGGATTACCACCAGCTACACAAATCTTTTTCTTTATGTCCCTGGAAGAAAATTTTAATTAAGGGAAGCAGGAAATGATGAAGATGGGATTTCTCAAAAAAATTTCATTAAGTTGACCAAACTTTTACTAAAATGAGGAGGAAGAGGCTCCATCTACATTACATTCAAGATTGATACGGCAATCATCACAAAGATTGTGATACTATCATGACTACTTGCTGGTGTTGCCACATTTTGAGCTAAGGAAACAACAGACAGTATAAGTGCAAAAAAAGCGCAGAGGGAAAAAAAAAAGAAAAAGAAAAATACTGTTTGCCAGCAGAAACGGGATGGGGGTGTCAACAAGGGAACCAGGGAAATAATTTGCAAAATAGTATAAATCCTAATTTGAACATGATAATGGGCCATTCAGATAGTCTACAAGGGTTTAAAAGTTAGGTTTGTACTTTTGCAATTGTTCCAGGCGCATTATCAAACCTTTGTAAATGGAAGTGAAAGAAAGTAGTACACACAAGATAGCAAATAAGTTCAGATCAATCTACCCATTCTCAGATATATATCCAACCCAAAGTTCAGACTTATCCCAGGGCATGTTGGGGTGGCTCCATTCAATCCACGCCATACGTTCTCCTTTGTGGTCAATCCGTGGAAAAGCATAGAAGTCATTGCCTTTAACCAATATCTTAGGTTCTGCAAATACATAGTATATTCCACTTCTAAGTATTCTAAAATGATAATTATATAGGCACAAAGCCACAAACACATATGCAGTTGTTACCTTTTATACCATTTCCGTGGAGATCAACAGATACGATTGTTGTGATGGCATTTGTACTACTTTCACGGCGATCTAACAGAAACGCAATCACAAACCATAGATAAATAAATCTGAATGAAAAACAAAAAGAATGAACAAATTTTATTTGATATAAACAAAATAAAATAAATAGAAATTCCTAGTACCTTCTCTTACTGACAGATAGCAGTTTAATCGAAAATCAAATACTCCATCAGCATAGCACACATGTGGTTCATTATAGTCTGGTGTGAGTGGTACAGGAGCTGAATCTGCTAAGATAAATTAACAGGGTGGCGAAAAGGTTTAGGAAGTGAAGCTAAAATATATATATATAGATATAAATAGACCAAAACTCAGTTTAGAGGTTTAGTGAACTGACCAAATGTTTTCATTTTGACAACAAAATTAATTGAGCCAAATGGATTATAATAGAGATAAGTTGTTATACAAGAGGTCAAGAACTCATCCAACAAAATTGCATTGATGATATGACTGAACCATAAGAATCAGGCTAACACACTTTTTCCCAAAGAAAAACTTGTGACCACATGGAGACATGCTCTTAGATGTCGGTAGTTGATGTAGATAAGTTTCAACATGTATTTCGTAACCAACATTTCACACATGAAATTAAAATTTGTGTCTGGATCACAGACTTAATGAGACAAACACTATGCAGCATTATCAATATAAAAGAGCAGGCTAAAAAAGATATTGACCTTTGGATGAAATCGACTGCTTGTAGAGTCTTTGATCCCTATAATTTGAAAAGATAATAAAGTCCCCTGAAATGCTAAAAGCCCCTCCACCATATTCTTGTGCCACAGTCCTCACTGCAAAATCTTTCGGTGTAATATCAGTCGGTTCATCATTTTCGCTGTCCGCTTGTCTTACCAACACATTTCTTCTGTAATGCCAAAAATCCCCAATCATTAAAAAATGCAACATGAGATTTCCTATTTCCATAGACGCAACCAGTATTGTACAAAAGAATGAATTCATTTCCATAAACACAGATCATAGTCTTCCTAAAACCATGAAAAAGCAAAACAACTTCCAATATTATAAGACTGGTTACTAGTAAAGCAACCAAAATGCGTTAACACTCATACACTTCAAAAGGTGAGATAACCAGTGCTCCAATTTGACATTTGCACTGAACAAGCTGAACTCTCTACTCCACACTCGTACATATTCATACACTTCTAATACAGCAATCATGGATCGAGCCAGCCTTTGGCTAGGAGGGGAAAATTCCCCCTCGCCATTCTACATTTGCAAACTAAATGCCACTTCTCAAATTCTCAAAATTAACCCATATATATATTTTTGCCCCTCCGAGATAATTTCTTGGCTACATCCCTTGTATCATTTCATGATCAAGATTAGCCTCAAAAACTTCTTATTTGCATCACTAAAACAGCAACATCCAAGTTCCTAAAATACAATCTCGTCACTACAATCTTCATGTATTTATCCAAATCAACATATAGGGAGTACTTCATAAAATCAATCCGAACACACGCTTGCACAGCAAACTCAATCTAAAAAACAAAAAGAAATATGCACCAACAGCGTTTTTCTCGTATCTGTCAAAATAAAAATCCCATCTTTCCAGTCATAGGTAAACATTCTTTATCACGAAGAACACTCGTAATGAACAGAAGCGTATTTATTAGCCCTGATTGCAAGAGTAGGTAAAAAACCAACCCAGACTCAGCAGGCCTGGATTCGAGCCAGTAGAGGCGGCCAAGAGAGTCTGTGGAGAAGCCGCCGAGTCGTTTTTCGGAGCCCGAAACGACGTCGGCGGTGATAGGGGACTTCCAAGAACCATAGGGAGCCGTGAGTTTGATTTCTGAAGCGGAAGACATTACAATCGTCGAAGCTCGTCTTCTGCAATAAAAAGGCGATTTGGGGGCTCTGGAAATATGCAAATAGTGGCGACCGAGAGTGATGACTGCGCAAAATGCCATGTGTTGATGAATACTGTCTTTCCCATATTTTTAGATTTTGGATAATAACACTAGTAAAAAAATCTTTTTGATTGATTAAAATAAGAAAAGGGTATAAAATAGTTTATTTAGTTGGAGTTGAAATATTACTTGAATCAATATTAATATGCTATGAGGTTTGGGGAAAATACGACATTATTTGCTTTCTTGTCATAGTTATGCATTTCAAATCATATTGTTACTAAAGAAAATCATTTTAAAAATTAGAATAATTATTTTTGAACAATAAAATGACTACGTAATTTTAAATTTAATTTTTTATAAATGAAACTGATTGTGGTAATAAAAAAAAAGTGGTACTTCTTATAATTAAAAGTGACAATTACAAAAGTGATAGTGTTTTGAATAAATAAAGAAAATTATGAAATAAAAAAAGTTTGGTTAGTGTATTGTATGGGCGGTATGAGCGGAATGAAGCTTATTTAATAGAAACATGCCAATATATAGGTTGTGTAAAACTATTTTTTGTGAATTGTTGTACAAGATTTTACTCATGATGACAAGAACATATAAATTTTTTAAGAAAATTCCGAACTCAAAATTTATAGCTTTGTCAAAACATATTGTGGATCCACCACCTTGTCCTTACATACTCATTTCTTACTTGAGCATTACCACAAATTAGGCTTAGGATAAGACAAAATTATCCTATGCAAAAAGAATTTATATATTGGAACGTGGTTGTGTTTTAAAAATTGATGACAGGATTAAAATTATAAGTTCCAGGCTTATTAATATAGATGTTAAACTAGGATCCCACCACATACATGGAATCTAGGCACATGCCATTTCAGACTTAATGCAATGCATTCTTTTTGGGAATGGCTTTTGAGCCTAATCATATGTCATCAAATCTAAAGGTAACAAATCATTAATTCAAGATAAACACAGTTCAAATAATGATCCATGATGGGAAAACCAATCTTGAAACATATTCCTGATGATTAAATAACATTTCTCAAAAATAAAAAATGGTATAAATCAAAGCAGTGTAGAGGAAGAGCATCTCCAGTGGTTCTGGACATGCAATAGCCCTCCCATAGCCTTGCCACTGCCACATCATCAGCACTAAAATCCTCCTGTCACATCATCTGGACATGCAACTGGACATGCAATAGCCCAGCCACATCACTCAATTATGAAAAACAAACAATTAACAATCACACAAAATACGGAATTAAATATACGACACATATACGCAAAAATATACTATTTTCGTTTAAATTAAAAAGTACATTTAAAAAAATTACATAATTTTAAATAAAAACTAATGTCTTGCAATCCTCCGCGCCCACAACTCTTCAATTAAATCCTTTTGGAGTCGAATATGAACATCTGTTTGACGCATGTCGGCATGTGCTTGGAGGAGGGCTTCTTCATCGTGAGGTACCCCACCTCGTACGTTAGCGGCGGCGACGCTGTGGCTTGGACCTGCTTCATTATCGTCGTTGGCCCAATTAGTCAGTTGTACACCTTCATCTTCGACAATCATGTTGTGCATGATAATACAGGCGTACATTATATCAGCAATGCAGTCGACATTCCACAAACGCGTTGGTCCCTTAACTGTAGCCATCGAGCCTGAAGCACACCAAAGCGCGTATGTATAGTGTTTAGAAAAATTTAAAAAAAAATTTAAAATCTAACGCCGGTATGACGCCGATCCGGGGCCTACAATGGCGCCGTGCGGATCGGCGTGAGAATCGGCGTCAGCCCAAGAATCGGCATGGGCACACCGATTTTGACGCCGATTTCGCCAGCGCCGGCTGCAATGGTTCGGCGTCAGCACCGGCGTCCGCGAAAAATCGACGTGTCGGTGCCGACGCCGCCATTGGAAATGCTCTAATGGGGCATTTGGTTGTGTCAAATTATAGTTTTCACTCTTCAAACATCTTATAAGATGTGAAAAGTAAGCTCTTACTTACTTTTTTTTCATAATCTTATGCTCCCTCTGTTCCACAATAATTGTCACTCTTTTCCATTTCGGTCCGTTCCACAATAATTTTCACACTTTATTTTTACATAAGTAGGTTTTATATTCCACTAACTCACTTTACTCCCATTTTATTATAAAATCAATATGAAAAAATGGGTCTCACATTCCACTAACTTTTCCAACCAACTTTCTTTATACTTTTTAAAACTCGTGTCCACCATAAAAGTGACAATTATTGTGGGACGGATGGAGTAGTAAATAACTTCAATTTGCAAAACAGATTGTTATTTCGCAGCATATATGCCTTTTCAATTTCTTTTTTTTTTCCTGGGCGCTATTGTGGATGCTCTAATTCACAGTTATCTCTCTAGCTCATATTAATGGGCCCGACTTGGAAATTGACTAGGCAACTGTCTTGACAATACATTTCTCTTCTTTCTCCAGCTCATTCTTGGACCAAATCATACAGATTTTTATTTTACATCTTCCCTTTTTCCATGATAGAATTGAAGCATAGGCAAATGATTTTTATATTTGGAGAACAACATTGGGACACTTCGAGGTATATATATGCTATTATTGCTAAGTAAGTATTCACATTCATATACAATACTTTGCAAACAACACATATCGATCGAGTAAGCAATGATCGATGAATCAAGTGTAAGAACTTTGACTTTTAGCATCATGAATACCCATTTTTTTTATTACTTTTGTACAAGCACATAGATGTTCGTATAGTGATGATTGTACTAGGTATTCAACATTGTTTCTACTTTCTAGCAACACTAGTATTCTTTTTATCGGTTAAACACACTTTGTACAATCAATTGATGCGATAACTCGAAAATGTCTCAACATTTAAGTAATTCCCATAAAGTACCAAACATACAATTTTATGGTTAAAAAATAAAATTGAAGTCGACAGACTCGACAACTAGACATCAATCAGTCAATCAAAACCTCGTTTAGCACTACTGATTTCACCCCTTTTTCCTGTTATATCACTCTATACTTTATTGCAATTGTTTCTAAGTGCATTTTAAGATCATACTACTTGTTAGGCTAGATCTAAAGACCAACCGTTGCCAAGTCTGATTCTACAAAAAAGAAAGAAAGAAAGAAAGAAAGAAAGAAAGAAAGAAAGAAAGAAAAGAAGGGTTTGTAGGAAGAAAAGGCAAATCACTTAAAAGTAGCAATTGACAAGAGGCTAGAAATATTTGAGGTAAGAGAGTGTGGCTGATAATGGATTGTGAAAGAACGAACAAAGAGCATAATATAATTATGTGGAGGAAAGGCACATCACATGCTTATGAACATTGCTTTTCCAATATTCTTATCTTATCAAAATTTTATTTCATGACCCATTCTTTTCAAAACTTTGTCACATCATCAAAACTTCATACAAACCAATAAAGCATCACTTTACACTCCCCTTTCTTCCCACTTCTTTCCTAGTTTTCAAATCACCCTTTCCCTTTTGACACACACTTGCCCAACAAATAAATCGAGAGAGATTTTATCCAATTTTGAAATCATACTACTTCACAAGTATCAATCAACTCACAAAATGGTTTTTCTTGTAAATTATTATACTCTCAATTGATTTCGATCTATCCCTAAATAAGAATTGGGTTGTTGCTATCATGTGGCATATAATTACTTGTATGTGGATACATCAATGTGGCAAATTAAAATTAAAAAAAAAAAACCATGACAGGAGGTCTCCACCACTCTAATATCATGAATCCTAAAATCCTACTATTAGGGGTAAATCTATATGCATTGTAAAACAAAAGTTCATTAAAAATATAACAAGTACGCCACTATATAATTTTAATTTTTTTGGTATGCAAAATCGAATTTGATTAAAATTCGATAAGTTTACGCATTATTATCCAAAATATTGCCAGTGAAACATATCTCAATCAATAAATGTAAGACATCACAAAACTCTCATTAGCTAGATTTGTACGCGTGAGTATTTTTTTACATTATTGCAGTGTCTCACCTGCATACGGTTTGATATATTTCTCATGTTATGGTAGTATATATAGTTGTGTCACTTGTCTGGGCAGTATAGTGAGTGTCCACTATAAGGCGGACACGCCCAATAGCCCAGCCTCAGTTTTTGTCCATAGCCCCAGTTTTGTTGTCCATAGCCCTAAAATTTTGTGTCTGCCACTATAGTAGACACCCCCAATAGCCCCCAAATTCTAATCAACTTTCATTTTATAATGTTTCAAGTAATTATGAACAAATTTATCGGGCTATACGTAATTAGAAGAACACGACTATACGAAGTAGAATTAAAATTAAAATTAAAATTAAAATTAAAATTAAAATTAAAATTAAAATTACAAGTAAAATTAAAATTAAAATTAAAATTAAAATTAAAATTACACACTAAATTAAAATTAAAATTACACGCTACATTTAATCTAGTACAAATCACTAACATGTTTACATTGCGCCACCACCTCCCCTACGTGCCCACACTTCTTCAATCAAATCGGCCTACAGTGTGTTATGTGATGTGGTACTGCGCATATCAGCGAAGCGTTGGATCAAATATTCATTCCTGGGAACTCGTGCATCTAACCGTGCATATCCAATAGGCACTGACACTCATCCGGGTTGGGCTTCCGTAGAAACTCCCCACCGAAAATTTCCCGGATCCCCTTACAGAACTGCCTAAGCACCGTGAGGCCAGTCGTCTCACCCATCTGTAGGTATTCATCGAACATGTCCGCTGGTCCGGCGTAGGCAAGCTGCCGGATTGCAGCGGTGCACTTATGTTGCGTAGACAGCCCGATCCGGCAAGCCGCATCACGCCGGAGGGTGAAGCACCGGTAACGCTCTGCCAAATTCGTCGCTATATAGTTGAACAGCCGTCACGACATCCTGAATCTCCGGCGGAATATCTCGGGTGGATAACGGGAGTTATCCACAAAGTAATCATCCATTAGACGCTGGTGCGCACCGACGTGGTCTCGTGGGATTGTCCGCCGATGAGTAATGGCACGAGGGATCGCATCCTCCGCATTCTCCGCCTCCTCCGCCAAACGGGCCGCTTCCTCCTGGGCAGCCTGGTGTTGCACCTGTTGAATCTGAGCATTCCAGCTGTTTCTCCACAAATTGTTCATTTCCGACCCCAAATTGTAGTGAGAGAAATTTTTATAGATGTAGAGTTGGAATGGTGTGAAAATAATGAATGGAGTGGGGTGTATTTATAGGTGAATTGAAATGGAAAAAAAAATTAAAATCGGCTATAGCCGCGGCGGTCGGTGCCGCCACTATAGGCGCCGCGCCTATAGCCGCGTCCTCGCCCCGGAGTCGGCTGAAGCCCGTCCGCCCCTACCGCCCCCATTTCGGTGTCCGCCCCGCGGGCGGACAACCTCTCCACTATAGCCCGCCCGCCCTCCGCCCCAACCCGCGGCTATAGCTATGGGCACCCCATAGTGGACACCCTTAGGATCGGATGGTATATTTCCCACATTATGGTGATCTGCGTGCAATATCGATCTAGTATATTTCTCATATTATGATGGAGTGTAGTTGTGTAATCTGTGTGTAGTGTAGAATTTATGATCAATATGGTACATTTTCCATATTATGGGAATATCTTGTTTGTGTGCAATGTGGTATTATTCCTCATGTTACGATGTAGTTATATCACATGTATAGAGTGCTCTAAGGCTAGTTACGTAACTGATCCTAAAGCGATCAACATAAAAATCAAATTGCATATATGTGATGCAATATAATGCTTCGTTACTTAACCAATCCTTAAAATTGGTATAAAGATAGGATTGCATATGCAAGTGTGTGAGAGAGAAAGTGTATGAAAATACCTGAAATTGTGATCGGAGCCCATATGTTATCTAACTTAGTGCTTTCCATTCCCCACTTAAAAAGATTCCAATGACAAATCAACCTCCCTAACTCCCTTTTTCACACTTTCCTCCAATCATCCCACATTACTTATAACTCTCCCTCAAACCCTCGAATATGCCATTCCCATCCATCCCCAAAACCTCAATCCACAACACTTAATTAATTCATCCCCCCAAATGCCATCCACACATTCCAAACACATGGAAAGCCCCTCCCTCTTCTCCCTCCTCCGCCACACCACCAACCCCAAAAAATCATCCAAGAGCGGAGGCGGGAGCAAGGGAGGAGGCCTCCTTCGCATGTTCAAGCTCCTCCCAATGCTCACCAACGGATGCAAGATGGCGGCCCTCCTGGGGAGCCTCCACCGCAAGCCCCTCCTCACGGACAGGGCCACCACAGTGACCCTGTTCGGGTACAGGAAGGCGAGACTGTGCCTCGCCATCCAGGAGGACCCCCACCGCCCTCCAGTGTTCGTGGTGGAGCTCCCCATGCTGACCACCGCCCTCCACCGGGAGATGGCCTCGGACATGCTGCGGATCGCGCTGGAGACGGAGACGAGGAGCCACAAGAAGAGGCTGCTGGAGGAGTACGTGTGGGCCGTGTACTGCAACGGCCGGAAGGTCGGGTACTCGATCAGGAGGAAGAACATGAGCGAGGAGGAGGCGCATGTGATGCAGCTGCTGAGAGGAGTCTCCATGGGCGCCGGGGTGCTGCCCAGCCTCTCGGAAAAAGAGTATGCAGCCGACGGCGAACTCACCTATATAAGGGCGAGGTTTGATAGGGTTGTTGGATCCAAGGATTCCGAGTCGTTTTACATGATCAATCCCGAAGGTGCTTCTTCGCCACAAGAGCTTAGTATTTTCTTTCTCAGGCTTCGATGAATTTTGACTTTTTTTTTTGTTTTGGTATAGTAAGATCATGACTAGTTGCAATACGTTGAAATTCGACGGAAATTATTTTACGTCGTGATTTATATTATTTCAATAGTCACAACATATGAAATGGTATTTCTGAATAATGATTTTTTGGATGAGAGAATAAAAATGGTATTTTATAGTACTCCTAGTATACATTTTCATTTGAGAAAATTTCATGCAAAATTGACGTTGGATTGAAAGTTCTACAAAATAAATTAAAAATATAGTAAGTACGGTAAATTTGACGTAGAATATGATGGAAATCGATGATTAATTTGCTTTTTCTAAAGTTATTCAAACACCATCTAATTTGGTAATTCATAGATCATATAGTACTCCTTGGACTCATTTGAAGCTTAAAATATCATATTTAATTTATAATTATCTTTTGATTTGTAGTTTGAAAGATCTAAAGTATATCATTGGATTATAATTTATTCATTGCATTATTTCGTATGATTCTTGATATACGAGAACTGACTTTTTAGAAGCATCTTGTTTGAAGCTTGAAAAGCTAAAAATTAATACTGACTTATAGGCACGGCACCATCTCATTGTTTATAAAAAATTGACTTATGATTATTATTCCGATTGGTTTATGATAGACTAATACTGAATTATGTGCATAATCTCATTTAAAGCTTGAAATAAACTCATCTACTAGTGGGGAACTTGAAAGACTTCATTTTTGAATTTCATCTTTTGTGGATATTCAAAAATAGAATTGAATTTTTACTACCTCTAACTTTTTTGCATAAATTCGTGTGGAACTTTATGAATAACCTCTAATTTTAGTTCAAAAAATAATAAAACTAATTTACTTGAAAACATAATGCTTGAATTTAATGACTAAGCAACAATTAAAAAATGGTAAAAAATGATATTGTCAATATAGACTCAAACCATATGTATACTCCCTAATAATTTGACTTTGAACATTCCTTTTGACTGAATCCCTAATTCAAGAACCAAGCATCCCTTTTCAATTTTTATCGATCCCAATATCTTCTTTCATGGAATTGATGAAGATTTTGGGGGAAAAAAGCCTTTCAAATTGATGATTAGCCTATATCTCGATATTTTACAATTACCTACTCATTCTTGATCGAATTCGTCGGAATAAGCCGCCATGGCTATTCGGTTCACCGTCAACTACTCGGCGTCCGTCGCCTCCCACATGACGGCTTCCTGCGCCGCCTCCGGCAAATTCGTCGCATCCCGCTTCATCGATGACTGCATACAACACTCCCGCATCTTTCAGCACTCTCCCGACTCCAATTACTCCGACTTCCGCAGCACTAAATGGAAGAGAAATCCGATCAACCCTACTTCCGCCGAACTGGCCGGCGAGATTCTGGGAGGAGATTCCCAGTCGCCGCTGGTGGTCGGATTAATGTCGCTGGTGATGCAGTCAATGGGGACTTCTTCGGCCTCAGGCGTTATGAGTATTTCGCCGCTGAAGGCGTCGTCGGCAATTTCCTTTTTACGGCTTTCTAAGTGGTTTCCATGTAACGAACCTTCTCTGGATAGAGGAGGAACCCTCGCTTCCAGCAGCGGTGAAGCAGCAGTCACGGCAAAGAGTGTTAGTGGTTTGAATGGATTAGCGGCGGCCAGTGGTGAAGCACCAGTCAAGGTAAAGAGTGTTGGAGGTGTGAATGGATTAGCGGCGGACGGTGGCGATGTTGCTCGAAATTTGGGCGTTTCACCGGAGACGATTTCTGGTGATGGTGGTAATAGTTGGTTATTCAAATTGAAGAATTTGGGCTTCACCTCAGAAGATGCCAAGGCCACTTTTACTGCTTTAAGCATTCGGATTCTGTTTAAGTCAACTTTGGCCGAGCCTAGGTCTATTCCCACCACTTCAATGTGCCCTACCCTTGATGTGGGTGATCGGATTCTAGCAGAAAAGGTACGGTTTTTACCTAGTTAGAATCTGTTGGACTTCATTTATCACTCTCAGGGAGCATTTACGTCTGAGTATTAGCTTAGATAGATAAGAATAGTGTAGGCTAATCGCTTATTTACTTAGTTGTATTGGATAAAAAATACTCAATCATCTCTACTGGATTTTCGGTATTATGGTGTGAATCTGTGTTATACGAAGAACTTGAACCATGTATCCTTTGTTAACTTAATATGCAATTGCATTTCGTTTTGTTATCAGCATGTTAACATGGATGTGATTATGAGGCTTACGATCAACTTTGATGTGCCTGAAAAACAAATACGTACAGT
Organism: Salvia splendens; assembly: GCF_004379255.2. Taxonomy (NCBI): domain Eukaryota; kingdom Viridiplantae; phylum Streptophyta; class Magnoliopsida; order Lamiales; family Lamiaceae; genus Salvia; species Salvia splendens. The sequence continues at coordinate 42,503,613 of NC_056032.1, forward strand.
ATTTTTTGGTGTATTAGCATAAGAACTTACTGACCGAAAAACAAATACAGTTTTTTTGGTGAATTAGCATGGGAACTTGCTTATTGAGGCTCATGGCATTGCTTTTAGAGGGTGTTGACTGTTGAGCTTTAGCCTGGATAAATAGATATAGTATAGGCTAATATATTATGGATCAGAACTTTAGGATATTATAAGGCCCTTGACAATTTCTCCACTTTGAGCTAACTTATTTGATTGATTTCCAATTAAAATGTGTAGGATTGGTGTACTTCTGATCGCCTCAATTAGAGAACAACCTCTGTATATTGAGATTCACAAGCTAATATATTGTTCTTTTGTTTCTTAATGGGTATTCCAGGTCTCTTATATATTCAAGAAGCCCGAAGTCTCAGATATTGTGATTTTTAAAGCTCCTTCGATTCTTCAGGTATGTGGCCATGTGGGTTTAGTTCTAGCATCGTTGACAACATGATTATGCTAACATGTTAATGACTTTTGTGACCTTGTTTCAGGAAATTGGTTTTAGTTCGTCTGATGTGTTCATCAAAAGAATTGTAGCAAAAGCTGGTGACTATGTAGAGGTAATATGAAATGGTTGTTGAATTTATATGTATCTATGTCATCTTGTCCTTCATATGGTTTGATTTTTTTCCTTATTCAGGTTCGTGATGGGAAATTGTTGGTAAATGGAATTGCCCAAAATGAAGAATTCATATTGGAACCTCTTCAGTATGAAATGGATCCAGTGGTATAGTTTTGTGTTTATTTTTGGTTTGTATCTTATTAATTATCATCTCTATATAATGAGGAAAGAAATTTAATCAGTATTTATTTTTTCACAGCTTGTACCAGAAGGCTATGTGTTTGTGCTGGGAGACAATAGGAATAACAGCTTTGATTCTCATAACTGGTAAAAATTTCATTGCTAGCTGATTACTCACTCCAACAATTTATTCATGTTTAATGCCAGGAAGAGACTATCTATGATCTATTGTTATTCATTCTTTCTTTTCTGTTCATTAGCCATTTTTTGTATGGTGATGATGAATATAAGATGTCTGACCTAACTTGCTAAAATGAGGAAGTAAGCTTTTAATATTTTGACACATGGTGAAATAAAGAAGTGTTTTTGTTGACAGTTAAGATTTGCATAGATTTTAATCGAGAACTTTTGATGTTACAGGGGTCCATTGCCTATTGAAAACATTGTTGGTAGATCAGTCTTCCGGTATTGGCCTCCTTCTAAAGTTTCTGATACAATGTACGGTGCATCTCAGAGGGGAGTGCTGTTACATGTTCTTGATGGATTGCCTTCTGGTTTATTCAGATGGCTTATCTAATCTTTCTTGTACACGCACATATCAGTACCAGTAAAAATCTGCCAGATAACAAGACTAGCAAGAGCCTTTGAAGATGGCAACTGTCAAATGCGTTCCATTTCAACTGCTGCATCGATGGATCTTCCTTTTGAAGAATCAATTGTTACAAATGGCTGATATTAATACATGCTAATATTGTTTTAATTTCATTCATCTATTTTTGTGAACTTGTTGGTTTCTTAGTTTTTTTTAATTCCTTTCCTAGTGTCTTATAGATAGCTCCTCCGTCATGGGGTGAAGTCATGAATAAAAGTAGGGGCTCCTAACTAGCCCGCTACTAAGTGGACAATGGAGATAGTTTACATGCTATATTTGTAACGTTTTAAGCTCTGTCTTATGAATCACTATAGGATCAAAGTTTGAGCTATATATAATCCATGTGGTAATGATTTATTTTGGTGGGTAACGATGGATGTATCTCCATATATAATGCATTTTAGTGGCTGGATTTCCTACTAACAGTGATATCAATTCTATCCTCTGTTTTATCCATTTCCAGCTTCTTGTACTTGTACCAGGAGGCGCATAGCAAATAGAACCCAAAATTGAGGAAGCTCAAAAGCGCGAGCAACCAGTAGAAATACTCCAATCTGTCCCTGTTGAGATTGTTGGTAGACAGCCAACCCCCGCTGACCTTGTTCACCACATTCACCACCACAGTGCTGGTGTAGTACCCGAATGCCAACGAGCACCACGAGATGGCCGTGCCCAGCGACTTCATCCCCACCGAGCTCTCCGCGTAGAAGAAGTCCAGCAGCCCCACCACAGTGAACATATCCGCCATCCCGAATATAGCATACTGTATTCCGAGCCAGAACACACTCATCGGCAAAGGCCCCGCCGAGTCCACCATGTTGTGCTCAACAGCCACCCTCTTCCTGCGCGTCTCGACCACCCCGCTCACCGCCATGGAGATTATTGAGAGGACCAGCCCAACTCCGACCCTTTGGAGCTGTGTGATGCCTGTGGGGATGCCTGTCACCTTCTGTGCCAGTGGGACGAAGAAACGGTCGTAGATTGGGAGAAGTATGGCGATGAACACAAGGGGGATGACTGGGATTGAGGGCCCTGGGACTTGGAAACTTCCTAAGCTTGTGTCCATTGTCATGCTTTGCTGTATTGTGAATGTCTGGAGCTGTGCCAAGCATGTGTTCATGAAAATAGTACTCACTATGATTGGTAGCATCCTGATCAAGATCTTCGTCTCTTCTACTTGTGTCACAGTGCACACTCTCCATGGCTCTGCATCTTCTGAGTTCCTTGGGATTGCTGCACGATCCAAATACCTGAAAAAAATAGGTATGTTTCCTCACAATGGGTTCTTTCAAGGCTTAGTTTCCTAACTTTTTAAACATCTTTTCAGAAAATGTTCACGGTTTATGTGGCTTTGTGTGTACTTTTTAACGTTTTTGAGAATTATCCACAGTTTATGATGTTTTGTGTGTTAATTTATGAGGCGGCTCAATGAATTCTTAACTGGATTATAATTTAGTTGATGAGGTTTTTGGTCTCATATACGTCAACGTGAGGCTAACCAAACCATAGTGAGTTTCCATGCCAAAAGTGAGGTTCCATCCTAAACCCAATCAGTGATAGGAATGGTTTATTAGGTATTCAAGTAGCTGTTTTTTTACTTTACATTCTCGATGTGAGACAATTCATGTTTTCCCTTAAAAAGCTCTCAGTGAGTGGAACCGTAACTAGCCCCTAGCCCCCATAAAATCTAACTTGTGTAGCCAATTTTAATGGTATACCTTAACAAGCTCTCAACCTGGGGACTTTTTTTTTTTTAATTCTACCGTTTGTTGAAACATTTACTAAAAGTTGAGAACGCAGAACATGATTATCCCTTTAGTATTAAAAAATGTATGTACTTACTTGAACTGATCAGTCCTCTGAAGGACATCCTTGTTTCCTACTTCCTTGTCATGAACTTCATGAAGCTCTTGTGTCATATCTGGTACAGGTAGCTTCTTGTTTCTAACAGCTACCACCAATACCTATTCATGCAGCGAAAATCTTGAATAAACAAGAAAGTTGGTGTTTGGAAGAAACTGTTCCGAATACTGCGTACCTGTAGTTTTCGGACTAATGGGCTCGTAACCTTTGGCACGTTGGTGCGATAAGCTGATCTGCCCATAGCTAGGAACAGAATAGACACTACAACAGCCACGGCACACACTCCGAACGACCAATCCCATCCCTGGTTGGTACTTATCCACACCAAAAATGTGACGCCAAAGGATGCACCGACTGTGACCGAGAACATGTACCAGTTGAAAAAGCTAGAAAGGGAAGCCGTGTCGTCTTCCTCGAATTGATCTGCTCCAAGAGCAGGTACAGCAGCCCTGATCCCTCCAACGCCCAGTGCTACCAAGTAGAGCCCTGTGAACATGATTGCCTCTTGGTTGTCGCTCGCTGATTCGCACTCGATGCCTTTGGTTGGATCCACATCTTTGCATGGGAAGGGCCTCAATTGTTTCATGTGTGCTTGAACTGCTAGCAGCGTGTACCCCTGCAGATTCAATAACATTTTGTCATAAATCCTGTCTGTTTATGCTAGAGCTTCAGCAACGGAGTGGGGAGAAGCGCGTGTCGGCGTGCTGCGTTGGAGGGGAGTCGCACGCTGAGGTAACCGTAATACAAAAACATAACATAGCCCACTGGTAAAAACACTCACTTTTCTCAAACGCTTTTTTCATATAATTGCAAATTATACTATGAAATAAGAAAGAATTACAAGAATGAGAGATGAGAAACCATAAATAATGTCACACAGTGTGTATTTTTAGTACTGTGTTGTGAGTGTTAATGATCAGGGTTTTTTTCCCACATTCTTTGCTTTTTCCGCACATTGTATGATTATACTTCCCCGTCTTCTAAAAATAGTGACTTTGATGATGTTCTGATTTAAATGCGAAATTGAAGTAAGAGGGAAGAAAGTAGTTGAAGTACTATTAGTAAATAATAAGATCCATATCATTAGTTTGTCAAGTTGCTAAAAAGTTTCCAAAAATTGATGTGGACTAATTTTGTTACACGAACAAAAATAGCAACAGTATGAAATAAGAAAAATTTAAAAGAAAAAGAATGACGTGAAACATGAACATTGTTAAGTGAAGTGCGGTTTGTACTCTGGTTAAATGAAGAAGGAATGATAAGGAGTATCAATTACCAGTATCTCTAAGCATCCGAAGACAATGCACGATTTAAACCTAGACAAGTGTGTGTCTGAGATGAATCCTCCGAATAACGAGAGTAGAAACGCAGTCCCCATGAAGTGTTGTCGCTGACTTGGTTAAGCCAAAGTTCATGTAACCGTAGAAGTATGTCACTAAGCTTACTCTGTTTGCAAGGAACGTCATTGTCTCCAGGGCTGTCATCGCTGCATCATACATATCATCATTCAAAACCCGAGTGATGAAAAGAAAAAAAAAATACTAGTTAAGTTTACGTTTTCTAAATTTTATTCGAGAATACACATTTTAGCCGATTCAGCTAAGAGAGAAAAACTGAAAAAATATACAGCGTTTGCCAATCCAGTCGTGGCCGCCTACATCAAACTCATTGATACTCTTTTTGGTTTCTTACCAAAAACAAACAGAGTTGCTCGTCGTCCTCCCTGCGCCACTTGCTTCCTATGTTGGATATTTTCATTTCCAAGAATCCCCTATAGCAATTAGTGGATTAGTTCTTCATAATCAAGGCTAAAAGAAGGCATCTTGGAGGATATTATCAAGAATGAAGAATCAAGAAAGCAAGTTTGGTTAGTTTACTTACCAATTTTGAAGAAATTGTTTGTTTGCTCCAATGAGGGTTTCAATGATGGCTTAAACCATCTGTTGAACTGTGTTTATATACTGATAGGCAATCAAGGTGAGGAATCTTGGTATAATTATCCCTAGTTAACTGAAAGGGGTCATCTTTTGTCTCTTGTAAATTGATCTCTCTGTTTCTCTCTCTATCACTCTCTTGATCCAGCAATATTAAGACAACCAAAAATAGGTAGTTAGATGAAGATTGACATGGATGTTTGACTTTGTTTATTAGTATGCCATAATTATTTAGTTTTGACTGTAAACGAAATCCTAGGTTAGGTGGTGTTGCATAAGGCCAAGTTCATAGATGCCATCCATCAAATATGATAGGGGCGATGTATCAAAATTACACAAATCTTAAAGTATAACCATATCTGTAATAATGTATAGTTGGATGATACATGTAACGCGCATAGAATAAGATAATTTAGTACCCTCTTCGTCCTTCTATAGTTGAGTCGTTTGTTTATATTATATACAACAATTCATGCATTTATGTTGGTGATTATTTGTGTCTTTGTTTCCTAATAACACAACGCAGATCTTAAATTCCCACTTGAATTTAATGAACAGTTATGCATGATGATTTGATGTCTATAATATAGTAACACACATGAATATATATTCAGCTTTGACTAATTACACATTTAAGAATACGGAGGGTCAGCAATTGGCAGGCCGACGACAACATTTATTTATTTTAATTCAATCTTTTCAACTTTATTAATTAAGTGGTGAGAGAGACGCATGCTTAGCTAATGATGCAATATTATGCTGTGTTTTTTCAACTATATGCTTTTCAATTAAAGACAATAATCGAAAACATGTTTTTCCCTGTTGTGAACTAACTTAAAAAAAAAAAGAAGAGGATGCTTTTAGACCCACAATTTCGTAAAATAACTCATTTAATTTATGATAAGTATTAATTATCTTTTTTTAAAAATAGTTGAACGTCTTACCAACTGAGGTGCGCTTCATTATCATAAATATTACTATTTATCTTGTACAAATTTGAAATAATTGGAATCAGCTTTAGTATGCATATTACATCTTTTAAGTAAAATAATTAAATAAATAGAAAATCCATTCTTACATAAATTAATTTCATAAACTGCTTCATGTTTTAAAAATAATTAATTATAAAGTAAAGTAATGTAGTTAATTTTTAAAACTAATTATTGTACTATGTGATGCGTAGGTATAGTAATATAGTAATAGTTGTTCTCTTCTTGTAATATTTTAATTTAGACAAAAAGAAAGGATTTAAACTTTCATTATATATTTTTTTTTACTTTGAATGCATATAAAGGTATACTGAGGAGTATAGCTTATAAGGCAGCAACCTAAAAGTCATAGCCCATGAGGCAAGTCCATAATTATTTACACACACATTGATTGTTTGTGACTACATTAAAAATTAGGTCTACGTAATTAAGCCCATGATCAGTGGTCTAAAACATTAAGTTGATGGCCACTTAAAATACTTAAAAAGGGTCGTTTGATACATTATAAATGTTTCGGCAAGATAGAGTAATTATTGCTATAATATGTATCATGATTTATGCTAATTATGTATTTAGTTGGTGTACGTATTTAATATACTAGCTAGTTAAAAATTCATCCAAACTTCAGTTTGGTTTTAAAAGGAGTTTGAGCTTGAGGCAAAGCTAAAAAGGTATACTGATACCAAACCATCGAAGATTCATTCTATCTGGGAAAGTAAAAGTCAATAAGATGAGGATGTAGAAAAAAGTTATGATTATATATACGAAAAAAGACTTTTGATTGATTATTTATACGGAAAACCCTTCAAGGCTGCCAACTAGTATCACTTTTTGAAAAAGAAAAAAGTGGAAATATGTACCAAACCAGACCAATTGAAAATGGCGCCAATTTTTCTTTTTAAGAAAAAAGTTGATAAAGAACATCATTCCAATATAAGTATTATTTGGTTCCACTAAAATCAGATGCATAATTCTAATTTCTAAAATGATAAATTTCGTTTTATGGATCCATCATCATCGAGCATATGAATGGGACATCTAAGCTCTTACTTGAGTTTTGAAATTGTAGCGAGGAATTATGCAAAAGTGGGTGGGGTTCTCAGCGTGGAAATGCTATCATAACAACAAAATTAATTTAGTGTGGACTACGGTTATTTGCTCCGATGATGCTTTCTCTTCGGGAACGACTTCAATGGCGACATGTTTTGTTGCCGAAGGAAGGGTAGATCACAAGGAGAAAGAGAGACATATATAAAAAGGATTAAAGATAATTATGTACATCTATATACAGAAAGAAAAATATTAGTGTACATATGCACTCTGCATGCATGTATGTGTGCGTTGTCTCCTCTGAATCTTCTCCTTTACTGTCGCCCCCTCTTGCTTATGTGTTCCTTGTGGCATGCATAAGAGCTTACATGTTGAGTATGAAGCGTGAAAGAAAGTAAATAAGACCCACTATATTTCCTATCATAACTATAATTTGTTTCCTTGTGATAAATTTCTATAAGGATAGTGTGCCTATAATTAAGACTCTCTATATTATCTATACATAGAGTTACTCTCTCATTGTAAATCATACAGTCAAAAATTAATAAATTATACTACTAGTAAAATTCTTGTGTCGGTATTGACCCTATATGTGAGTACACATAGTATCGAACTGGGTAAACACTCATTTATATTTATGATTATATATGTTTATTTCCTAATAGTAAAAACACATTCTCGCACAAGAGCGTACCTCATGCAACAACGGTTAGCATTAATGGCGGAGTCGCCGCACCATAGGTTCAACTGCAACTGTAACTCTAAGGGTTGTGGTTCACTTTTTTTCTTTAGCTAATAATATACTCATTGCTCATAGAAAAATAACCATCTATATCTTCCAATGCCAATAACATGATCTCGACTTGTCCAACCTCGCGAATTTCATTTTCTGAATCCACCTCTTATAGTATGTATCATTTCATTGTACTATCTCAATCTCACATTACTTCATTCATATTGTATTTTAGATGGTTAGTTGAATTATTTTCTCTTAAAAAAACAAAACATATATGAGAGATTGAATATAATTTCACATGTCAATGTTATGATAGCACATCCACGCCTAGCCCCACCACACTCCAACATTGCTTATTTTTCTTCGCATAAAATTTCAAACCTCAGTCAGAGAAGTCAGACCTCGGTCCCACTCCTCTCTCTCTCTCTCCAACCACCGAGATTCGCGCATGAGGTAAAAGCACCAACACCCAAAACCATCAAAACCCACACTCTCAATCTCAACTCTCAACTCAAACAAACCCAAACCAAACCCCCCAAAAAATCCCACATTCCCAACCAATTCCAATCACATTCATGGAAGAACGGCCGGAGACGGAGCTGATATCCATCCCAGCAACGCCGCGCCCCTCGACGCCGGAGATACTCACCCCCTCGGGGCAGCGGTCGCCGCGGCGGGAGGCCGGCGCCGCCACCGCGAAGTCGTGGACGCCGACCTCCTTCATATCTCCCCGCTTCCTGAGCCCAATCGGCACCCCCATGAAGAGGGTGCTGGTCAACATGAAGGGCTACCTGGAGGAGGTGGGCCACCTCACCAAGCTCAACCCTCAGGACGCCTGGCTCCCCATCACCGAGTCCCGCAACGGCAACGCCCACTACGCCGCCTTCCACAACCTCAACGCCGGCGTCGGCTTCCAGGCCTTGCTCCTCCCCGTCGCATTTTCCTTTCTCGGATGGTATTGCTATTGTCATTTCACCCTCCATTTTAATTACTCCACATTGTTTCGTTCTCTCTTTATTGACTGCTAATTTTAAGCCTTTTCACTTAATCTAGTAGCTGTAATTCATTGGTTTTTTTTTGGTTAGAAGGTCGATATTGTTTGTGGTAGATTCATTTTAGATTCGGAATTATGAACCTGATTTTGGTGGAACCCAGAAAAATTCTTGGTATGATGGTCTCTTCGACTCTTTTTTGAAGAAGAAGTGCCGCCGGTTTCAATTGGGTCCGCCAAGAGTATAATTCCCGTTTTTTCTTTTTCGAAAGTGATAGTTAGAGCTGGCGGTCCATCACATATTTAATTATGGCTGGGAAAAAAATGCTACTGGACTTATCATACCAAAATTTACTGAAAATACTAAATTTTTTAACATTATAAATATCCATATACCGTGGTCTCTATCACGACGTATGGTATATACCATAAATTACAGCATACACTGTATTTTTTACGTATATGCCGAATTTCCGTATGTCATTCCGAAAATAGGTACGATATTGGTATACCGAAATTTTGGGTAAAGATATGGTTTTTATAGTGACTTCTATGATGCGGATAACTGTAATATCAATGAACCATCTGCTGGTAATACTCTGACATCGATGTTTCAATTCTGTTTATTTTGCAGGAGTTGGGGAATAATATCGTTGATCATAGCCTACTTCTGGCAATTGTACACGCTGTGGATACTTGTTCAGCTGCATGAAGCAGTTCCAGGAAAGAGATATAACAGATATGTAGAACTTGCTCAAGCAGCATTTGGTGAGTCTTTTACAATTGAAGAAGAATTAAGAACATCTAAATACATCCTTTAATCATAAATTAATGAAACTTTCTCTTCTCTACGAAAATCATTCTGGATATCAAAACTTCATAAGCACCACTGTTTTTAAGTTATTTCAGTTTGACATTTCTGATAAAAATAGAATCTTGCCACAAAATGTCTCTTCTACATGTTTACTTATGGTATGCTTACTTGATTCTTTCAGGGGAGCGATTAGGCGTCTGGCTCGCGTTGTTTCCAACCGTTTACCTTTCAGCTGGGACTGCAACTGCTCTAATTCTAGTTGGAGGAGAGACCATGAAGTTGTTCTTCCAAACTGTATGCGGTCCACTGTGTTCCTCGAATCCTCTGACCACAGTCGAGTGGTATCTGGTATTCACATCTCTGTGCATCGTGTTATCCCAACTTCCGAATCTCAACTCCATTGCGGGGCTCTCACTCGTGGGCGCTGTCACAGCAATCACATACTGCACCATGGTGTGGGTGCTTTCTGTGAGCCAAAACCGCCCCCCGACCATGACATATGAACCGGTCTCAATGCCCACCGCATCAGCTTCCTTTTTTTCTGTACTTAATGCACTTGGAATCATAGCATTTGCTTTCCGAGGCCACAACTTAGTCCTCGAAATTCAGGTCTGTCTCATCTCCTCACAAACATATATACACTTGTACACATTTGTGTCGAATAAATTTATGAAATCAGTTATCTGATATCTTCCCAGGCAACAATGCCATCAACCTTCAAAAAACCAGCTCATGTCCCAATGTGGAGAGGAGCAAAGGTTGCCTATGTCTTCATAGCTATGTGCATATTTCCCGTTGCAATCGGAGGCTATTGGGCTTATGGAAACCTCGTACGTCTCTCCCTTTTCTGCTGCTTACTATAATGATATGCAAGAAGCTATTGCTTGTCCTAATGCTAATGACAATCATTGCAGATGCCTTCTGGAGGGATACTAAATGCACTGTTCGGATTCCACAGTCACGACATATCTAGGGGCCTCCTGGCTGTAACGTTCCTTCTTGTCGTCTTCAACTGCTTGAGCAGCTTCCAGATATACTCAATGCCAGTGTTTGACAGTTTCGAAGCAGGTTACACGAGCAGGACTAACCGGCCATGCTCAATCTGGGTGAGGTCGGGTTTCAGGGTGTTCTACGGGTTTGTCAACTTATTCATAGGCGTTGCACTTCCGTTTCTGTCAAGCCTTGCTGGTTTACTGGGTGGACTTACGCTACCAGTGACGTTTGCATACCCATGTTTCATGTGGGTTCTGATAAAGAAGCCTCCGAAATACAGCTTCAACTGGTATTCGAACTGGATTCTCGGATGGTTGGGCATCGCCTTCAGCTTGGCGTTTTCGATCGGTGGGATTTGGAGCATGGTTAACAGTGGCCTCAAGCTCAAGTTTTTCAAACCAAACTGATAATGGGGTTGAAGAGTTGCTCTGATGTTTGTAGTTTATGATAATAGATGTTTGTTGTAATGTGTTTTTGATCCTAAAAAATGTGGTTTGAGTTGAGAGGGACATTTTGTGTGTGAATTTGTGGTTTTGAAGTGGAAATTAGTATCAGTGTTTTTACCTTTTCCTTTGATTCATTAGTCAATTCTTCTGTATCATGGATTGTTTTCGTCACCAAATTTCTTAAACATTTCATTTAAAATTAGAGATACAATACATCTACGTAAAAACACATACTACTACTACTACAAAGAACTTCATTTTGTTTTACCTAATTTTGCTTTATTAATTTTTGTTTCTTCATTTTTCATTTGTGTTTAGCAATAAATGATTTTGGATTTTTGTTTGAAACACTTTAATTTGTCAATTTGAGCTCAATAAGATTAAAATATCTTAAATTCATGGTTTTATATATTCTTGGGTTTAATAACGTGAATTTGGATTTGCTAGACAATTTTAATTAACGAAACAAACAATTTGAGGTAAAACTGCGTCGTTTGAATCACCGCAAATGCTGCAGAGGATCTTTTCCCATTGCTACCATCTCTACACACGCGCCTGTTGGTGATTCACGCAAACGATCACTTCACGAGCTTGCATTTATTATGCTACAAACCCTTCCCATCAAATTCCAATTCGATTAGTCACCTTGATTTGTCAGCTTTCTCGATTCCTTCACAACATTTTCCGAATTACAATTCGAGAAGATGTGAGTTGCAATAGAATCAATAATTTCTCTGGTTTTTAGAGGGATAGAGAAGATGTGGAATCCGAGAAGGCCTCGCTTTCTTCTGGGTTTTGACCCATCCTTTTGCTCTGAAAGACTGGTAAATATCTCCTCTGCAATTTTCCCAGTGTGCATCTCTTATTTTCTATATTACCATGCTTGCTTTATGTATATGTTTAATTTAATAAGTGGATTACGATGTAATGTGGCTCAAGATTGTGTCTGATGGTTCATAATCAAATTTATTAGCTTCTGGAATCATGGGTTAGAGAGTTAATTTTCAAAATTATTTTCCACTAAGATTAGAGACCCACATTTTTTGATCGTTAAAGAATGAAAGAGTTGATTGACATGCAATCCAAACATTATTCAAACACCTCACTAGCTAATAGATATGCAGTTATAGAAAAGTCGACTTTATCTAGCGGCTTATCTTGTTGGAAGAACCTTAGGTTTCACAGATTGTGAGATACAAATCGAGTCACTCCCTTTGTCGTTCTCGGATATGGAAATCTTTCTTCTTTGTATAATAGATAGTGGCATTTGATCAGTTTAGGGACAGTTTGGAATTGAAAAATGTACTAGAAGTTATGCCTTTTGTGCTTTGATGCACTGGAAGAACTAAAGAAGGGCTGCCAACAATGTTAACTTTCATAGATATACTTTGGTAGGGACATATATTAGGCAGTTCAACCATCAACGGTTCAGTATAAACTTCATTTGTGCGAACCATTTGCATGAACTGTGTTTTAGTCTTTTAGAATGAGTGGGGCCATTCAGTATGTCTGTAGATTTCATTTCATTTTTAAATTCATTGCTCTGACCTCTTACTGACAACATGAACCTCTTTTCCCTCAGAACATACCGTGTAATTTTGTAAAATATTTGGAAGGAACGGCTCCTGGGACAGCAGTTTTGGTAGGTCCTAGTGGGAACAGTTGGTTTGCTGATTTGATTCTGGTTGAAAACGGTTTGTTCCTCAATGATGGTTGGGCTGATTTTGCGAAAGATCACTTTCTTGAACATGGTGATTCAATAGTTTTTAGGTATGATGGAGATTCAAATTTTACATTGCAAATTTTTGACCGGAGCATGTGTGAGAAGCAAGCTGCATTTAGTGCTAAAAGCAGCCAAGATGTGAGTAGATATGATAGTACTGTGGTAAGAAAAAGACAAAGGGAAAGATCATCTCACCTAGATAGCATTATTGAAGGAGTTCCCAATAAGATGAGATGCTCCCAACCGCGATCTGATAGCATGTGCAATGCTCATGAGAACCATTCAAATTTGGTCAACACAGAAGATTGGATGCAGCAAGCTGATGGAAACAGTAGCATGAAGAATCTTATTACAGTTGCACTGCCTCTTGCAGCGGTTCCACGTGACTACGCAGGTAGTGTTGGTTGGAGGTGCTAGTTGTGAGGCTATGGTTAATAATGGCCAATATAAATTTATCACTGACATAATCAAATTTCGTACACTGTACAGAACTTGGCTTTGGGATCTTGTTACTTATAGACTTTTCTAGTTTTGTTATCAAATTGATTTAGGCTTTTTAACGTTATAAGAGTCGTTCTTGTTCTCCTATTTGTCTACAATTATTTTCACTAATTTAGGCTTTTAATGCAGATCATAGAACCACAAATCTAGATGTACTGCTTTCTGCTTCAGAAGCAGAGAAAATGGCCCAATCATTCAAGTCGTCTTTCCCCAGCTTTCTGAAAGTCATGAAGCAATTCAATATAAGTGGTTCTTACACTCTGGTAAGCACTATACTGCTATCTTGACTCTTCTCAATTTTTAAGCCAACATTTTTTTTGTATGTTGAATTATAATTATTCAGCAGTGGACGACACTAGGCAAAACAAATGGTAATAATGCCTTGAGTAAGTGATTTCAATTACTGCATGGCCATCTTTTGAAGCTTGTTTTCGTCTTCATTTTCTTTTATGTTTTACTTCTTTTGATGAATTCGCTGTTTAATGCTACTGAACTTATCTGTACGTATTTTCTTAAGCCCTCTTGAGCATAGCGTGCCGATGACATGTAGATGCAATGTCTTCCTAGATTTTGCTTTAGTGAAGCCACTTCAATGTGGAACTTGTAGCATTATTTTATTGTGTTGGAAGGACCAGACCTCTTAAGTATTTGCAGTTCCTTTTTTTTCTGCACTAATATTTACCGTTTCTTTTGATTTCTTTTCAGAATGTCCCCTATCAGTTTGCAACCGAACACCTTCCAAAATGCAAAGTAAAAATTGTGCTTCGTAATTTAAGAGGAGAGAGTTGGACAGTGAATTCAATTCCCACAACAAAAGTTCAAACATCGCATACTTTTTGTGGAGGATGGCTGAGTTTTGTACGGGACAACAATATTGATGTAGGAGACATTTGTATCTTTGAGCTTCTGCTCAAGTTTGAGATGCAGGTGAGAATTTTTAGAGTAAGAAAGGAAGGGATAGATGGTCATCATGGTGAGGCAGATCATAGAGGGACAAACAATGGTTGCTCAACAACATCAAATAAATTGTCACGACGCAAACCAAAGAAAAAAAGTGAAACTTCTCATAGTATGAAAGGATCTACTGCATGCTCTCTATCAAATAATTGCGTCACAGAATCAGGTGACAAATCTCTTGTTTTTTATGCTAAAGGTGCTACTCTATCTTCCAATTTCTAAGACTCTGCAGACCTCCACCTCCACTGAACTTTGTTACATTCAAAAATTTGCACAGATATCCTTAAAACGTTTGGCTCCCTTGAAAAACAAGGTTCTCTTAAAGGCTGTATGTCAATGAAGTCTGCTCCTGAAGAAAAAATGGCGGCTCAATATTTCGTTTCCAGTTATCCCCATTTTGTTCGAGTTATGAAAAAGTTCAACATCAGTGGTTCATTCACGCTGGTGAGCAGTTCTTAGTTTCATTTTACCCCGGCTATCTCTGTTTTTTGTATTTTATTATTTGTGTAGAGTATTAGCATTGTTGACCACATGAATTTGTATTGTAGGTAGTTCACACATATGTTTTAAATTTTGAAATTTATGTATAAAACTCCGAAAATTAAAGCCATTGGTATTAATTAATGTTAACTCTGGCATCAATGCCTGCTCTACTTCTTCTACCTTAGGTGAGTTTTATGCAGGCATAAATATAGGAGAGACTAATAGAACTTTGACATCTCTAATCTATTAATAGAAAGACAACTCTTATAATACTTCATTGATCTTGGGATCGGCTGATAGAATGTTACATTTATGTAGTAGAAGGAGGTTGTGTCCCTGTTGTTCATTTGTAACATAGGATTATCATTGTAACCATTGTTGAAGATGGCAATATAAGCTGTAGATTGATATTATCTGCTATATTGTTGCCATGTATCTACTGTGTAGTCCATGGTTCTAGTATAATGAATGTGTTGTTTTAACTTGTACATGATCAATTGCTGAGAAATTTTGCACTACTATATAATACAGAAAATTCCGTATCAATTTTCTATGGAGCATCTGCCACACAGCAAAACAGAGATTGTTCTTCGTAATTTAAGTGGAAAATGCTGGACTGTAAACTCTATCCCCACTTTAAAGGTACAGACTTTGCATACTTTCTGTGGAGGGTGGATGGCTTTTGTTCGTGATAATGATATCCAAATGGGAGATATTTGCATCTTTGAGCTTGTTGGGATATGTGAAATGCGTGTTCACATCTGTGGAATTGGGAAGAAAGGATTGGATTACCAGCATGGCACAAAGAATCTTCCCATGCCTTAAGATTTGGATGCCAGTTAATATGTACAGTAACTACCAAGGTTAGCTTTACTTTATATGACCGTTGCCTTAAAAAATAAGTACTCCCTCCGTCCCATAGTAGATGTCACACTTGGGGATTGACACGGGATTTTAGGAGGTGTTGTTTTGTGTGTTAAGTGGAAAGAGAAAACAATATATTTATATTAATGTGAGAGAGAACTTTTTCAAAAAAATGAAATGTGACATCTTTTGTGGGACAAACTAAAAAAGAAAGTGTGACATCTACTATGGGACGGAAGGAGTACTATACTATTATTGACTATTTTTCATTTATTAAATGAGTCTGACATACACGTTTTGAGCTATAATTTGGTAAGTATTGGATAATGTGGGAGTTAACATGTAAATGTAGATTGCATTTTCAATGGTTTTCTTTATTTTATTTAGTTGTAATGTAAATAAACCAAGAAAAGAATTGGGAACTAGTGGTGACTGTTATTGTATAAGGGATTTAGTCAGAGTTGGGAAGAAAATGTTTGTTTTATCATCTACCATGTGGGCACAACTATTTTCCTTTCTAAGTTCAGGTCTTGACTTGTTTCTTTCCTATCCATTGTCATATTATCACATTGGCATAGTTCTTTTGTGTTCTTGTGTGGAGATTCTGTCTTTTCCTAGTCATAGCCCTTCACTCATGATAACATTATAAATAATGCAATAAAACATGACTTCTAATGTCATTTTATGCAATTATAGTTTTCCTTTCTTTGTTGAGAAGCTGTTAATTGATTTATTTTGCTGTGAACTGTGATAAGGATGCATGCAGTTCTTATGTTCGATTCACAGAAGCATCAAAATTTGCACATATGCTGAATGTAGTTAAACTAACGGTGAATGCAGTAACTTTATACATTTTGTGCAGTGTCCTCATGTTTGTAACTGAACGTGATATACGCACCATCATAGTGGGTCATTGTGTTGCGAACTTTTGGAAGGGCCGATTTAGTGCTGTGGACTATTCGACCCATTATAGTAGAGTTGATGGGTGACTTATTTTAAGCTCTTAATTGAATATTTTTAGTGCGAGCTGTTCTTCGACTTATGCTTTTCGTTGTCCCCTCTCGTTTTCAGCAGGCTATGTATCGTTTTGATCACGGCTTTCAGTTTTTGCGGAGTGCACTTCCAGGATTGTGAAAGCAGGTCTTCTTCTTCATCTGCACCATATTTGTACTGGCACTGTTAGGGAATAACTGGTTAATGCAAAGGAGAAGACATTTATTGACTGTATGTCTTCTTTAACAGTGTAAACTTAAGCTGGATGTTGTTGGTGTCTGTAACTGAAGTTTAATTGCCTTGAAACTCCATTAGGGTCTGTTGTATTACATTTTTCTTGAATGAAAACAAGACAAGGAGACTAATGGTAAGCATGTACAGCTTGTAGTTAGCAATTAGAGCTTAGTCTCTTGTTCATATGTGACTGCTTTTTTGCAACTTGTTAACCTTTTAGCTCCTAGTAGTACTGTATTGCAAAAGTTACTCTAACGAGACGTTTACTTTTCATGATTGACAAGGGTCTTTTTGTATCATTACTATTAGGATCTAGTTCATGGCCTAGTAGAAGTAGAAAGCAATTATGCTGGTGGGATCTTCACGGACCGAAAAAAGTTGTAGTCTGTTTGATAATGGTTGAGTTAAGTTTGTCGGCCTGAACCGAGGAATCTCTTATATATGTCCATTTCCACCATTCCATCGGGATACTAAGCAAACAAGATTAGTTTAAGAGTAAAGGCCAAAATTGGTTTTGAACATATGCCCATTTTACGATTTTTGTCATAGACATTATCTTTTGAATTTTTGCATTCCGAACATTTCAACTCGGATCACAATTAGTCATAAACTAACCGTTTCGCCAATTTTTAAATGGTCAACATTTTTAACCTGATTTTGACTAATTAAAGCTGTTAAGTATGATTACTTACTCCCTAATTGTATACTTAATTATTTTAATAAGTTATCATTTAAAATATAAAATAAATAATATTAAAAAAGATAATGAAATAGAATGGGACATTCAAAAACACGGCTGAGTAGAACAAGCACTTAGCTAATTTGAGCGTTTAAAAATTGACAGAATTGTTAGTTTAGGACCAATTGTGATCCGAGTTGAAATGTTTATGATGCAAAATTTTAAAAGATAATGTCTTGAACCAAAATCGTAAAATGTGCATATGTTCAGGATCAATTTTGACCTTTACTCTTAGTTTAAACGATAGGAGTTGTAATGTTTTACTAGTTTTATGGTTGGTGTCTTATAAACACCCTTTATTTATCAAAATATTTATTACGTGGTGTAATTTTTGGCAATATCCTTTATCCACTCAAACATCTAGCAAATATTTTCTTAAAGCCTGTATAAATCAAATATTGGATATTATTTGTGGGTATAGTAAGTAGTGTACTTATTTTTATCTAATCTAATTTAATACTACTAGTAACTAGTCAAAGTAAACATTTCAAAATTGAATACTCCTAGTACTTGATTTTGTTTAATGTGGGCCTTACTGGATTTATTGGGCTAGGCATAAAAAGGATGACGTGAATGATCACAACTCATTATTTTGGTTCAATAAGAATTAAATTAAAAAATAAAAAAAGGCACAACCATTCTAAAAAATATGTTTGTGCCTAAGTATAATTTTTTTATTATCACCATCGGCGGGAGGAGACACGACGTCGGTTGAATACGCGAGAATCTACAACAACAATTTGATTCAGCGGGACTCCGAAACGACCGGGAAGGCCGAATCAGCCCGGAGATTGAGAGGAATTTCGTCCGAATAGGCAAGCCAAGTACCCTATCAGTTTCAATTAGTTAATGGATAGATGACTATAGTCTCGTCCCGTCTATTTAAATAAGGATGAGAACCAATTTTGTTTCGAGAATAAAGTATAGTATACGCCGTTAACCACAAATACTACTACTAATAATAATGATCTGTTTATCATAAATTGATTCATTTTCGCTGACATTGCTTTAAATTCTTTATTTTCCACTTTTATCATACAAAATAAGAGCACTAAGTATTACTCCCTTCGTTCCTGGTTAATAGAGAAAATTCTTTATTTCTCGTAGATTAAGAATAACGTGACAAGTGAATAAAGTAATAGAAAAGAAGAGAGAATAAATTAACAGAGGGGATTACTTTTTTCTCAAAAATATGAATGACTCATAGCAACAGGAGTATACTTATTACAATATTCTGATCTTGTATATTCATGGACTTAAATAAATGATCAACCAATTTAATTTTAAGTCATTGTTACTCGGTGCCAAACGATGTAAAATAAGGAAATTATGAATTACTATATACTAGGAGTACTACAAAATTTAATTTTCTTAAAATATTAAAAATAATACAGCTATTTAACGGCCACCCGATCGGCGAGCGGACATTGTGCCACACTATTTAATGATTGATGATCCAATATTTTTTATCCATTAACATTTAGTCCATGAATTTAATCCTAGCCCAAACGAGGCCCAATGAACTAGTCCATGAGGCAAACCATTTTTTCGGAAATATAGACCAAAATATTTATATTACTCTAGTTTTTACTGAACACAACGTAATCGGCTAACCAAGTTTAATGATGATAATAATAATAATAGCTGTAAACAAAATTCATGAAATTAACTTAAAATGTTAATGTTTACAGAGAGCGTGCGATGTCATCACCTACACCGACAATGGATAATAAGAAAAATCACAAGTAAATTTCAACCCCAAAAAAAGTTACAAATTCCAAAGAAGACCAAATTAATAAAGTTTTTCGACCCTTGAGTCGGCGATGGAATCGATCGAGCCCAATCTGGGTACCCTTGAGTCGGCGATGGAATCGATCGAGCCCAATCCTACCCAGATGACTGACACCCACCTTAATCTTCCACTATAATCAACACATAATCGACAATAATGGTATCAATTTGATGAAGCAATTATATAGTTTCACTTATAGGAAAAATATTAATAATGTTGTTTTCTATGTATGATGACTTGGCGTAGCTTAAAAGTAGTAGTGTATAGTAATACTGATATTTCATTATGAACTTGTTACAAGTGTCCGTGAACTATAGCCTTGCAGTCACATCCTAGTTTCCTTTTAGTTGGTTGTGGATTTATGAAAGTTTTGTTTAGGAGTTTTAGGGAAAAAAACAAGAATTTCCCTATCCTTAGGCCCCCTACATATAGCAAATAAATGGGACATAGTGTTCCAACTAATTTGTTGAATTTTTTGAGTCCTTAGATATTGTAAATGGAAATACCTCATTCTATGCTCTTTAGTTATTTCTTCAAATGAAAATATCCTTATATACTATAAAAAAAACTTAATGATTGCAATACCATTCTTCTAAAAAAATTTAATTGTCTAATTTTGTAAAAATGGTTATCTTAATTTGGTTTGGTATCCATTATACTCCTTGCTAGCTCTAATATTGTAAATGGAAATATTCTCAATTTCTTGTCAAAAATGAGATCCCCATTTGCTAACAATTACTAATACACATAAACATCATTTCATTTTGAATGTTTTAGTCATATAAAATCACATTTTTATTGTATCTACGTATACAAATTACTTAAAAAAAGTTAAACACTACAAAACTACTAAAAATTTGGGACCTGATTTTCACTCAATCATTTCACAAATTGCTATTAACAATCAACTGTATTCTCAACCTAACGCATGCTCCAAAGTTTCTGCAATGTGATATACACTTTCAATTCACGAACATCTAAAATCAATTATAAAAGATGGATGCATGTGAAACTATGATGGTGTTTTCAAGTAATCCTATATTTGGCTAATTTTGATAACTTGAAAGCTGAGATAGTATAATAAAGTGCATTGGTGTATATAGTCCAAAACCTCGAAAAGCACACTTAGCTTGAAGGAGAAGAGCAACAAGGCCCCAAATCATTTCATGGTAGCAAAGCTTTTCTGATTCCGGACCCAATCAGACAATCATACAAGACAAATAAGTTAAGAAACAAATTAATACAAGAAAGATATGGGGACATGATTCAACACTAATAACTTTGATTTGTTTTCCCTCTCTCTAAATTAGGATATCATAAATTTTTTAAGTTGTTTTAATTAAAATACGCAGATAGAAAGTTATTATTCTATATACTTTATTCTACCAAATAGGGTTTCTTTTAATTTGCTTACTTTGTAATTTGTTTTCTTTAAGTTTTATCTTCTGAGTTCTGCGTATATAAAGGCCCCATTATGAGGGATGAACATTTTTTGTGAGTTTATCTCTATTGAATATTCATAACATCGAAACTTTTATCCGAAGTGTCAATAATTCCACCTACAACTTATCAAACGGTGTGTATCCATCTCATTTGTGGCGTCACACATCCATCTGTATCAAGTGTTCTGCTGCGATCACAATGATTAATGATATGTTCTACTTATTAAGTTGAATGGAAATAATTAAATAAGAAGAATTATATTACATGGATGTTGTGATGTAGAGCAATGTGACCTGCCGAGATGTACTATATTTTTTACACGTTTACCAAATGGACTCTTCCCTCAAGCCGTTCATTCCCATGAGGGATTGGGGCCCTCATTATTTTAGCTTGGTTAATTTTCAATTGATAAAAATAATTTAATCTAATTTGTAAACTTGATTTGTCTTTTAAATTGTTGCGGTGAAGACTTTGTTTTTGCATTTATAGCAAGCCAAACTGTACAGAGTTTTAAAAATTAAAAGATTAAAAAAAGAAGAAGGGAATAGAAATACGTTAAGATAGAGCATATATATAGTACATGCAAAGTGGGAGTTAGAACTAAAAGTGTCGTGGATGTTAAGTGATCAATCGGATAAATATTTGATTTTATTCGATGTTAAGTAATTAACTGGGTAAATATATACTACTCCATCTCTCCCTGAAATTTTGTCACATTTTTCCATTTTCGTCCGTCCCACAAAATTTGTAACATTTTACTTTTACCCCACATTCTACTGACTTATTCCCACTCACATTTTATTATAAAACTAAAACTTTAAAAGTAGGACTCATATCCTTCCAACTTTTTCAACTCACTTTCCATTACATTTCTTAAAACACATACCCGGTAAAACTAGGGGTGGCGAAACGGGTTGCCAGCGGGTACACGCACCTGACAAGTCGGGTACCCGTACCCGATTTTAGCCAAATTTATTGTCTCAATACCCGCCCCGCGACATACCGGGATTACCCGATACCCGTGTCGGGTATCTCGTACCCGACCCGAAATCCTAATAAAAAATTTGAAAACCATAATAGCCGTCAATGTATCTAATTTAATTTATTAATATCGATGGTAAGCTTTGAATAGATTTAGAATAAAAGTGAGGGGACACTCTATAGCTAGTTCTAGTGAGTTTTCAATTGTATGTTCATCGAAATATAAAAATATTTCAAAAGAACTCTTAGAGTATATAAAGTACTCCCACTATTCCGCCTTAATAGAGGTGTTTCATTTTCTTAACTCATTTTGAAAAAATAATAATATAAATACTCTTCTCTACATTATTATCACTCTTATTTACTTTTTCTCCATTATAAATATTTATTTTTAATTTTTCAAAATGAGTGTGTATATGGCTATTAGTATTTAACTACTTAGTAGTACTTTTTTTTCTCTACTTTAACTATTTGAAACGCTTCAATTAATATGGAACAGATGGAGTATTAAAAGATGGTTATGGCTAATACTAATAATAATGGGTATTATCGAAATTAACGGGTATACCCGCGTGGGTAGTAGGGTATTATCGAGATTAACGGGTATACCCGCGTGGGTAGCGGGTATACCCGCTACCCACAAAACTCTAAAACACACTACCTGATCCCACCCCGTTTCCTGTTATCGTCGGGTAGCGGGTACCTGATACCCGATGGGTAACGGGTCGTAATGGGAATTACCCATTACCCGCTACCCATTTTGCCACCCCTAGGTCAAACTGTGACAATATTTAAGGGATGGATGGAGTATATGATTGTGTTACATGATATTAGTGTTTTAGGCAATATTTTAAAAATCGGTCTGACAACCGAACCGGTGAAGCTATCGGTTCACGATTCAACTGATTCGACCGGTCGAACCACAGGTTGAACCAAAATACTGTAGCAATAATATTTATTGCATAAAAAATATATAATGTATTTTTAAACAAAATAGAGTTCAAAATTAAAATCCAACATACTTATCCTAACATAATCCCCTGACTCTTAGAAGTTAATACTAATTGAATAAAAAAGAATGCCTCTAATATTATTTACAAAATAGAATAAAAATTCTTCCCCAGACTTCCAAACGCCACTTACCATATTAAATCCATATTTATATACCCTAACCCTATTTTCAATCCCCACAACCTGCCACTCTCAGAAAATTGCCGCCTCAGTCCTCACCATCTCCATTTCAACCCCCTGTCCTGTCTCTTTTGAGATATTCTTCCAACCTTTCTCAATTTCTTTTAATTTCTTATCTTCTCTCTCAATCTTGTGATGTTTATTGCTTTAGATCTACAAATTTTCGATCTATTAGCAAGTGAGTTTAACATTAATGATATTTATTTTGAGGGAGTGTGGAGATGGGGATGAAACGATACAGTGGGCAGGGATTACATACTTGGAGCTGAGAGTAAGCTGCACTTGTGGTTCCCGACGGCATCTGAATCAGTGATTTTCAGAAAAGGTTCAAAAATACGGTTCAACCGGCCGGCGGTTTCCGGCCCGACCGGCCAGTTTATCCGGTTCGAAACGGTCCAATTGCTTAACGGTTTAAATGGCCAAACTGGTCTGGACAGTCTACCGATCCGCGGTCGAACCTGACTGTTCGGTTTTTAAAACACTAGTATAAGTACTTAAAACATAACAATATACTCATTTGCAAGATTTTCACGAGAAATAAACAGTTCATTTTTTATATACTGTATTTATTAATCTTGAACCAATTAAAGGAAAAGGGAGATGGTGGCTATCATTGATAATTTGATATCACCCGTATGTGAGGAAAACTATAACAGCATCATCAGTGGCACGGAGCTCCCGGCGGAATTCTCAGCATAATTACCAAAAACACCTCATGTCACGTCATACGGACTTCTCACTGCACAGTGGCAGAATTCCCCGCGGAATTTTCGACGGACTTCCCACAATAAAAAAAATTCACAAATGCACAAATTAAACCATTTCCGGAATTAAAACTTCGACGTAAATACGGAGAAAATGCAAACATACTTCATTATAAAAAAAATACATAATTACTAAAAAAAGTATTATTAAAAAAAAACCGGCTTCTCACTCCTCGGATTCCCCGTCGCCAGTCCCCTCGCCGTCTCCGCCGCCGCCCCCCTCGCCGTTGCTATCCGACATCTCGTCGAACCCCAAATCGCGCCGCATACTGTTGAGGATGGGTTTAAGCTTCGGCTTGTAATGGGGGTCGGTCGCTTGGCGCCATTCAACCATCGCACGTAACAAGGTTTCATGTGCCGCGATGCGGGCGAATGAGGGGTTCTCGGGATCGTTTTGGGGGTGCTGTCGATTGGGCCTTGGCAGATCCGCTGGTGCTTCCCCTCGACATCAGCGCGGCGGACTTTTGCCCAACCAGGCGACGGGGACGGGCCGACGATGTGGGTGTGGGGAACTCTGCCTCGGCGGGGGGAGTTCATCGGAACCAGCACTGCTACTGTACTCTCCGGATGCGCTGAAATTTAAAAAAACATTTAATGCAATAAACGAGAATTCCTCGCAGACGTCCGTGGGATTCAACGCAATGGCGGACGTCCACACGGAATTTCCCGCGGAATTCTGCGGAACGCTGCGGAACTGCGAATTCCTCGACGGAATTTCGTATCCGTGCATGCCACGCACAATGGCGGACATCCGCCACGGAATTCCCGCATGTCAGTGGGAATTCAACGGTGACGTCCGCCACTGCTGATGCTCAAGTACTATGTAAACTTTGTACCCAATCCCTAGCCTTAAAAAAATGATCCATGTGTCACCTATTTACCCGTAGAAGTACCTGCACTACACATGTCATACTTTTATTAATACATTTGATGTGACACAATATTGCAAGAGCTTATGCTTATTTATTCCAAATTTATATAGGTTAGGTTCCGCCCGCTTATTTACCAACCACCGTACTAAAATTATGAAACAATCTAGTCAATCCAATAACACAAATTTAAATCAGAATCTTAGATAAGATTCATACTCTGCATATTTTGTCTAAACACACAAACGTCATGTCATCTTATTACCACTAATTATACTATCATGAGTCTCAAGACTCAAGTCAAGACATACATTATTCATAGTCGAAAGATCAATTATGTACACTTTCTTTGTCCCATTTCGTGTGATTCATAGTAGTATTTTTTTTTGGAGGGTTCCACTTGAAAATCTCGGGCAGCGATTATTATAAAGTTGGGATAGAAGATCTTTGTTGATGAATCTAAATTATAGATTAATATTTTATACCACGAGACGACGAGGCACTACATTTGTTTTAAGGTAATAGTCCCCTCGAATTAATTAAGACATGTGAGAGGAGTATATTATATCCGGGCACATTAATTTGTTATAATTGCGATGACAAAAATAGTACTATGAGCCATCTACCTTAGACCATATACATACTTATAAATTAAGTAGTGCTAGTTTAGTCCATTTCCTAAATTCATTTGGCCGTTAATATCTCCCTAAATTCTCTCCCCATCACTCTCTCCACCTCTTTTCCCCTCACAATCTCTCAATCCAACACAAATTTCTCACAACTACTCAACCAATGTCCTCGGACAAGAACGACATGGCCGGCAACATGGTCCACCCCGACCCCAACCTGTCCTCCTCTAGCGGCGTCGGCGACATGGACGACTACCGCAACAGCAGCTTCAACGGGTACGAGCCCAACCGCAACAGCGGGGAGGGCTCCCCGATGATGATGTCCCCGTGGAACCAGCCTGGCCCCTTGGGCCAGGCTAGCAAAAACTTGTCCGAGCAGCTCCAGAACAGCCTCATCGGCTCCCTGGTCCGCGAGGAAGGCCACATATACTCCCTTGCGGCCAAGGACGACGTGCTCTACACGGGGTCCGACAGCAAGAACATCCGCGTGTGGAAGGGCATGAAGGACTTTTCGGCCTTCAAGTCCAATAGCGGCCTCGTGAAGGCCATTATCATCGCGGATGAAAAGATCTTCACGGGGCACCAGGATGGGAAGATCCGGGTTTGGAAGATCAGCCCGAAGAACCCGAATGTGTACAAGCGGTCGGGGACGATGCCGACCTTTTTTGACATATTTAAGGCGTCGATCAAGCCTGGGAACTACGTCGAGGTGTGATACGAATATACTCTATTTATTTATTGAGGAGATCTCCTCTGCGCACTGCCAAATCATGCCTAATAATACACTAAATATTGCATGATAATTAGTGCGCCTATGTACGTGCACTAACATTAAATTGTGTGTCATATTTATATCATGAAGTAAGTTAAGATTCTACATATTATTCCCTTCATTCATCATAAATTATCTCACTTTAACTTAGCAATATGCAAAGGAAGGTGTATTGAAAAGGTAGTGAAATGTATTTCCTACTTATATATGTACTCCTCTATCCCCATTAAGTGACACATTTTAATATGACACAAGTTTTAAAAATAGAGTAGAAAATGATTGGAATAAGTTAGTGGAATATGAATCATACTTTCATATATTAATTTATTATAAATGTATTAGTGGAATGTGAAGTCCATTACTAAAAGTAGTAAAATAAGGGTGCGAATTAATTGAGACGGAAAAAAGGGAAAATTATTGTCAATTAATGGGGGATGGAGGGAGTAATAGTTTTATACTAATAAAATATAAATGTAATGGGGTTAATAAAATGTGGAACCTATTTAAAAAAATGAATTAGGAACTTCTAATATGGGATGGAGGAGTACTGTATAAGTATAATGTGAATTGGATGGATTGATAGAATATACAGTAAATAAGAATGAAATAAGATATTTTATCACAAACGTCCATTTTTGGCAAAATAAAACAAATTGGATGGAATTATTTAGCCATGTTTTTGTGATTAATTTACTTGGATTATAAATATGTAGTATAGTCTCATATAAAATTTAATTAATAAGTATCTATCCACAATCTATCAATAATATTGATAGTGAACAGTAGTACAGTATGAGTTTAGTACGAAAAACTTTTATTAGAGATATTAATTTAGTAAAAATAGAAAGTGATTAATTTTAATAATATCACTCCACTATCTATGATAAAAATATGGTTATTGGTTGTAAACTGACTTTACTCTCTCTCTCTCCCGATCTTTCCCTATGAAGGTCCGGCGCAAGAGGACCGCGGTGTGGATCAAGCACACGGACGCCATCTCGTGTCTGAGCATGGACAAGGAGACCGGGATCCTCTACTCCGCCTCCTGGGACAAAACCTTCAAAGTGTGGCAGCCGGACCACTCCAAGTGCGTCGAATCCGTCAAGGCCCACGACGACGCCGTCAACTCCGTCGTCGCCACCACCGGCGCCATGATCTACACCGGCTCCGCCGACGGGACAGTCAAAGCGTGGCGTCGCGAGCAAAAGGGGAAATCATACAAACACACCCCAACGAGAACCCTCCTGACGCAGGAGTCGGCGGTGACGGCGTTGGCGGTGAGCGACGCCGACAGGGTGGTGTACTCGGGGTCTTCGGACGGGGTGGTGAACTTCTGGGAGGCGGAGCGGCACGGCGGGGTGCTGAGGGGCCACAAGCTGGCGGTGCTGTGCCTGGCGGTGGCGGGGAGGCTGGTGATGAGCGGGTCGGCGGACAAGACGATATGCGTGTGGAGGAGGGAGGTAGACACGTGCGCTCACACGTGCCTGTCGGTGCTGACGGGGCACACGGGCCCGGTTAAATGCCTGGCGGTGGAGAGGGATAGGGAGAGGGAGGAGAAGTGGGTGGTGTATAGTGGTAGTTTGGATAAATCGGTCAAGGTGTGGACTGTGGAGTGTGTCGGAGGTGGCGGCGGCGGACATGCGGCGGGGGGCGTACCAGTTTGATTGGGAATCAAGTTCGATTCCGTCGGCGAAGTATTGAGGAATCAATTCAAAGGTTCTTGATTTAATTGTAATGTGATGATAGTATAAGGTTAGTTTCTACTGTATATTGTATCACTCGTTGATTATGTTAATTTCCCAACATTATTTGCCATCTTTTGAGGTTCATTTTCCATCCTTTTAGCCTTCATATTGCTCTATATACATATGCAACATGGGTTAATAGTAGTACTAATTTAATTGCTTGTAAAATCACGAAAAATATGTTACTTCTACTTTTTATTTTTTCATATACTTTTCAAAATATGAATAAAGTTGTAAAAATTCTTAAATTTTTTATTTGTCAAGATTTGTTTTACTTTTAGTTACTAAAGTTTAAAAGATGTCGTTTAATTTAGTCGTCATTGTCGTCACATTGTTACTATTTTTTCCTTTAATTTTTACTTAAGCTCAAAAAGTTTTTGTTTAGCTGTTCATGTCGTCATGTTAATACATATTTGAGTCACTATACATTCAATTTAAGACACTGATACGTGCATATCTATCCTCATATCTTTATTAATTAGTTAGTTTTGATTTACCGTATCTTTAGGATATCTATTTTCTTGTTGTTAAGTTACTAGCATTATAAATAGGTGACATTGTTATTATTTCCAACGAATGAATGAATATATGAATTTACATTTCTTTCTGTTTTATTTTACGCACTTTGTTTAAGCTTGAGTTGTCGACCGGATTCCACATCCCGGAACTTCTCTTTTATCTCTTTTATCCTCTCCGGCATCTTGATAAGAGAATTACCCTTATCAGACACCAATAGATAAAAGGTTTTGTGCGTACTATTCGGTCATCTTCGTTCAAGAATACAAGAGCTTAATTTCAATCTCTATTGTTTTATCCCTTCTTGTTGTCTTGTTGAGATATTAACAGCCAGAATTAGGGGTGTGCATTCGGGTTTCGGTTCGGTTTTTTGCCAAAACCGAACCAAAACCGAATTTAGTTCAAAATTCAAACCGAACCGAACCCGAAAAACCAAAAAACTGAAAACCGAACTTAAAAAACCGAAAAACCCGAAAAAAAATCGAAAAACCTGAAAAAAATAAATATAATATAAATATATATTTATATGTGTATTTTATTTTATTTTATATATACTAATAGAATATTTATATATAATATAAAATTAATAATACATATAATATATAGTAGAATATATTAAAAGAATATATATATTATATATAATATAATATATTAACTTAATAGAATATATATATAATTCGGTTTTTCGGTTTTTTTCTTCGCCCGAACCGAAATACCGAAATTTTTTTATTTTTAAAACCAAACCGAACCGAAAAACTGAAAAAACCGAACCGAATTTCAAAATTTCGGTTTGGTTCGATTCGGATATTCGGTTTCCGGTTTTTTTGCTCACCCCTAGCAAGAATACATATTTTATTTGTGTTGTTGTATCTTAAAAATATCTGTTGGGATTTACGCACACAAGGCTTTCACACACTCAAGAAGATCACACACACACTCACTGTTGTATGAGATCACACAATGCAGAAAACACACACACTCACACTTTGAGTATTGAAGATGATAATCTTGGAGAGAAACTGGAAAACTCTTTATTGATTAAACTCTCTAAACTACATACACGGTGAGCTATTTAAAGCTCTACAATCAAGTAGCAACTGCTACTAACTAACTACAAGAAGAATCAAGAAAGCAAGAAGAATAACCGCTACATCTCAGCTAACTAACTGCTGCTCCAACGGCTAGTTCGGCTAGGTTGCTTCTTCCTTCTCAGTTCAAGACCGAACTCCTTCCTCGGCTCAAGACCGAACTCCTTCCTCGGCTTACAACCGAACTCTTCCTTCTCGGCTCACAACCGAACTCTTCCTTCTCGGCTCACAACCGAACTCTTCCTTCTCGGCTAGTTCCAGCTCAAAGCCGAGCTTCCTTCTTCTGCCTTCTTCTTCTCGGCTAGTTCCAGGCTAGTTCCAGCTCGGTAAGCCGAGCTTACCGAACTCTGCCTTCTTCTTCCAACTGAAATGAGCACTCCATTATTACAATTCTCCACCTGAGGGCTCATCTCAGTTCTTGCACAAACATTGATCAACTTCTTGCAATGATCAAACTTGTCTCTATCCTTATCAGTGGTCTCAATCTTTCTTTTAAACAACCACTTACAGCTTACCAGCCTCCTTTCCTTACCATCTGTACTCAGCTTGGATTTGTCCACCAAAATCCATGTTTTGTTCTTGAGTAAAGACTCTATTTCCTCATTCATGGCTTCAATCCATCTTTCTCTATCTTTACTCTGCATAGCTTCTTTATATGTGAGTGGATCTGCGCCATCAATACTTTCAGCTGCACACAGAGCATAATACACAACATCAGAGAACCTTGTTGGTGGCCTTGTTTCTCTTCTAACTCTGTCCCTTGCAAGCTGATAGTCTCTGATAGAGTCTGATATAGACTCACCAGCCTGGTTGCCCTGAGTTGGAGCCTCTTCTTTATCTGAATCAGACTCACTCCCTGAGTCAATAACTCCACCTGCTCCTAGGCCAACCCCCACAGGCTCCACCTTGAAGAAATCACCCTCATCTTCATTGGAGTCCAGCTTATCTTTCAGGAATGGCATCTGATCCTCCAAGAACACCACATCCCTACTCACCAAGACCTTCTGCTTACCGGGCTCAATACACCAGAGCCTATACCCCTTAACACCCCTCTGATATCCCAGCAAGATACACTTCAGAGCCCTAGCTTCAAGCTTACTTTGCCTAGCATGAGCATAGGCTGCACACCCAAACACCTTGTATTTTGAGTAGTCACTATGAGCTCCATACCACATGTAATCAGGAGTTTCAGATTTCAGGGCAGTAGATGGGCATTTATTGATGAGATAGGCTGCTGTATACACAGCCTCACCCCAGAATCTGCTGCTCAAACCAGAACCAAGAAGTAGGCATCTCACCCTCTCTAGGATTGTCCTATTCATCCTCTCCACAACACCATTTTGTTGAGGATTACCAGGAACAGTCCGGTGCCTCTTCATACCCTTCTCTTTACAAAACAGATCAAACTCAGCAGACAAGAACTCTAGGCCATTGTCTGTTCTCAAGCATTTAACACTTCTACCCTTCTCTAGCTCAACCTCCTTACACCATATCTTGAACTTTGTGAGTGTTTCAGATTTTTCTTTAAGAATATATACCCACAACTTCCTTGTATAGTCATCAATGATAGCTAGATAATACTTTCCTCCACCAATTGAACACACCGGTGAAGGCCCCCAAAGATCACTATGTATGTAGTCTAAAGGGGCTGTAGAAGAGTGAATACCTGTAGGATAGGGTGCCTTCTTAGCCTTTCCAAGTATACACTGCTCACAGGGGTTCATCTTGTTGAAATCTCCAGAGATCAGACCCTTCTTGATGAGTTCTTTCAAGCTTCCTTCAGCTGGGTGGCCCAATCTCTTGTGCCATAGCATTATGGAATCATCTGACACTGCATTGCTTTCTCCATCAACAGCCTTAGCCTTCAGATAATAGAGAATATGCTCTCTGTCAGCCTCCATCATCACTGCATCTCCAGATTTAACAAACAATTTTCCTTGACTCATCAATATGGTGAACCCTTTCTGCTCCAGCATTCCCAATGAGATGAGATTGCTCTTCACTTCTGGAATATACCTCACCCCAGTTAGGATCTTTATAGAGCCATCTTGTAGGCTTAGCTTTACCTTCCCTATTCCTCTGATCTGACAAATATGATTGTTTCCAAGAACAACCGTACCCGATGCTTCTTGAAGATCATGAAACCAGCTTCTATTGGGGCACATATGGAAGCTGCACCCCGAGTCCATTATCCACCTGTGACTGACCCCACTGTCACTAATATTCATAAGTTGAGCCGGGGGATCAGCACTCTCCACACAATCAGATTGGTTGTGTCCCTCAGAGGCCATCTTTCTCTTCCATGCATGACAATCTTTCTTCAAATGTCCAGGTTTCTTGCACCAATAGCAAGCTCTGGTTTCCTTCTGAGCATCAGAACTTGAGGGTTTAGAGCCCTCAAACTTCTTCTTGAAGTTCTGCTTCTTGAACTTCTTCACATTCAAGGCCTCTGCAGCTTGAACATTGGAGCTTGCAGAGCCTCTGTTGGCTGTCTTCTGGAGTTCTTTGGCCATCAAGGCTGAATAGACTTCTGCATAGGTGATAGGTTTATCTCTTCCATAGATAATTGCATCACTTAGCTGGTCATACGAGCTAGGCAAGGCATTCAATGTGAGAATGGCCTTATCCTCATCTGAAATCTTGACATCAACAGATCCCAGGTCATCAATGATCTTGTTGAACTCCTCTAGCTGCTCAATGATGGACCTATCTCCAGAAAAACTATAGGCATACAGCCTCTTCTTGAGATACAGCCGGTTAGCCAAGGATTTGGCCAAGTAAACTTCATCTAACTTGTCCAAGATCTCCACCGCAGTCTTGGCTTCTTGAACTTCCCTCAAGACCTTATCTCCAAGGCACAGAATCACTGCAGAATGTGCCTTGAGCTGCATCTCCTCCATCTTTGCCTGAGCTTTTTCATCAAGCACTGGAGCCTTTCTGATGGGGTACGTACTAAACAAGCCCAATAGCAGTGACGGCCCATCAGCCCAAAGCCCAAGGAAGAGTATCAGTTCGGCATTACCAAAGAGTTCGGCCCCAGCCTACAGCTCGGTAAAAGCCGACCAATCAAGCTCTACTCTCAGATCGGCAAAAGCTGCTCGGCAATAGTTCAGCAGTTCGGTCTCAGTATTCGACCGAACTGGGAGATAGTGGACTCATGCAGAACCTCCACTACACGATCTATTTAGTGGTGTCAACTCATGCAGGATCTCATGCAGGATAGCGGACCAAACAAAGAGATAGTGGACCCATGCAGGATCTCATGACCTCCACGACATCCACGACCTAGTTAGTGGTGATGCAAGCCACGATCTTAGTTCAATGTATAAATAGAACTTAGATCAGATAGACTGGGGAAGAAAAAAGCTCTCTAGACATCAAATAACATATAGCAAGTCTGTATTTGTAAGCTGTAAACCAGATCAAGCAATACAATCTTGCCCTCCTTTCTTCCCGTGGACGTAGATTTACCTCAGTAAATCGAACCACGTAATTCCTTGTGTCGTGATCTATATATTTTTTACCCGCATTTATTACTATCAAAAATTCGTCCAACCATCACTTTCCTTTCTCCTCTGGTTTTGCAAGAACTGCCGCCAAGCCTTGTTGAATTAAAACCGCCTTCATCTTCATCTTCCACAGGCCATAATCATTCTTGCCTGTGAACTTTTCTGCATCAAGCCTTGCTGCCATCTCTGAAACCGTTTGATCCTCTGCAAATCAGCTTCAAAATCCCTTCCCACAGACGGCGCCACTTGTTGGGATTTACGCACACAAGGCTTTCACACACTCAAGAAGATCACACACACACTCACTGTTGTATGAGATCACACAATGCAGAAAACACACACACTCACACTTTGAGTATTGAAGATGATAATCTTGGAGAGAAACTGGAAAACTCTTTATTGATTAAACTCTCTAAACTACATACACGGTGAGCTATTTAAAGCTCTACAATCAAGTAGCAACTGCTACTAACTAACTACAAGAAGAATCAAGAAAGCAAGAAGAATAACCGCTACATCTCAGCTAACTAACTGCTGCTCCAACGCCTAGTTCGGCTAGGTTGCTTCTTCCTTCTCGGTTCAAGACCGAACTCCTTCCTCGGCTCAAGACCGAACTCCTTCCTCGGCTTACAACCGAACTCTTCCTTCTCGGCTCACAACCGAACTCTTCCTTCTCGGCTAGTTCCAGCTCAAAGCCGAGCTTCCTTCTTCTGCCTTCTTCTTCTCGGCTAGTTCCAGGCTAGTTCCAGCTCGGTAAGCCGAGCTTACCGAACTCTGCCTTCTTCTTCCAACTGAAATGAGCACTCCATTATTACAATATCTACTACGTACTATACTATATTTAAATTGGTTAGTGAAAATATTTGATATTTAACCCATTATTTTAGTATATGCATGTGGATGTCAATCGGGTCGGCCCATCGGGTTTCGGGCCGGCCCTACTCGGGTTACGGGTCAATCGGGTGCGGGCTAATCGGGTTGTGAAAGTTCAACCCTAACCCTAAAAGCTCGGGTTTCAGGCTAGCCCAGCGGGTTAATCGGGTTGCTACCGATAAGATTAACATGCAATCAATCCAATAAATAACGATGAAAATTAGTTATATTCATAAAATGTAAAATATTTAATTATGATACATTTGAGATATATGGTCAAACTCAATCATAAACATGATCAAATACTAATATTTGAGATATTTCGAGAAATTTTAATGTATGTTGTAGAAATTTAAATATTTTTTTAAGTGAATTTGAAGTTTTTAATTTATTTATCAATTATTATATTAATAAAAATTCAATATATAATTTGTATATTTAATATAAAATTGAAAGTTATTTTTTTAGTTATCTATATTATAAAATTAATCAATAAAATGTCGAATTATGAGTAAAAAGTAGAATAATAGAAATTTTATCGGGTTTTCGGGCCAGCCATCGGGTTTT
Source organism: Salvia splendens (assembly GCF_004379255.2). Lineage (NCBI taxonomy): Eukaryota > Viridiplantae > Streptophyta > Magnoliopsida > Lamiales > Lamiaceae > Salvia > Salvia splendens. Next base: position 42,538,077 of record NC_056032.1, read on the forward strand.
CGGGTCTAGCCCTAACGGGTCGCGGGTTAATCGGGTGCGGGCTAATCGGGTTTTAATTTTATCGGGCTAGAAATTTCCAGCCCTAACCCTATAAATTTGGCGGGCTATTCGGGTCAGCCCACGGGTTGCGGGCTACATTGACATCCCTACATGTAGTAATCTGATCTTAGTGAGCCCAAGTCCAGGACTTACCTCTTGAATAAGCCAGCCCAATAAAATTGTTCTCATGGCTTCTTTTCGAAATATTTTTAAAGCCCAAAACTTGTAAAACTATTATTATCAACAAAAATTGGAGGACTCTATTACCTTATTTATATTCATGTGTGTCAAATTTCATCTAAAAGTCATTGGCATTTATAAATGGTTAATTTTATTTATAACTCAGATGACTTTGGAGGGAATTGCAAAATATATATCCAACAAAAAAAATGCAAAAAGATATAAAAAAAAATTCATAAGAAAATTATAAATATGAAGATAAGCTATACTAATTAGATTAATATTTTCCTTACCTAAATTTAGAAATAGATAATGATACACCGTTAGTTAAAACTCATATATCATAAAATTGACACATTCATTTACAATATAAGTTACTACACAAATTTGCATTAGAGTGTATGACTTGATAAAAATAAAGGAAGATGGAGTCGCGTAACAAAAAAATATAGTACTACAAATTTTGATAAGAGGATGTTGCAGTTGCACTGTCATTTTTGGAAAATTCCCAAGACTCTCTCAACTCTCAGCCTGTAAACTTCAATGTGCAAACAAAGCAAAAGTCCAGTATTCTTTGATACACAGAAAAAAAATTAGGAGTAATAGATAAAAAAAATCCATGTGTTTCACGAGCCAAAAATAAAGATGGATTTAAAAAACGGACTTTGTTGGACCAGACACGTTGAAAAAGATTCGCAACGTCGGAGAGCAGAAGCGGTGCGGCGGCATGCTATAGCTCAAAATACAGAATTTAATACGATGAGTTTGAACTACCTCGACTCCACTTGAATCCGCCACATGCTGAACGTCTAAGTGAGAAGGTTTGATGAAGCATTATTATCAACTACTGTTATACGTCATATATGATAGAGGAGATATCAATTCAGACAAAGATTTTTCAACAAACCCTTACTTTTTTTTTGAAGTGTGAAGAAAAAAAAATTAAATATGACAAATTTGAGGAGTGTGTTTTCGATATATTTAATAATTTTTGCTTTTACTTTAGCTGACCCTTGGCCTTGGGTGTGGATCAGAGGCAAATACCGATGCATCGGATTTCGTCCTGATTTATTTTAATTTAGTACTACTATTATTAATAAAATGTACTAGTATTTAATGATTAATGAAATGGATGGCTTGTTTAAAAATCGGAAATTAGTGATACTACTATGATTTTATGATTAATTAATTAACCTTAATTAGGAGTAATTAGGGATTTTTATTATTATAATTGGATGATAAGACACACCTCAATTGATAAGATGATTCATCTACAATAGCAAGTTAAATTTGCAAGACGATTCATCTGCAACCAGCAATATAAGAGTTCGAGTCACTCAATAAACACGAGTATCGTGCATGTGCGCAGGGGCGGACGCAGAAAAAAATATGATTGAGGGCTGTGATTTCTAAATTTTGTTCTAAAGTTATATTTTTGGTGTTTTAGATCATTTATAAGGGCTTTTATATAATAATTTACATTAAATTTGAATAAATTTTAAAAATTTATAAAAGAAAATAGTTTAAAAAATATTTTTATTAAGAGCTTTAGCCCTACCCTATTTCTACATGGGTCCGCCCATGCATGTGCGTAATAAGGTTAAGGTATAACTCTGCAGAAATACTTATAACTAAAATCAAGTTTGAGACTGAAATTGAACATTGCTAGGAGCCTAGGACTATATGGCCCCTCCGAGCAGCCATTTGCTGTTGGGTTACAAACCCATCCCACATCGGATGAGGGAGGGAAGTTGGAAGGTGTATATAATTCATGTCCAACCCCAATTAGTTTGAGGCCTTTTGGGAGTGACCCAAAAACAAATCCGTGCTGGCTTGACCCAAAGCGGACAATATCAAACTAATGTTGCAGTCGACGATCCTAACAAGTGGTATCAGAGCCCAGGTGGCTATGGGTTGTGCCTGGATGAGCCCCGGTTAGGGTCGGGCCCTGAAGGACTCAGAGTTAGAGTCGGGCCAGGATGACCCAGGGGCCAGGGCTGGAACGACCCATGTTCGTGTCGACTGCGTTCCCGATGTGGTCTCGGTTTGAGGGGAGGTTTGTTGGGTTACAAACCCATCCCACATCGGATGAGTGAGGGAAGTTGGAAGGTGTATATAATTCCTGTCCAACCCCAATTAGTTTGAGGCCTTTTGGGAGTGACCCAAAAACAAATCCGTGCGGGCTTGACCCAAAGCGGACAATATCAAACTAATGTTGCAGTCGACGATCCTAACATTTGCGACCAACTAACAATTTAATTTGCATATATTTCAAAATTAATAACTATAAATGTTTGATTATTATATAAAGAATAACCAAAATATTACCTAAATGTTAAAAGATCATGCTAACTTATACTAGTAATTATCTTCTCATTTGAATTTACGAGATAAATATTCTAACTTGTGAGTATTCTTATCTAAATCTTGACATATCAAAACCGACATTTTCTTATTAACTAAATCGAACGTCACTTATATGAATTTGTACTTGATTGTTTTGTACTGTGGTTACTTGTAACTATATATTGAAGTTTTTGATATATGAAATACAGCTTGTATATTAATAACAAGGAGATCATAATCTCATTGAAGGTACCCTTTACAAGTGGAATGGATAAATAATAAATTCATTCATTACTAATGGCCAAGAATATAAATTTCATAAATATCTTTCATGTCGTCTACTAATTATTACATATGGCTGACCTAGAATGTGTATGAAACCACTTCCATTTCAAAATATTTGACTCGGCCCGGCCAGCCATCCAGCTATGCATAACCCCACACCTGCACATCTTCTCACTCCATTCAGTAGTACTATAGTTGAGACGTTTTTTTACCATGAAAATTAATAAAATATTGATATTCATTAAGTTGAGTGTACATAAAATAAAAAATGATTAAAGAAGGAATATAGTCAAAAGGTAAATACGGAGTGGTACAACGATAGATAAGTGTAGACAGATAAAGAATTAAGTAGAGATTAAATGTGTTAGATTAAAAGATGATAAAGAATAGTATAGAGATAAAATGTGTTGATTATTATAGGACAAAGTGAGTACTAAATTTCATCATAAATATACACCTATATAAGCATAAGGAATAATGGTATACAAAAAGAGAGACAAAACTAGTCATTTAAATTTCAAACTCATCCAATTCCCCCCTATCAAATAAAGCCCCACCCCCTCTCTCATTTCCTAAAATCCACAATCCACATGAAGAAGAGCACACAACCACCACTCCTCTCTCTGTCTCTCACTCTAATTATTTTCTCTCTATTTGCCACTCCCTCGTCTCAACAAAATGTCACAACCTCAATCCCACAACAATTTAGAGAAGCCCCCCAATTCTACAATGCCCCATCCTGCCCTCCAATCAAGGACGACGACAACAACAACAACAATAGCAGACGCGGCGTCAACAAACAATTTATTTGCTCTAGCGATGCTGTCCACGTGGCCATGACCCTCGACGCGGCCTACATCCGCGGCTCGATGGCCGCGATCCTCTCGATCCTCCAGCACACCTCGTGCCCGCAAAACGTAGTCTTCCACTTCGTCGCCTCGGCCTCGGCTGACGCGCCCCTCCTCGGCTCCACCATCGCGGCCTCCTTCCCGTACCTTGCCTTCGAGATCTACCCCTTCCGCGACTCCGCGGTGGCCGGGCTAATCTCGACCTCCATCCGGTCCGCCCTCGACTGCCCTCTCAACTACGCCCGGAGCTACCTAGCCGACCTCCTCCCGGCCTGCGTCCGCCGCGTCGTCTACCTCGACTCCGACCTCGTCCTCGTCGACGACATCGCCAAGCTCGCTGGAATCCCGCTCGCCGCCGGCAGGGTCCTGGCGGCGCCGGAGTATTGCAACGCCAACTTCACCGCCTACTTCACGCCGACGTTCTGGTCATGCCCCTCCCTCTCCGGCACCTTCGCCGGCCGGAATGCCTGTTACTTCAACACCGGCGTCATGGTAATCGACCTCCGGCGGTGGCGCAGCGGCGGCTACACGGCGAGGATCGAGGAATGGATGGAGCTGCAGAAGAGGATGAGGATCTACGAGCTGGGATCGCTGCCGCCGTTTCTGCTGGTGTTCGCCGGAGAGATTGAGCCGGTGGATCACCGGTGGAACCAACACGGGCTCGGAGGGGATAACTTCCGCGGGCTGTGCCGGGACCTGCATCCAGGCCCGGTCAGCCTGCTGCATTGGAGCGGGAAGGGCAAGCCGTGGGCCCGGCTGGACGCGAGCAGGCCCTGCCCGCTCGACGCGCTCTGGGCGCCTTACGATCTGCTCAAGCCTCCCTATTCATTCGATTCTTGATTGACAAGGGAATTTTTTCGTGTTTGTAAGTAAATTCGTTGGTAAACTCTGTTTTTTTTGGTGTATAGAGAGATGTTACATTCATAAATTTTTCATTTTATTAAATGTTACTACTACACAATATACCGAAGAATAATGTTGTCCTCGATTATTTTGTCTTTGGGTATAATAATTTGATTGTATGTGCCATAATTTTAGATTATTTGAAGATGAATGAAAGTTCTTTTTCATGATTGAGGTAAATTACATTAGCTTAAGAGCATCCACAACGGTGGCGTCCGTCGCCACGGCGGTCCGTGCCAGCGTGAGGTAAATTACATTAGCTTAAGAGCATCCACAACGGTGGCGTCCGTCGCCACGGCGGTCCGCGCCGCTGGCACGGACGCCACCCGCCGCCGCTGCGCTCGCGCCGTGCCAGCGAGCAGCTGACGTGGCGCGCCCTCATTCGTCAACGGCATAGCCGTTATGTTTAAATTATTATTTTTTTAAAAAAAATCGGTTTTTAATTAAAAAAACCGATAAAAAATAAAAAAAAATTATATTCGTTTATAACCTTTTTTCCCACTTTTTAATTTTTTTTTAATTTTTTTTACCTCAAAAATACACACTTTCATCTATAAATACCCTCAATTTCACTCCCAAAAATTCACATCAAACTACACAATTCTCATCATCATTCTCCCATCTCCATTCTCATCTTCAATCTCTCATATCCATTTTCATCTTCATTCTCTCACACCCTACAACACCACTATGTTCGGTCACGACGATAACCCAAGCGGCTCCCACGGTTGGAACCCCGAATGGTTCGGTTCACAACCGTTTCCTAGTCCGGAAACGGACTATTCGGCCCCTCCTCTCACCCAAGATTCGGGCGTTCCTGGTGGCTACCGGCCATACCCGGTCGACGACCAAGGTGGCTCCGATGGGCGATACGGGTGGACACCGGAGCCTAGGCCTCCCGTCCCTTCCCAAACTCCGACTCCTCCATCTCGCGCCGGTGTCCGCACACCGTACTCACCGGCAGAGATGGATAGATTGTTCAAGGCGTACTTGGAAATATCCGAAGATGCGGTGGTTGACACGAACCAATCCGGCGATCACTTTTGGTGGCGCGTCTCTCGGCGGTACAATGCAAACCGGCCGCCGGGAACGATCGAGCGCAACGAGAGTATGGTGCGCAACTGCATCGGCCGAGCCAACGACGAAATTGGCAAGTTCAATGGCTATTTCCTCCAGGAGTCGCGGAATGCCGGGAGCGGCCGGAGCGAGGTCGACATCATCACTGCGGCGCTGAGCACCTACCAATTCATGAACGGTAAGTCGTTCAAGTACCTAAATGTTTGGCAGGAAACGAGGACGCACCCGAAGTATCTGGGAGGCGTAACATCCTCCTCTAGCGGCTCCTCCAAACGGTCACGGTCGGCATCCCTATCCGACGCCGGCGAAGAAGTGGCTAGCCAACTCGCCGAAGCTAACTTGGGTAGCCCCGACGCCGGACCAAGCGGTTCCCGACGCCGACCGCAAGGAAGGAAGAAGGCGGCGGCCGAACGCCGTCACGCCGCGACTCCATCTGCCCCCGCTCCCGAACCCACACCCTATGTTCCACCTCCACCCCCGAACAACTCGTTGTGGGCCCTTTTGGCCCAACTCAATATGGCCTTCAAACGCACGAGACCATGATATTGGGTCTCCAAAAACAATTGGGGTTGGTGCCGCCGGATGCGTAGTCTTCCTCGGGTAATATTAGCCAATAATTGTGTAATTTTTAATTTTTAGGATTTTAATTATGTAATTTTTAATTTTTAGTATTTTAATTATGTAATTTTAATTTTTAGGATTTTAATTATGTAATTTTTAATTTTTAGGATTTTAATTATGTCTTTTTTATTTTATTTGTAATTTGTAATATTTATTGTGGTTTTTAATGAATTTTAGTATTATGGAAATGTTTTTGTGTAATTGAATTTTAAATTAATTGTGCTTGTCCTTGCGGAAGAGCACAACTGTGGGTGTTGTGCTCTTGCCAGAGAGCAAGCAGAAAAAGTGGGGTCGGGCCCACAACCGTGCCGCTGGCAAGAGCACGGTTGTGGATGCTCTAAGGAGCAAGGAGGATAACTTATAAGAATAGATAATAGTAGTACAAAGCAAAAAATTTTAATACTATAGTAGTATTTCATTTCTTTTTAATCAATTAGATTTAGAATGGAACTTCACCAAAATTTGGCTAATCTATTTTTATGTGTCAATGAATGGGATCTTACATAACCTTCATAAAATCTAATATTGTTATATCAGACCTAATGTTCGAGTTGAGTGTGCCGCTAACTTTCGTATGTCAATGAATGAGATCGTACATCATCTTCGTAAAATCTAATATGCTATCAAATTAGATTTCATGCTCAAACTGAGTGTATCGCCAAAAGTGATGGGGGCATAAGTGATCCTATTCAAATATTATATATTGAAATATTTACATGTGAATTGTATGAATACAGTGAACTAGTAGAAGTTAATTAATATAGAAGTAACATAATGTCTTTGTATAAACATGAAATAAAAGAGATCAGCGTAAATGGCAAGGGAATTAACGTAGTAACAAGAGTAATGTCTCTCAATGAATGCGGAAATGATAAAAAAAACAAAAACTCGAAATGTAAAAGACAAAAGAAGAATGATTCAGCACATATAAATATAATCGATAGTGACACCTTTTATTTAACTTTCATCATTAGTATATGTGAAATAACAGATGGCTTCTTTTCAGAACATAAAAAGTCAGCCACTTACATTATCTGTTAACTAAATTCAAATGCTACGATGCCTCTTTTAGTTGTTGTTTTCTAATCAATTCGATTTAATTTTTATAATGGACAAAATAGAGCCTGCAATACATATGCTGACCTTTTTAAACACACCTAACATGGAACAGCTAATTCCAGTTGCTATTCTTATTTAAAATTCAATATCATATTGAATTAATATCAATTTCAGTTATTTAGAATCTAGAGATGAATTAATCTAATCAAGTATTATCTGAGGGTATTTCACTTATAGTCAATTTTCTAATAGAGTTTGGCTTCTGACTTAATTTTGCCCTTCGTACATGTTCATGGTTTTATGTCACATAGGAGTATTACTATTTAGGTTTGAATTTCTAGCCATATAATCATAATTTATCACGAAAATTTTTTAATTTATTAAAATCCTCGATTTTTGATATTTTATGTAAATTTTAGTGGAAAACCCCTTATCATCATAACAAAATAATGAAATATAATTAAGTTTATATCTTGAAATTATGAGCTTAAAATTTTACTCCCTCCATTCACAAAAAATAGTCTCATTTGTAGACGTCATGGGTTTTAATAAGAAATTTAGTAAAGTACTCCATCCGTTTCATAATAGTGGAGTCATTTCTCTTTTTAGTAAAAGTCAACACATTTCTTTTCACTTACTTTACTCTCTCGGAGTACTTTATTCTCTCTTCATTTCTCTACATTTTTCATTTCCTACTTTATTCTTCCTTTACTTAACTCATTTTACACAATTTTTTTTAAATCGTGTGCCGAAAAGAAACGCTTCCATTAACACGGAACGGAGTGAGTAAGAGATAAGGAGAAAAAATAGTTTAAGTAAGAGAGATATCGAGAAAAAGTAAGCAAAGTATGGGAGAGAAGAGAAAAGTTGGATAAAGTACAAGAGAGAGACTTTTCATTTATCAAAATGAGACTATTTTTAGTGGACATGCAAAAATGGCAAATTGGAACTATTTTTTGTGGACAAAGGGAGTATTATATACAATCCTACTAAAATAAATTTCTGTCTCCATAATTTGTTCGACGAATTTAGTAAGTTTTCTCCATTTAATACTATATCTGATATTCGTGAGTCTCATTTAATTAATATCGTGTCACTATTTATAGTACTTTTCTCTCTTGCTAACCGATACTAAAACATAACATCAAACAAAAAGAAAAGAAAAAAAAAACATGTTTATTTCTGGAGAACCAATCAACCAAACATTGAAAGGTCGTATCGTATGTTCCAAATTTGAAAATGATTGCTTATGACTTTCAAAATATATCAAATGATTAATTAGGAATAAACTTATGTCAAAAGTTTGAAATTTTGTTTGAAGATGTGTCGGTAGAACAACGAAAGCACATAGAAACAGCCACACAGAGATAGATCAATTAGATACGCATAAATTTCACATCTCTCATAATGGAAAAAAGAATTTATTTTAATCCTTGCATGGTCGAATGGCATGTACTCATCCATCCTAAACCAAATGATCAGGAGTTCGAACATTGACTCTGGGTACGGAGCAATCTTAATTTTTTGGGCCAATTGTCCCACCTTTCAATGCGCTAGAATTCGACGAATTTTACTTGTCTTCTAAATTCGGCGAACAGAGCCTTTGCGATAAGATTAGGTAGTTATTGTTGACGGTGACTTTGACTGTGTCTGAAGGACCGGTATCAGAGCGGTCGCCGGAACTCGAGAAAGGGGAAACGGGGGAGATGTATTGGGCCTAATAAATTAAATAGAGTAGCCTCAAGTTTTGGTAGTATTTGGGACTGATTTAATTTAGATTTACTTAAGCTAATTAAAAGAGCAATAGGGCCAAGCTAGTTAACTAAATACTGGGCAGAGTTAATAAAATGAGTTGGGCTGTAATTATTAATTTGGGCATTATTATGAGATTCATAAGTCATGATATTTTTTTGAGCCCATCAAAACCTATTTTGATTTCACCTTCTAAAGGTTCAAAAAGAAGAATTTGTGTGTTTGTAGACTTAATAGTAGAGTAGTGTGAGGTTTAGTGTTTGAGTCTGTCGTAACATGATTTTTAAATTTTTATTTATTTATCAATAACGCCTATATAATATTTCACAATTTGCACCGATAAACTATGCAATATAACAGATAAAACTTTTAAGTAATATTCAAATGAAGAAATATAGGATATGCCTTTGAATGTTTCAAAGTGTCTATGACAATAAAGATTCTGTCGGAGATTTGATGACAGATTTGTCCAAATCATAATGCGCGCGGACCTAGTCAAAATTTTATTCTTATCGTTCACTATCAGTCTTGAAGTGAACAAAAAATTGATTAATAGAAAAAAAAATGTAATATTATTTGACATTAATAGAGAAAAAAAAACTTAGACAAAGTAAAATATGGCTTATTTTTGTGGGCAACCATAATTGAAAAAACGAGAATAATGAATGATGCATAACTAAAACTAAGTTGCCGAAGAAGATGCATGACACAGTGTGAGTACATACACTGTGTTTGAGGCGAGGAGCATACCGAGATGGAAGACTCAAACTTGTAATCTTTATTACGAACATTAACCACTCTACCACTTGACCTAAAAACACACGCACTAAGTTTACTTCTTTATTGTTTTTTAATGGTATACTGAGAAGGAATTTTCATTTTTAAATTATGTAATTTATAAAAAGTTATTTGTATTTTTAATTGTGTAATTACTTTTGGTCATTTAAAATTTTAATAAAATTTGTATTTTTTTAATAGTATTCGCATATGGAAATACATAAATATACACAATTGCAAAATTTAAAACTCTAACCTGTCTCTACCTCAGATAATTACACAATAATTGATAAACTATAATTATAGATTAACAAATCCGATTATGGTTTACTGAACTACTACTGTGCATTCCATTCCAAAAGGAAAACAACATTTCAAGACAACCATATTTTATTCGATCACCCTCAAATTATGGCATTTTGATTAAGAATTTGTCTGAGCTTCATATATTATCTTGTGAGTTCTTGATTCTTGTTACTATAGTCAATTATGTTTATCCCCTAAATCATTTTTATAATAATCAACGCGCTAATTCCTGTAGCAAATCAATCAACATAAATTCAGAAACAAGATTCCCTTCAACCTTATAGAAAACCTCAAGATAATAACTTCACCACCATGAACTCATTTCTGAAATTTGTCTTACCTCTCATTTTCCTTCCACCATGCCTCATTGCTCAGCAGAACTATTCAGGAGCTGCCATTTACCGGTGCAACGGAAACGAAGCAACGACGCTGTCAGAGTCCCTCCACACGTGCAACGGCCAATTCTCTTCTTGCCGGGCTTTCCTGATCTTCACAGCCAAGTCTCCATATGTTACAGTTGCGGCCGTTGCTAATCTGACCTCGTCGGACCAAGCTGAAATTTCACGAATCAACAACATCACGGCGTCCAGAGTCCTCCCAGAAGGACAAGAGGTCGTCGTCCCAGTTGAGTGCTCGTGTTCGGGTCGAAGCTACCAAGCCACCACCACTTATCAGATCCGACCCGGCGAGACTTACTTCTTAATTGCAGACAAGACTTTCAAGGGATTGTCCACTTGTGATGCTCTTAAACATGCGAATATGTACCGGGAGACGAGTTTGTTGCCTGGGCAGAAGTTGCGAGTTCCACTGAGGTGTGCATGTCCAACCGCAGAACAAGCTTATGCTGGGACGAAATATTTGCTAACTTACTCGGTTGACCATGGTGATACTCTTCTTGGTTTAAGCAAAAGATTCAATGTGAGTGCAGTGAGTGTATATGTAGCAAACCATTTTCACGATGAGTTTGCTGAAATCGAGCCTTTCACGACCATCCTCATCCCTTTGCCAAGTGAACCGTCACAATTGCAAGCTACAAGCAGGAAGCGTAGTATGACTACTTCACCACCTCTGCCTCCTCCCGTTTCTCTGAAAAGCCAACCAAAGAGGGCACCATTGATTGTTGGCATTACTGTCGGAGCTTTTTTCCTGCTAATATCCCTGCTAGTTCTCTTGTTTCTGTCTTGGAAGAAAAGAGCACAACTTGCAGATGGTAGAGGAAGAAATGCTACTTCTCCACAAGACTTGATTCTTGAAATCGCAGGAATTCATCGAGCCCTGAAAGCATACAAATTCTCAGAAATAAAGAAGGCTACAAGAAATTTTGGGTCCAGAAGCAGGATCAAAGACCACGAGTACCGGGGAACTTTCAAACGGGAAGTTTTGGCTGTTAAAAAGAGTAGCGGGAATGCAGAGTACGAGGTGAAGATGCTGTATAAGATAAATCACTTTAATATAGTAAGACTTCATGGATTCTGCCAAGATAAAGATGACTTGTACCTCGTGTATGAGCACATGGCAAACGGCTCCCTTCGGGACTGGCTGAACAGAAGAGGATCCCAGCATATGAAGGGCTGGAACCAACGCATGCGTATTGCACTTGATGTTGCCAATGGCCTTCTCTATCTCCACAACTTCGCAAACCCAGCTCATGTGCACAATGATGTAACAAGCAGCAATGTTCTTCTTGATGGAAACCTGCGAGCAAAAATTGCGAATTTCAGTCTTGCAAAAGAAGCAAACTGCAGTGATACAAAAAGGGTTGTGGGGACTAGAGGATACATGGCACCTGAATGTCTTGGTGCAGGTCGAGTTACTCCCAAGGTCGACGTATACGCCTTCGGAGTAGTACTGCTGGAGCTTATAACAGATGAATTCCCAGTTTTTGAGCAGGATGGTGGAGGAAGACTTCTTTCAACAACGATAGCTGCTCTTATGGAAAGCTTGAATGCAGAAACTGACCTATGCAGTTTAATTGCCTCTGGTCTCGCTGGAAATGGTGGGACAAAATATGCCATCCAGGTGGTGAAGCTAAGCTTAAGCTGTTTGACACAAGACCCTTCCGATCGACCAGACATGGTCGAGGTTGTCTCGATTCTTCAGAAAATGTACTCTATTATACATACCCCACACTAAGGAGTTAAGAATAAGAGGGCATTTGCTCATCCTCTGTAATTTATAAACTAGCCTGCAAAAGAAATAAACGAGTCCCCTCCATTGAAGTTCATAATAATCACTTCTACGTGGGTAGAGACAGTTAAGCCAGAGCTTCAGAGTTTTGGTGACTGAGAAACCATGCCGTCACAGCAAAAGAAGAATGAATATGAATTTCAATGTACTTGTAATAAATGTAAGGACTTTAAATTAAACAAGGTTTAAGAATGACGCTCTAACCTATTCTGAAAACTTCTGTACTGACATGTATGTCCTAGAGGAAGGCCTTACTGCTAACAGTGAAAGGCCAAGCAATAATTTCACAAAAGAACAATCAATAAGTTATCCATTTTAGGGACCAAACTCAATATGGAAAATTTCCTGTCTCTCGCATGTGATCCAAGGTCCTTTGTAAGCCGTATTTGAGCACTGCCTCATTTCCAGCTCTAAAACCATTTCCGTATATTACAGATGAATCTGTTGCAATCTGATGTTTAAAGAAGATGCTGAGTTTCTTCTCGAATGGAGATCGTGCTCCTAGGCTCGATGAGGAAGACGATGACGTTGATGCGTTATTAGTATCGGGCATGGATAAAATCTGGGACTCCAACCACATACTGGCAAGGACCTGACAGATACCTTCTTCAACATCTTGTCTGAGAGTTCGATAGCCTTACACAAAATAAAGACATAATTAAACACAAAAAACGAATTGAACTTCCATATGATCGACTAAGGAAACAAAAAAGAATAAAGAATGCCAAAAAAACTTGATAGCTTGCTGTAAAAACTATGAGATAAAATTTAATTAAGTGGTGTGAAAAAGCACCATTAAGTCGCAGCCAGGCATGCATCAGCTCGTGAGCCAATATTGATCCAGTTAGCAACCTGAACACGTTTTGGATTTCAAATAAAAATATCAGACTCAAGACTAAAATAGACCTGTGATGTGCTCAAAATCCAAGAATAAATAAAAAACCTTGGAAGGCCATATAAAATAAGGATAGCCGTTACTTCACAATGGCGTGTTAATTTATAAGGCTCAGTAAGCATGCGGTTTCCTCCTGTCCTTGGGCGTCTCATTACCTGGAGATCCATACCAGAATAAGAGTTTGTAACTAAATCAAAAGCGTGCATAGATGCCAAACTTGCATCTATCGCGAGAGAATAGAAATTAAATATGGTGATAGAAAAATGTACAGTGCTGACTGTCTGTTCCTCAGAAAGACAGAGACCTCGGGTTTCAGGCATGTGGTGATGCCCCTGGAAAGAGAACACAGAACACTGAGATAAATAAGAATGGAAATGAAATTAGGTTTTTCCCGGATTGAACCAGAAACATTACTTACATGCCGCTCCCCATCCATTGCTTCATTTAGTGCCTGCCTTTCTACCAAAAGCAAGGGTACTTGTTGTGTCACTCTCATATTTAACCCTTCGTAGAACTCTAGTATATCAAGAAACAGGGGCTGGCACTCATCAGTATCCATTATTGCAGAGTCCAGGCACTCCAAGCAGAGTATTCGACCATCATTAAGGGCAGCAAATTTAGCATCCCATGACTGCAAATCAAGGAAACATGGATAATAGACAAAAGCCTTGAAGTCCCATTAGCAAAATAAAGGGTATGAAAAATAGGAGCTTGCTCCAGCTTACCTCCATTCTCTCGCAACTACAACATCGAGTAGTTCCATCATGCTCATGACTCGGACAGTATTTCTGTGACCAAAAAGGATGTGCCCTATATTCAATAAGACCAGCTGCATTTGTAGGAATCTGTCAACGGAAAAACATAATATAAGCCTTCTCAAACAAACAAGAAGAAAATGATCATTAAGAAGAATCTGTCAATCACAAATATGAATGGATAAGCGTGAAAATGATCATTAAGATATGCATCACCCTCTAGCAAAAAGTTCAGGTATTCAAGTACATAAAGCATTCAAGTGGCACTGCTTTTCCATCTAACAAGTCAACCAATTCAAAAGACATCATTATGATTTAAATGCAAGTTGCAAAAAAGAATTTTGAGTAGTTTACATAACCAACCCTGTAAATATTATTTCTTCAAATAAGAGAGAATGAGTTTTTCATTGAGCTATATGTGTTTTATGTTAAACAATGACAACATCCATTTACATTTTTTGAGCATCCAAATGTCTCAATCGCTGGAAATACACTAAATAAGAAACAACCTTAACCTTCCAAAGAACCAAGGACCAAGAGATCCTTGCAAGAAAAATTTTATAGACAAACTAATGATACACTTACAAAGTGATTGCAGAGATCGCATTTTGGATGGTAAGACTCCTTGTAGCAAGTTTTGTGATAAGGATAGTTCCCGGACATGGAAAACTGCAGCCATTAAATAGAGTTTAAAAATTGATATAAAGCTATTTAAATTAACTTAAATCGATTAAAAAGTTTGCACACGAGTAAAAAGTTTGAACCTCATAATCAGATATCGGTTGGCGGCATCCATTGCATCTAAAACATTCCGGATGCCAAACAGCACTCATGCAACTCAAAAATCTTCCATGGCCAATCTCCGTGTTGCATCCAGCACAAATCCTACCACAACAGATGCAAATAAGATTATTAACCACAACCTTTTCAACTTGGGTAGTTCACTGATCTGCATTCAAGGCTCTCATGGAGACGGTTCAACAGAATCTGATGCTGAAATTAGGGAAATTTTGTACATTTATCCCTTCATTAAGATCTGATGAAGATCAAAACATTTTGCCTCTTAAAAAAATGAAATTTTGTACATTAATCCCTTCATTAAGATCTGATGAAGAAAAAAAAGTGTAACTCGTTTATATACTTAGTAGATTAGTTGTATGAGAAGATCGTTTACCTGAGATTTAAAGAATAAGGAAAAGATATAGGTTGGTAAAGGCTATCATTTCCATGTACATGTCCATGTCCATTTCCATGGATATTTCCATGTCCATTTCCAATTCCATGTCCATGTCCATTTCCAATTCCAATTCCAATTCCATGTCCATTTCCATGTGCATTTCCATGCTCGTACCCATTTCCATGCCCATATCCATGTCCTACGCCACTGTCATTTGGGATCCCTGGCTGTGCTGGAGAATCGACATTCAAGCTCTCCTGGATAGCCCTAGCAAGTAGTTCATCTTCTTCCAATTGTGGTTCACTATCTATCCATCCAGAAATTTACTTTAATAAACTGGTGCAAATAAATGGCATAATGAGAAAAAATTATAGTAGAAAATAAGCTAATGCGCATACCAAAACTGAGATAGAAATTGCAATTATATACTTATGTTACGTACACATATTTTTTACTAACCACGCTATAGAGAAGCCAACTGTGAGTAACAGGAAATAGCACCAATACAATTAACTACTACATTCCAAGCCAATATAGAGTGAAATTTTCTTAAACAGACAATTACATACATTCAGAAAGTTGCACCATAGTAGAATTCGAGATCATTGATTGTACACAATCAAGAGTAGGCATTCCAGAGATAGATTACCAAACCTAAAAGTTATGTAAAGTGTAAACTGTATAATGCAATACAAGTGCAAGATATAAAAAATTCAAAGCACTCACCGATAATAGTAGCTCCTCTTGGGTCTTCTTCTGAAAGAGATAATGCAATTGCACGGTCTATGTCTTCCATCTCTGACCATGAGTCCTACACCATTTTACCCTTACAAATTAGGTTCTCTCTTAAAGGAACTAAAGCGTAAGAGAACAAAATGATTTGTTTTCTCTTTTTCTGTTTCTTTTTATTTTTGTACATGCAATTCATGCCATCACCAAGGACAAAGTAGTAGTCTGAAAAATAATCAGTGGTTTGTGATAGAAAACACCTAACTCACAACCTGTTTTGGTAAATTGGGGCATACATCTTTTGTGAAATAAAATTTCAATCAACAGCTCACAAACTGGCGCACATTCTTAGGGTGAACAGCATATGACGCCCTAACGCAGTTAGTTTAAACAACCTAACTCTTGTTGTTGCACAAATGAAATATTGAGCATATCAGGGGATGACTAATGCCCAGGACATGGAAACATAACATTCTCGCACATGATGGCTGATAAACCATATTCCAAGTCTTCCAAAGTAGCATAGATAACTTGAGAATCAATACCAGAAAAGGAAAAGTAAAAGAAATCTGGATACATCTAATGAAATTTAAAGATTCATGTAAACGTGATAGAAAGAGTATGTAATAATGCTTACCCATGAAGTAGATGGATTATTATCCACTGGTTCAGCTCCATATCTCCAATCATACTGCCCCTCTGAAACTTTATGCTCTGAACCTTTGAAAATTTTGTTAAACCAGCCCATTAGGTGAAATGCAGTGTCCACATGCTCAACAAAGCCTTAACCTGCCACCAAACAATTGGATAACGTTCTAGAATAATGCAAAGCGATGAAGTATACAACCAAGAAGCTGAGAAGAAAGAGAGGGCATATACAACCAGAGAGGAAAGAAATGCAACTATTGAATGCCGGTTATTACATTTTTGACTGAACCCTCTACTTATATGTTTGCTTCCCATTTAAAAATAATGAACAATGTGTGGGTTGGTAGCCGTAGCACCAATCTTTGTTCTCCGTGTTACATTGTCTTAATAGAAGTAAAATCATTTAGTTTTTTTTATATCTTTCAGAGATACATGATCAAACAATTCCAATCACTCGTGTTATGCCGCCCAATTTCAATCCTTCAACAGCATATAATCCTCAATCATAAAAAGCCCAAATAAGAACAGATAAAGCCATAAAGCTGTATTGGAAACAATATTTCCCCAAAAATCAATTAGTCAAGGACCCCAAATGTTTCAAGTAGTAGGGTTAAAACCCCAGAATTTTTTGATACCAGTAAGATATTTACTTCTAATTGGCAGCTAAAATGTGTGCAACAAAGAATACAAAAACAAATGATCCCTCCATTTATTATAAATTCATAACTTGAAATGCATGTGCCATGAATTACACATTAGAGAAGCGGCTTACCTCAATATAAATCGACAGCAAAATCTGCAGGAATGGAAGAAGGATCAAAATGGGGAATAAAAGGATTAGCAAAAAAGCAACAACATAACAAAGAACAGCTTGAAGATAGAACCTTTTTTAATGATTTATATCAAACAAAAGAAACTCGACTTTAATCAAATGTATTTTCCTCCTCAATTCTTCGGCAATAAATTAAATTTTCATCAACTAGAACAAAATTGCGAAACAAAATTGCATATTGATGAACACCCAGAAATTTCTATAATTCAGGCAGCCCACCAAGATGCTAAAAACAAAATCTTTCGGGAAAATTCTACTATTATAATAGTGCGATCACATGAAAAATTGCTCCAAGTCAAAATAGATGAACATGTTTTGACTGATTTAGGTTAAATTAAAACCCCATAAACGTTTGACTAAGAAATATCAAACGCAGGTGGGCGTTTCGTTGGGTTGTTGAATTGCAATGGCTGGATAACAACATATATACTTGTACTCCTAAAATAGGGGAGACTTCAATTAAATGTTAAAATTAATTACAATATTTATCTTATATTCTCTTACTGTCTCACTTTTATATATTAAATTTATAATTAAAATAAAATATATCAAAATTGCTATACTAAGATATGCATATTTTTTCATTATCATATCTTATGTTAAGTTATTGCTTACGGGTCTAGGACTCGTATTTACTCGTATTATACATTCCTAAAAAAATGAATGAATCTTTAACAATAAAGTATAATTTAATTAGTAAAACGATTCTATTCTAATTAATAGATTGAGAGTTTAAGTGATAAAATTTTAATTAGTAAAACTGTAAAACGATTCTAATCTAATCATAAGTTGAAAGTTTGATTCATCTTGGTTTGTGTGTGAAAATTTAAAAACACAAAAAAATCATGAAATTAAAGCACTTTGAATTATAAACCATAAAAATAAGTGCAAACTAAATGCACAATATTAGGACGTGTTCACACTCCATGAAATATTCTGGAAGGAAATAATTTTGTAGGCCCACTGAGAAGAATTAAATGTAGGCGTTTAGTTTCCCTGATAAGTGGGCTTGTTTTAGTCAACGTGATATGTCCATTTTCAATTGAATGGACCAAGTCACCCTCGTCTTTTCCATATTTTGTGGGGGGGCGTGAATTTGTGGGGGTTAATTGTGTAAAACACCTCCCCAAATCATGGTCAACATTTGCGGCCAGATTTATAAACCACCCTCAGCGTAGGATATAATTCAGGGTAAATATTAATGAACAGTACGGGCTTGACATATTATCTTAGGCCTTCACGTTTTGACTCTGGGAAATTGAACAGCCCCAAATCATGGTATATCATGGAGGGTGAACCTGTCCTTAATGTTATGTATTATGATTTCTCAAGATATGATTGTTGACGGTATACTTATCCTGTGTTACAAATATCAAAGAAAGTTGTTAAATTTTAAACTTAGTTAATCGATTAAATTTAAATAACTATCTAGCTAATTAATGTAATAATTAAAGTATACAATTAATCACGGAGTATATGGTTACATGGATTATGATTCCTTGCATGTTACTTATCTTGTTGGAAAATATCAATGAAAGTTGTTAAGATTTTGAGCATAGGTTAATTGATCACAATTTAAATAACTAATTGGTATAATAACTGAATTATTAATTGGTTCGATTACTAAAACTCACTCCTAACTTTCAAATTAACCAAGCTTTGAGTAGGATAATATTCAGCTCAGGTTCGAGTATTCGACTCATTCTGCTACACAATAATATGGGGCTCTCAGTCAAAATTATTAGTAAAAATTAGTGTTTATAATGTAGTTGTAATTGAACATAAATCTGGTGATAAACAAGCTATTAAGTTTCATTGAGAAAAATTACATAAAAAATTGAAGTTTATGTACTAAGAAATAGAAAAATAAATTCCACCACCTTTATTGCAAGTCCATCTTATGGTAGACAAGTGACAAAATGTCACGACAACAATAGATAGATAGATAGATATTTAGACGTATGGCTCTAACAACAAGCCAACGATCTATAGATAAATATTTAGGCGTATGGCTCTAATAACAAGCCGGCAATCTGTTTATGAATTCCAGAATGCTGGACGCCATGACCGTCACCCTCAAGGTACATAAACTGTGCCACTCTTCCGAGATTAGCTGCAGACTCCGCCAAAATATCCTCAAATGGATGACCTGCAGCCATGGCTGTGTTCATCTCCTTCCACGACTCCCTCAACATAGACATCACATGTTCTTTCGCCTCTTTCTCCGAAGCATTTGTGTCGTTCATATAACATTGGACTGCTTTCTGCACGTCGCCTCTCTTGAGCTCAAACTAGATTAATTGAACCAAGAATAGTAAATAGTAAATATAAATAAATTGGTTCCAAACGGAGCTAGTTTTATTAATCATGGCCATGTCCTCTTTGATTGCAAATTGCATAAAATTTGAATACTTGAGGTACTTACCTGTGCCGTCCCAACATCATCGGCAAGCCTCAAAATCATTCCTGATAAGTAAAGTATGTCATGATATTCATACAAACTGTCGATGGTTGTTTTGTCATAACTTGAATTTGGCAATGTGAAATGAAGTTGGGATATTATATTTGGAGATGCCACAGAAACCTTTGAATTGCCCATATATTCTTCTAGGGTTGGAATATATCCACTGTAGTACCATTTTGCCTCTTTTAAATACGATGCACCCAAATCGTACCACTGCCAAATTTATAACAAAAAAAATCTCGTATGAGCTCTCTTTCATTGTACATTTAGATAAAAGTGATTGTTCTTATAAATAAAAGCCACAATTAATTACTTGCGAAAGCAAGTGATTAGAGATTGCGTAGAGAGTAGAAAAGGTACCGATTTTATTAACCATGGGAAACTAATGAAATGTTGGTCTTGGATGAGAGTGTCATATGCCATCTCGGAAACAAAGTTGTAGAGTGCCAAATAACAAACTTGCATGTAATAAGGAAGTTGGCCTATTGATTCAGTATCCCATCTGAAATTTAATCTTAAATTAATCAATCAATAATTGTTTGACTCGAACTGACAAAGTATTTGGTTTGATTAGAAACTGAACCTACTAGAAGCTCAGTGCTACGCCCAATAATACGTATTACGAAGACAATATATAATATACTAACCTTTGAAATGCATCAGTAAATAGTTGCAACTCCTCTACCGTACCATATACATCGTAAATATCATCTATAACTGTTGCCAACATAATCATTTTGGCAGATGCTATTCTTTGATATCCATATTGACTTGGCTCAAACAAACCAACACCCCAAAAGTAGGACTCCACAATCCTGTCCCTCACAAATGGGAGTTTTTCAGCAAGGCATAATCTATTCCACCAGCTATAACAAGGCTCAAACAAGTAAGCTTGACTATATATATACAGGGACAGACGTAGAAAAAATATTAAATTTTTTCTAATTTTATACCTCGATATATCTTTGAGTTCTTGTTGATATGTTGCTTGCATAATTTTAAAATCGAGTAGGGCAAGCTCGTAAATAAGTGGATTATTATCCGGCCTTCTTGCATAAGCATCTAAGAACCATCTTGCCTCTAGTCTATGAATCCTCCAATGAAGAGGAAGATCCAAAGAATGTTTAATCCATGATGATAGATTATCATCACCACCTTCATCAAGTTTTTTCTGCAAACACTTTGTGGAAAATACCCTTGCAAGCTCTAATGAATCTTCACCTTCTCTCAAAAGGAAAGATGCTTCATAAAGTTGTAAAATACCTTTGGTATCTTGAGCAAGGTTAGCCTTGAAATCACTCCCTTTCTCGTTCTTGAAGCAATCAAATACTTCTGCAATTAATATTAATTAGTTATATGATCATATGCATGTCAATTCCTAATTTTTTGCCTAACTCTAGTTTTGTAACAAATGTCAATTAAAACAAGGTCACATTATGGGATCAAAATGGGGTCATATTATACTAGCTTTACATTAAGAAAGAATGAGATGGGAGGGAGAAAATGAGAAACAAGGTGGAAGGAAATATGCCAAATGATACTATTTAATTTAATAATATAACGACGTTTCGCTAGCATTAGTAAATCATGAAGCTACGTCAACACTGAAATCTTGATTTGTTACAAAATCATAACAAATCAATAACTAAACAATATACATGTACGTTATAAAATTGGAATGCAAAATCAAAATTTAACGAAAGTTTAGTACTTTACAGACAAATATCTCTAAGTTATTTTAGTAGAAACAAAATATGATCATATAATTAACAATATTAAGTACCTTGGGACACATCAAAACCATGTTGTCGGAGAACTCTGAACCCAAGAGCTGTGAAATACAAACCCCTTTGATCACATGCTTCATTATTGTGGAAGCATTTGTGGTGGCTATGTATAAAACCTAAAATCTCCTTAATCTCATCTTGAAAAAAGTAAGACAATCCCAAATATTTCAAGTCATCAATCAATTCCAATTGTTGAACATGTTCCATTTTTTCCTCTTGCAGCAATATCTCCACTTGCACAATCAGCTCCTCTCTCCTACTTAAGTGTTTCTCCTCCTATATATGATTAGGATATATATGTATAATTTTTACCAGCAATGAAAAGAGTATTGAATTAGCAATTTGAGGATATATAATGATATACCTTATCATATGGAGAGTTTAAAGATTGAATGTAACTAAAATCCCAACGGGTAGGCTGGTAGTTTCCGGATCGACGAACTTCTTGTTGTACGGAGCAAGAAGCCCTGAGGCGAGCCGCGGGTGCAGTGCACGAGACAGGCCACGCTTTTGAAGCTCTCAAGTTGTGGAGACAACTTACTGGCTTGCCGAGGATAGTTGCATGCATGTTGAGTGTAGACATTTTTGTGATCACTTGCAATCTTTTTTCTTAATTTGTGTTTATAGGGTTTGGTTGCTCTTTAAATATATAATGTGTAGTGGCATTAATTGGTAAGATACTAACACAATTGGTATTTCTTTCTTTAATAACTACTGTATTTGTTTTTCTTTTGTGTTTATATTGTGCGGTTATATAACGTGTAGTGGCAGGAGTTGGTAAGATACTAGTTCAATTTGATATTATTCATTCTTTAATGATTGTATGATTTTGTGGGGATTAGTTTTGATATTATTTATTCAAGTGTATCCTATACATGAATTTGCAATTGATCTGCAATTGATCTCTTTTTACTTCGTGTTTTTTTGTCCCAATACCATATAAAGCTCTTACATGTGAGGACTAAGTGTGGTCCCATTCATTAAAGCACACCTTATATATGTATAAGAGCTACCAAACTCTAATAAATTTAGTCCGAAAAATAATTTATAACAAAAAAAGTACCTTACTATATATTTAAAGAGAAAAGATAAATGTACGTGTACATAATATCCTTATATTTTTAAATTTAATTTAATTTAATTAAAAATTAGTTTTGTTATTTACTGTACAATAAGAAAAAAGTGATATGGAAAATTTATATCAAATTGTAACATGATTTCGAGCTTGATTCGAATTAATTATACAATATTTAGTAAAAACAAATATTTTTTTCTTAAATTTATAAATATTTAAGTTAATGATTAGCATGAAACTTATTTTAAATAAATTAATGTTTATAAATTAATTTTCAATGTAAAATATTAAAAAAAAATTCAATTATGTACGTTTATCACTAAATTAGTCTCTTTTCAAAAAAATTCATTTTTTAATGTGTGACAACTCTTGTGCAACAATAACATACAAACTATTTGCGCTTTAAAAAAGCTACTTGTGTAACATTTATTTAAAATCCAGATATTTGAAATAAAATCTATTGCGTAACATCTTTTACTCCACAACTTGATTGTGTTTCCCCAAATTAAGAAACCCACGAATGTTCCCTACATATGATATCGATAGACTAACCTAACACGTCTTATATTATGTGAACATGTGATTATTAAGGTGTTTTGTTTGTCTCTAAATAAAACCAATTATGCAAGTTTTATTTACTTGCAAGATCGGATTAAGTGATACTCCTACTCCTATTATTTAATTTCCATATAATAATTGCACCGATAACTGTGTTCGTTCAACTAAGAGCATGTGTAACAGTGGACGGACGCCGTCCGTCAGTCCGTGCCAGCGGCACGGAGGAGGTCGTCCGCTGCATCGAGCACGTCCGTGCCAGCGAGCAGGTGATGTGGCGGCACGCGATTGGGCAATGGCATAGCCGTTGCCTTTGAATATATATATATATTTTTTAAATTCGGTATTTATTTTAAAAACCGATAAAAATATATATATTTTTTCCAAATCCCAAAAATATGGCCGTTTTTTGCCCGTTTTTCTGAATTTTTTTTCCCAAAATCATCTATAAATACACACATTCATCATCCATTTATCACATCAAATTATCTCTCATTCATCTCTCATTCATAATTCTCATACAAACTATCTACACCTTCATCTCTCACTCAAAACCTCAAATGGATTTCACCCATCTTATGGCGGAAGCGGAGCGCGAAGAATAAGAATACTACGAACAACATCGTGCCGCTTACGAAGCATATGTCGCGGCGAATACCCCCGCTCCTCCTCCTCAACGAACAAGATCAACTCGTCGCTACATCCATCGTGACTGGGAGGGAGCCCACGAAAGGCTCGTTGCCGACTATTTTGCCGACCAGCCGCGGTTTTCGGCAGATTACTTCAGGCGCCGTTTTCGCATGTCAAAGCGCTTGTTTATGCGAATTGTCAACACATTGTCCTTACGTGTTGAATTTTTCCAAACAGGTCCAGATGCAGCCGGCCGGCAAAGTATCACGCCATTGCAGAAGTGTACATGTGCCATCCGACAACTCGCTACGGGGCAAACGGCCGACCTCTTCGACGAGTATTTGCATGTCGGTGAGTCCACTGGAACCCTTTGTCTAAAATTTTTTTGCGAGGGCGTTCGGTCAGCTTTCGGTGATGAATTCCTTCGGGTACCCACCACCGATGATTGTCAACGGTTGCTTCGTCTTCACGAATCAGTCCATGGCTTTCCCGAAATGCTTGGCAGCATTGACTGCATGCATTGGAGGTGGAAGAATTGCCCGACTGCTTGGAGGGGGCAACACTTAAGCGGTCACAAAGGTGGCGGCCCAACACTTATCCTTTAGGCGGTCGCCGACTACCGCCTATGGATTTGGCATGCATATTTCGGCGTTGCCGGATCCAACAACGACTTGAATGTGCTCTATTCTTCACCACTCTTCAATGATGTGATGAATGGTGTAGCACCGGCGATCGTCTTCACCATCAACGGAAATACATACCACACGGGTTACTATCTCGCCGATGGTATCTACCCAAGGTGGTCGACTTTCGTGAAGACGCTCAGCAACCCGTGAGACCCGAGACGGGTTCTTTTTGCGCAGCGTCAAGAGTCCGCGCGAAAAGACGTCGAAAGAGCCTTTGGGGTCCTTCAAGCCTGATTCAACATTGTGAAGGCCCCGGCTCGGCTGTGGTACGTGAATAATATCGCCGACATCAAGTACACGTTTATTATCTTACACAACATGATTATAGCCGACGAAGGACCGAGGTCGGCTAGCTTCTACGACGAGGATGAAGCCGGAAGCTCAACCGCGAGGTCTCCCCCACGCCGAGGGGTGCATACGACGGTGGGCCAGAGGATCGAAACAAGGCACACAATGCGCGATACCCGAACCCACATTGAGCTACAAGAAAACCTAATCAAACACATGTGGGCAAAATTCGGCAACAAGTAGTGGTTTTTTTAATTTTAGGATTTTAATTATTTAATTTTTAATTTTTAGGATTTTAATTATGTCTTTTTAAATTTATTTGTAATTTGTAATATTATTTCGGTTTTTTAATGAATTTTCATATTATGGAAATGTTTTTGTTTAATTAAATTTTAAATTGAATTGTGTCCGTCCTTGCGGAAGAGCACAACTGTGGGTGTTGTGCTCTTGCCAGAGAGCAGACAGAAAAAGTGGGGCCGGGCCCACAACCGTGCTCGCTGGCAAGAGCACGGTTGTGGGTGCTCTAAAAGATAAGTGTGATATTTTGTTTGAAAAATTATTCAAACTTTAAATCTACTGTAGCCGTGATTTCGATATAAATTGGGTATATAATCACTTTCAAGTGGTCTTCTCCAGAAAAAAAAAATAAGGAAAGGGGAAAAATACAGGATTTAACTGCTACAAATTGCCATTAAATTAAATCAATATTGTATATCTTCGTAAAAAATATATAGTACAATAAGCAAAACGAGACGTGGTATGTCCAACACGTGATTAGCAATACAATATTATATCAAATCAAAATATTGCATAATCTTTTACTTGTAAATTTGAACATAATTAATAAAATGATTAATTTGCTATGTTCAATTTTATCATGTCCAATCTTACAAGAAAGATATTTTATTTATGTCCAATTATTGTTCAACTGATAAACATAATAAAGGAGAAATATTTTATTATGCCCATTTTACAAGTATAGATAACGCAATACTAATGATCAATTTTGAGTTTATATTTGTTGATTTATGCCCATTTTACAAGTATAGATAACGCAATACTAATGATCAATTTTGAGTTTATATTTGTTGATTTATTGTATTGCACATGTCTCATCCCATTACATAATAATGATTTTATTTTAGTTTATCTCATTCAACCTTTCTATCAGAACAATATTAACTGCTGATTCGGTCCATAACCAGCTTGGTAATTATCGGTTATTGACCACGATTTTGAACCAAACCATACTAAAATCGAAAAGATGATAGGTGGATTATGGTCCAATAAAACTGTTAACCTTTGGTCAGTGGCGGATTTATGATTTTCAGTTAGGGAGTGCAATAAATAAGTAAAGTAACTCGGAACTTCAAAATCCGATGTTAGCATAAATTAAGATTAACATAATATACTTTAATGCTTGAATTCAAAAGATATAACAACCGATATAATGTTTATTGTATCAGAAAAAATGTACTATGTCAATTTACTTCATTTTTTTATAAATTAAAAAAAATATTTGAAATACTATAGCACTAAGGTAATATTTATTGTAGAAGAAATGTTATTATATAGAAGAAAATATGAGTAAATTAGATTCAATTTTTATAGATACAAAATAAAAGCTATTCATTTAAAACATGTATAGTGGATTGTGAGACTAATAAATGATAAAGGAAAAAGAAGGAGAAAAATGTTTCTATAAGTGGATATGGACTATTTCTATGAGACAGACGAAAAAGAAAATATGGTCTATTTCTACGGGACGGAGAGAGTATATAATACTCCTACTAGACTAGTACTCCCTCCGTCCCGAACTACTCACACATTTCCTTTTCGGCACGGAGATTAAGGAATGAGTGTATAACAAAGTCAACAATTGCGGCTGTAGGTGATAATTTTTACTAAAAATGGAAAGAGTGCAAATAACTTGGGACGCCTAGAAAGGAAATAAGTGCAAGTAGTTCGGGACGGAGGGAGTATAAAAGTAATTAACATGAAGTAACACGCTGCTGAAAGGACTCGAACACGAGCATCCCGATACAAACATGGGGCAAATTACCACTGCACCACCAACAATCCTTGGCACCAAATACATCCCTTGTTCCAACGTGACTCCGTAACTGCCTTTGGTTCAGTCTACATACATGGAAGGCAATAATTTTTTGCAAGGGGAAATAGAGGCATGACATGCCCACAAAAGCTGCCGAAGAAAACCGCCGATTCAAACATAAATCGTCCAGTTTTTTGCAGGTCGACATTCCAATTAAATTAACATCTGATATTGTTTTTCATCAATAATATAACAACGTTCGGTTATCTATAATGTGACGTTATTTTCATTTATATCTGATAGTGTCACGGAAGTAAGTCAAGTCATAACAATACTTATAAACATATCAATAATTTAGTAATCGATTGTAAAATCTAAAAATATCAATAATTTAGTACTACTAATTTGCAAGTAATATCTTAAAAATTGATATACAAAATCCAAGATAATAAGAACAGTAAAAAATAAAAATAAAATGGGCTTTGAGGATTCACTTTTCTTGTGAACCTATGGTGCTGAACCCAATTGCTCAAGAATTTGATAAGAACAGTATAATAAAAATAGGGCGATTGATACTATCAACAACGATTTTCTAGCCGGCCGACATTGCGATTTCGCTAAAAACTTCTGCTTTGAGTAAAAAAGATTATCTTTTCAGTAGTCTGTGTAAAATCATCAACGCCTCACCAATTCAGATAAAACCCACCAGAGCTCATAATCTTCTCAGTGTCACTCCTAAAAATATGTGGATTGGTTGGGCGTAATGTGAAACATTCAACTCTGTTAGTCTTCCTCTCTTCTTGCTTCTCCGTTTTTGCTCTAATTATTGTGGAGTACTGTACAATTTTTTTCTGTTTCTGTGTAATGGCGGCATGGTAGATACTTCTAGAATTTTCTATAACTTCGTTTCTAAATTTTGCCTGTTGCTGGGTTTTGTGGTGTGGAGAGAAACAATTATGCTTAAATAAAGTTGGGAGACATGTTTTGGGCCATTTTATTGTTGATGAACTACACCAGTTTCATTAATCTTGGTAAATTCACAAAATCGTGATGAAATGTAAGAGAAATTGAAGTATTCATGAGATTAGGGTGATGGTAAACCCTAAAATTATTGTCTTTTCTTCTCAATATATTTGGTACTACTTCTGAAAGAACTTGCTAGGGATTCAATTTTGTTTAGTTGGGACATACTTTAGAAAGTTAAAACTCAAGATATTGTTTGTGATGTGTTCATTTTTTGAGTGTTTGACTTTCTGAGTAATGGTGATGGGAATGTTTCTGTTGTGAGTTTGTATGTTAGTCACAAGGAATCGAGGATTTGGTGATGCATGGGGCCTATTTTGTTTGAACTTAGACAAATAGTCCTTAATTTGATTTTTAAAAAGTGATTTTCAGTTTAATATGCTTATGTTACAAGAATTCAAAGTATGTGCTCTGTGTATTATATTATGTAGAGATTTCAGAAATGTAGAGTTTCCTGGACAGTCGTGTTGTTCCGTCACATAAATTGTTGTTTGGAAAAATAGGTATGACCATTACAATCATCCAGCTGGAGTTTTAGCCTTCTTTAGACGAAGCACCGAACACTTTTATTGTGCTTCATGAGTAATATGGTATGTTTCTACCTTCACTGGGTGCTAGTTTTCTATGTTTCATTCATTTTGATCATATAAATAACATATATATGTGTGCTTAGTGCCTGTATTGGTTTCTTCATGGGTTCGATTATGGTTCTGGATGTTGTTAGGCAATGACAATGTGATAAAATGGTATGCATTGCATGTGATTTACAAAGCATATATATGGATGAGTACTTTAATTTTCTATACTGTAGTCATCACTTGCTTGTATCATCAAGTAGTTTATGTTTATCGGTGTTGCTTATCGTGCATATATGCTGTGGTTTTTTAGGGTACGTTGATGTTTATCAGGTTCATGCTATCATAAGTTTTTGGGTGACAATATTACTCATCTTGTTTAGTTCAAATTTACAGAAGCAAAGAGAACATCATGAAATTCCTTGCAGTTTAAATATAGAGGTTGACACAATAAGCAACTTACCGGGGCACATTGTTGACAAAATCCTGTCGCATTTACCTCTGAGGGATGCTGTTCGAACAAGTATTTTGTCGAGCAAGTGGAGATACAGATGGGTTACCCTCCCTTATCTCGTGTTTGATAATCACTCTGTTTTAGTCTCCACCCAAGATCAAACACTTACAAAGAACAAACTAGTGAGTATTGTTGATCATGTCCTACTGCTTCACAATGGTCCGATACACAAATTTAAGCTTTCCCATAAAGATCTCCAAGGTGTTAGCGATATTGATAGATGGATTCTATACCTATCAAGGGGTTCTGTGAAAGACTTTATTCTTGAAATATGGAAAGGTCATAGATACAGGCTTCCATCGTCTATATACTCATGTCAAAAGCTCGTACACTTGGAGCTTTTTAACTGCCTCTTAAAACCTCCACCACTCTTCAATGGCTTTAAGAGCTTGAAAAGCCTTGATCTTCAGCATATCACGATGGACCAATTGGCCTTTGAGCTTATGATATCAAGTTGCCCCTTACTGGAGAGGCTGACATTAATGAACTTTGATGGCTTTTCCCTTCTTAATATTCACACTCCAAATCTCCTTTTCTTTGATGTTGGAGGTGTGTTCGAAGACGTCAGTTTCCAGGATACTCTCCATCTTGCCGTTGTTTCTATTGGTTTGTATGTTAATTCTGGAATTGAGAGGAATCTAGCTTTTGGCAGCACGGGGAATTTGATTAAATTCTTTGCTTGTCTACCCCATATTCAACGGCTTGAGGTGCAAAGCTTTTTCTTAAAGGTATGATCTCCTTTTATTGTCATTGTTCAGAGTGCTCTATCATTGTGGCATTGGCATTTTGATAGCAGAAATATGATGATATTTGTTGTACTATTTCCAAGCATTTCTAATGTAACCCCAAAATTTACACAAAACTAGATTTATCATCAGAAGAGTTATTGCATGCAGTCATACAATGTTCATCTCAGCTGTCATTAATGTTTTATCTTTCTACTTCTCTCATTAATGTTTATCTCCAGTATTTGGCTGCTGGTATTATTCCTGGAAAACTACCATCTCCGTGTCTTGAGCTTAGTTTTCTTTCAATTCGCATCAATTTTAATGATATGGAAGAGAACTTGGCTGCTCTTTGCCTTTTGAGAAGTTCTCCCAATCTTCAGGAGCTTGAGCTACTGGTCAGTTTTCTTTCAATTCATTTGTCTTTGTATACTTCATATTTACTCAGCTTCAAATCATCATATCGATATAACGTGCTCATTTTTGTTTTCTTTTCTGTCCTTTTAGTTTTCGGTTCTTATATTTTAGTTCCTTGTAGCCCTTCAGAATGACAATATAGAAAAGTGGATATAAATTTCTTCTCTTTGTAACTTATTTTTTTCTGAATTTGAGATGTAGGGATTAGAATTCATACTGTTCTTGCCCTTTTAAAGTGGAGACATATCTCTAAGCTACAAGGCTCGTGGCCTTTTGCAAATATTTAGGACCAAACAAATCCTTTACACATCGCAACATTGAAACGTTTACTCGTTTTACAGGCTCGCCCAGAGGAACAGGTTACTGCTAGAATGGCTTCTAAAATCTCAGACATTTTTCAGAACTTCCCTTTCAATCAACTGAGGCTTATTAAGATTGTTGGAATTTCTGGCATTAGACAAGAACTCAGTTTCATCAACTTCTTGCTTGCAAATACACCTGTTCTTGAACGAATGACTGTGAAACCATCCTCAGTGGATAGCGGATGGGATTTGGTGAAGGAGTTACTCCGCTTTCGACGAGCTTCCATGTTTGCAGAGATCATTTATCTCGATCCATAGGGCAGTCGACCATGGTAATATGGTATAACCACATTAAAGCAGCCGATAAATTTCTTCTTTTAATATGAGCATTTCATGCTGTTGAAAGAGAAGGAGACATCATTATTATCCATTTCATTTTCTTCTAAGTATCTTGTTACTTTTGAAATATTGGAATGTATGATGGCTTGCTTGGAATTGGTTGCTGTTTATGTCTAGGATGCGTGCTGTGACTTTTGTTTTTTTACTTTTAGTGAATACAGTATTATTTTGAAAAATGGTGTCCTAATTTATATAGTCAATTTGTTCAAAGGTTACTAAAATTTACTAGTAAGTTAGTTGTATCAAGTTGAGTGAATAAGGGTCTCTCTATTTCGTTCATTTTGAACCCCTTGATTTATGATATAGTCCATGTTTAGTTATCCTTTCTCTTTCCGTGAGCTAGCATCGTGGACATGGAAACTGTGTTGTGGTGACTCGAATTCTAGTTTGTTTGTTGGAGATAAAACGTTTTACCAGCTAAGGTTGTGTACAGAATAAATGACAAATTTATTTCCAGTAAACTAAACCCCAAATTTTATTTAAAGCTTGTTTCAAATTTCATGCTTGAAATTCTTCACCAAATCAGGGGACACATTCAACGCAACCTTCAAAACTGATGAAGACAATGCTTTATATAGGCTGCGCCTAACTCCATTGATAAAGGCATACAACAAAAATATAAAATAAATCCATTTACTACTATTTTAGTTTGACAAGAAATAACAATTTAGAGTCCAACATTATAAAATTACTTATCATTGATCCCAGTGGCAAATATTGAACATAATTTTGGTGGGACATTTCTATTAAGTATTTAATGATTTGCGGTCTGAAGTGAACGAATAATAAGCAAAAAGTTTTTTTTTTATCTCTTAGAGAACACGAGAGATAGAAAAGACAAGACAGGAGTAGATAAAAAAAATGTTTCCTATCTTTTCTTATCTCTTTCGTTTTCTTACAACCAAAGACAACGCACCATTAAACTTATACGTACCTCGGAGACGTGGAAACACAGAAGCATTCAAGCCCTTCATCGGTAGTAGCCATAAGCACAGCCACAAAGAACTTGGGCACAACGACGAGGTGGCCCTCCTCAACGAACTCATCCAACACCCTCGCACCATTCAACCCAGCAATTTGAACCCGACCTCCACCTTCGTCACATAGATGATCTGATGTGCCCTGCTATAATAAGGGCCAAGCACGGTCTCAGGTTCGAGCCTCACCAATTTCGGGCTAAGCCCAACTCCATCCACCAAAGGAGAATCCCGCGACGTGATCTCTACACTGGAGGATCCTCCTTGTTTAAACATAGCATCGAGATCAATGACATGTTCTTCTTTCTTGCACTTAGATTTCTCAGGCAAGTGATCGTCGATCTTGATGATCAGTACGTTAGATTGGCTTTCTACCAATTGTTTGGAGTGGTCGTGGCTCAGACCAAATGCGTTGCTGATGAGTTAAGTGGAGAAGCCACGGAGCATGCCCACGGTGCCTATCAAGAAGACGTCGAACGTGATCACTATTTTCTTATAGTCGAATGAGTATATATACATACTATCTCGTATAAAAATCATACTTTTAATATATTCGGTGAATTTATAAACTAGAACGTATAATATAGATTAACCTAATTTAAAACTATGTCTATCAACAACATTATTTTTACCTTTTTCTTTACTTTCTATGTTCCTCATTTAATAATGAGTAATAAATCAAAATTTAATAGATGTGCATTCAAATAAATTCTATAGTACCTGTCAATAGTAAGTAGTCGAACTGGCCGGGGGTATACGATTGGGTGGTTTCGCCTAGGAATATTATGGTGAGGTCGGAATCTCCGGCATTAAACCACCAAGAAATTATCCCATTTGGACATGGAATGGCGTCTTCTTTATTGATGATTACGACTTTCTCTTGAGGGTTGTCTGATTCCTACGGTGCAAGTACCTACGACAATATTAATAGTAAAGAGTCATGTTATATGAATAAATGGTCATTTAAAAATTAAACATATACTAGTATTACTCACTCCATCCACGTCCATGGATAAAAGTGATAAAAGCCAAATTTACTTCTTGTGAATAGAACGTATATATATATCTTGGAAATTCATATTCAATATATATTTATTAATATTATTATATTTATATTAAGATATGGATCAAAGTTACTAACATGGCTTTACAAGCACAACCAAAATTGAATCAACGTTGAGTTACCTTGGATGACATAACCAATCTTGCTAGCATCGGCATAGTGAGGCAAAGCGAAGCCTTGTGGCTTCAAAACAAGTTTACCGGCGCCGATCACCGCCTGGAGTTTTGGCCGCCGTCCACGCGTAGTAACCGCCACCTTCTCCTTCAAATACGGTGGTGTCAGCCTTTTGGGGTTGTAAATTGAACTCCATCGAATTCAGTTGAAATTGAAATGTGAAAATATACACGTATAAAGAGGAGTATATATATAAGAAAAGCTGTCAATGTTTGAGTTGGGATGAGCTCTTGTGTTTCATCTATATATAATGTAGTAATGTAACAAGTTGCTAAAGTTTAAAACTATATACAATCTAGATATTTTTGCAGGGGCGGACCTACACAAGGGTATGGGGGTCCCACGAAACCCCCAACAATTTTAGTTTGTAGTATATACTATACATCGTATTAACATACGTAACGTGAAGTTGCCTGCTAGTCTTTTTTTTCTACATTTGCTTTTTCTTTTGTTCTGTGGCTTTAAAATTTCTATTTACATATTTTATTTTTGTTTCTACATTTGCATTTTCTTTTTTTTTTGGATTTAAAATTTCTATCTTCATATTTTATTTTTGTTCAACATACACTTTTGCAAAATGATGAAAAATTGTAAGTTTTTCAATAATTAATAGTGGTGGATATTAAATTTCTATTTACATATTTTATTTTCATTCAACATACACTTTTGCAAAATGATGAAAATTATATATTTTTTAATAATTAATAGTGGTGGATAAAAGGAAAAAAAGATATTACTATTGTTTATCGGTGTTACCATGTTTTAGTCATAAAAAAGAGTATTCATGCTTTTGTAACAATGTCGACCCTATTTTTAACGACAATCACAATATGTATTTCTAGTTACGTACCATCAACAACCTATTATTATTTGATACTTAATGTTCATTTATATCTCTTACAAATCCCTGCCATCATGCCCCAACTAATTTCGTTGATGCAAATACCAAAAAATATCTCGTAAATATTAATAATAATTTGGACCTCCAGAGTTGAAATCCTGCGTCCGCCACTGTATTTTTGTGTGTGTGGACTATTTTATTTTAATGAACTTACAATAAAATAATAATAGTAATAATAATAAAAAAGGGTTCATGCGAAAACTAAAGTTTTATACGATGTGCAACAGAAAATGTGTAGTACTCCTATTTTGAAAGAAAATTGTCAAATCAGAAAAAAAATGGTTATAGTTAAGAGAGTGAGCTAACATCCATAACCAGGGGCAGACGCAGAAAAAATTGACGGTAAGGGCTGAACTTCACTATATATTTTTTTACAGTCAAATATAATTATATAATATAAAAATTGCAAAAATTGTAAAAATGCATATATATTTAATACGAAGTAGTCCAAAATATATCTAATAAAAAACATGTGACAGCTGTGGTTTTACATCTAAAGTGGTAGCAACTGAATTCTATGTGTTTTCATTCCAACGCTTTTTTTTAAAGAAGCGTTCCATCTTCTACGGTCAAGCCAAAAAATAATGATTGAAGTACAATATCCATAACTCCATAAGATACTATCAACACTCACTAACATAAATTGTATTCTATACGACAATCACGAATATTAGCTTGCAACTAACCATTGTTATAACTTTTTTAGCTTGCACCTATTCTATCAAAATCTTATAAAAACAAGAGATATAATATAAAATTAATAATTAATAACTTTAATATACTCCCTACTCACAATTTGTGTAAAATTTGAATATTAATTTCTCCAAAAATTTCAAAGACTCAAACTCTCCTTTACAAAATTGCACCGTTTCTGTATTGCTGCGGCCGCTCTCTGTAAACTTCAAAAACTCTTCTGTTTCTCTCGCTTTAATTTTTTAAAATTCTAAAGATGTATGTACTTTAAATTTTATACCCATTTTACTTATTTTAACAAAAAAATCGTGTGCCAACTTGAAAAGGTGATAGCACTTTTAAAGAATAGGAGTACATTCTCTTTTTAAAAAGTTACTCTACAAACTAGTCAATGAATATAAAGTGGGGTCTATCTGACTTTTACCTTTATACTATTAATTATTTAATTCATTTGTGAATATACTTCCATCTTCCTTACTCTTCAAACACCATTTTTACGTTTTTCTTCTGCAGATGCTTATTTTTTCCTTCTTTAATTTCAGCCCCTCACAGTTATTCATTCCAAGATAATTTGGTCTTCAGTGGCATTATTTGGTAAGGGCTTAATACAATTTTTTAAATTTTAAAAAAATTTGAAAGTAGAAAATATAAAAAAAAAAATTGGGTAAGGGCTTCAGCCCTACCCAGTTTCTACGTGTGTCCGCCCCTGTCCATAACATAGTACTCCCTTTGTCCGCCATTAGAAGTCTCGGTCACTTTTGCGCACTCGTTTTATAAAAATGATAATAAATAGTTAAAGTGAAGAAATTGTAAAGTAAGAGAGAGAATAATGTTTAGAAGGTTATTTTTTCTCTCTTACTTTATCATTTTTCCACTTTAATTATTTATTCTCATATTTATAAAATGAGTGCGCAAAAGTGACTGAGACTCTCTCTTACTTTACCATTCCATGCGTTTAAAACAAGCTACCAAATTATCATGTATTTCGCCGAAAATGAAATGAATGGAATGATCATGAAAATTACTAGCTCTATGATTTATAATTCTGCTTTTGAAAATTGAGGATGGATCAGAATTTGACATATATTAAAATCCTTAATCTAAATTACTATTGCGAAAATCCAATTATTTTACACAAAATATTGCTATTTTTTTCGTTAAATGGTATAGAATTCATAAAATGTGTATCATGTATTTCGCCGAAAATGAAATGAATGGAATGATCGTGAAAATTACAAACTATATTATTGCTATTTTTTCATAAAATGGTATAGAATTCATAAAATGTGTGCAATTCAATTTCCAAAAATTTATATATCTTAGTATAATATAATTCGATTTTTAGAACTCGAACTCATATCGAATGACATAAATGTGTTGTTGGCTAGCTATACTTGATCATAGTTTTATGCAAAAGTGTCTAGCGTAATATAAGTATTTCTCTTTGGAGAAATTGAATGGCTCCAAATGAAAATAATATCCACTATTAAAATGATCTATAAAAATTTAGTGTATGGATAGTCACTCAAAATTTTTATAGTCATATATGTACCATATTGTCTTGGTTAGAAGGGGCATCTCTCTCACCCCTGTCAATTAAATTATTAAGCCATATGTCCTATGATTGTCTATGTTTTCATATGTAGGGCAGTTTCAGACAATCACACGTTGTGCTATTAGGTGAGATTAGGGCAGATGTAACCATGCAGCGTCATACTATGAGTTTATTCAATCACATGTTGAATTATTGGATGAGACTTGTGAAAGAGCGAAGCTGAATAATTGGTAAAGCGATACTCCATTTATTTCAAAGTATTTCTTCCCCTATAAATCGTCCACTTTCATTTTTTACCACACTAACTCATTTCGCTCACATTTTATTATAAAATTAATATATAAAAGTGGAACTCATATTTTCACTAATTTTTTCAACTCACTTTTCTTTATATTTCTAATTAAAACCCGTATCGGAATAAAAATAGACAATTATTAGGAGACATAGAGCATAGCATTATGGGTTTATTCAATCACATCATGAATTATTGGGTGAGACTTGTCAAAATAGCGAAGCTGAATTATTGCTAATTAATTAGCGATACCCTTTATCACAGAGTAAATGTCACACAGTCATAGAACCTAGTATTATGGGTCTATTCAATCACATGCTGAATTATTGGGTGATGCTTGTCAAAGAGTGAAGCTGAATTATTAGAAAGTGACACTCTCTCCGTCTCAAAAAAGTAGATGTCATATTTTCCTTTTTAGTTTGTCGTATAAAAAACGTCACATTTTTTTTTAAAATTCTCCCTTATATCGATATATGCAAGTATATTTTTTTCTCTTCACTTAACACACAAAACCGCATCTTCTAAAAATTTTATGACATCACCCAAATATAACATCTACTATGATACACGAAGAATATTAATATAGGAAGTGAAGAGATAACGAATTAAAAGTACAATAAAAATTGTTGGGTCACCCGAAGTCACATCATTATCAAAGAAATTATACAAAAGTGTATTATTTGATTATTTGTTTTGTATACATGTCTTTTTTTACGAATCAGATTAATATTCTTGAATGTAGAAAATAGATAATTATATTTAAATCATGGGCTATACGTATTTTAATAAAAAAATAATAAATTTAAAGAAAATTAGAGTGAACATATGATTTATTATTACTAAGAGAGAATGAAGCTCAGTTCATTACAAATATACTTTTTTTTATAATCAGAAAGATATTAATTTTTTGGATAAACCAAAATGGAAAAATATCATTAGTTATTGTAGACAAATGTAGTAGGAGTATAATATTCTTAGTAGAAAAGATAGAATTAAGTCAAATTCCAGATTCTAACAATGTTGCTTGTTCACTTTGTTTGACGTGGGAAGATGAGAAATGAAACATGGTTGATATGTGGCTGTGGATCCCACAAAAATAAAATTTAAAACGGATGTTCAGTTTTCAAGATTTACAGTGTGTTTTGCCTTGTATAAAAATTAAATATTATTTCCTCCTTTATGAGTTGGCGGAAAAGCCCCCAGAGACAAGGGCCATTTGGGGTGAAATATTGAAAAGCCAGGACATAAATGTCATTTCGTGCTCAATTCTTGACACAAAATTCAATGCAGTTTCAATTATCAACTCATGTGCAAGAAATAAAAAGTTGACTTTTCTTAATGCTACAGTGCGGGCCCAATCCATATAAAAGGCCTGTCAATTTTTAATAAAAGACACTAAACGACATTTATTGAACAGAATTGAGCCTATTTCTTGACATTTCAAGAAAGGTGAACACTTATCTCAAGTGGATTTAAACTATATCAACACAGGAGATATGACCTGCTGCACCCACGTCACCAATTGAGTGTATATTAGTTACATATTTTAAATAATAAAATAATGGTATAGTAATTATTACAATTATTATTAAATGTAATATATATATATACTAAAAATATTGTAAATATATGAGGATGTTATTTTTTTTAAATGCAACATGTGCATATTATCTTTTATATGGTTAAAAACTTAGAAGTTCAAGGTAATGCCTAGTGCCGACATAACATTGGACTCTATCTAGAAAGGGATAATAAAGAAAAGTAGATGACGGAAGAAACTTTTGTAACCCACGTTGGAAAAAAAGGATGAATGAATGATTTGAACCATATAGTTATAAAAGAAAGACTAAATGTCAATTTTGGTCCTGAATATATGGCCGAAATACGAATTTGGTCCAAAAACATTCACTTTTTAAAAAATGAGTCCATAACAAATGAAATCTGTGTCGATTAGGTCCATTTTTACAGTTCCGTCAATTTTTTACGGTAAACCGTCGATTAGCGAAATGTTGACCCGATTAGGCTTAATCTTGAATTATTAGTCATCTAATTGTAAAATGTCCAGGACTGATTTGAGCTTGATTATGAATATCATGGACTACTTTGACGTTTATTAAGTTCTGATTCAGATTCACAATAAAAAAATCCATCCTAAATTGCTAATCGAAAGTCAAAAATCCATCCCATAATGGTATGTAGGAGATTCAAAATCCATCCATCCATATTCAAAATCAAATTCAGATTCAAAATTCATCCAAAATTCATCATTCAAAATTAGGGTTTGGCATTCAAATCCATCAAATTTCTTGAATACACAGACAATTGTTACAACAACAACAAACCATATACAATACGACACAACATTCACCAGTTTCTCAATTTTATCCTTTATTTCCGATAAATTCAATGTTAAACCCTCAAAACCGGAACCCCCACTTAGGTTGATGAAGAAATGGCTTCAACTTCATGAATAGCTCGCACCACTTGAAGAAACAACATTCCTTGGTGTCACATACAAAGTAAAGCTTCCCCCTTGCCGGTTTTGCTTGGTTGGTGACAATCTGAAGAGATGCTACCTTCTTGCAATTGCAGAAAACGTAGCTAAATCGTAGGTTTTGTTCGCCCCCGCCATCGCCGGAACCCTGCTGCACCTCGAGTCGGCCATATCCGATGGGTCGGTCGGATGGTGTATGGTGGTGTTGCAGAGAAAGGTGAAAGTAGGGTTCTTGGAGAAGAAAGAGAGGGGGAAATGAAAATTTAAAAGTGTCATATATTTTGCATTTTAATATTAGAAACTTGCTTTTAATTTTGTATTTTTAATTTTAAATTTTCAAATTTTGCTTTTATAATTTTGCTTTTTCAATTTTTTTCAAAAAAAATGTATATATATGCTATAGTAATCAAAATTGCCTAATCGAGTCAACATTTCGCTAATCGACGGTTGACCGTAAAAAATTGACGGAACCGTAAAAAATGGGCTTAATTGACACGGATTTCATTTGTTATGAACTTGTTTTTCAAAAAGTGAATGTTTTGGACCAAATTTATGTTTCGGTCATATGTTTAGGACCAAAATTGACCTTACTCTAAAAGAAAATACATCAATATATTATGTTTCACATTAAAAGTGAAACATAATACATTCGAGAAAGTCTCTATAAAAGAGAAACAAACCAGAATAGTTTTTTGGAATTCATAGGCCCAACAAATAAATATGAGCTATTATGAAATTGCTGTATATATTTGGTTGTGAAAATTAATTTTATAAAAGATTAATAGTACTATATTTTTTGACCGGCGGTTTCCGATTCCGATTCCCGCGTTGGATTCGGTTTGAGCATGTGTATGCATAATACAAAGTCCGATTCTCCCTACCTCAATTTCTGCTCTCACCTCATCCCTCTCTTTCTCCTCCTGAATCTCTCAGAAACCTATTCATATCATCTTCCTCCAGATTCCCTCCTCCGCCGTCGCAGACCCCAACATTGAGACGGAGGACTTGGAGAAGTTACTTGGATATTCTAGCTAATGTAGTGCAGTTTAGGGTAGCGAAATGTAAAATGCGTTGATTCGATTATTATTGTTAAAATCTGATTTATGGAAAATGTGAAATGCATTTGATTGAATTGGTATAAACAAAACAAAACCATAGAATTAGAAAGTAGAAACCTTATACTAGCTAGTATTACAATTTACAAGCTTTCATATTGGAATGGGGTATGGGGGGTGAATTTGCACAGAATTATGGTGTAGTTCACTTATTTGGGCAATGATTTTATATAGAGAGATGCTACTAAGACGGGACGGAGCACTTCTAGTTTCAAAACAAGCCAAGTTTATGTAGTTGGTTGCTTGCATTCATATATTTATTGTCTTATCTCATCTTCTTGAACCTAAAATTGGAAGTGATAAAAGTAAGAAGAAGGGTAATCGTGCTTTCGATTCTTGAGCCTGTGGAAGGGCTTGGCTTGTTGTAGGTGACTACTTCATATCACATTGGTTTGTAATGATGATTGAATTCTGTGCAATCCTCTATGTATATCAAGACTCCACTCTTAGGGTTCGTTTGATTGCCATGTTAGAAAATAACAAGATAGTTATCTTAAGATAGTCTTTTCGGGCCGAAAGTAAGATAGTGTCAGATAGTATTTTTATGATGTTGTTTGATTAACAAGATAATGTTTCATAGATAAGGTTTAACATGACAAAAATGTCCTTGCTACAAAAGCTCTTCATTGTAGAATCTCCTTGCTTATATCATCTTCACAGCCATGTTCTTGATTTCAATTCCCATGTTCTTGATTTCAATTCTCATACATCGCCTTCGTCCAATTCCCAAGCAGCAATTGCTTTTCCACAAATCAAAATTCTAATGATTAAATAAAAATTCAGCAAATGAATCCTCAAAAAGAAAACATTTAAATCTGAATTTCGACAAAGAGAAACGCATATCTTTGTCAAACTTATCATTCCATCCAAAATCAAGCAAAATAACGATGAAACGGAAACCGCCAAGCAAGTTCCAAACAAATTGAAGGCTGACCAAGTTACCGGAGCAAGTTCCAAATCACTAACTCAAGCCCTAAACTCTAGATGAAGAAATGATCGCCGGTTCCAGTACGGAGAGTTGACGCGGAGCTATCTGACGATACGAGCCATGGAGCGCGTGAGATGTCGGGGGGAGAAGAAGAAGAAGAAGAAGAAGAAGAAGAAGAAGAAGAAGAAGAAGAAGAAGAAGAAGAAGAAGAAGAATCTCGTGGGATTGTAAGTGAGGAAGGGACTATGGAGGATGGAATTGTAGAAGAGAGAGACGACTTGTAGAAAAATTGGGTTGAGTTGTAGAAGAAATAGATGAAGTTGCAGAAGAGAGAGAAAAAATAATGGGTGAGAGAAAGATGAGTTGGAGAGAAAGTGAAAGGGTAAAAGTGGCTGTCTTAGATAAACAGTGCACTATCACAACATTTGGGTGGTATAGTGTAATCTCTAATTTATGGGTAGTCCATCGGGCCTCAGCGGGCTTTGACCATTTTTTCGGGCCTAGAGATACTAATAACATGGCAATCAAACATCATATAAGCATAGATAAGAGGCACTATCAATGCCTAACATGGCAATCAAACGAACCCTTAGCATTTGGCTACGATGATGCAATAAACAACTCAACCAATTCAGAACTACTTCGGGTATAAAAACTCAATTTATAATTAATATTCAAAGTCTGATTTTTAAGATCAACAATGAGGTTTTTATATAGGCAAAGGAAAATTCTAAACTTATGAAAAATAAAACTAGTAAAGTGAAAATAAGGAAAACCTAATTTGTGAGGGAAAAACAATTAATATTTTTTCATCTATTATATTTTTTCATCTACTAATTCTACAAACTAAAAAATAAATAAAATCCAAAAATATAACTTGCTTAGTATAACTGAATCAAAGCCACTGAAACTTTTAAATATGGCATCGATTTGGTTTACCGAGGACAAGTTACAAAAATTAAAATATTTATTTTATATATTTAGTTGATTTTAATCTAATACCATAAAAATTAGTTTTATTTAGTAGTATTAATATTTTATTTATTTAAAGTTAACGAGAAAATGGGAAAAAAGGCTTGGTAAATAATGACGAATAAGCCCATATCTTTTATTTTACGAATTGCAATTTGAGCCAAATGTACAAAACCCAGTCTTCTCCTTCGAATGGTGTACATTTTGGGTTTCGCTTTGGTTGCTCCGCTGCTACAAACCAACACCAGCCTTGATGCTTCGCCCACTTTTCACTCTCCTCCCTCTTGTCTGATTTGTGCATTTCCATACTCGA
This sequence comes from Salvia splendens, assembly GCF_004379255.2. NCBI lineage: Eukaryota > Viridiplantae > Streptophyta > Magnoliopsida > Lamiales > Lamiaceae > Salvia > Salvia splendens. Next base: position 42,580,463 of record NC_056032.1, read on the forward strand.
ATTCTGATTCTATGACGTAGTAGATGAAGTGCAAATATGAATTTATTGGTCAATCCTAGTCTAAGCTATGCGCCGACGCCATTGAATCAAAACCCCTCTAAAACCACCCGCAAAATCCATTCTTGTCATCTCATCTCAACCAGAAGAAGGTATTTTCTTTGAATTCCACTTGTAGGCTTGTTTATGGTTTTTGTGGAGTACTAATTTATGCTTGAATATAGTTGCGATTTGTATGACTTGCACAATGAGGTGGTGCCGTACGCAGAGGCGTGGTCGTGGCAGAAGGCCATTGTGAGGGAGAGAAGTGCACTGAGTGACAGAAATGAAGATTTCTCGGACAGTTTGATTGTCTTACAACACCAACCTGTTTACACCATGGGCACCGGCAGCTGTGAGAATTACTTGAATTTTGATGTCAACAATGCTCCTTTTGATTTGTATCGCACCGAAAGAGGTGGTGAAGTTACATATCATGGCCCTGGTCAGGTATCACTCTTCCTCATTTTTCACTATGTTTGCTTTGTTAGTTATTCATATTTTTGTTACCAATGGAGAATTGGTCAAAATTTGAGGAATTTCTTATTTCTCTAACTATCTCAGTTCTAGTTATTTGAATAATGGATCTTGGAATGCAGACTTTGGCATAATAGGCTTGGCAGAAGTTTAAAATTACTAAATTTTGTGAGGAATTTTCACTTTAGGAAGTGTGTGAAGAGATAAATGTGTTCCATTGTAGATGTGGTGGGTGATTGTTCTTTTGGTCTGACCAATGTGATTGTTTTCTGTGTAGCTAGTCATGTATCCTGTCATCAATCTCCGGTATTACAAGATGGATCTCCATTGGTACCTGAGATCACTTGAAGAGGTGGTTATTCGGGCTCTTTCTTCGACATTTGCTATTAAAGCTTCAAGAGTTGAGGGCTTAACTGGTGTTTGGGTTGGTACGTACTGTGATTTCAGTTTCGTTTTTTTGCTAGTCTATAAGGCACGCGGCCATTTGCATGGAAACAGATAAGATTGATGTTTTTGTCCATCCAAGTTACTACTCCTATATAGTTAAAAGACATACAAGGATCCCCTCTAGATAGGTTTCTCTGCACTATCGGATAGTGCGGGATGGAAATCATGGAGTCCTTAGAACTTGAATGTGAGTTATTGACTTGTTGTGATTGCCTTTGCGGATTCATGTGTAATAATAGTGGGGGGATACAGATAATACTAAAGAATTTGCTTCAGAGAGCATAAGAGAATCCTGATTTGGTAATAGCAAAACCCATTCAAATGCACAATAAACAAAAAAAATATGTGATTTCCCTTGAGTTGATGTGATCTTTTAAAACAAGTAGAGAAAAAGGAAAATCATAAAAGCAGCACAGCAGAACTAAGGATCTTTATTCTTGTAGCTTCTTGAGTATTGTATGATTGGAACTCTGGTGTATTGGTTATATAAATCGTGTATGTCAAATGACTTCTCATACTTTTTGCTTTCAAGTCCTGGAAATTGTCTAGAGATGTTTCGTTATCACAAACAAAAACTGAAAATGTAAGTAGAAAGTTCAAGGATGCAATTCATTTGTGTTTGGCAATCTTTACTTGCATCTAATATTCAAAGAAATTAGCATGGTATATGAAAGATTGGAAGATGTCTTCTCATTTCAGATTGCTGCTTCTATATTCATTCCCCATTCATAACTTTGCTGCTATATCAAAGCTTTTACATAAATTATGAAAATTTTGAAATTACTGATAGTTGTTTTGACCTTACTTTCTCTCCCCTCAGTTTGGTTTACCATTCTTGAACTGAAATTAATGGCCATATGCATCTTTATTTCTTTCTTGTCCTCTTTTTGCTGCACACGCAATGATTTCCTACATGAGTTTTGGCATGAACAATATAAAATCTTTACATCTTCAACTGTTTCAGGTGATGCTAAATTAGCTGCCATTGGTATCAAAGTATCAAAATGGATAGCATACCATGGCTTGGCACTAAATGTATCCACAGACTTAACACCCTTTGATCAGATCATCCCGTGTGGGATTAGGGATCGTCAAGTTGGAAGCATCAAGGGGCTTCTAAATGAAAATGGACGCCCAGTCGAAGATTATGATCTCAATGATGATCAAGATTTGATGTACACTACTTGTAAGTCGCTTGTTAGGGAGTTCTGCAATGTTTTTGAAATTGACTTTTGCCAAAAAACTTTACAAAGACCAGCTACTGGGAATCTGTTGGCCTAACATCTTGAAGAGCCAATCTTCACAAATGATTTAGAAAAGATACAGCATTCTGCGTACTTCTGATTGCATTTGTGTGCTTCATTAACATAATACAGCGAGGAAGAAGGTTTGAGCAGATTCACTCTTAATAACTATAGAGCTTAGTCTAATCCAGAATCTTTAAAGCAATTTTGGAATGTATGGAAGGAGGTTATGTTTCATTTTTTATTCGATTTCAATAATTATTTAGTGATGACGTAGTGTAACTTAGTTATTGAGTTCACATCATCTAAAAGGAGGTATCCGCACTTAAAAATCTCATTTTGTCATTTTGTTCGTTTTCTAATAGTATAAGTTTTATTTTACTTTTACTATTGATGTAGAAAGTCCATTCTCATCTTATATAAATCTAGCATATAAAAGTGGACCACATTCTACTAAAAGAGGGAGTAGAAATTTCTTAGCTAATCTGTATTTCAATGCTGCAAAATTCATAATCTCGATCTCATATGCAGAACACTACATTCTCTAAAGCAAGGAAAACGAAATACTGTATCGACATTAAGGGGATGAAAATAGATCTACCGCTATATACATCAGTAGTTCTCTGCAACTGGCCTTGATGGAAATAGACGAAGTAGAAATGTCAGGAACGACCAGAGACAGACGACCCCAAGAACTCGAAAAGTGACTATCATTGAAATCAAAGCCCCAGTTCTTTCCATAACTGCAGGGGTTGCAGATGCCTCCCTCATCCCGTATACTAATCTCTCAATGAAACTCGTAGCCCTGGTCAACTGATATATCCTATAGACCTGAGGACAATGCAAATACTTTAAGCGATGACTCCATTTGAATCAAGATAAATGAAAATTCAATGCAAGCATTTTGTACCTCGAAGATAATGGGTATAAGAGGCCAACTGGATGAGCCATTCCTCTCAAGACGTTTCTCAAAGATATATTGAGCTAGACAACCAGCTAATAAAGGAGCGACTGAGACTAATGCGGAAATACCAATCACTGGCCAGGTAACATAAACCGCTAGAAGCGGGGCAAATACTTTGAAGCCCATAGTAAAGTAGGTTGATGCCAGGTATCCTTTAAGTCCTGTGATGAGGGACCATCTCTTAGAGCTAAACTCAAGATATGGCTTCTGTACACGTTCAGTTACAAGCAGAAAGATAGCAAGTCCAGCATAAAAGATTATCTCGGTTGAGAAGGAAGAGATAATTTCTGCAACAAACATCGAAGTTAAAAATTGTTAAGGTTTTGTGATCTGAAAATTTGTCTTTCCTGCAATAAGAAAAAGTAAATCCCTGGCCCTCTGATACTCATAATAAATGTAGTATTTAATATATAAAATGTTTGTAAATTGATGTTTTTTTTATCATACATGAGAAGAAAATGCAGACAATGAATTTATTCTAGTAAGAGCAATATCAGAAGAACTTTCTTTCATTATGCAATTCAACCACCTGTTTGCTGAAGTCCATTTTATGAATAGGCTAAGATCACTTTTGATTAAAACAAATTCAGGTATTCTGAAGCCCGGCATTTAAGCATGGTGAAACCTAAATCTGCTAAGTAACATTACATTCCGCCTTTTTCATAAGCAAACATCATGGCATTTATACATAATACAGAAAAAATTCGAGCAAATCACCCCTAATCATGTCCAGTTCAATGAAAATAAAAGAGAGAACAATGAAATCGCTAACTGAAGTATCTGAACTTCGATTTGCAGGAGAACTTATCCACACTGAGTTGCACTAAGTACCATTTCCAGTAAGGCAAATAAATTCAGATAAAGGATAGTAAAAACAAGTCTCAGATGGAGTGTCATACTCAAGCATTATTACTTGGCTAGCAAATTACGAATGAAGATTATAACAAGTATTACAATGACACTACCAGATACATTAGTTCGTCACTCAACATCTGAGATAAGCAACTTCAAACACAGTTATATTTTCAGTAAAATAAGATGACGGCATTGTAGTCTCAATCACAATATTCAAGTTAGAACCAATCCAAAAGGCAATCAATCATCAATAAGCATACTCTGCTAAAAGAACTTGCAAAACACCTGCAAAAATCTCATTCCTGAAAGCGTCCTCGACAGCGGTAGCAACAAAGAACTGGGGAACAATCAACGCCGCAATCAAAGCAGCTGGAGCCAAAGCCCACAGTAAGGAGCCAGTCCCTTCCTTAAAGGGTGCCGATACCAATTTGCCCTCTTCCACCGACTGATGGCTCAACCCACCAAAAGAAACAGAGCCCGATTTCCCATGAAATTCATCCGACCCCTTTCTTGCGAAAACCCGAAAATCTAACTTCCTTGGAGAAATCAAATTAGCAGCACGTATGAAGCCCTCGCTTCTTAAAGATGAAACCACTGCTGAAATGCGGGAAAATGAGTCGGCTACGCAGAATTTATTTTTAAAATAGGAACAAAATTAGGAAAAACTTACATTTGAGCTGAATATGAACGGGCCTCGGAATTATCAAACCAGGTTGATTTCTGTGATGCTTGTTGACCTTGGGAGTAGATATATTTGTTAATTTATGGAAATTATCGCAAGGAAATGAGAGATTGAAGATAGAACACTTACAGCTTGAAAGCGGCGGGGCGAAATTTGGATTGAGGGAGGACAGGTTTGAAGGAAGACAGAGGCAGATTGAAGCTTCATCTTTCCGTTGTTTGATAGATTACGATTTCGGTGGAATTTTGAAGGGTGGGGTTTTAGCAGAGATGAATTATCCTAAAACCCTTCGCTAAGAAAAAGGCTCGTTCGGAGCTCGGTTCGATAATAAACGGAGTGAGCTCGACCCCAATTTCGAGCTCGGTTCGATAATAAACAGAGTGAGCTCGACCCCAATTTCGAGCTCGATAACTTTATCAAACCGAGCTCAATAATGATGATGCTTGGTTGATTCAAGCCAACATTTGAGTGCCAGTAACATATTGATCGAGCCTATAGTCAAACCTTCATTTGAGCGATTAACACATTGATCAAAGAGCACATTTTTCGAGCATTTATTTCTAGCTTCCTTTTAAGAGATTTTAATAAAATTGAGCTTGAACACGATTTTTATGGAGAAACATCGTTGCATGCGAATTCAAACGTTAGTTTCGCCTCCAAAATTCGACCTCCGGTATCAAAGTGATTTTGGAAATTCGACCTCCCCCGCCATCAATATCAGCCAAAATTAGATTGTAATTTGTAATAATGTTCTAAACAAAATTTATAAATTGGTCATATGTTTAGAACCAAACAAAATTTATAACAAATCATAGATGGCAAGCTGATAAAAATCTGCAATACTCTCATCTAACAAAGGCTCCTCCAAAGAATTTCACAACAATCTAAGTGTACCTCTCAGTTTATGTACAAAATATACACACATCCCACGCAGCACGGACTTACGACTCCAGACCTCTTCCTAGACCATGTCGAATAATGCTGAGCTCGCCTTACAAGCTTGTGCGGTTAAATGAGAAACAGGGGTTCGCATACATACATACATACATTATAGGTTGTTCATGATGGACGCAAGGTAACTGAACCAGGAGCTTTAGTTAATACCCCACCATCGGACATGTAGAAACGGTTATAGTTGATACAAGTAACTAGAGCCGCCAAATGAGGGAACTGCCCCACGTTGAGCTTCACGGAGAGAATCTGAAATGCCAAATAGATAATTAAGACAGGCAAACCATATTTGTCATATAAAACTAATGTCCTAATACTCGTGTTTTGTACGTGATATATTCTCGGTCACATGAAGAATGCTTGAAGTTACTGGCTCTCTGTACTTATAGTTAGTTGGTCATTCATAATTGGCATTACTGATACACCTCCAAGTGCTTTGAACCAACTACAGGGAAACCAAAAAAAGATGAAGAGAAGCCAAAGAGATAACTTGGGAGATGTTTCCACAACAAACGTGAAAAACAGAGCAATAAGAAAACAAAGATTGTGTCAGTAAGAAATTCACGGACTATATTTTAGTGAACTCTTTTTTGGACGTTTGCATGATGAAAAATCTTACACTCCCAGCTGACACACTCCAGATTAAGAAGTCAAGTTTTGAGTTAATTTCAGTTTAGTCTTGCCAAACTTAGGGGTTTGGAAACAGATAGAAACAACAGAAGTTGGCTATTGACATTGCTACTATTAAAATGGTGTGATCTAATTGCATAAACAGTTAAAGGTCGTGAATTGTTTAGCGATGAACCCTACACCAAACAAACTCGTGGGGGTCTAAGGTTCTATAACTTTTGGAAGGAAGCTGGATTCAGCAAAAAGGTGGAAATATAAGAAAGTAGAAATAATCCGGATAAAACTTCAGGAAAAAAAAGTTTATGACTGAGGAATATACCCTGAGAAGGAAGGCCATGCAGTCATCAAACTGTTTCTCTATTCTCTCCACTTCCTTCTCACATCTTGCTTTTACGGCAGACACTGCCCCACTGCTGTTTATAGTTTGCTGTACAGAATAGAAGTCCAGCGCTAGCCCAAGAATACTGTTTATACGGCTAGCAATCAAACCCCACTGTGGGTAAACAGGGATATTCTCATCAGATGCTCACAATTTTAATGTTGGTTCTATAAAGGTTTGCATCAATAACTGCTAATACTGAAAGAGAAAACGGCAAGGACAAACCAGCTTGTCTGGAACCACGAAACATTGTCTCTGAATCGACAACAAGTAGGCCTCATGTACTTCAATCACTTCATCAAGAGTTCCAGCAGCTGCCACACCCTCACAAAGTTCTCGCCATGCATTATGATAGACCTGTTCATCATATCCAGGTTACGTCTAAAAGGAACATCTCTACAAACACTTCTTATTCACAGTAGCTATCTTACACAAAAGTTATCAGTTCATGGTCTAAATGAAATTTATCATACATGACAGATTGTTCATAAAAAAATCTCAGCACCTAGTTATTTTCAATGAAGCACAATAATAAATTAAATTGAAGTTTTTATGTTTGAGAAGTTAGGAGCCACATTACTCTGTCCATAACATATTGATGAAAGGCATCTACAAAATGAAGCAGTTTGTGCTCTAGCAACCAGTGGCGCTTGTGTTTCCTTCTTGCAGTGCTTCTATCCTGAAAGATCCAAAGTTAAAATATTAATATTCAAAATACCGTCATTAGAGGACAAATAATGTGCAACATAACATAGACCAATTTCATTTGCCGGAATAGTCTTAAAAATGAACGTCCAGCCACTTTAGACAAAATAAAGGCTGCAAATTAGCAAGCTGTACCTTCCACATCCACTTCCGAGCCTTGTCAAGCACAAATTTTGCACGTTTAACTTTCAATAAGAAATTCATAACCTGCAAAAAATACAGTGATGATATCGTCAATTATTAGTTTATCACAAACAAGAGTTATTCCTATGAACACGTCGGAATAGTACCTGATTGTACTTTTTCATTGCTTCCAGGTTCGCTATTAATTCAAGTGGCCAAGAGACCTATTGTTTTTTATACAAAAGATGTTTCAGTTCAAATCGTAGCTACACCACTAAATTAAAGCTGAACGAGATATAAACATGTTTGAAAGCACGTACCTTATATGTGAACTTCAGAGATTCGAGGACATCCATGCCAAAGCTCAGTCCTCCGCCTTTGCGAGGCATGGAGACAGAACTAGATGGGTTTCTTTGTTCGTCTTCACCAAGATTTCTCCCTACTGATACGACTAACGAATCAGGTGTACTCAGCAGTACATTATCAGAAGAATTCCTAATTGACTCCTGAAATAAAGTAAATCTGGTATTAAAACACTTCTAGCTGATATTCAGAAACAATGAAAGAAATACTACTCATAGGACTTCCAGAGCAGAAGTTAATAAAATGCCACTCATGCTTCAATAAATTATACTCTTGAGCTTTTCAGTACTTCTAAACAAATAGAGTACCCCAATTTTGTCCCTGCACTATGTAGTGATCTTTTCATTTCTGAAATTAACTTGAGCCTGCAAATGCCATGGTTCGCATAACACAGAATTATTTTCCAAAGAAATTGCTGGTTTTAGTTCTCAAAAACACTATATGGGGCGTAATCTAAGAGAGAGAACCATATTACTTATTTGAGAAACATAGCGAGCAATATGGAATGTCATCAGCTATTGAAACAAAAGGTAGAGTAACAAGCCCAATAAAAAATTGTGTTCTAGAACAATATCAGCAACAAACAAAAGATTGAGTTTTAAAACGTTAAACCTACTTTAACATTAAAGGATAAGAAAACATAACTCTATACAAAAGTAAAACTCAATGAGGAATCACATAGAGAAAACCCTCATGGAAAGACAATCTACAAAGTCACCAGTACAGAGGAACGAACAACTCTCAGGATGGATGTTATTATTCTGCAATCTGTCATTAACCAAACCACTGCATTTCTCTGGATGCTATTATTCTGCAATCTAGGAGAAGCATACAGAGAAATGCAGTAGTTTGGTTAATGGACCATGCTCTCAAAAAACAACACTAGCCAAGTCTAGCTCGTTAAAGTCTCCTCGAGATGAAAATAACCATCACAAAAGGAGACTCAAGTCACTCGACGATCCAAAAAGGGAAAACCAAATTGCCTAACAGGAGCCATGAAATCTGAAAATCAGTCAACTGAATATTGTATACTCCAAAGTAGACTTAATTACGTCATGGAGAGTAGTAGGTTATGAGCATAACTATCCATTTGATTATCACAGGTTATCTTATTTTAATTTCCAGAATACTACAGTTTTGAGTTCAGGAACTAACCTGCAATATTGTGTTCAACTCAAAATCATCATCCAATGACTCTCCTTTGTCTAGCTTATTGAAGATTACAGACAAGAAGTGTTGCAACAGATCACCTGTAAATTGCAAGATTCCAGCCCAATCAATAATACGTAAATAATAGTGATGTGTGAATATCTGGAACAGTAAGACATTGTTACCTGATCCTAATAAATATATGGCACGTAGAAAACCCAACTCATCTAGCAATCTCCAGTCATTCAGTAACTGTGACAACATAGTCCTCCCAATATAATCAGCCTGCATATGGAATCTAAAAGCTGTAGTATCATGCATCGTTAGCGTTATAATTGTAAAGTAGGTAATCATTGTCATGAACCTGTTTCTTTATATAGGAGATAAGACATTCTTGAATAATAACCACAGGGAGAGGAGTTGTTTTATGTTCAGTATTATTGATCCAGGTAAGGGTTCTTGATGGAAGAGTACAATTGTTCTGAAAAGGTAAAACCTCTGATATCTGAAGGTCCTCCTGTGAAATAAAAGAAAGTATGTTAGACAAAATTAAAATTAGCTAATCTTACTTCAATAAAGCAAATACATGATACAATACCTGGAAAAATGGAAGCACAGTGGGAAAAGGAAGCAAGACTTCCAGTAATTTTGTATCTTCCAGGAATCTCATATCTTGTAACTCACCAAAAAGAAAAGTACTATCTATGTTCTTAAATGCCAAAGAGCCTGCACTGTTGTTACTGAATATAGCCTGCCTCAGTGACTCATCATTTAGTGGGGGGAGATGAAATGCCTGAGAAATATTCAATGAGCCCCAAGAATCCTTATTTTCATGAAGAATCTCACGACAAACAGTAATCGCTGGATTTTGCAAACAATATAATTGGGAAAGTGTGTCCGTTTTATTTGAATGACCTTCGAATGCATTCAGATTGTCGAATTTAATTGCACCTGTCCTCGAAGATGATGTCAAGCAAACATTTCTTTTCTGGGCTAAGGTGTCATCCAATAACTTCTGCCAGAATTCTTTTGGCTGCTTTTTTGCTGCTGAGATCTTATCAATCGTATCTGGCTCCTCACTGTTTCCAACAGATCCAACTAAGTGTTTGTCATCTTGCCATAAATGCTTAGCGATGTGATCACCATGACCAACAAGAGCTATTAGTGACAGGCAAAAGATTTCCGACAAAGTCAACCCAGCTATGCTATACACACTTTTAAGACCATCACCAGAAAATGCTGAAAGAGATGTCAAAGGAGCATGACAGATCAGCTGCAATGATTTACCTGCAGAAATTATAGCTTTTGCAATGTCTTTCATGAATAACGGGCAAGCTTGAAAGTCATTACTAGTATCTTCTTTTCCCATGACCGCACTTGACAAAGATACAGAAGCTCTGCCAGTCAGAACTTCTTTCAATTTAGACAAGTGAGGAAAATCTGGAGCTAAATCTGCAAATTTTAATTTCCCTGATGTAGATGATCTAGGCAGATAGCTTTTCTCCCAAAACTCAGCCTCCTCAATAGCAATTCTTTTATTTGCAACAAAAAACATCTGCAGAAAGAACACAGCACCAACATAGGAATTGCATTCATATTAAATTCATAAAGAAGGATGAACAATCAACAATACCATATCAACAGCAAGGCATGCTTCCGAATTAATGTATAACATCGAGTTTAGATCACAAAGAAAAAATAAAGAAAACTACAATGAGGTTTCAGGTGCCATAGCAAAAGATGAAGGCAAACAATGACATTACTGAAGCGCATAAGCAAGGCATGTTAATATCAGCAATAGATCAAAGGATGTCCAGCAACTTCAATAATGGATGTCCAGGTACAGACTTTTAAGTAGAAGATTAAGAAAATGGAAAATCACAGAGAATGCTAGTGATCTTGCAGTCCCTCAGTAAGGCAAAAAGGTGCATGTATTATACGTATGAAAAGAGATCATCAAGTAAAAGAAGAATAGGCAATCTGAATTTCTGACTTCAAAAGATCATCAATATACACCTGAATAAAAAATTTTGAAAAGGATTTACCTCATCGAAGGGATCATCAAGAGTTCCTTGGAAAAGCCAAAAATCAAGGGTCTCAATATATGGCAGCAAACTTCCTACGAATATATAAAGCAGCATCCGATATGCATCCTCCTGTAACAAGCATATTTTTTATCAAATCTCAAGAGTTAAGAAGTGTATATCAGAAGTATGAAATCTCACTAGCAGAGTTAGCTATAACCTCCCCTCCTTGCACAAGAGCAACTTCATTAAGCTTCCCATAAAGATGGTTCAGAATATGCACAGCAATATCTGCCGCAGGGGCAGAGGGATCAAGCTCAAAAAATGATTGAGGGATGGTCCCATGCACTATTTGAAACAAATATTCTGCTCCTGAGCATAGACTGCACCACAGAAACAGTTAGTAACCATAAAAGGAAGCCAAGAAAGGTAGGGAGGCTCTTAAGACAAGCTCATCAAATATAAAGGCCAGTGAAATTAAGTCAGAAGTTAAGATACAACAGCTTAAACTTGTAAGATGTGCACACTCTAGAACAGAAACGGAAAGGTGTAAGAGCATCTGTTGAATATAAAATGTCTTGAAAAATACAGCTAAGCTTGTTCCGAACAAATAATTCATGTCGGTCACACTGAAATCGAAAAAGAGAAAGATTTAGTGCTGTTCTTTGATTGGATTTTGACAATATGCATTTTCTTTGTTTCTAAGAATCAAGGCGAATTATAGTTTTTGAATACCCACAATTACAGCCATCCATATACCAATAATGAGAGATGCACCATAATTCAGTTTCTAAAACATCAACAAAAAAATTTCGAGGGAGTAACTGCCATTTGATTGCCAGCACAAGCTTTTCAATTCCATTTCTGATAAGCAATATGACACACAATATTACAGCCCCAAAACCAAGTGATATGCAAACAAACCTTGATAAAGAACTCGACAACCCCAAGATAGACACAGCAGTATTAACACTTGGGTTGTTTATTTTCACATGTTCCTGCAAAGCAATGTCCCTTATCCTCTGCAAAGAGAAGAAGACTTAGTTGAATCAAATCATGAAAAGCATAGAAAGAATAGGCCACGTAAAAATTAATACTCATAAAAAGTCCATATTAATGTGACATACTCTAAGCCAAGTGCTAACGGAGCTAGCAAATGCTCTTAAAGTTGGTGGAGTCAAGCTCTTGGTTTTCTCAACTTTGTTCACCACAATATCAACCAATTTTAAGCATGTTCCAGCATATAAAAACTGTTCAAGAATGTGAAACAAACTTGTCTGGGAAAGATGAGTCACATAGATCCCACTTTTGAAGCGAAAAAACAAACCAGTGTCATCCCAATAAAATAGCGAACTCGATAAACCTTGAAGCATCTGCAACAATCCTCGGACCTAAACCCGGGAAAGAAAATTCAAATACTTAATAAGAAAAATGTATTAGAAATAAAGTTCTTTCCCTATAAACTGAAGCACATTACCAAGTCGGATTCATTTGTCCTCAAAGATGCAACAGGAGTTGCAAAATGTATTCCCCCACCAGTGAGGGAATTATGGATTGTATGTATTAGATTTGCTGATACGTCCATCTCTGCGCGAACCGTGCTAATTAATGGTCGTAAAAATCAATGGAAGGAAAACAGAATTTGGTTGGAGCAATTTGTCAAACAGTTGAGCAGCAATGACTGAAATATTGTTCAGCCACGCACTCTCCTCAGGAGATCTTTCCGTATCATGCTGTTAAGGAGAGCGTGAAGCGCTATAACAGGATTTTAGATTCTAGGGAAGGAATTGTGAATTGTGAATTTTAGAGACACTCAGCCTTCTCTAGTGCTCTCTCTCTCTCTCTCTCTCTCTCTCTCTCTCTCTCTCTCTCTCTCTGGGGGATGGATCTAGAGTATCTTCGGGCTGGGTTTTACGGATTAGTTGGTGGTGCAAGAGGTAATGGTGGGGAGAACAGCAGTAGTTGTGGTGGTCGGCGGTGGGGGATGGGAGAAGCAGCGGTGGCGCTGTGGTGGCAGTGTGATTTAGATTTAGAATTTAGTACTTGAAATTTTGAAATAAAATAAGCAGAAAAAGGAATAGATTTAAAATTCCCACTCAAATAAAAGAAAAGAGTTTATAATTAAAAGAGTGTAACATATTTAGAGCATCTCCAATGGCGGCGTCAGCGTAGGCACGCCGATTTTTCGCGGACGCCGGTGCTGACGCCAAACCATTGCAGCCTGCGTCAACGAAACCGGCGTCAAAATAGGCGCGCCTACGCCGATTCTTGGACTGACGCCGATTCTGACGCTGACTCTCACGGCGCCATTGTAGGCCCCGAATCGGCGTCAGACCGGCGTCATAATTTTATTTTATTTTAAAATTTTTCGAAACACTATATATACCCGCTTTCGGCGAGTCGTCGCATCCGGTTGAGGATAGCGGGGTCCGGAGGAAGTGGACGGACGTTGAGAACGTTGCGGTGGCCAAGGCGTGGGTGAGTGTCTGCGATGATCCTCTCATTTCGAACAACCAGATCGTCAACTTGTGGGCCAAGGTAGCCGCAGCCTACAGGACATTTTGCCCTGAAGGGAGACCGCGAACCGGGGAGGAGTGCCGGAAATGCTGGGACCGAATTAGGTCTGTCGTCTCTCGATTTTCGGGTTTGTACGCCAACGCCCTCCGCATGCGGACCAGTGGCCAAACAGAGGAGGACTGCAGGAGGATTGCGGAGAGAGCCAACCCGGATCCCGGGAAGTACTACGACTTCGCCTACTGGACCTCCTACCTTGTGCTCCACGAGTCGGAGAAATTCCGGGCAGGTGTCGAGGCTGGCTGGCCGAAGAAGCAGAAACTGAACTATACCGGTGAGTATAGCGGCAGCAGCGGTGGTTCCCACGACCTCCCCGAGACGGCCAAGGAGCTCCCGACCCCTCGTTCGTTCGGTCGCCGACCTCGCCCGGTTGGCCAAAGGCGGGCGCAACGGGAAGCGAGGGGGGCACCCCGAGTTCCCAGGAGGTCCAGTAGGCATCCCCCCTCGGCAGGTCCATCGATGAGCTCAAATTCTTCGCGCGTCAACAAACGCGCGTTCAAATGGTGAAGACCTTAACCGACTTCCGGACGGCGATGGACCCCGAGGAGAAGACTTATCTTCGCGTATTGCTCTGGAGCATGCGTGAAGAATTGGAGGGGTTTCAGAGGGATACCGGCGGGAGTAGCGGCGGCGTTGGGGGCGACGGCGACGGCGACGAAGGGCTGGGCGACGACGGAGGCGAGGACGGGGCGAGGAGTGATTTTTTATGTATTTTTTTTTTTACTTTTTAATTTTTGTATTTTTTTTAAATTAATGTACTTTTTTATAAATTATTGTACTTTTTTATAAATTTTAATATTATTATTCAATTTTCCTGTATTTGTCTCGTAAATTAAATTCCGTATGTTGCTACGATTGTAAATTAAATTATATAATTGTTATTAGTGATGTGGATAGGCTATGGGAGGGCTATTGCATGTCCAGTTGCATGTCCAGATGATGCGGCAGGAGGATTTTAGTGCAGATGATGTGACAGTGGGAAGGCTATGGCAGGGCTATTGCATGTCCAGAACCATTGGAGATGCTCATAGACCCAACACTTGTAAGAGCATCTCCAATAGCACTGGACGTCAAATAGCCATCAAATAGCCTTCACACTGCCACATCATCAGCACTACAATTCTCCTGCCACATCAACTGGACATCAAATAGCCCTCACATAGCCTTCACACTACCTATCCATATCACTAATAACAATTATATAATTTAATTTACACTCGTATCAACATACGGAATTTAATTTACGAGACAAATACGGAAAATTCGAATAATAATATTAAAATTTAAAAAGTACATTAATTTTAAAAAAAAAGTACAATAATTAAACAAATTACATTTAAAAAATTACATAAATTTGCATAAAAACTAACGCCTTGCAATCCTCCGCGCCCACAACTCTTCAACTAAATCCTTTTGCAGTCGAATATGAGCCTCCGTCTGACGCATGTCGGCATGTGCTTGGAGGAGGGCTTCTTCATCGTGCGGTACCCCACCTCGTACGTTGGCGGTGGTGACGCCGTGGCTTGGACCTGCTTCATTATCGTCGGTGGCCCAATCAGTCAGTTGTACACCTTCATCTTCGACGATCATGTTGTGCATGATAATACATGCGTACATTATATCAGCAATGCAGTCGACATGCCACAAACGCGTTGGTCCCTTAACTGCAGCCCATCGAGCTTGAAGCACACCAAATGCGCGCTCCACGTCCTTTCGCGCCGACTCCTGCCGCGTCGCAAAGTAGGCCTTCTTCGGATCTGATGCGCACCGGATCGTCTTCACAAAGACGGGCCACCTAGGGTATATCCCATCCGCCAAGTAATAGCCCATATCATGCTGGTTGCCGTTGGCGACAAAACTGATGGTCGGACCGACGCCCTGGCACTGCTCGTTGAAAAGGGGCGACGAGTTGAGGACGTTTAGGTCGTTGTTCGAACCGGCTATCCCAAAATACGCATGCCAAATCCACAACCGGTAATCAGCCACGGCCTCGAGGATCATCGTGGGATTTTTTCCCTTGTAGCCGGTCGTGTAAAACCCCTTCCAGGCAGCGGGACAGTTCTTCCATTCCCAATGCATACAATCTATGCTGCCTAGCATTCCCGGGAACCCGTGCTGATCCCCGTGCATCCGCAGCAGATTATGGCAATCTTTGGGGGTAGGCTTTCAGAGATACTGATCACCGAATACTTCGATCACGCCCTGGCAGAAATACTTCATACATTCGATGGCAGTCGTCTCACCGATGTGGAGGTATTCGTCCCACATGTCTGCCGCGGTGCCGTAGGCCAACTGCCTGATTGCCGCAGTGCACTTTTGAATAGGGGTGTGGCCGGGTCTGCCAGCCGCATCGTGCCTGAAGCGGAAATACAGATATCGCTGCTCCAATGCGTTAACAATACGCATAAATAAGTCTCGCCTCATCCTAAAACGACGCCTGAAATGGTTGGCGTCAAAACGCGGCTCCTCTGCGAAGTAATCTGTGAACAGGCGCTGATGTGCAGCTTCATGATCACGATGCACCACTTGTCGACGTTGGACAACTGGTCGTGGGCGAGGTGCCGCCTGCTGCATATAACTCTGCATCCATCGATCAACCTCACGGCTCGTATAGGCATCTAGCTCTTCGTTCATCATACGCTCGTACTCATCCGCATCCCCACCACTACCACCGGCATTACTCATTTCTTAAATTGATTTTGAACAGAAAGTAAGGTAGAGAGAATACTCGTTAAAACAAGTGGTGCGAATGAAAATGAGGTTCAACGCGCGTATATATAGTGTTTTCGAAAAAAAAAATTAAATCCGACGCCGGTTTGGCGCCGATCCGGGACGCACAATGGCGCCCGTGAGGATCGGCGTCGGAACCGGCGTCAGCGCGGGAATCGGCATGGCGACGCCGATTTTGACGCCGATTTCGCCCACGCCGGTTCCAATGGTTCGGCGTCAAACCGGCGTGGGCGAAAAATCGGCGTGGCGGTGGTGACGCCGGTTATTGTGGATGCTCTAACATCTTTAAAAATATACTTGTAGTTATGCACGTTATAATATTCTTCACTTTTTAGCTGTTTTTCAATTTTTGCCTTCTACCCCTCTGGAGGTGTTTTTGTCCAAAAAAAAATTACTCAAGCTTGAAAAGGTCTAAAATAAAAAGGATGATACGTGGATTATGGTCCAATAAAAAAGACATTGTTCACATTTGATTCCTCCAATTGACTTGCAATTCACATACACGGAATAGGCAGCAATGTTGTTGCAAGGGGGTAGAGGCATGACATGCCCAAAATAGCTGTCGAAGAAAATCGACGACTCCAGCATAAATTCTCCAATTTTCAGCAGCTTGACATTACGATTTTGTTGACGATCGATATTGCTTTTCAACAATAATATAATATCGGTTCATTGTCTATAATGTGACATCATTTTCATTAGCGTCTGATAGTGTCACGTAAATAAGTCATCAAGTCATGTCAACACTTACATATATCAATCGGTCATAAAATTAGAACATATCAATAATTTAGTACTAACGGATAAAATGGTGGCATGGTAGATACTCCTGAAGTTTCTATAACTTCGTTTCTAAATTTTTCCTCTTGTTGGGGTTTTAGTTGTGGAGAGATACAATTATGCTTAAATAAGGTTTGGAGACTTGTTTTGGGCCACTTTCTCGTTGATGAACTGCAACGATTTCATTAATCTTGGTACATTCACAAAATCATGGTGAAATGGAAGAGAATTGAGTATTCATAAGATTAGGTTGATGGTAAATCTCAGAAATGATAAATTTTCCTTTTAAATTTCGAAGACCAGAGTTCGATATTACTGAGTAAATAAATCAAAGAGAGGACATAGAAGAAGCTCAAAATTGAAAAGGGGTTTTCATAGAATTTTAAATGGTGTTTAAGTCCGTATGACAACGTGTTAAGGACTTAATCCCTAACGATCCGATAAAACGGACAATAACGAGATAAAGATAATCCGGCGCTCGTGAGGGTCGGCGGAGATAAAGATCTGGGCGGCTGTGCGCGGGTTCCAACCCGTCGGGCAACGGCTACAGATCAGATATACGTTCCGGCTGTGCGCGGAGACCTTCCGTCGGGCAGCAGATAGCGTAGGGAATTATGGATTCAAAGCATAACTCGAGGCATTTGGCCAAAATAATATATTTGTTGATGGATGATTAAATATGATAACAAGCTCTCCTATTTATAATACTAGAATACTACCCTAACTTATTGAATAAGAAAACTAAGATATGGAAAAGATTTGCTAAATCCCTATAATATCTAAACTAAATAAATATAATATAGGTTCGTATCAACTCCCCCACGGTTAAAATCCACCTTGTCCTCAAGGTGGGAACCACGAAGCTACGAAGAGTTGAAAGAAGCAGCTTTGGCGATTTATCTCCTCCTGGATCAAATGCCCACCGAATAGTTGGGCGTCTCCCTTCATCATTTCCACCCAAAATCACCAATAGAGAACCGTGTTGGGTATAAGATATGGTGGACACCCCCGCCACATTGTTGTCACGACAATTCAACGCTGAAATGAAAAGTTTTGCCACACCTCCATGAATGCTCAAACACGGCGTGTCATTTCCCGGAGGAATCAACCTTGCATCTTTGTCGAACGATGTTGATCGATGATTCATATTTGGATCATCACTGACATTCAAATCCACATTGACACAAGCAATTACGGGCAAATCGGTATAAGCACTATCTCCTTTCTTGCCCCAACAATTTCCAACGACATTTTTGGATGACACTTGAACAACATTGAGTGAGGCGATTATCTTCTCCACTTCACCAATAGAACCATCCTCCTCTTTATCTACTAGCAATGTCTCCTCCTTTTCACCAATCTTCTCATCATATACCCCAACGAGCACTTGTGGTGGCTCATTGTCGTTCTTGACAATCCCTTTGTTCTTGATGAACTCTCCAGGGGACTCGTTGTTTGGAACATCAGGAGGAGCGCCATCATTGTGAACATCGGTAATGTCATTGGGAACCTCAACACCGAATACTATCGTGGGAGTATTATCAGTTTTTTCTTCGGCTAAATTCTCATCTTGAATGTTCTTCTCAAACGACCCGTTCAAACTGGCGAGCAAAGCGGCTTGCTCTAACCTATAAATACGTAATTTCTCATTGTAATCGTCTAAGGCCGCTTGTTGGACAGGAGTGAGTGATTGAACCATGAGATTGGGAGTATTGGGTAGACCACACTGCTTCCCCGAATCAATAAACTTGCTGGACTGTTGTGGCCGATGCGTGACGCCGGACCGTGGCGGGGCAACGACAGTCAACGGAGCTGTGCCGTGACTCAGAAATCGGTCGGACCGCGGTGACCGGTATGTAGGCTGCTCGGCGCGGCCATTATGAAGATGTTGGTGTCGCCTCGGATACTCCTCAAGCTTCTCGAAGCGGTGATCTGTGTCGTCGCTCCAAGCCTCGAATTTGTCCAATATGTCCAAAACGCGATCTAGTTTACTGGAAACGGGTTCCTGCCTGTACTTGGGTGGCGGCTGATCATACACCGAGACCTCGTTGAAGGGGCGTTGCCTTGGTGTCTCTCGATAGACAGGTGTGTCCCAACAAGTAGGTCGGCGCTTGGGCGGTGATGGTGAGTACATATCTAGCTCGTAGGATGAAGAATGTTGATATGCAGTGGTCCGACGGGTGCATGGTGGGTCCCAGCAAGTGGGCTGTCTCCGACGGGTGCAGGGTGGGTCCCAGCAAGTGGGCTGTCGGGTGTGGCAGGGGTAAAACGGCTGCACGGGTTGAGGGAAATTGTATTTACGATGGCAATAGCCGGCGTAGTCGTATGACATGTCGACGGACTGAATCGTGGTTGTGGTAGAAATGGTGGTGATGATCGTCTGACTTCGACGCGGCACGCGGGAATCCTTCACTTCGGGCGTTGCAGAAGTAGAGTTGTCCGGCGGCTAGAGCTCGGCGGACAGGCGGGGCTCGACAACCAAAGCAGTTACTGTCGCGGAATGTTTTCCGTCGGGCAGTGGTGTAGCTTTGGTTCGAGATGGTGGGAGGGTGAGCTCACGATGAAAGCACCAGTTGTTAAGGACTTAATCCCTAACGATCCGATAAAACGGACAATAACGAGATAAAGATAATCCGGCGCTCGTGAGGGTCGGCGGAGATAAAGATCTGGGCGGCTGTGCGCGGGTTCCAACCCGTCGGGCAACGGCTACAGATCAGATATACGTTCCGGCTGTGCGCGGAGACCTTCCGTCGGGCAGCAGATAGCGTAGGGAATTATGGATTCAAAGCATAACTCGAGGCATTTGGCCAAAATAATATATTTGTTGATGGATGATTAAATATGATAACAAGCTCTCCTATTTATAATACTAGAATACTACCCTAACTTATTGAATAAGAAAACTAAGATATGGAAAAGATTTGCTAAATCCCTATAATATCTAAACTAAATAAATATAATATAGGTTCGTATCACAACGTGCGGATTTCAAGTCATTTTGACACCTTGCTAATTTCAAGTAAACATGACAGCGTGCGAATTTCAAGTTATTATGACATATATTACGTTTTTCTGGGCATTTTTGGATATACTTGAGGATTTGTCCAAAAATGTAATAATTATGGAGTATATTTCTATAAATATTGGAGTATATATTATGTCTGCTAGATAAACTAGAATTTACCATCTTCGCATGGCATTACCTCCCACTCACATCTTCGTTTTCTCATCAAATAGATTTCCACAAAAATGTTGGAGTGGGATCACTTCAGCGAAGCCTCAAATCTCATACAACTGGCAGGGCTAAATGGGGTGTCGTTTTTTTTAACCGAAAACTTTGACCCTTCATTCATTAACTGAAAATAAAAATTAGAATTCAAAGGCTATTAATTTGTGGCATTTCATGGTGCATACACTTTTGCAGAAAAGTTTGTCAACGGATGAAAGTGTAGTTCTGTGGCAAGTCGTTGCAAATGTCCGTATGCTCGAATTCGCTCTGGTCAAAGTATCAATCACTCACGGCTTGTGCTATCGTCTTATTATTAACCATATTGTGTCCACTTTTCTATATAGGTGGCCATGCACATAATAGGTGTGTACAAAATAGCCTATTCTTGAGGAGCTATCAGCAAATGTAGTATTTGTAAACGTGTTTAGGAATGTGTTCCTAAAATCCTTCATAATTGTTATCTTAGTCGAATTGTAAAGCATCAAGTCAGATGTGCAATCGCGTCATCTTGGAGTTATATTTCGTAACACATTTTCTGAGATCTGAAATCAGTCGAAGGCTGATTCGATTAGAAATAGTAGAGTTTTGACATCTTTGACCAAATTTTTAGGAACGAAACACAGAGTTTGATTGAATTTAGATGTGCATAACGTAGGCAACAAATTCGTCAAACCATGTGTTGATATCACGTTGGAGAAGCGATTCTCTCTCCAATCAACTCCAACAAAATGCTCTCCATGGATAAAAAAAATCCAGAATCTGATAGCCATTTAAACCTAAGTAGTATTTTCAAATAGTGTTTTGAACTTGTCACAATATAAGATTGTGGCTAATCCCCCTATTGAACTGGCTGACAATAACACATCATGGCGTCGTAGATTCTTGCACCCTAAGTCAGGTTGTGCATCGGATCTACCTTGTCGACATCATACTAAAAGGATGAACCGTTGCAATAAAAAAAATATGGTGTTTCAATTTATTATGATCTCGTGCGAATTCAAATTATTATAACACATACGACGTTTTTGGCACGTTTTTTAATATATAGTACGAGTATTTATCTAAAAAATGTAGTACTCCTTTTGTCTCAAGGTAGTTGAAATATTTTTTTTAACACAAGATTTAAGAAATTGATGGGTTAAATGTTAAAGTGGATATAATAAGGTATGACAGAGAAAAGAGAATAAAATATAAGCGAGAACAAAGTTTTTATTGAAAAGAAAATGAATAAATTATCTTGGATAGCCCCAAAAGAAATACGATCCAACTATCTTGAAAGTGATGAAGTATAGTATTATAAATTATAATAAGCCTTAGTTATTGTTTTACAGTCAAAATATTCCAAATTTTTTTAATTAAAAAACATATGCATGTTAACAACCGTTCATTTTTGGTTGTATACCTATGATAATTTCTTTATTTAGTTATGATAATGTAAACCATTAAGGGCATCCACTACGCGGCGCGCCACCGTCCTGCGTTCCGTCGCGGAGGAACGGAACGCTCGCGCGACGCATTGCGACACGCCGTCCCGTCCCACGCCCGTCCCGCGGCCCGTGCCTGCGAGACACGGGACGGGCTGTCGTCACGCTGACGACAATGTCATTCTTGGTTTCTTCTCTTTTATAGAGACAACCTTGAATGTTTTACGTTTCACTTTCGATATGGGACAAAGTCATTCTTGGTTGCTTCTCTTTTATAGAGACAACCTTGAATGTTTTATGTTTCACTTTCGATGTGGGACAAAGTCATTCTTGGTTGCTTCTCTTTTATAGAGACAACCTTTAATGTTTTATGTTTCACTTTCGATGTGTGATAAAATCATTCTTGGTTGTTCTTCTTTTATAGAGACATCCTTGAATGTTTTATGTTTTACTTTCGATATGGGACAAAATCATTCTTGGTTGTTTCTCTTTTATAGAGACATCCAAGAATGATTTTGTCCCACATCGAAAGTGAAACATAAAACATTCAAAGATGTCCATATAAAATTGTATTTTAAATTATGTCATTTTTATTTTTTTTTAGATTTTAATTATGTTTTTTTTTGAAATTTTAAGTTGTATTTTTATTTTATGCTGTAATGTTATTTTAATTCTAATAAAGTGTGTTTTTTTAATTGAATTGGGTTGGAAATAAAAAATAAAAAATGAAATTGAATGAATAGTAATTTAAGGGACGGTTAAGGGAGGTGGGGGCAGCGTAGTGGATACTCTTAGCTGTAGTTGTATTCGCACGTATACCTATGAGGAGAAGATGAGGCCTTATAAATTTAAGATGTTTCTACGGATACAAAAGCCAAAATATTTTTTGGAATAAGTTTACTCCTATAAAGTTTGGATTTCTGGACAATAAGTGGACAACACGATTACAAGCTTTAGGATGAATTGAAAATCGATGACATCAACTCTTCTCGCAATAGCCATGATGTCATCTTTCGCAACTAAACAAATAATCATATTTCCCATGAATAATTAATAAAAATGTAACTAACAACCAACCTATATCAAAGCAAACAATTGTGTAGCTCCAAACCAAAACACCAACGTTCCATCTCAGGCCGTCGGGCAAAATGTAATGAGATAATCGGCACCGGCGCACGTGCACGTGCTCGACGCGTCGTCGTACGCGTAGCTATACGCCGTAGGGCACGCCGCCTTGAAAATCCTCGAGTACTGCGTCGGCGAGCACTTATCCGGAGTTGCGTGGTCGCCACTACGGGGGTGTTAAAGGCGGCGCATGCGCTCTTGCACGCCACCACCGCGCCACCGGTCTCAACGCGCAGCTCATTCGGGCAGCTCGCGTTGAGGTCGGTCACGCAACCGGCGTTCTGGCAGTCGCCGGTCCCGCCCGACGGCCGCACGCCGAGCCCCACGTTGTAGCCGTCGACGAGGCTCACGTCGTAGAAGTCCTTGGCAGCGGCATCACCGCCAAGGGTGAACTCCACCAGGCTGGCCGGCGGCGCGCCGCCTCCGATGCACTTGATCCCGCCACCGCAGTCTCCGGTGGCGCATTGGCCGTTTCCGGCGGCGTCGAAGTTGCATCCGGTTCTTGCCCACACGCGGCCCGACCAGCCCGGCGGGGCCGGAAGCTGGATTGTGCCTCCCGGTGGCAAGGCGAAGCCACCGCCTCCGAGGACGGCGGCGCCGTTGCCGGAGAGAGTTCCCGGCCAGATTGTGTAGCTACAGCTATTTTGGAGAGTGAAAATCGCCCCCGAAGATATTGATAATTTTCCTGCAAATAAAAATTGTTCAGATTAATTAAAATAACAATACAAGCACATAAATTGCTAGTATATATTAGGCTCGTCCATAAGTTTCCGAGCACATCACATAGAGATTCCGAGCAGATGGAGGTTCTCAATCACAATTTTTCGACATTTCTCACATATTAAAGTGATCGTTATATGCTGAGGACTTTATGTGCTCGTTTAAATAAAAAAAATGACATGCCTCATCTAAATTGATGGTTGAAGGATCTAACTTATATAAAATTAAAGTATGGAGTATAACCAATTCAATTACAGAAAAATTAGCATAAGAAATCAATCTTGAAAATAACTGGAAGAAATAAATTTACCTATGATTAAGAGAGCAAAAAGCTTGAGTTTGAGAATAACTGCCATGTTTGTGGAGCAAAGACTGAGGGAGAAATTGGAATAATTATAATTGGACGTGTTTGAGGTTAATGGTATTGCCACTATTTATAATCGAGGCGTGGGATAGCAATTCGTGTACTTACCAAAACTAATGATTTTTTTTTTAAAAAAATATCCTTCTTGATATTTTGTTCACAAATAAAGATTTTAAAGGTAATCACAATTAATGCAATCCAAAGATAGTTTGTTGAGGGATTCTATACCATGGGGAAATGATCTGGTTGAAGATTTTTAAAATTTCTATATTTAATGGATTATTTATTTGACTAATATAGAGTAACCATAATTCAAGAATAATGAAAGTACTGCAAGTTTTATTTCCTAATTTTTCTTAGTAATTATTAAGTACACCATATGGTAAGGGGCACTCATTCCCCAGTGCAAATATATTTAAATTCAAGTAATGCACCCTTGTATACTTTAATACTAATATTGAATATGGGTATTGTTTGTCTTACATTAACATATATTTTGTCTCATGAAACAGTTATGTATAGAAGTATAGAATATGACAATGGGTTTACATTAACTAGATCTATATACTTAATATTACACAATATTATCCGTCGTTAAATATAAAATAGAATTAACCATAAAAAGGTCCGGATAGTGGTTCAGTACCTTATAAAAATAGATAAATTTCATACTAAATTTTAAGAGCTGTTTACGTAATCCTATATACTCTATTAATACTTAAATGCAAAAAAATAAAATAAAATTAAGAATATATATTTATAACAATAATACATAAATAGTTAGATATAATATCGCATTGCATGATTATATATATATATATATATATATATATATATATATATATATATATATATAGGGTAGTGATATATGACAAACACCCCTTAAACCTATAACTAGAGAACAAATCATAGCCACAAGATCAAGAAAATCAAAGGCTAGTATTAATTT
Source organism: Salvia splendens (assembly GCF_004379255.2). Classification (NCBI taxonomy): domain Eukaryota; kingdom Viridiplantae; phylum Streptophyta; class Magnoliopsida; order Lamiales; family Lamiaceae; genus Salvia; species Salvia splendens. The sequence goes on from NC_056032.1 coordinate 42,605,387, forward strand.
TTGAATTTAAGGAGAAATTAGTTCCCTCAATCACAAATTTACTTCATAATAACAAGACAAGGGTATTATGGTCATTGCATAGCCAATTGAATTTACTCCAACGTCAGGTTAGGTTGGCAAATTGAATTCATTTGAAAAGGAACCTGCGATTCTTCTTCTCTCTTCTCCTCTTCTCTGTTCTGAAAATTAAACCGACAAATGGAGTTGAGCTCGGAAGTAAAATCATGCTAATAGCTCTCCAGGTCTTCCAGTAGAAGGGGACGTAGCAGAATCTGGTGGCCGTCTTCATGTCAGCCACACTCGCTCCGCCGCCGCATCGCGAGCATATTCCGGCTGCCGGCTTCTGCTGCCTCACCTTTCTCGTCTGATCAACCAGGAAGCAGAAGCAAACCATTGTGTTTACGATTTTAATTTGGGGGATATTACAATTACAATTGTTTCAATTGTGTTAGTTTTGAGTGATGATTTTAGTAGTGAAAGGATTTGATGAGTATTTATAGGAGCCAGGAGGTGTATGCAACTAGCAATCATGATTGTACGTTGACTTTTTCTAATTTCTTTTTTTTTTTCCTTTCAATGAACTTGGCCAATTAGTGTTTTAATCAGTATATAATAATACGAGAAGTGCGTGTTCGGAGGTTTGGAGATAGTCAAACGTACCTTCTTGCATTCAGAGGATTGGAGATATTCAAACGAACCTTCTTGCATTTAGAATCATATTACCATCAATCTTATAAGAGTGATGTGTTTTGTAAACAAGAGTGAAATAAAATCATAATAAGAGTGAACAAGAGTGAAGTAAAATCATAATAAGAGTGATGTGTTTTGTGAACAAGAGTGAAGTAAAATCATAATAAGAGTGATTTGTTTTGTGAACAAGAGTGAAGTAAAATCATAATAAGAGTGATGTGTTTTGTGAACAAGAGTGAAGTAAAATCATAATAAGAGTGATGTATTTTGGGAACAAGAGTGAAGTAAAATCATAATAAGAGTGATGTGTTTTGTGAATAACAGTGAAGTAAAATCGTAATAAGAGTGATGTGTTTTGTGAACAAGAGTGAAGTAAAATCATAATAAGAGTGATGTGTTTTGTGAACAAGAGTGAAGTAAAATCATAATAAGAGTGATTTGTTTTGTGAACAAGAGTGAAGTAAAATCATAATAAGAGTGATGTGTTTTGTGAACAAGAGTGAAGTAAAATCATAATAAGAGTGATGTATTTTGGGAACAAGAGTGAAGTAAAATCATAATAAGAGTGATGTGTTTTGTGAATAACAGTGAATTAAAATCGTAATAAGAGTGATGTGTTTTGTAAACAAGAGTGAAGTAAAATCATAATAAGAGTGATGTGTTTTGTGAACAAGAGTGAAGTAAAATCATAATAAGAGTGATGTGTTTTGTTAAGGATGATATATTGATTTTTCAGTGTTCTCTGTCACCCTTAAATCCCAAAGTACAAGTTGGGTCGTCTTTAAACTTATATTGCAATTAATCCTTAGAAACAAATAAAAATGAAAAACACACAACATTTACTTTATTTTGTTCACATGTATCATTTTACATAAAGCTCACCCCTTAACTAAAAATCAATTACCATTCAATAATTCTATTAATCTGAAATCAATTAACAATCAACATCAATCAAATCCATTAAGCAAGAAATAACCAATTTGAATGAAATAAATGAACAATTCAATAAATTCGTTTAGGTTAAAAAATCTATCTCCAAGTTTTCGTATGCTTCAATATGCTTCTAATTTTATCATCTCTCCAGCGTTTCCTGTCCACCTCCATGCATCTTCATAACCTTCATTTCATCGGTAATAGTCCCTATCACATTCATCGTACACTGCAGCGAATCCCGCCTCTCAGCTCCTCGCCGGCGCCATGCCGTCTCCGTCGGAAAGAAGCGGCGAGTTATGTTTCAGCAGAATAGGCCAGCCGATTTCCGTGTGATGCATCCGCCAGGGGCGTTTCCTCTTCCGCGATTGAGTCTGGCGAGATTGCTCGATTCCACCAATTCTATCGCAGGTAATTGAAACTTTTTGATTTCCTAAAATACCCCTATACAGTTTTTATTAACTAAAAATGTTTACTTATTTTAGTCATTGGATTAAGATGATGTGTGGCTGAGATTTGTTCTCTAGTTATACACTTAAGATTAGTTATATCTTGATCACTATCCTATATATATATATAACAGATGTACATACAATTTTGTAAAATAAGTCTAATTTTGTTGATATATTAATGATAAGACAACATATTCCAAATTAAACAAAAATGGATACATTGAATAAATATAAGAGAGAAATGATAAAATCAAATTTTAAAAATTGAGAGAAGAGAGAGGAATCATAGTCAAAATAAGATGATAGAGAAATACATAATGTAAATGTATCAAATCAACCCATAACAAAAAAAGTCAAGGGCAATAAGTCCAAAAATAGTAAAAACTTTCTCAAATATAATTATGTCTTTGTTTATTATAACCTATAATGATATTATGTAAAAAATATGCAAACACAATTATTCAGAGATATTTTTTATGGTTAGCCTAAAAAATCTCTCTCTTTTCATTTAGTTCACTCCAGGTTCAGGTTGCAAATCATTTTCACATAATAGATTTACCCCTTAAAATTATGTTGTAGTACTGTCATTCATGTATGAATAGAAAATAAAAATAAAAATAAAAATAAAAATAAAAATAAACATTTTCTTTGTATTCATAATTATATCTATTTATTTTTTATTCAAAGATCTAGATTACATCAAAGTCTCCTGAATTTATTAACAAATTTAGATCACGCAAAGATTTCAAACATTTTTGCAGTTACTATGAACAAAAAATGTGTTTTCTGGCTGAGTAGGTTACTATCAATCTTCATGCGTAGCAACATGTTTCTTTCATTGTTTAGATCAAGAATAATGTCTCATATAATATCGTCCGTCTTTATAAAGTTATTAATTTTGATACAAATGCATTATTGGAAAATGGTTTCGAAAAATCATCAAGTTTGGTCAATTCCGTAATTTTTAAAAATGATCCATTATATTATTAATTTAATATCTTTCTTAACTGTATCATAATCTCACATTTTGAGAGAAATATAATATGTATGATGTGGCAAACAGGATATACTATGTTGATAAAACATCCGACTATTTAAATACATTGTTCAATACATTTAGTTAGTCATGTCTTTAATTTTTAGACATGTACGCATCACGCCAATAAATTCAGATATGTAGTATGCCAAAAAAATTTGTTGTAAGAAAATTAAGAAAAATATCAAACTTATAATATAATTAACTATTCACAATCATCCAATGCAAAAGTTTTTGGAGAAATTGTGTTCATTTGGAAGCAGAGGGATACCACCTTAAGTGAATAAACGATGTCGTTTATACAAATATAAAACAACTTTGTTTGGATGAAACATAACAGTCAGATATATATAGGCGACCAGATTTTTTATATTGGGATAATTGCGATCATATTCAAACCATGTTGTAAAAATGGAATACTTTTTAAAAATTACTGATTGCGGACAAAGGAACTATATAGCACCAAAGCTGCAACAAAATAAGGTTTGGACAAAGAAACTATATAGCACCAAAGCTACAACAAAATAAGGTTTGGACAAAGAAACTATGTAGCACCAAAGCTACAACAAAATAAGGTTCAGGTATTTATGCTATCTCTCCCTCCTCTAGTTCTTCCTCCATTAAATATTCTCCTTCCTCGATTTCCATTTGTTTGGATAATAGTATCCGATCAAAATCAAGAAACTCATCAGAGTTGGCATCTGCAGTATCCAGATTTGGGTATACATCAATAAAACCAGACTCAAAATCAATATCCAGATCAGGAATTTCAGCCAACTCCTCAATGCAGGAACGGCCGCCGCCTTTTTTATCTTCAGTCGTGATGGTGTATGTATCACGGTGAGAATCTGGATCGGCTGACCTCACTGCTTTGACAGCTCGTGGGCTGTGAACCAACTGGTTTGGTAGAGACTCAGTTCCCTTTATCTTATGACTCAACAAATCCGAGACAAGTGGATCTGGAGAGCCCCCATCTTCGATTTCTTCCTCCTTAAAAGTTACGCCTTTAGGACTTGGGTAATCACGTTGAGCAGGCTCCACTTGGCTCCGATTGGCAACTTGTATTACATCAAAATCATAGCTGTGTGAGGGTAGAAAGACATGGATAACCGGATATTCCAGAATGACTACATTGGCTAACTGCTCGCGGATGGGAGCGTTTATGTCTAGTTGGCAAAAAGGTGATTTTGGTCCCTGCATGTTAGATAAGAAAAATTAGAGGAGTGATTGTGAGGAAATAAACGCACAAGTAACCATGAACATAAATACATAAACACAGAAACTTTTTACCCAATACCGTGTACAATGTATATCTACGTCTGGGGCAATGTCAAGCCAAGATTTCACTATAATTTTCAGATACGACTTACAATGAGAAACAGTTATATATAGGCAAAAACAGTGAACTCCAACAATCCTAGTAACAACATGAATCGGATTGACCCTAAAAACATACGTACGGAAGTCCACAAACGTGTGATCGTGAACTGATTCACTTCCTTTCCGATTTCATACTCAACAGTGATCACACCAAATCAAGAATGGCTAGCTATCTCTACACCATAAACTTTACTTAATATGTAAAGCCAAAATCAAGTCAGCTAATGTTCAAGTATTTATAGAACCTCTGTGCCATGTCGGAGAATGTGGTACAGAAGGTAAATCTAAAATCTAGAATATTTCACAAGTCAGCAATCCAAAAGTAGAGTAAGCACTAAGAAAAAGGTGCAATACAAACCTTTGGGTACTTGCGGATGAAAAATTTAAGAGAATCTATGCTCTCATCACAGAATTGTTTCAACTGGTGGTTCCAAGGACCAGGCTTTAAGTGGTTCTCAATCACGGAAAAGAAAGTGGAATTTTCGTGTATTCTGAAAGCAAACAAATTTCATGTAAGGATTACAAATTAAAACATAACATGTAAGTGTGAAAGGGAGTATCAGAGTAAATGAAATAATGTTGAAAAAAGGAAATTCTCCTTGTAAATGATCCACCCAGACTTCTCACCCATGATCAAGGAGCACAACATCAGTGGAATGAAACCGCCATTCGACAGTCCAAGATAAGGATTTTTTCCTGAAACAAATGTTAACAAATTTAGTAATCCATAATTCTTAATTACAAAAGGCAAAGAAGAACACTTGAAGTCTTGAACAAGCACGAAAGTAATCTCATCTCATGAGGTTGCAAATTCACCTATGGTTGTAGAAAGTCTTGTTCTTCACTCTCCTTGACATTCCACTGGAAAGAAAAAGTAATTTTATCCTACGACTTGCAGCAGCACCCCGAAGATGTTTGAGGGGGTGGGGAAGCCTAAAATGAGAACTCCCACATACTGCAACTCTGGTCCTCTGAGCAGAATCAGCAATTCGCTTCACATCCTCAAGCATTTTATAATCTATCAAATAGGCAAAATAATTACAAACAAAGTCCCCTACCAATGCAGCTAAAAAAGATAAGACCACTCAGAGTCACATACTTACAAGTTAGTTAAGTCGTGACACCCTACAGATTATCAAATCAAGAAACTAGAACAAAGAAGAAGAGAAGTCCTAAAGTTATTGCTAAGAACTACAGAAAAATAAGCAGATTAGCCACCACAATATGCAGTAATAATAGGTAAACATATTCAGAGGCAAAGTAGAGATGATTTTAGCACCATAAAAACATAAGAGGATATGACAAAAGTGACAAACAAATCAATTCATCTGTTGGTTATACTACGATCCATAAGATGAAACACCACTGAGGGAAAAACAGAAGTAAGCTTAATATTTCCTGTTACAAAAAACTAAGTATTCAATTGTCTACTTCGGCAACAACCCATCAAGCATTTCGTCCAGCAAGAAAATTGTTACCCACAAAGCATGAAAGAATCGCAAAATTATATAAAGACTTTTCCAAAATGATCACAAGAGTGGTCAATAAATTGATGCATAAACAGTTGAGAAAGATAATGACTTCGCAAAGTGATTATTGAATACCTGAAACAAGCTGGTTATCATCGAATTGGGAAATCGGGACAAAATTAGTAAGTGGTCGTTTCCCAGTGCAGGCAGTACGCTGCTTGTGGGAATTGACACAAGAGAGGCTACATGTGCGGAGCGAGCATCCTGGACACTTGTACTTTGATGCATTAATGTTGCACTCATTACATAAATTAGGGTTCGGTTTGTTGTCTGAAGATGTCACTTGTTCTTGTTTCTCCTCCATTAAAAATCTGCTGCCGATCACATAAAAGACTTATGTAACAAAGCATATACGTGTAACACATCTTACAAGAAATTACACGAATATGAAATATCTTTAAATACTATACCTTCTTTTAAGAGCCTCTTGGGGATCAAAAAATCAATTGTTTTCAAACCTCAAAAAGCCATCTCATTTGGGTATAAGTATCTGCAACAACCGGCAATATGGTTATATGCAGAATGAAATATGAAGATACTTAGACATTAGTACATGTCAAATTCCAAATTCGGAAGACTGTGCTTAAACAAGCACGAAATAGAACACTTACACCAATAGGTGAACTCAATAAGTAAAAGATGACAATTTATTTAGATTCAGATGTTTCAATTTTCAGAAGAAAAAAAAAAGTATAGAACACAATGAAGCCCAGTGCGAAGCTCATCGCTCATAGTATGTAGGATTTCATTACAATTGATGAAGTCATACCGAATCAAGCCGAACAGCTCCGAACAGCTCAATTTACTGGGCTCGACACAAAATTGTAAAACTCCATTTTTTTTGTCAATCGAACAAGTTGAAAAACCTATTGTGAGTTCAGTTCGAGCTCGGGAATTGTCAAAAGCTTAAGTGATGTATGTGTCTAATTATGATTATAGAATCATAAGTGCGGAAAACATAAGGACAAGTACCATATTAATAATTGCATATCCACTGAAATATATGATGAGATTATGAATTTAGGCCAAAAACTCAAAATTAAACACAGCTTCAGCCCTAAATTCAGTAATGTGAATCCCCAAGATTGTGAATATGAAGGTAAACCATGGAAATATGCGAAACCAGCATACTTTTTTGAAGGTACAGTAATCATCATCCAAGTGCTGATCGTAACTCACCATTAACGGCGGGGAGCGGCGGTGGCGGGATATCAGAGAAGAAGGGTTTGTGTGTTCTTTCAATTTGAGGTTTTGGGTTAGGTATTGTGAAAGCTTTTAGATGATTTTGGATTGGGATTAATGATCGAATATATACTTACTTTATTAAGTTTATACATTTATTTTAAATTTATAAATCTATTAGTAACAAATTTTTGCTAATTTTATCATTCTGTTCCAATTTTTGTTTTATTTTTCATTCTACCAAATTCTTTACATTTTATAATAAATTATTTTTAAAAATATAATATTAATATTTCTTAAAGCTATTATTTTTCGGAGAAAGAATAATAAACGTCATCGTATCATTCATTTCTAAATAATTATTTTTATAAAAATAAATATTGGTAATATTTCTTGTACAATTTGTTTTTGGAAGAAAATTAAAGGTCATCATCAAATGTCACCTTATTTGATCTCGCACCACCAATATGTTATATCCGGAGGAATTATATGTTACATACCTTATGTGAACAACATTCTCGTTTAACGCATATTTAATATTGTTTATTTTAATTTATATATTTAGTTTAATTTTAATATATTAAAAAATGTTATAGAAAATTTTAATTTCATGAAATTTAGAGTAAATGCCAAAATTGGTCCTGAACATATGACCATTTTATCATTTTGGTCCTAAACTTTATCTTTTGAATTTTGGTCCTAGACATTTCAAATCGGATCACAATTGGTCCTCCGTCAACAATTCCGTTAATATTTAACGGTCAACGATTTTAATCACAATTTTGACCAACTTAAACAATTTTTAATTATTTAATCATCAAAATTATTTTTTTAAATAAAATCATAAATTATTTATTAGAAATAATTAAATAATTTTTAAATAATTAAATTATTTATTCCAACTTAAATAATTTTTAAATAACAAAATTATTTATGATTTTATTTAAAAAATAATTTTGATGATTAAATAATTAAAAATTATTTAAGTTGGTCAAAATTGTGTTTATCGTAAAAAAATCATAAATTATTTATTACAACTTAAAAAAATTTTAAATAATTAAATTATTTATGATTTTATTTAAAAATAATAATTTTGATGATTAAATACTTAAAATTTGTTTAAGTTGGTCAAAATTGTGTTTATCATCAAAAAATCATAAATTGTTTATTACAACTTAAACAATTTTTAAATAATCAAATTATTTATGATTTTATTTAAAAAAATATTTTTGTGTTAAAAATTGTTTAAGTTGGTCAAAATTGTTATTAAAATTTTTGATCGTTAAATATTAACGAAATTGTTAACGGATAACCAATTGTGATCCGATTTGAAATGTCCAGGACCAAAAAATTCAAAAGATAATGTTTAGGACCAAAATGATAAAATGGGCATATGTTTAGAACCAATCTTGGCCTTTGCTCTAAAATTTATATAAATCAAACCTCGATTTGTCAAGCACACATAAAGTGTGCGATAGAATACCTAAAACAGACCCTATACAATAAAAGTCCAAAAGAAATCACCTACTATATCTTAGAAAGCTTTACCAATTATAAGCAATATTTGTGGAAATTGGATAAATGTTATGCAATTTACATCATTATATTTTCTACTTTTATGAAAGACTTGATGGAGTACTTTGATAAACTTAAACACAACTTTTGAGTCCCAATTCAAGTATCTCAGGTTAATTTATTGGGAAAGGATAGTCAAATTTACTTGAAAACAATTAGTAATCAAATTATTAGCACTCTTCAACAAAAGCAATAAAGGATAGAACTAAGAGCATCATTAACCCCGGTCCCGTTTCAGGCCCCAAGTCCCATCCACGTCATCATTCCTCCAAATTTGAGTCTTAGGCCCCAACTGCTCTAATCCTGCAGACCACAACCCGGGTCGCAACTAATAAATGACACTATTCACAGCTTCAACTTATTTCACACATAAAATAAAAAACGTCGGAAAATTTATAACACAAAAAAGTTATTTTTTCGATCGAAGATTGAAAATTACAACATAGAAATTTAAAAATACAAAAAAAACCATTAAAAACATATCGTCAATGCCGGAACACGTTGTTGCGAGTCCAAATCTCTTCGATTAGATCAGCTTTGAGGCGAGTGTATTGTTCCTCTTGGCGCATCACAGTTGAACGGGCCATGACATTGCGGATGTCGGGAGGAAGGCCCTGCACGGGCGGGGCGGTGACAACGTAGTCACTCGCGGTGTTGGCGAGTGGATCGTCGCTCCACAAAGTGACATTTTCTTCCTCGTCCTCAACGATCGTGTTATGCATTATGATACATGCACACATGATGTCGGCGATTAGTGAACGTTGCCAACCACGGGCCGCTCCCTTAATAATAGCCCACCGTGCTTGGAGGACTCCGAATGCACGCTCCACATCTTTCCGAGCCGTCTCTTGCCTTTGGGCAAACAATGGCCTCCGTTTCGTTGTCGGACATGTGATAGTCTTCACGAACACGGGCCATCGAGGGTAGATCCTGTTTGCCAGATAGTACCCCATACTATACCGACGGTGGTTGGCCGTGAACTCTACGTTCGGCGCTCGCCCGACACACAAGTCATTGAACAATGGAGACTTGTTCAACATACTGAGGTTATTGTTGGACCCCGCGACACCAAAGTAGCCATGCCAGATCCACAATCGTTGGTCGGCTACGGCCTCCAACACAATCGTGGGATGTGTGCCCTTGTGCCCGCTAGTGCATTGTCCTCTCCAAGCCGTTGGACAATTCTTCCACTGCCATTGCATACAGTCGATGCTGCCAAGCATCTCCGGGAAGCCGTGGGTCCGCTCGTGCAAGTTCACCAACTTCCTAACGTCGTCGGTCGTTGGCTTTCTCAAGTATGTATCCTTAAATGCTTCAACTACTGCTCGACAGAATTTAGCTAGGCACTCCCATCCAGTATGCTCGCTTACATGTAGATACTCATCGAACATATCTGATGTAGTACCATAAGCGAGTTGACGTATGGCAGAGGTGCATTTCTGCAACGTCGATATACTTTGCCGGCCCACATCATCAGTGGTTTGGCAGAAATACGAGTCGTGAGCTACAACTGCATTGACAATGCGTAGGAACAAAGGCCTCCGCATCTGGAACCGGCGACGGAACATCTGATCACTCCATCGCAGATCGGTAGAGAAATAATTTGTGAAAAGCCGCAAAGCAGCTTGTTCACGGTCTCGGTGAATATACATCCGAGAACGTGGTACCCGGATTTGTTGTTCGTTCCAAGATTGAATAGCAGCTTGGTATCGTTCCACTTCGTTTTTGATTTCTTCTTGGATTGCCGGCACCGCCTCTTCTAAAAATCGGAACATTTCAGCTTCGAAAAATCTTTGACGAGTAGGCATTTTATCGAATTTTAGGAAGAGAAATGGAGTAAAGTGTATATGAAAATGGACGGAGTGGTATTTATAAAAAAATTTGTTTTTTTTTTATTAAATAAAAATTATGTTGCGGCCCGGCCCGAACACGATTTAACCCTGGGCCGGGCAGCGTTGCGTCCCGTCCCGAACCATCTAACAGGAGCCCGGGCCGGACCCCGGGACCGGCCTAGGCCGCAAATCCTCCCCCTCCAACGCGACGCTCGGGCCGGGACTCGTTTTTTGCGGCCCGGCCGTGAGCGTTAACGATGCTCTAATCATTAAAAAAAATCCAAAAATGAAAAAGAAAGGAATTATGCCTTTTCCACCAATAATTGAGCTTTGCGAAGAAACTACAAACAATAGGTTATTTGTATATATAATTACACGAATTTTAATCATATTCGCTTTTGTTATACTGATATTATCGACGAATATTTTATTTAGGGGAAAAAATTAATCTAAAAAATAAAATTTGAAGGATAACATTTGACGAGTAAAATTTATATGGAGAAAGTACTGAAAAATTAAAGTTTCTAGAAAAAAAATGTTAAAGTTACGAGGCAAATAATCCTTCAATAAATAGAAGAACTTTCTCAAAAGTAGACTTGCTTTCAAGAGAGCTTTCTCAGATTCTCTCTCTCAATAATATATCGCCTATTTCCTCTCTCTCCTCTCCTGATAAGCCCTGAAATCTGAAACCCTTGATTTTCCTTTCAGGTTTTCATCAAACAGGTATATTTTTCCCGATTATGTTTAATTGTTCCGTACACATCTGCGATTATCCGCATATCTGCGATCATCACGGTCGTGTGGATTTATCGTCCCCCATTTAGCGTATAGGTTTGGTTTTCTCTCAGATCGTTCTGTTTTACCAGTGATTTTAATTGTTCTTCGACCTTCAATTGCTGGAGTATTTTGTCTTAATCTATCTTTACTTTTAATCGGTTCGCTGTATCCAATTGGCTTTCCTGCTGCTGAATTCTGTAGGCGAATGGCGATGATATAACTTGATTTTGGACTGGGTCAATTTTGAGCTATTGTTATGCTAGGGTTGTAGTTCATTTTGCTTGTGCGGGCTGTTTTTTCTATTTCTGGTGGCGCTTTGGAATCCATTTTGAGTGTTTACATGATTAAAAACTAAGCTGGAGGAGAGGAATTTTTTGTCAACTGATGCAGAATTCAATATTGGAGTTGTGTTTTTGGTATTACTTGCTCTAACTAAGAAACTTATATGTTTCATTTCTAGGCCTATTTGGATTACTTCAGTTCATTTGGGTGCATATGTGGTCTGTAATGGAAACTTTCATCTTGAGCAATGATGCATTCTTGCATCAAATGTTTAGTTGCAGGATCTCAATATCAATGTTTTGCTGGATCAATATTTATTATTAACGTACTCTAGAACTTGGAATCCTAATTACTTAAGTTGCTTCTTTGGAGAATATTCTTAACATGTAGTTGTAAATCAAAGCAAAAGCATTGAAATTGTAACATGGCTTTCTAACTCTTGGGTTTCATACATGAATATGCATTTATTATGTTTATTGAAATTCTTCTACCATGAAGAGAATTTATAATTTCTAAGGGATCAATTGCAAAAAAAGAGTTGTGATTGCATGGACAATATAGAAGCTTGATGTGTCTCATAATCTTTTACAAAAGCACATTCTATGTCTCTCTGATCATCAATACTACATAGCTCTGATTGTCTAGATTTTGGGATATGTTTTGCATTTTTCACTTTCCAGAAAATGAAATTGCCAAGGAAATTATCTGATATAATGCTTCTTTCAAGAGTTTATGATTTGTGAAGAATTTTTTGGACCACCTGTTCTCTGTCAATATGACTTATTTATAAATTTATCTTGTTTTTAGTAGCAACAATTGGTCTTGGTGAAAGTGAAACTAAACTTGCAGTGTTCCTTATGTTGTTTAGCTTTGATATTCGACGGACATTAAAATCTGACTTTGTAGTTTGTACCGTACTTTTACTGGCATCATCATTCACTTTTCTTGGCGTTTAATACATGCACTTTGAAACTCTTGCATCTTAACCATTGATCAGTTGATGAAAGTCGTATTTCCTATCCTTCACGTGAAGATGCAGTGTCTTAGTCTACTTGACTATTTGCTGTTATCATTCCATCTTTTTGGCAGATAAACCTGTTGAAATCTGAACTCAAGCGCCAACATTTTATACTTCCCTGAATGAGCTTTTAGTATTTATAATTACTTGATGTTTGAGTTTGTATTCAAAGTGCTTGAGCATAAACAACTGCCTGATCTGTATCATTTGAAATATGCAGTATATTTCTGCTAGAAGATGCTATTACGTATCTTATGAAGTCTCTATGCTTAGCTTCTTTACATAGTATGTTTTCGCATTACATTTCAGGCACCATGATTAGGTTGTTCAAAGTAAAAGAAAAACAGAGAGAGCTTGCAGAAAGTGCTAATGGGAAGCCTCCAGTGAAGAAACAAAGTGCTGGAGAACTTCGTCTTCAAAAAGGTTTGTTAATGTTTAGATATTCTTTCTTATCAACATCTGAACAAATGCTTGTCACTGTTCTTTCCTTTTCTTTTTGTCTCTTTCATTTTGAAGTTATTTTTTTTCCTGGACTTATGTGCAAATGATTTTGGGAAAGATGGTGCAAAGCCGGAAATTGTTGATATGTGTGGACAGATTTCACATTTGGATAGTTTTATGTTAAGAGTTATATTATGAACCACATCGCTTATCTGAAGAGAGAATTACAGCAGTAGGAAGAAGCCAACACCTGATGCTCAATGAGATGGACTACATCACATGGAAGTTTGCATGACACTTTTTATGTAGCATACTTTTGGGAATATTTAGATTTTCCACTTGCTAATGTTTTTCCCAAGAAGTTAAATTAGAAAGAACTAAGACTTGATGTATATCCCCTGACTAGGTTAAAGATCTGATATTTCTCTTCTTAAGAAACTTGCAGCATCTAAATTTCCTTTGGATATCTCATCTTTAGATAAATTTTTCTTTCGGTGGCTATGACGTACAGGTCTTGCACTCTTCTGCAGATCAATACGTGCTAGACCTTCATTAGTATAGCTAATAATATCTGTTTCAGTATATCAAGGGAGTAATTGGATCCCCTTCATCAAAGGAGTAATTGGAACCCCCCTTCTTTTGGCTAGCCACTGTTTGGAGCTTGCTTTTTAAATAAAAATCTTACTTACACTGATATGATATCACTATTTCAGAAAGGGCATTCTCTGGCACTTTGGTTTTTAATTCCTTTATGAGTCTCGACTCCTTTTCACACTCTATGTAGATATCAGTGAACTGAATCTGCCAAAAACCTGTACCATTTCATTCCCTAATGGCAAGGACGAACTGATGACTTTTGAAGTTACCATTCGCCCTGATGAAGGATATTATCTGTAAGTAGTTATGTCTAAGTCAGGCTTTTAGTTAATTTCTAAGCTTTTTATGGTAGTTTTCTTTTTCGTCTAAATCTGTAACATTTATTAATACTAGTGCTCTGTGTTCAGGAATGGAACATTTGTTTTCTCATTTCAAATTTCACCCATCTATCCTCACGAGGCACCAAAGGTGAAATGCAAGACAAAGGTAATGAATCTTAGTTTTGTGGGGTCTCGTATTTTCTAGATAATGTTATATCCAGAAATTTTGTTAATGTTTTAATTTGATTTTCACTGTGCAGGTCTACCATCCAAATATTGACTTAGATGGAAATGTCTGTCTAAACATTCTTCGTGAAGACTGGAAACCTGTTCTGAACATAAACACCATCATTTACGGGTTGTATCACCTTTTCACGGTATAGAAATATCAATCCTTATCAAACACTGATATTGTTGCAGCTTTGTGTTCTCTAACGAGATGTACATGCAGGAACCTAACCACGAGGATCCACTCAATCATGACGCTGCTGCTGTGCTGAGAGACAACCCAAAAATGTTTGAGTCTAATGCTAGGAGAGCAATGGCTGGTGGCTACGTTGGCCAAACTTTCTTCCCGCGCTGCATATAGTATGTGAAGTTTCCAGAAGCTGCCAGACTTGGAAGCTAGTTCAAATCTGCCACTAAATTGATGTATCTAAGAAGCAGAAAAGATGTTTGTATGGCGATCATAACTTTATCCTTTATGTTGGCTATTCATTATGCACTATATGAAAGTTCAAGACCTTTGTTTGGAAGAGTGATGGATTTGATTTCTGTTTCAGTTTGTTGGTTAATTTTATGTTAATATGGTTAGGTTCATTATTATTTTTTATGGTCTCGATTGCAGCAAGATTCAATGTGTCCAAGTCTTCTTGGCATCTGTAATTTTGGCACAAATGTTTTTAGTTCTTAAAACAAAACTGGCGCAAATAATATTAGTTCTTAAAACGGAACTGCCATAAATATTTTTAGTTGTTAAAACGAAGCAGTTTGAGAAGGTCTGTTAACATCAGAAAAAAAGAATTTTTTTTGAGGAACCTTTGGAGATGAAATGTTTGGCCTGAGGAACTATTGATTTGTCATTCAATCAAGGTTCTAGTGCTGATATGGTTTGATGACACTATTTCTTGTCAACGAGTAGTATATTGCATTGTAGGCAACAAAATGACAATGTATTATGCTAAATTAAATTATTTTATTTTGTTGAATAAATTTATATAACAAAAGAATGAGATAAAATGGAATAAAAAAATGAAATTATTTAATTTTATATAATTTGACGCTATTCCATTGTCTACATTATTACGTTGTTTTAGTTGAAGTCCGATAGGGTCATGTGCGTAAGTCATCAATTCATGAACTCTGAAAATTTGATTGGTGGTAAAATTAGAATAAATCAATAGTTCAAATTTTTTAGGAATTGAATAGTAGCTAATATGTAAAACTAAAATTGAGCCAAACTAAAATTTACAAGCAAATACCCACTAATAATAATAAGTGAAGCGCTAAAGAAGGGTTAGATGCAATATGTTTGTGAACACACAAAACTAACACAACACAAATGATAATCATCACATCACAATCACAAATGGTGGATATACCCCAAAAAATTAGTCTGACGCTAAAAACTTTTTACAAACAGGTGAAAAAAATCAGTGGCAAGATTAGAATGACTAACACACAAGATCAGTGGTGAAGTTTATGCATCCCTACGCTGCTTCATCCTCAGCTGTCGGAACTTTGTCAAAATCATGGCTGCATTGGTTGTATCTGTAGCATGTCACGGGATGATCGTTTACTAGACCAGCAACTTGCATGAACGAGTACACAACTGTTGGCCCGACACAACGGAACCCTCTCTGCATCAGATCCCTGCTCATCAGATCTGATTTTGGTGTCTTACTCGGCACTTGGCGTGCATAACGGAACCCACTCTTTATAGGTTTATGGTTTACGAAGCGCCAGCAGTAGTTGCTGAAGGAGGCAAACTCTTGCTGGATCTACAACAATGAATTGGGAACATGATGGGAAAGAAATGCTCACTTTTACAATAAGCAACCTACATTTTCTTTAAAACAACACGATTCATCTACATTTAAAGTAGAGAATGAGATTTGATCATATTTAGATTTGTTTGAAAAAACATGTTTAGTGTATTTATACCAACTTGGTATACATAGTTGCTGAAGGACCTAATCTCTTGATGATCTACAACAATAAATTGGGACCATAATCGAAAATAAATGCTAACTTTCACAGTGTGCAACCTACATTTTCTTTGAAACAAGTTCAATACCTAATTTATGATTCCTCTACATTAAAGTAAAGAAAGAGATTTGATCATATACATATTACTTTTAAAAACATGTTTAGTGTATTTATACCAACCTTGAGCATCTGTTTAGCATTGTCAACAATTGCACGAACTTTTGGTTCCGAGAGCAATCTAACAGAGGGCAATCTCTTGTCATCGAGACTTGCAACTGACTTTGGATCAAAGTCATTAAAAACCTTTCTGAAACACAATCCATAGTTTTATCAAGAAAATGTGGGAAATGGTGTAGGAGTTCAAAGCCAAAAGGCACGTCTGATTCAACTGATACCTAAATACTGCTCGTTTGCTAAGAATCAATGGCCAGGAGAGCTCGGCTAATGCTTGCGAATAAACCAGCAGTTCGAGCAGCTTGACATCATCAAGGACCGGAACTCCCCATTCCTCGTCATGAAAAGAAGTATAAAGTGGCTCTGCATTATAGGAAACTGATAAGGAAGTTTCTTCAATAAACCTAGTGCACATGAATTTGTTCTCACTGTTCCAAGTTCCAACATTCACCACTCCATTAGACTACAACAAAATCTACTGCTTCTCACGTCTAACACAAAGAACTTCTGAAATACCTAAAATTCTCCTAGTTTTAAGCTTCTATTTGATGATATGTTGCGTTTTGCTGATCCACTAGATTTCGCCCTTCAAATTCAACTAAGCATGGCGCAATTAGTGCTCCTCTTTCTTTTCTAAAGCTATAGCATTATGAAACTTTTTGTCTGCACCTTTTCACCAAATCTCGTCACTTACTTTAATGAAAACAAACACAGTATTATCAAACATAATTTCTACACCTCTGTTTTAAACTTATCAACTAAACGTAGCACTATGGATCACATTTTGCATGAAAAGGTACATTCTGCATCGACTACAATTTAACTCAACTTCAATCATCTGACTTGTAAGTTATAATAAAAGGCAGAGAAAACAAATGAATAGCAAAAATCATAAAATTAACTCGTAAAAAAACGGAAAATTCACCAGAAGTCGGTGTGATCCAATCGCAGCGCTTAACAGGAAGCGGAACCGCAGGGGAGAGCGACAGAGCTCCAACTCCTTCCGCCGCTCTAACGACGCCGTTTCCATTCTCCTTCCGTCTCGAGCTCGTAGTTTTAGCAGATTTAACAATTGAACCAGTACCGGACGACGAAGCCGAGGTAGAAGAGTCGGAAGATGTATCAGCTGAGACGTCGCACCGCAAAATAACAGCAGCGGCGGCTGTGGCCGCAGGTTTCGCCGGTGACCGCGCAGCTACTCTCTTAGGCTTCTCCGGTGGCTTCTTCATCATCTCGTTCCGTCGCGTCTGCTCTTCGAGAATCCGAACCCTATTTCCCGTCGGAGCGAGTATACACCGGGTTACGGCTCCGATCTTCTCCGTAGCAGCAGACATTTTTTCCGGTTTGAGAGTTTGGTGAGGGAAGAGTGAAGTTTAAACTGTGTGGAATTAGAAGAGAAGTTGGAGGGCAGAATTGGAAGATAAATATTTCCTGAAGGAGGAGAAGACTGAATTAAATTAACGAACTAATTGCATATGTATTTAAGGAACTGTTTGGATATGGTGACCGGTGGTAGCCGGTAAGTGACGACGTGTCCACTTTCTTGGTGGGAGATGCGTTTTAATAGATAAATTCATTAATTGACTAAAATTACGAAAAATGTGTCATTTTTGGTTTCTCATTAGCAAAGTTCTAAAAAAATAATTATTTCATTTGCCTAAATTTGAGGAAATTTATTTTAGTTTTTGAGGTTTAAAACACATTGTTTAGTCGTTCATATTAGTCATATTATTACACGCGCATACTCTACTATTAATTCGCATTACTAAAATTTCATACATTTAATTCGCATTACTAAAATTTTATACATATGCGCCAACTCAAGATCACATTTGTTGCTAAACAAATTAAAATTGTGAAATTTAACTAAACTTCATAATTTTGGTGAATGGTCTATAAAATACCGTATAATAATATTCTTTTTGACGACAACATTATTTTTCATTTTATACAATGATAATTAAATTCAGAGCCTTGTCAAATATTTAGATTGTTTTCATCATAAATGTAATTTATTCAGTAGTTATCAAATTCAGAGGCTTACTAGTGGAGTTATCTAGATTGTTATACAATTGGTCAATATTACACTCACCAAAATTATTGAAATTAAATCTACCAGGATCACTCAAGATTAATACTATTATGAATAAAGAAATGTCAATACTAGTCACATACGATGGTATTGTCCCGAGATTATATATTTAACCGAACAATATACATGATCTAGTTTATTAAAATCGAACGTCACCGAAAGACGTGCCAAATAAGGATACCGTTACGTTAGTAGTGAAAATGAAATTGTATATCAAACACCAACTATGATAGATAGATTATATCATTCTATTTAGTGAAACGACGTTTGTATAATAGAAGGAAGGACAAAGATATGAATTTGATTGGATAAAGAGAGTAAAAAGGTCGAAAGTGGGGTTTGAATTTAGGGTGGGAGTCATATTCATAATTGGGTAGAAATTAAAAGTGTTGTTTGGTAGTGAGGATGTTACCGTTAAGATAACGAGTGGAATTTGGAAGGCGGCCCATTTCAACAGCTCGAAAGTGGCCTCTCATCACCTATTCTCGACATCACTTCTTTGGATTCCTGGTCTACACGGAACGAGTTTTATTGTAAAATTAGTACTTTCTTCGTCCTATAAAAATATATACACTTTCTATTTTTACATGTCTCATAAAAATATGTACATTCTATTTCTGAAAAGTTATCTTAATTTATTACTCCTATAAATCAATTTATTTACAAATTATACCACCATTAAACACTAATAATATGAGTCTTACTATCCACTAACACTACTTTAACTACTCTTCGTATACTCTCTATTACTTTATCAATTTTGTACTTCATTAATTCTCGTGCTATATCTATTGTCCATATTTTTATGGGACGAAGAGGGTAATAAAATTTGTAAGACTCTCTTGGTATCATAGAATTAGACATACAAGTTAGAATTAGAACCTCCAAAACCAAATTTATTAATGATTATATACTCCCTCCGTCCGCAAATAGGAGTCCCGTTTTTCCATTTTAGTCCGTCCGTGAATAGGAGTCCTGATTCACTTTTACCATAAATAGTAATATGGTCTCACATTCTACTAACTTATTCCACTCACATTTAATTTAAAACTAATATATACATATGAGACCCATATTTGACTAACTTTTTTCCACCCACTTTTCTTAAAACTCGTGTCGCCAAGGAATGAGACTCCTAATGGCGAACGGAGGGAATATAATTCTATAATTTGAATTCTATATTAAAATAGATCATTGAACCTTTAGAGAATCCCCATCCATGCTCTTGCCAAAGAGCATGGATGTGGGCCTGGACCCACATTTATTCATTTTTAATTCCATACTCTTCTGCAAGAGCACAACACTCACATCCATGCTGTTCCACAAGAGCATACTCTTACACCATTCAAGGATCCCACCATTCTATTATTCAATTTAAATACTTCATTACTAAAAACATTTCTACATATTAAAATACATTCAAAATACCCGAAATACTATTACAAATTACTAAAAAATTAAAAATTACATAATTAAAATTCTAAAAAATAAATATTACATAATTAAAATCCTAAAAATTGAGATTGAGAGAGTTGTTTGGTGTAGTGTGATTTTTTGTGCTGAAATGGGAGCATTTATAGATGAAAGTGTGAATTTTGGGATAAAATAAAGAAAAAAAATTAAAAGTGTGGAAAAAATGGATATATTTTATTGGAAAGTGGGAGAATATTTTTTTTTATCAAATTGAATTTTTCAGATTTTTTTTGATTTTTTTAAGAAATAAAAAAAATAAAAAAATGATAAACCAACAGCCAACCAGAGCATGCCACGTCGACTGCTCGTGCTCTTGCCGTCGGCACGGCCGTACTCTTCGGCAAGAGCACGCCATGCCGTTGGCAAGAGCGCAACGGCGTGACGGACGTGCTCATGCCGTCGGCAAGAGCACATCTCTTCTGCAAGAGCACTGATATGAATGCTCTTAAATAGTTAACATAAAATTGAGCACCTTCATACTCTACACACATATATTACAATATACACACACTACACATCCTTCATACCCGTATATCATTTTTACCAGCACAAAACATTTGGATTGAATTATAATTCAATTCATTTAAATTCAATTTCGCAGCTAATTCTAATTCTGTGTAGTGTGTACTAAATAGACTTTAAGATAAAGAAAAAGAAAGTCAAAGATTAAGATTCATTTGATTAGATAGATGTACTGACCACAAAGTTAGAAATTAACTACTCTCTCCCTCACACAAAATTTATCGTGTTTTTAAACTCACTCTTTCTTAACATGAGCAAAAGCACATACTTATACAAACTAATTAGAGATTAGTTACAATAACATGCAAATCCTAACAAACTCCAACGACAATAAAATGGCAGATATACAATCGGTTGAATCACTTCTTGGAATGATTTGTAATGCATATTCATCATAAAGAAAATACCATTGTTTAGTTGAAAAATACGAACATTATATCACACTTTAGTAATAAGAACTTTCAATACATTCAAACCATGCAGTTTTCTAACTGATTTTTAAAATGGATATTGGTCTCTAAAACTATAAATTTTGACCAAATTTTGGTATTTCCCACAAACACTAAAATTGGTCTAAAATATCACAACCTTTAAACTTTGTTTGTTATTTCTCCAGTTAAATCACCATATCCGACTAACTTACGTGCGTTTTTTTTATCCTACTTGGCACTGCTAGATCAACATGATTTTTTACGTGGTTTTTATCTTGCTTACCAAGAACTTAAAAAGTGGTCTAAAACATCGTAAATATTTCACGATTGCCCACGTAAAAATTAGTTTTTCTCCGAAGATACTGTATTTGAGTTGAGATGGGAAATAACAAACAAAATGCAAAGTTTATGATATTTTAGATCAATTTTAAAATTTATGGAAATACAAAAAATTGGTCAAAGTTTATGGTTTTAGGGACCAATATCCTTTTTAAAATTAGAGATCGAATCAAAACTAGAGTAAATTTTTGTATCTTTTTACAAATTTTCCCTAAAGATTACGAAGTAAAATATATGTAGGCAAACATATATTTTTGACAAACATAATCATTATATTATTATATTGAAACTAAATGCACCTAAAATATGAAAACTTCGTAAATTTTATTGACCATAATTTTAATGTTGTTAGCATATTCATTTATTAATTACAAATATTAATATTTTTTTATATTATATAATATATTAATATTTTTTATAATATATAAAAAATTAAAAGAAAATTCTAAAATATTAAAGCTAAAAGAAAACTTTTATTTTATATACGTAAAAATCAATAAAATAAATAAAGACCAAAAAATTAAGGAAAACTTTTATTATATTTAAGATGTATTTAATTTTCATGTTATCTTACACGTACTAAAATTTTACTACTAATTGAATACACGACCTCATATCAACTTGGTATATTTTAGACTAGGAAATTTAGTTTAAGATAATGTCGGATATATTTAGAGAAAAACAGGAAATTTAGTCATAGTTCTTAAATTTTTATTCTGATTTTTTGTAGGAGGCAAATATGAGTTTATATGTGGAAAATTGCATTCATAAAATAAAATTAATATCTTTGGGCACGCAAATCAAGATGAAGATCTCTTTAGTCATCACTTTCTCAATTTCCCACCAATCTGAAGAAGAAACATTCTTCAAATTCATAATTTTGTTTCTAAATTCCAATGGATTCAAACCCTGATCCCAAACCCCAAAACCCCAATCCTCCCCCAAAATCCCCACCCAAAAACAACAAGGATTTCCTAATCCACCTCGAAACCTACTTAGCCAAGCGCGACGGTGTCGACAAACTCCTCAAAATCTCGCGCTACGCCGCCAAGATCGCCCTCGCCTCCTCCCTCCTCCGCCACCACACCCCGCTCTCCGCCCGCCTCAAATCGTTCGAATCAAGCGTCGGCGTTAGCCGTAAAGCATTCCGCCTCGGCAAATTCGTTCAGGATGTCAACGCTCTCCGCGCGATCGATGCCGCTTCCCACTCCCGCCTCAGCCTGATCCTCTCCGTCGTCGCCTACGGCGGCGAGGGTGTCTACTATTTCATCGAGCAGCTGGTGTGGCTGGGGAAGGCGGGGCTGATCGACAAGAGGCATCTAAACTTGCTGCAGAAATGGAGCGCGTGGTGCGAGTTTGTTGGCTATTTCGGGAGCGTGAGCTTGAAGGTGATGGAGCTGCGGGAGATCGAGGTGCAGGAGAGGTGCGCGGCGTCGAGCGTGGATGTGGCGGTGGTGAGGGGGATTAAGTGCGGGGAGGAGCAGGAGAGGCTGAGGAAATTGAGGGAGAAGAAGGTGATGAAGCGGCTCTCGGTGGTGCAAGATTTGGCCGATGGATTGATGGCGCTGGCGGATATTAGAGACGGCAGAGGAGGAGTTCTGGCGTCACCGCTCTTGCTGTCCTCGGCTGGGATGCTCTCCGCGCTTATTAGTACTCATAAGAATTGGATTTCTTGCTGAGGTATGGCTGTGTGTGATGCTGTTCTGGTGTTGTTTGTGATCATGATTGAGGAATGTTGCAAAGTTGCCTGTTGAGAATAAAATGATTCTTTATTAGTACTTAACTATGTGTAGCTTGTAGAATAATTGCATAAAGATTTATTGGATGTTTTATATACTATGAAGGAAATGAACTTTTTAGTTTTGGAGGATTTTGGGATTGAGATATGTGCTTCATTTTGGTGAAAGTTGAAAGCAGGGTGATTCTTTTGTCTCTACTTTAATCGAAAGGAAAGAAACGTTTGTGCGTCAGGACATTCTAGTTAGATTTCGTATGAAGTCCAGTTATAACGAGTAGGGATGATGCATTGGAGCATGCCTTTTAATGGAACTGGAAAAGTAGAGCAAGAAATAGAACTTGTATAATTTCTTCATGTATAGACTATAGAAGAATTCCTATGTCTTACATGATATCATTGTTGGATTTCGGTCAAAGGTGAAAGTAAAGTGCTTTATCTGTCTCTACTTGAATCTCGAAGGGAAAGAAACTCGTATTCATCTGGATGTAAGGTGCATCAGTTCTAGTTAGATTTCATCAGAGTGTATTACTTCTGAAATAGTAAAATGTAAGTAGGGAGGATATATTGGACTGTGACTCTCAATGGAATTAAAATAATAGAAGGAAGAAATAGTTAATAGTGTGTATAATATCTTGATGTATAGAAGAATTTCCATGTCTTATATGACCACCCCACGGCAGGGTTTTGGTGAAAGGTGAAAGTAGTGTTTTTTGTCTGTACTATAATCGAAGACTTTTGTTCATCCGGATGTAAGGCGCTTCCGTTCTAGTTCGAATTTGTAAGAGTTTATTACAGTATTACTGAATTAAGTTCAGTAATCACAAGGGAGGACGCATTGGAGTGTGCCTCGTAATGGAGTTAGAAAAAAAGGGAGAGCAAGAAATAGAGCGCGTATAGTTTTCTTGATGTATAGAAGAATTTCTCTGTCTTTATACGATCACTTCGGGATTTTGGTAAAGGATTTGATTCTATTAAGTTCAAATATGGCTATTGTCCCACAACTTATATCTAGTTGCTTCTGTGAATCCAGAAATGATTCATGTATGTATTTCACATAAACGTGAAATCAAAGTAGGCGATAAAGTAGCCGGACGGACGGACGGCATGGAAATAAAGGTATCATCAACATTGAGCACTAGTAGATATTTTGGTGTGAATAATGGGCGAAGTAGATATTTATAGATGAGTGTATATAAAATCAGTTTTGACCAATTATTTTGTTAAAAAAATTATAAAATGGCTAAAATGATGCTTGGTCGCAGGAGCCAGCGATAATATGTTGGCATAAGTGGCTTAGCGCACTAATACGATGATAACTTGTCTAAAGACAATTAGGATAGAAATAAGAAAGTAAATAGAAAATGATTTCCAGCAAAGGAAATGAAAACATCGACTAAGGGTGTCCACTATAAGGCGGACACGCCCAATAGCTCCGCCCCAGTTTTTGTCCATAGCCCCAATTTTGTTGTACATAGCCCCAAAATTCTATTTCCGCCACTATAGTGGACACCTCCAATAGCCCCCAAATTTTATAATCAATTTTCATTTTTAAATATTTTTTAGTTTCAATCAAGTGTAATTTAAATAATCGCAGTGTAAATAACTAGAATACGAGGTAATTAGGGCCGAATATTCGTTGTATTGCAAACCCGTAAAATTATACAACGAATAATTAAAATAAAATACAACTACAAAACTCCGCCACCGTCTACTCGGTGTCGGAGTCGGCTTCCTCGTCTTCCTCTTCTTCTCCTCCTCCTCTCTCGCTGCTGCCGGCCGCGGTATCCCCAGGCGCATTATCAACCAACCCCAGTCGACTCTCAATCCGAGTGATGAGCCTCTTGTAGACGTTCCTGACGTACGGGTCAGTTTCCCCTGCGTATTTGCTGCATACGTCTTGCAGTTGTTGCATCAACTGCACGTCTATGGTATTGAACAAAACCTCGTGGGGTTGCACCGTGGGGGGTGGGATTGGGGCGGATTGGTGGATGTGCGATCCACTT
Source organism: Salvia splendens (assembly GCF_004379255.2). Classification (NCBI taxonomy): domain Eukaryota; kingdom Viridiplantae; phylum Streptophyta; class Magnoliopsida; order Lamiales; family Lamiaceae; genus Salvia; species Salvia splendens. The sequence continues at coordinate 42,630,408 of NC_056032.1, forward strand.
CTACCCCCTCTGGCGCTGCGGATAGAGGCCTGTTGTCCCATGGGCCGTCGTCGCCTAGTGTGAGTATCGGCTGGCTCTTCGACTTGCTCGTCGGACTGCTCGAACTCGTGCGAGCCGCTTCCACTGCTGTAGTCGCCGGCAAGGTTGTGCCTTGTGCGCTTTGGCCCAGGAGCTGTTCCCACCTCGTTCGCCACGATCGACCTGAATTTCGGACAATCCGCGAGGACAAGATACTCTTCCCACAAGGTGAACTTCGGCCAGCCCTCCGTGTGGTATTGGCCCTCAGACAAGTTTTTAACATCTGCTGCGCTGCGCCCACTCTCAGCGTGGCGAAGGTTGTTCTCGTATATGGACGCGAACCGCTTGGTCGCATGGAGAATCCTACCCCACTTTTTCCGGAGCTGTTCTGGGTCGCGCCTCTCGGCGCCGGCGGGTTTGAACTCCTCGTATGCAAACATGACGCGCCTCAAAAGCTCCCCTCGGCCTGATCTGTACCCACCACGGGATCTGAAGTGATAGCATCCCAAGCCTTCGCCACGGCAATGCTCTCGTCTTTGGTGTATGGCTTGCCCCGGTTGGACCCAGAACCAGAGCCACCGCTACCGCCAGTGCCACTGCCATCGCCACTCGGAATGCCGGCCCCGCTGCCCGTGCGCCCACCGACGTGGCCGGTGCCACGACTGCCTCCTCCGCCCCTTCCGCCTCCGCCCCGACTGCCGCTACCTCCTCGGGTCGGAACGGGTGTTTCCACCCGTGCTGCCGGCGTATCTGGGATGCCAGAACTGAGCAGACCCATCATAGTATCAAACGCGTCTTGATCTGCCTCGGTGAACGGAGATTGGCTGGCTTGGAAAGGGGAACCCGGACGCAGCTGGTGAAGCGTGTCTAGGTTGGGTCTGTAATCTCCAAATGCGGAACGACTCAGATTCCGCTGTAAAGGTGGCGGAGTTGGAGAAGACCTCCACGACTGAGATGGAGGAAGGGGTGGACTCGATGCCCACGGTGGGGGAGATTGATTCCAAGTCAAAGGCTGGGACGGAGGCGCATATCCGCCAAAGCCCGACGGCTGAGAAGCATATCCGCCAAAACCCGATGGCTGCGAAGGATAGCCCGAGGGGTTTGATGGATTGCTGCCATATCCCGATTCCTGAGAGTCAGGTGATTCGTCGTCTCCTCGGTGCATTTTTTAGAGAGTGGTTGTGTAGATAGTGAGTGGAGGGATTTTGTGAAAATTGTGAAAAATAGGTGGTGGGGAGTGGTATTTATAGAGGGAAAAAAAAAATTGAATTTGGCGCCGCATGCGCCGCGTCGGTTTCTGACACTATGGTCGCCGCGCCTATAGGCGCGGCTATGCCCCCACCGCCGCGTCCTCGCCCCGCACCCGGCGATCGCCCATCCGCCCCCATCGCCATGCCCGCCGCGTCCACCCCCGGGGCGGACACTCTTCCCACTATAGACCGCCCGCCGCCCGCCCGTGGACGCGGCTATAGCCGCGTCCATGCCATAGTGGACACCCTAATGCCGTTCAAAACTACAATGGTGACACAATTATATACTCAATACTCTATACATTGAAATAAATAGATTTATGTCATAGAAGTAATGAGTTGGCATACATTAACATAAACAAATTATCTCTCTTTAGTCTTCATGTTCTAAATTTGCAAACACAATTTACATCCCTATGCTGCATTATTATGCATTTAGAGACCTCAAGTTAAAAGGAGAAGAAACATACTTGCACAATTTTTCGAAACAAATGTGTACTCAAATACGAATAAGGTATGTAAGATATACACCCTCAAAATGGATATACTACAATATTTGCAGCTATTTTTTGTCCAAATAATGAAGGAAAAACCATTATACATAGTCGTTTGCAATGTTAGTTAGGTAAATGGTTGGGACGAAACAACGACTGCACCGACATCAAAATCCAGAGTACATATGTTTACCCGTCACTACGGGTTAGCATACAACGAATGCATGAACCTTTACATGCTTTTTGAAATCCTTTTGGCTTAGATGAGATTTAGAGAACATATTGTTTGTATACATGAGAATCTTGAACAACATGCACAATGCAATTTGCATTAGCTTAGAATATATGGTACCTCAAGTACATACTAAGTTTGCTCTCATACTATGAACTTGACTAGAGTCTACACAATCAAATATCGTGTACGTCTGAGCACACACGACAACACTTGACACTTGACACGGAGTTAGTTGATTTACAACAATCACTATTTGATATTGACATAGAATACACAGCTATAATTGCGGAAAGAATTACCAAAAGGGAAATGACTGCTTTCAAGATTCGTGCATATTTGCCTCCGTAGAAACCGACAGGATATTTCCAGGCAAAGACCATATTTTGAAATATATCTTTTCTATTACCTTTCCTTGAACGAACCATTAGCAGACCTTCTTAGTTCCCACGGTCGGAGACATCCTTTCAAGGGGGACTGTAGTAGCAAAGACGATGTGGAAAGCTGCTTCTGCCTTGAGGAAATTGAGGACAGACAGCTGAAAGTACTTCTAAGCCTCGTTTTCTCACTGTTGTCGTACGCTTGGTATTTTGGCTCATGTTGCACAGCAGTAATTTTAAGGGCCTCAGGTAAGACACAGTTGAAGATCGAACCTAGGTGCACAAGAAATAGAATAAGCGAGCATTCTAGGCGAAGTAAGGTGGTCATCTTTCTATAAAGTTCCAAGTCTTGAGTCTTGACAACTTTTAAGGAGTGGGAAAAGTTGTGTTCATCTCCACCATCAAAATTCTCTACGCATTTAATCTCTCTTTATAAGAATGAAGCAAAAATATACATTAACCAACAAAAAACTTACCTAATTTGGCTAGTCGATTTACCCATCGTGGGATTCTTTTTCCTGTTAACTTGTAACAAATGTCCTTGCAGAAATGGTTGCAGTTCTTTACAATCAAGTGATATGTATCACCGTTGTAATTTGCAGCTTGACGTTCCATAAACTCCCTGACCTGAGTTGCATCCAGTGACGTCGTACCAACAGATATGGACTTTCGAAATTTAAATCCGGGGCACTGGCGAGGTTCGACCTCAAAGACACCACTAGATGAATAGTCGTGAGCTCCAAATGCATATTCTATACCGTGAACTGTGAATTACAAACAAGAAGTATCAGAGAGAATATTCTTTTGAAGTACATGATGTTCATGCATCAAGCAACAAGGGAAAAAAGAAACTCACGGGAACAAAATCCTCACTATAAATCTTAATTGCTAGAAACCAAATGAGGATATAGAAAAACGTAGTAAAAACATTGTGAGCAAAACATACCTTCGACCCCGGAGTGAAATATACCTAGGCCAGCCCAATAGACATAACCATTCATGGGTGTCAAGTCATACACATTTAGATACACTGGAGTTCTTTTGGAACCATCATTATCTGATTTCACTTTCGAGAAGAAACAAAAGTGTCGAGCTGATTTTTCAGTCAAACGGAGTGGCACTATGGACTTCCACCCTTTCTTAGATCTTAATTTCATGCTGCTTTCACGAGTAAACACACTTGAATATAGGCCTGATAGATTGTTCTACATCTGCACAAAAAAAAGAGGGGTGAGGCTAAAAATAAAATAACAATGCAGAAGAAGCAACAACTATGAAATGAATATAAACAATAAATTATGACATTATAATTTTTCTTTTTTGTTCCAAAATCTTCTGTCAGAAACACACGAGTTCAATATATCGGAACACGGAACTTGAAACTAGGGAATACATCTAAACGTGCTAACAAAGGGACTCCATAGCCAGGAAAAAATACGGCAAGTTTTGTTATGCGAGACGAACTACGACCATCTCCAACGGTACACTAAAACCTAAAATTGAGTAGGAAATTAGCTCCAATGGTACTCCAAAACTAATCCCATTTTTGGTTTTTGAGTAAAATATACCTATCTTTAGGTTTACACTAAAACAAACCCAAATCACTTTTTCAAATTTTGTGAATAAAAAATGTAACAAAGATTATTCTTTTAAGTTTGAATTTAGTGTAAATGGTTGGAGTAAAATCACAATTTAATGTGACATTTACACTAAAATAGGTTTGAGTTGAGTGTAAATGGTTGGAGATGCTCTAAAACAATCCTGGCATACAGCTTGACGAAGCCTTTCCGGGCAGGACTAGAAAAGGTCTTACGTACCAAATGATTGGTAAAATAAATTCTTTACAGAGATTCACAAGCATCACATATGATGACGAGCCCAAGAAAGCAACCAAAATTCTGCGTATGGTAAGGTAATTAGTAAGACAGATGGACCTAAGAAATAATAAATTGATTGTTCTTCAGAATAATTATTAAAAAAAAGTGTTAATGCAATTTGAAGAAAAACTAGGTTGTTTAATTGCACTGTAGCCGCTACTGTGTTTCACAACACTGCATAGGATCAACATCCCTCCTCTCTCTCACCCCAGAAAACCAAAAAGGACATGCAGCTTCTGCAGTGCTATTACACGATCGTGTTTAACTTCAAATTGCATTAACACTTTCTTTTAATAATTTATACAGAAGTACACAATAAACAAAGATGCTACGTGAAAGAGAAGCAAAACACGATCTGCATCAGAAACTGTGCTTGCTTGTTACCATACTACACAACAAAGTATTACAACCGGATGTTTAAGTAACTTCTAGAATTGAAACAAATCCGCTGTTATGTAAGTCTATTCCCAGTTTATTATAACATGACATTTTTCAAATATGTATTAATCCCTCAAAATCCTTACATTTATTAAATTATGTTGCTTAGCTGATGATGGAATTTTCAATATAGACTATTCCATTCAATTGACAAATCCCACCATAATTTACTTACTTAAACTGTAAATACATATAATATTGCATGTCGAGCAAATGGAATGAGTTCGACCAGGACAAAAACACTTGGTTTATTTGAAATCTAATACTACTACTTAAGAAACAATAAAAGTATTAGCATATCTGTTGAATAAGTATTTAAAATACAGAGATTCACACAACAGTTGGGATTCTTTTAAGTAAAAGTGACTAGTATTTACTTGTTGACTATTTAAACCATGCTTATATGCTATAGCAATGTAACTTCTTCACCTCTCTTTCCTTCTACACTTATGTATTCGAGTTTCTACTTATGTGACATTTAACTCTAATAGACTATCAGTTGAACGAATCAGCGAATAAATTGGTCAAGGTATTTATTTCTATTATATACTTCTAATTCGCAAGTCGAAACAATAAGTAGCCAATAACACATAGCCACCAAACTTCTTGAAGGGGGTATCTCACACTTCATCTGAAAACTTGTCATCAACTCAGAGTCGGTTTAAGAGAAAACGAAAGACTCCATCTTCATCGAACAATCAGATGGGAACGAGGAAACTTTTCAAAGTTTTCATTATAGTCAAAGTAGTTATTAGGCAAAACAAAGAATAAAACTACAAGTAACCATATTGCAGATGTGCAAAGCAAAAGATATCCAAATTTTAGTCAACAGGTGAAGAGCTAGCTAAATTGCCAAGTTGATAACAGAATTGACTAAAATATGGAGTAATAAAATTATACCTCTAATCACTGTCATCTTTGTCAAAACACCAGATTTTGTCAGTTTCTAGATGGAATTTTACCAATAAACAACTTTTAATTCAAAACATTTGACACATGCCCTAGATATGCAAAAGCTTCAAGAACCACAGAATTACTACTGAAATTATGGATTAACTTCTTGAAATCCCAAAATTTTAAACACAGCCACCAGATCTTGTTGCAAATTCGAAACTTCATAGCAAAAGCAACGAACCTAAGAAAGAAAATGTTGATTTCAGGAAAAAAACAGATCAGCCCTCAACCAATTCGAGGAAAATCGAAGCTTAACACGCAACCAAGAAAAGAGGCGAAGTGCAAAGCAGTGGTTGGTTGTATAATTGAAAAGAGAAGTGTTTCTTACTAGCAACAAGAATTTCAAGAACAGCTGTGGAAAAGACTCACAGATTTGGATGGGAATAATAGCATTGGTAGATTAGCCAAGATTCGAGCTTTGAGCTGAAAACTGCAGCGGCGAATTGTGCGTGTGCAGAGAAAGAAAGGTGGGTTAATTAGCAAGCTTCTCACCCATGCTATGACTATGAGAGAGAGAGCATACACACATTCATGGGGTTTCTGACAAATTCTCAGGTAGATAAACAAGCACTGCAAAGCGTCAACATTGTTTTAAGCCAAGCATAACTAGTACTTTTACAGAGCCTACCAATGATAATTATTGAGATGAATGAAAGGTAAAAAGGGAATTAAAGTGAATTCTTATTGAACACACCTTCACTTATTTTAGAATTTCTCCATTAGTTTTTATAAGTTCTGATCAAATTATTTGCAATTAATTAAAAAAAACATGTATATTATGGTTGGTTGTCGATTAAGAATCTTGAAGGAGTGAATTATGTTGAGCATTTAAACAACGACGGAAAATGTTGTAGAAAATCAATGAAAAGTCATCGTTGCATATTATCAGTATCAATCACTTATTCAATAATTGTAAAAGCAAAAGAAAATTGTTTGAAATGAACTAGGGAATACTCCCTCCGTCCCGTGCTACTCGCACGTTTGCTTTTCGGCTCGTCACAAAGTCCTTACACTATTTATAATTTAAGTTAGAATTAATGCATTTAATTAATATGTTAGTTTAAGTTAAGAGCTCTTTTATTAAGTGATGTCTCATTACACCTAAAATTCTTTTTTAATTACACAAAAAAATCAATCCCAAATTTACGGCCTAAAATGAAAAGTGCGAGTAGCATGGGACGGAGGGAGTACTATCGTATATTCATAGAGATAGATATGGACATAATTACAATAAAAGCAAAATGATTACATACTAGTATATTTTATTAAAATTAACTTTTACGATTTCAAATTAATAATTTATATTGCTTAAATGAAAAATCAGCCTAATGAGGATAAGCTACTACATCTCCTGCTATACAGATAAGTGACACAAGTAAATTGGAAGGCAGATAAGTGACACAAGTAAATTGGAAGGGAAATCCTAAAACAAATCCTAAGAGCATCCTTAACCCCTCCATCATTCCCTTAAATTTAAGTCACGGGCCACAACTGCTCTAACCCTGCAGGCCTCATCCCGGACCACAATTATTAAATTACAATATTCACAATTTACCATCTATTTCACGCGTAAAATAAAAAACGTTGAACAATTATAACATGAGAAATTCATTTTAAATTCAAAAATAATAAAACTATTAACGAAAATATCAAATTAAAACATAAAAAAATGCAAAAAAATTACTCTTCTTCCACTTCATCTTGCCCCTCTTCATCATTCTTCAAAATGCAAAAAAAAAATGGGGGTGCAAATGCAAAAGAAACCAGAAATAGTCGGCCTCTTCTCCCTCTTCGCCCTCTTCTTCCTCTCACCCTCCCCCTCCTTCCTCTTCCAAATGCAAAAGAAACCTGAAATTGGGGCCCGGGACCCGAAAAAGAGCACCCCCAACTATAATTTTAACTATAATTTTCCATTATTGCACTGTAAGTAGATCTGTTTTGGTAGTATATCTTATTTGCATAACACTTCCAACTATATATAATTGTATTTTAGTGATCAAAATAAAAATAACATAGGCAAGAAAATGATGGACATGGTTCATCAAAGTCATTTATAAAATAATGAAATGAAAGCTCGTAATCAGCGATTACCAAGTACTAATAGTTTGAAGATAAAACAAATTGCACAACCTTGCAGAGTACTAAACTACTAGCTAAGCTACGCATTATTCCACATAAACTCGGCTATCTCTGTCCTGGTTTGGTTCCACGCTGGAGTAGATTCAACTGCATCTACATACTCCACGACATCTCCTTCCGCCCCTGCTGAAATGTCCCCATTTATATCTTCAAGGTCTTCAAGGTTCACATTTGCATCACTAAGTTCCAACTCAACTGGATCCAAGCCCCTTGGCCTAGCGGTAAAGGGTGCTGGATACTGCGTCCATCCTGGAGGTCTCGAGTTCGAACCCTGGGTGGCGTAATTTGTCTTTCCTCCTTGTTATAGGAGTTGATTTGTAATTTCCTCCTTCATATATATGATATAAATATATGAAGTTAATTTAAAAAAAAAAAAAAAAAGTTCCAACTCAACTGGATCAACTTGTATTTGGCTCCGAATGAAATTGTGCAGAATGAAGCATGCCATTATGAGACGCGTTTGTGTTGTGATCGGGTAGAAGCTGGCACTGCGTAATATCCCCCACCTCATCTTCAATACTGCAAAAGCACGTTCGATGATATTCCGCGCCATGGTGTGCCTCATGTTAAACATTTCTGTAGGGTTTTGGGGCTTATGCGCAGAAGGTCCCCACTCCTTCAAGTGACACCGGAAAAATTATTCATTTTATGTACAAATCACAAATAGACATCAAAAACGGGAATAACATAATAGAATTTAGTACAATCCTAATTACAATTAAACTGTAGAACCTGCACCAAATAAAACACCATATAATTCAAACCTAATCTCATTTGCATGTCTAATCAAATTGGGGGTCATTCATAGATGTTGCAGACAACAACCATCTACCCACGACGGAGAGCGTCGAGCTCGAATGTCTACGCAACAACAAAAATGGTTGGATTTACTGACCTGTATGGAGTTTTCTTTGCAGCTATGGCGTATTTGCTGCGTTTTTGCAGTGGCCTTCGAGCAACAATGAGGATGGAGAGAGAGGGTAAAAGGGGAAGAAGAGGGGGAGTCTTTTTCAAACAATGAAACTCTGTCTCACTAAACCTTCTTTTTTGGGGGTTAGAGTTACCAATTGAATATGGGTAGCTAACATTAATTTCAAACGGGCCGTGTTTTTTCAAACGGGCCGTGTTTTTTCAAACGGGCTTGATAAAAAACAACAAATGCAAACAAACGATGGTTAGAAAGGTCCACGTCAGCATTTTCCATCCTTTTCCTACTCTACTCATCTAATCAAATGAGCCCTAAAAATGAAGTTTGAACTTTTAATAATAGTCCATAAGTATTATGTTATTTTGATTAATTCTTAATCATCACAATATAATTTATTTAAATAGAGTAAATTTGAAATATAACAATTTCGTGTTGACGGGAACCCGATCAGCTGGGTTCGGGTACCCGCATCGGTTATTAGGGTACCCGTATTCATATACGGGTCGGGTATTGGGTGTGATATTTTAGAGATTTCGGGTTAGGTACCCAAATTTGCAGGCCTATGAGCACTAGTTTATAAATTATGAATGTTGGTAGTATGCACTTGATATTTTTTTGTATTTTTGGGTTTGCGGTGCTATCACTATCTGTTTGGGGTTGTTTTGCAATCTTAGCTCTGTTTTGTGCAAGTTAAAGGTAATTATTACAATGAGTCCTTGATAGCTCAAGCTGTTAGTTTTCGCAAGGAACTTTCCCTCCTCCTTGTGGTGTGTTTGTATTTGAATTTAATTTTTTTAATATGTAATTTAATTTATAATAGTTTTATGCAAAGATTAGAAGAAAGGGCAATGACCAGTGCCTTAATCATGAAGGCTCCTTGAGGTGGTTTTTCCGTCAGCAGCTTTTCTTGACGGTCAGGCAAGAGTGCGTGATGCCGATGGTCCAACGTTTGGATGTAGATACGAAGGCTGATTCTTTACTTGTCGGATAAAGATAGTGCCTCCATTCTGAAACATCCATATCTCTCTACATTCTGAAACATCCATACCTCAATACACAACTATGTAATCATTAGCAATCTAAAATTTCGAGTGGCTGCCTGCCAATTCTACAATGGAAGAAGATTGTTATGCATAGGCCTATGCATACTTAAGCATGTTTATGATCATTTTGATATTATCTGGTAGACTCAAGTGAGCTGGGAAACAGCTCTGACGAAGAATTTTTACTTTCTAAAGAGTCAAATGAAATGAAAGGTGGGTCAACAGCATTAAGCAGTGTGGCGATTGTGCCTTCTCCTCTTCTGCTGTGGAGATTAAAGGTTTTCCTTCTAGTTCATCCTAGACTGGCAGGGTAGAACCTGTTCGTTCTTGCATTTGGATATGGAAAGGGTTATTAGGAGGAATATATATTTGATTTTTTTGTTTGATTTCTGTATTTGTTTTACTTTTATTGCTGCGTTTTGGAGATGGTGAACAATTATTCTCAAAGAGATTCTGGCTTTGCTCCACTGCTGTCATAGAATCTGGTGTGGGTTTGGAATTTTTTTGCATTACAAAACTTACTCCTTAATGTAAGTGTATGCATCTATATGACATCTCTGGGCAATGGGATATGTATAAGGATCAACTATGTCCAGCTATCCATCTTAACAGTTTGACTGAACTTTTTGAGTGGTGTTGTAAGCTTCCTTACTCTAAGTAGTTACATTGGGTCTTATAAGTTGTAGATCTATTCCGAAGTAAGCTCATAAATTTGTAGGCATAAAATGGTCATGGAACTTGAACATGTTCACTAAGACAGTTTGGTATTTGGTCTGGTCAAAAGCTATGTAAACTTGCTAAGATCTGAAAAGTAGGTTTGGTCTTCCTTTCAAGAGATAGCAGGAAAATTTATTTATCTATTTCTTTTATGTCTCAAACATATAATTATGATGTTTTGGGAGTACCCTAACACCTCTGGAACTCAACATGCCATGCCTAGATTAGGTTTACTATATTGCTAAAGTGATAATAATGCATTGGCCGATTCAGATGGCTTGCACTTCTTTGGGAATATTATTTTGGTGTTTATGGATTATGCTTTATGCCACAGTCATTTTGCTTAATAACTCTTCTCTTTTGTATTCTTCTTGATTAGCTTGCCATCTCTAATCTATCTTTTTTGTATAGGCACTACTGTTTTTCATCTGGGGTTTCTGTTGTTTCAAGGTTAGTGTAATATCGTATCTGCTTATGGGTTTTAGTGCCCAATGCTTTGTTCTAGGCCTGATTGTTGTCCACAGATGATCAGTGTTTGTTTCTTCTATGTTCAGATTGAATGGGATTCAGTAATGAGAATGAGTGCAGACCTGCGAGATTTATTTTTATATGAGGCTTTCTTGTATTATAATCCTCTCCTTCTCGTGGTCAGTGATTTTTACATGGTTTAGTTCTTAACTTCTTATCTATATAGATTTAGTGATTGAATTGATATAATGCTTCGGTTATGATGCAGACTATGATGGTTTGGCTTTGGGGAATCAATTTATGGGTTTTTGCCCAGTCTAATATTGGATATGTGAAAATTTTTGACCTAGATCAGAGCCATCTAACTCACAGAGAGATATGGAAGGTATTCATATTAAACTATGAACTAAATATATTATATTTCAGGTTACCTCACTACAATTTCTTTAGCTGCTGTAAATCAGTATTCTAATTCGTCCAGAACTAAATTGTACGCTTCCATTCTGTTGGTGTTTGGTAACTTTTAAACCTTGTTGCATCATACTGGACTGTTCATGTTGGCTTGAATTTCCATCAGAATATTCTCCTTCAATTTATTTCTGATCTGATAAAGTTCAGAGTCTTTAGACTTTATGTAGGTATATTTGCAACTTCTCTTGTAGGGGCTTATGATTTACTGACAATAATTCCTTTCATGTGTCAGTGCGCTACATGGATGACAATCATTGTCCCAACTAGCATGACAGCATACCTGTATCTGTATTCTCATGGAGAAGTTTCGTTAGCGGCATCTCAACCAGTGTAATAGATGCTTCTTCTCCTAGAAAATATGTTGGTGCTTTATCATCTTCAGTTTCTTTGAAATGATTTTTTCATTATGCAGGATGGACTATAGTGAGCTCCTTTTATTTTACGAATACATGCAATAATTTACAATCTCATAAATTGTTATTCTACCTACATTATGCTTGTATCCTTTAAATTAAATCTCATGCACGTGATTAAACAACATTTGTTGAAAATTATGCTTCTTGTTTCAGATATCTTCATATTAAGATAATGATAATACTTAGGAAAGTACAGTGATTGCTGTAGATGAAAATAAGCACTGAATGCTACTGTAACGGGGAAAAGGTGGATGTTATACAATGATTGTATTTTTGCCTTTCAGTGGTGGTGAATATCACATGAGTTGTATTTATCTGCGGAGAACTCAGAAGATCTTTATATTAATATTATCATGTATCTGAGTGCAATCAGTGTCATCATTCTTGATGGTTCTTGGCTTGTTTATTATCTTCTTTTTTGACTAGCAATGACATCAACTGGGGACTGCCTTTCTTAGGACGACACCCTCTCTGTTCTGTGTGATGAAGTTTAGTAACATTTTATTGGCAACTGCAGGTGCTTTTGTATGCTGCTATCTTAATGACTCTCATATTTCCCTTTGATATCTTCTGTCTTTCATCTCGATTCTTTTTCCTGAGGACAGTTTGGCGAATAGTGTTTCCATTACAGGCAAGTTTTACCGCTTTGATAACTTAAGGACTTGTAAATCTAACCATCCACAGGATAGAAAAAAAAAGATGATAAACGTCCTTTATGTCCTTTCTTAATATATGACATGAAAAAAATTTATGTTACATGCATTGAGAAAGGCGGAGCAAGTGTGAGAAGGCATAAAGTTAAGATTTTGAGGTGCACGTTTATTGGTACTGGAATTTAGGCTTCACCTCTTTGTTAAGTCCTAATATTTCTAACAGTTTGTGCCTATTTCTCAAAGCCAGAAATTCATATCAGCCCTGCTATCATCTTTTTATGCAGCTAGCGATTGCTTAAAAGCTTGGTATTAGATTGGAGAGCTTCAATATAAAACTCTGCGATTGATGTGTTCATTATTATCTATCTTATTTCTAAGTCGAATAAACAAACCATAAGTTCCAAGTGAAACCTATGTTATTCATTTTCCACCCTTGCTTCCCTTGTAGATGTGAAATGTCCAAGCCTGACCAAAGTTTTCATGGAAACATATGTAGAAAACTAATATATAAATTTTAACCTTGAGCTGCATAAATTTCTGATCAGTTGTACTATTTTATACAGGCAATAACATTTGCTGATTTCTTTTTGGCTGACATATTTACCTCTATGTCAAAGGTATGCATCTGCTTGTTGTAATTCTTCTAATTGTTATCGTAATCCTGCAACCACGATAAATTCTGCAGCTTGTTTATATATTCTTCTCCCAAAATCTTTCCTCATCCCAAATTCCTTTGTTTCTCCTTGAGAAATTGTTGTTTTGAAAAATGATAGTTTCAGAATGCACTCAGTTATTTCGTTTCTTATCTGTTAGTGTGTTTAGTAGTAAGTTTAGACGTCCTCTTTTTGTCTTACCCTTCTGCTGAAGTAGGTGAGTATGTGATGGTTGAACATAAATGACACAATGACAATAAAATGTTTTACATCTCTAGGTGAGTACTTCTAGGTTTTACTGACTTTTTTAATCATTTCTCCAGAAAATACTGAAGATAAAGATTTGATTTATGATACTTGAACTCACTGTGAATCCAATATTCTTGATTGGATAAAATTGTAGTATATTTTAAAATTTGTCCTGTCAAGCTTTAATTCAATCCATGACACTGGAAAATGATGAATGGCCTCACTTTCTTGGAAGAACACCATTGTATGTGCTCCTGAGAAATAACCTAAAGTGTCTATCATTTATCAAGCTGTATGTTCCAATTGACTTACGATGGTTTTCTTGAAGTAATTTATATATTTTGGAAAAATAAACAATAAAAAGTAACAGTCACAGGAAGCTTCTTGGAGGATTTCCATCTTTATTGTGTTTCACTCTTGCCCCAAGTTAAAAGGTTGCAATCATGACTAATCTAATATGTTTCTTGAACTTTGTCTTCCCGTGCAGGTTTTCTCTGATCTGGAGCGTTCAGTTTGTAGAATGGTCCATCGGCAGGTTAATATTTTAATTACATGTCCTAGTTTACTGTTTATGTCAGTTAACGAGATGCCTTCAATTTCTACTTGCTTTTAGCTTACAAGAAGTTTAATAGTACTCCCTCTGTCCCATTATTTATGGCACATTTCTCTTGGGTACGAGTATCTAGAGCAGAGAAACGTGGCCTGAGGAATATATACTAGTATTATTTAAAGTTGTGTGAGACTGGATAATTAAGGTGCCTTTAAAAGGAAACATTGTGTGTTATGTGGGAAGACCTAAAAGGGAATACGTGCCATGAATAATGGGACGGATGAGGTAAATGGCAACCAAAATTACACACTTGATGCTACCAGAAATTTGTTTTTTCCCTTCATTTTTTTCAGCCATGTTGGGCATTGAGTTTATGGGAATTTTACTTTAATATCTTGGACTAGAGTTTTTGGTGAAACCCTATGATAAATTTTCTTACATACATGCAGGTTGCTACTATTGCATGGCTTGAGGCAGACTCTGTTTGTGGGAGTCACTCTGTCACAATACCAATAGCTCTTGTTTTGCCTTAAATTTTTCGTCTCTTCCAATGTCTTCGGCAGTAGAAGGACACGAGAAAAAACATCACTTCTAAATGGTAAGTTGATATCAGTTCCATTTAGTGAAAAGCCTATAAATTTAGGCGTGTTCTAGTCACAAATTATTTAATTAACTTGTGCTAATAAGTAACTTAAATCCTTCTGTTTCAGCTTTAAAGTACTCCATTCAACAGCAGTAGCAGTTATTTTTCTCTCAGCCCTCAAATATCATGTTTCCCCTGAAAAATGGACGAATATCTATCGCTCTCTGTGGCTATCATCGAGTGTATTGAACTCATTCTACTGGGACATTACGTGGGATTGGGACTTGAGGTATGTCATGAAAAACATCAAATTCTACATTTGATTCTTGACTTTCCAAGAAATGAAATTTGATAAACGGTCTCTGTTACTTTGAGCTGTTTCACAGGGGTTTTCAAGTTCAGCAAATCACACTCTGTTTATAGCAGTTACTGTTTCTGTTCTCCAGTGATAATACAATACAAGCGAGTTACGATTCTTATGATCCATGCTTGCAGGTGACGATTTGGGAGCAATCTAGTACTGCGATGCACGTGGACATACAAGTTGTCTGCCCATCTGCGCCACAACCACCTCACCTGTGTTTGCAATATCAGTAGTCCTCGAGAAGGAGGAGTCCAATAAAATGAACAACTCCAAATCAACTACTGCCTTGTCCATGCCTATTGAGGAACACAATTTGCTTGATTCCGACGCTCGCAATGTATATATAGAATGAGTTCCGCTTCTATCATCATCTGCCAAATTCTTACCAACTATACACTTTTTTTAGTGAAAAAGAGTTTACCCTTTTTGTTACTGACTGAAAATACTCCTATTAGTTTTGTCTTGCCTTAGATGCTTCGTTTACTAATTTGGAATAAAAATCTCAAAATTTGGTAAATCGATTAATTGGGTCGGTTAATCGAAACCAAAACAAGAAGAATATTGTTTTTTTCTCTAAAATTTCGTTTGAACCGGATCGCATACCGACGAATTGAAGACACGTATAAGTAACTTACTAGAAAGTAGAAACTATATACTATGACGATAAATACATTAATTATTTACCCATGTCGACTGTCGATGTATCTCTATATTTGGGGCGATGACGAACTACATACTTTACTAGTAATTTACAATGAGAGAGATGATATATATAGATAGATAGATACAAAAACAGACCCTTATCCTATCCACAAACTGCATAAGTAGCATCCTCTAAAAAAGATTAATAATAGTAGTAATTCTTTATTATTGTGACTGAAAATCTCATCTTATTATTAATTGAACAAGAAAGATGATACTGTCAATTTAGTTATAGAAGACCATCCATCCACTTATTTTGGTTACCACGACAACTCACTTTCAGTTTCAGGAATGTCAAGAGTACCTGTGAAAAGAGACAACTCTGATCTGTAAAATGTGGAATCACATAATGAAATTGAAAAGTCCTTGCACTTATTATTTCATCAAACATAAGGAGTGGTTGTCATCCTTCAACCAATCAAAAATCATCACTAAATCCCCCGTAATTATGTATGTCGCACAAAATTATTAATCAACAACTCCAGCAGAAATTATTCGAAACCACGATGATAGTTGATAGTATTATTGTTTTCTGGCATTTTGCCAAAAACAAATCTCTCTTCTTTCCTTTCTTATCTTCATTTCCATTCAAACCAAATCTTCTTCACACCAAACCTGTGGCCTCTGTTTCTCAGTAAACATTCTTCCTAATCTCACTCCGCATCTCTCTCAAAACAGCTCGTACATGCTGATTTTCCCGCCAAAGTTTGAATTTCGATTGAAAGTGTAGAAAATGGAGAAGTTGATGATGCGGAGAGAGGTTGGGAGTCCGGAGTCGGATGATATGGACTTCAAGGACGTGTTCGGGGGCCCACCGCGGCGATTCTCGATGCAGGAAGTGAGAGAGAGGCACAGCTTTGGGGAGCCGTCATCGTCGGCGTGGGAGAAGCCGGTGTTCGGAGAGGAGAAGAGGCGGCAGAGGGGGCCTGATTTCTTCGACGACATATTCAAAGGCTCCCCGAGGAGGAGTGATCGTGATGGGTCGAGCCCCGGTTCGAGGATCATGAGCCCTTTCTCACCTAAACCTGACGCTTTAGCCTCCTCTCTCCCTGCCCACCTCAGGTTTTTTACTTAAATTAATCCAGACGTTTCTTTTTGGTACGATATTTAAGAAAATGAAGTTTAGTTAGTTAATGGACAAAGAATAAATATGAGAAATGATAAAGTGGGTTGCGTTAAAGATAGAACCATTCTTAAGTGTAGAACCTAGAACTCTACATATTTTATTCATTGGATGAGGAAAAAATGACGGTCAAGATTAAAAATCATACATATTAGACTATGTTTTCACGACATTCCGGACTCAACATGTGAAAAAACTCACATGTTGATGGAAGAATGAATGAAACGAAGAAGAGTCTATGCATGCTTTATTTTTTCACTTATCTGCATTCACCCATTAATAATAGTTTTGGTTGTAATGGGAAGTTGTTGTGCAAATCAACACCATTGGATTAAAAGATCTAACGACCTCCGTTTGGCATTTGTTCTACGTTTAAGAATGGTTCTACGTTTAAGAATGGTTCTATCTTGATCACAATCCATGATAAAGTAGTTAAGTGAACATGAAAAAAATTAGCAGAAAAAATAAAGTAAGCGAAATTAAAAAAGGGTTTATTTTTATTAAATGGTTTATTTAGGTCGGAATATCCCAAAAAGGAAAACAGTAGTTAGTTTAAAGGGTCAATACAATTTGTCAAATTGTTTCATTTTTAGTCAGGAGAATTTGTTAGTCAGTTCCATATTTTATGAGTGCTATATTTGATGCACATTCTTGATAAGAAAGATGGATGGATCTTGATTGAGTGTGTCACAATATTCCAGTTTGCCTCCAAAGATGGATTTGCCAACCTTTGGATCCCAGAGTCATGGGCAAAACAAGGTGGATGGAGGTGGTAATGGACTGAGCTCATGGAGTCCTTTCTCTAGATTCTCAAATGAGGCAAGTGGGAAGCTTGGTGACATGATGAGAGACGAAGCTGAGCCCGTGAGTCCCCCCCAAAGGCCACTATCCGATGATGAAGCTGAGGGTTCCCTGTTGTCTGATCAAGATCAGAAGGACACGGATACGAAAACCATTGACAGCATTGGAAATCACTTTCACTTCTCTATCTACAAATGGGCAGGCAGAGGAGCTCCAATGCTGATGCCTCTCGTCCTTCGGAATAACTTGAGATCAAAAGATGGTGTCAAATACGAAGTCTCTGCTGCTGCAGAGCCCGAGCCCTTGAGATCAGAACGTGCACATGATGTCAAGAGCAGACGAGAGAAGAAACAGCATGCTTTTGAAGCGTTTTATGAGTCGAAACCTAACACAAGTGTAAAGGAGGAACAACTGAAATCAGTTGATGAAGTTGACAAGAAAGTCCATGTGAAGATAAGTGAAGGTCTCAACTCTTTTCATATGAATGTTTCATCAGCATGGATTGATTGATCTAGTTTATGTTTGTAACACAATTTTCGTTTCCAGAAATTAAGGATGAGAAAGCAAGAGCTCAGCCAGTTGCTGCAGAGCCCGAGCCCTTGAGATCAGAACGTGTCAAGAGCAGACGAGAGAAGAAACAAGAGCGAGATCATGTGTTTGAAGTGTTTTATGAACCAAAATCAAACACAAGTGTAAAGGAAGAACAGCTGAAATCAGTTGATCAAGTTGAAAAGAAAGTCCATGTGAAGATGAGTGAAGGTCTCAACTCTCTTCATATGAATGTTTCATCAGCATGGATTGATTGATCTGTTTTATGTTTGTAACTCAACTTTCATTGCAGAAATTAAGGATGAGAAAGCTAGAGCTCAGCCGGTTGATGGTGGCAGCAAGAAAGCGAAGGAAAAGGGGGGGAACGGAGTGGACTCGAACAATGCAAAAGCCGAGAAAGCTACAAAGTTGGGAGCAACTACTGAGGGGAAAAGTGGTGCAGCCAAGGGAAAGGTGAAGGATTTTGTTCAGATCTTCAACCAGGATGCTGATTTAAGACCTGAAGCTGATGCTCGAGGGAGTCGGAGATGGGGAAATGTAGGGAGTGAGGCGAGTTCGAATCAAGCAAAAGTTCAAGAAAAAATAGATGTGGATAAGAAACCAGATGCTCCTTTCAAGGTACTTGCTACAATCCATTTTTTAGTACAAAGATTACATTTTCTTCATGGATGCTCTGATCCTTGTTGTGATTTTTAGGAGGCTGAAAATTTAGAGAGAAACGAAGCGCAACAGTTCTCTCCACGGAGAATTTCACGTAGTGCTCGTTCATCGAGTAGACTACGAAAATCATTTTCAGCAGGTCAGTTACTCAATCATTTTCAGACTACTAATGGAAGATCAGAATCACAAATCAACCATAAATTCTTTGATCTGTTTTATCTGTTTCTGTTTTCTTTTCAAGTTTTGTGGATTTACATAACATATAAAAGCGTCTTGTTTTACAAGTTCCTATCTCTCTAGGGTCGCTTCGCGAGGATTTAAGGATGCCACGAGAGAAACTAGACGATCCTTTGGAAGACACGTTTGAGGTATACGACATATTTGTTGTTCACTGAATGGATAACATAATAATTCTGTTGTATAGTTTTGATCCTACGTCGTTGCATGGTTCAACAGGTACAGGAATTACCTGATGACAACGAAGCTGATGCACCGGACGAAAGCTCTGAGGAAACCAAAGTAAGTAATGCACTCAACATTCATATGAATCAATGCATATGCTTTCAAAAAAATGGAATGTTGAGCCTCCAAACATGTATGCAGGCTATAGATGCCAAGATTCGGCAGTGGTCAGCCGGAAAGAAAGGAAACATCCGCTCTCTGCTCTCGACTCTGCAATACGTAATCTCCAATCTTCGTTAAGTGATTTAACTGGAAAAATATTTATGTGCTAAGACGAAGTTTTGTAGGTTCTGTGGGCTGAGAGTGGATGGAAGCCGGTTCCCCTAGTGGATCTGATCGAGTCGACTTCTGTAAAGAGGGCGTATCAGAAAGCTCTACTCCGGCTGCATCCGGATAAGCTGCAGCAGAAAGGAGCTGCTTTTCAACACAAGTACATTGCAGAAAAGGTTTTCGACATTCTTCAGGTAATTTCAGACAAGGTTTAGTGATGTATTGAAATTAAAAATGATGTGTAATTTTGTTTTGATTGTTAATGTAGGAAGCATGGGACCATTTCAACACTTGCTCATCCTTAGGTTTATAGTGAGTCAAGATCAAGAACACAGAGAAATGAGCAGTCAGTTTCAAGAGATGTAAATATCTTTTTAACAGAGAAAAAGAGGTATACATAAAACATTGGATCTTACAGAGCAGCAATGTCACACTTCCCATTTTTATTTTTGTCCATTGAAAATATTTTGTGTCATTTTACTTTGATTTTTAGAAATGGTTGTAGTTAGATAAAGATTAAGAAGATTTCTTGAAAATTGTATGGATGTTGCAATATATATATGGAGTATATATATATTTTTCAATATTTTCATGCCATTTATAACAAAAAATGCTTATATTTCATGGTTTGTTGTTTCAATGCTGGTTTTGGGAAACAAAGTCATAGCTAATTTTGGCCAAGTTGACTAGGCATTCAGGTGGTGTCGGGGTATTGACCGACCCCACCCTCAGGCCGCGGATATAAAGGTCGCCAAATTCCATTAGATTCAGTTTTAAAGTTGCGTTGATTCCATGATGACTTTCGTTCTTCATCCTGTCCATTGTCAGCGATGGTTGCTGCATTGCTTTACTTTGTGATGTGGGCGACGGTCGCTGTATTTTCCACTATATTTATGGTCGCCAGAGCGATTGAAACCAGCAAATCTGGAGCACCAGCCGCGACAATATGCAAAAATAATCAGAGACAAATCTGGATGCGTCGCTCTTCACTTCACGAAGAAGCACGATTTCAAGGAGACGTATAGTTGCAGATCATTGCCGCTTGGTCGAAACTGAAGGCTTGGTTACTCATATCTATAGAAACTGGTACTGTGCTGTTATTTGTTGAACTTGTATTGCTTTCTTGGAGATCCCCTGCTGCTATGTAGAAATCCTTGATTTGATGGCTATCAAAGTTATGCAAAACTGGATTTTTTTGTTATGGTGCGTAACATTTGATCATATGATACAATCTTGGATTTTTGGATTTGAATGTTTTGTGAATAATCGAGTGAGAAATGGTATTATGTGACTAATTTACTTGACAGCTTCAAGGCAAGAAATTTACAGAACACAGAAATACTGAAGTTTAGGAATTCTCAACAAGATTTGTGTAGCTGTCTTGTAATTCCAAGTAAAGCATTGTCACATAAAACAATCATATTGTAAGTCGATGGTAATGAAAATCCCTCGGCAACTTCACAGGTAACATAGTAAACTTAGCCAATCATCTCAACATTCACCTATCTTATAAGCGAATTTCTCTAGATGCTCGCAAATATGTCAACATACCAAAGCCATTGCTCCAATTTTCCCTTCTGTTAACCCAATCTTGCTTCTCGTTGCAGTACCTAAAATGTAGCAAAAGATTGATTTCGTAAGCGCTACCAGTTAAACTAAAAATAATTTCCAAAATGAATGAAGAAAAGAAATGAAGCACATGTTAGAACGACATTTGTTTCTATTAAATGATCGATGACATAGACAACCGTGCAAGCGATGATTAGAAAAGATTTTGAACAAGCATCAATCAGGATACTACTTGTTTTTTGGACTTCACAGACAGGAATGACTTTCTTATTTAGCTTACAGCCATAGCTTCCCTCTTCTTTATCAGCAAACGTAACTTTATTCCCTCAAAGAACAAGAAAAAAAAAGCATATGCTCACTATCAGAACAGATCCTATACCTTTGTTTCTTCAGGGACTATTAAAGAGAAAAAGATCAAGTATTGTCTTTCAATAAAATTACTAACAGTTGGACTTCGATTTCATTATGTAGCAGAACTCAAGTACACTAATTGAAGTCTTCATACACTTAATTTGTAGTATCATTTAAATTCAGGGTCCCTGCTTAGACAGCCTTCCACATTAATTTCAACTCCACAAAGTTTTCATTGTTAGGGATGCAAGAAAGCATTACAAATTTACAATCATCAGTCCCAAAGGATGAACCTAGTCACAATATGCACAGAGCGAACATGTGCCTTAATTGTGTTGCGACCAAGTCTTACTGTTAAGTATTGCCAAAATCATAAATTCATGATGATAAACACCCATTAAATGAAGTGATATACAGCAGTACAGAGAAGTACTATTCACATGTTTATTAAGGTGATACCTCTTCAGCAAATTTAATCAAAATAGTTGTTCTGGGTCGGTGCTGCCCATCCACAGGCACAAAATGAGCTGTTACAACAGCCGGAAAACCAGCGTTATCCAAGACCCCCTTCAAAATAGGAAAAATCACTTAAATCACCCACTAGCATAAAATAAATAAAATTTGAAAAGCTTTGTCCAATGCAGTATGTACCCTCACAATTCCAGCAACAAATGCTCCACAGTTGAAGGCACCCATATCTTTGGGAATTGAAATAAATCTACCATACAACTTCCCAAGTCAGCAAGATATTGCAGGGAGTAAAGGAAATCTTGCATGATATAATGAAAACTAGCATAATAAAATAACCTGTTGACAAGAAGCTCCTTCTCACTGATCATGTACTCATCCTCATGCTCGGTACCTTTCTCAAGAGAGTCAGCAACCTGGTGTTGATACGACGTTAAAATCAAAGCAACTATGGGATTGTGTTGGTTAGGGCCAAAACACTAAACTAAGTTGCACTACTCATTTGATGTAGCACCCTGGCCCTAAGAGAAGCCCATTGTGCCATCATATCACAGCTGGGCCCATGGGAGTTACATACAAGGATCAAAAGACCAAACTAAATTGCATTACTCTACATTTACGAAAAGGGAAAACAATGTCCCAGTAATTAACATATTTGTACAATGTCCCAGTAATTAACATATTTGTATGGTTCAAGAGTGACACTTCACCCATCTTATACACGAAATGCTGAACCAATTTTATGCCAATGCTCATCAACCATGTCAAAATGTTGTAGACTTGTAGTTAAGGAAGTTTAATTTTTCACGAGTCATTTAATTTAATCCATTTTAAGATAGAATTTTCTTAAAGAACACTGTTAAAATCATTGTTTTTGGATACAAACTAGATATTCCCTAGAATACGACTAGCATTCATGTTAAATTGTAGTCACACTCAAAGATGTCATATCCTTTTTCCAGTGGATATTTTGGAACCCTACTAAGGGATAAGAATAATATCTCTGACAAAAGTGTTACCAATGCAAAGGCTACTCCCATATTCCTCATCAATGATCTACCATGAGCCATGCCAATAAATATAAAAAGTATACTCGTGGAAGAGTATGAGACCAAAACAAAACATAAGACTAATAGTAAGAATGGCGTTGTCTCAACCTTTCCAAACAACACTTTCCATACTGTGCTGTGTATGAAAGACAGAATACCCAATAGCCGTGTCTCCCTCCTGTTACCCTAGAGCATTGGAATAAAGTAAAACAATTAATACATTTGACAGATAAAAAAAATCTTAAACTCTCATTTTTTTGACAAGTGAAAACTGGTTTGCAATATATGAGATGATGAAGGGCAAAAGAAATTTAAGAATTTTTTTTATCAGGTCATCTCTAGATGAAGAAGAACTTTAGCACATGAAAATCAAGAGATAAAACAATGTGAGCAGTAACGGGTATGCAGAAGTTGCACTGTGTTCCTTGGAAGAGTATAAACATGCTTGCAGGAAATTTCCAACCTTCTCTCTATGACAAAGCAATTCCAGAACCCTGGCTCCAACAGCATAGCCGGCATCCTCTAACCTGATCCAGACGTAGTGTAAACATCAAATCTGGATTTGAAAGAAAAGATTCCAGCAAAGATGTTTAGTGACAATATATACTAAATTTTAAATCCTCTAAAGATTTTTAATCCATTGACATCAAAATAATGTGAGCAGTAGATATATTATGCTCTATAGCAATGATCATCATATTGGAGGTTAACTGAAAAAAATTGATCAACAACTACTACCTTCTTTCTAACTCTGCTATGTTGTCAACTTGAATCTGATTGTACTGAACGAGCTCCGAAAACAGGAAGGCGAACGCACTCAAACTGACCTGCAGCAAATCGTTTACTCGTCGAGTCAATCGTGACCTAATTCAATGAGGACTAATCCTGCCTCCCCCAATTTAACACAGCAGATTTAATAAATAGACCGTCTTCACAAAATATTCAGCCATAGACATGAATTCGTCACTCCAATCAACTACCATTACGAAGTAATTAAACGAATAAAAGCTTTGATCGATGACCTTTATCTCAATTTCAAGAAATTGATCAAATTTATAAGCTTTGCAATAGGATTACCTCTTGTTTCCCTTTACCAATGGGTCTATCTAGCACGTTTGCATATTGCTTCGCTTTGCCAACCCCTATCATTTCTCCTTCCAACTATTATGCAATTTCGCAGTAATTGATGTGTATTCGAATCATAGGAGCTAGTAATCGCCGATATGCTCAGTGTCGACTGAGAGTTTGCGTTTCAGGCTTGCTGCAGTTGCGCGACTGGCTTTAGACGACAACGTTTCGATCTCCCTTATATTTCTTTTTTGACTAAAGTCTCAATTTGATCCTTAACGTATTGCATTTTTTTTATTTTGGTCCAAAACATTATCTTTTGAATTATTGATCCCTCATATTTGAAATCGGATCACATTTGGTCCATTTTGGACGGTTCCGTCAAATTTTGGACGGTTTTAATTACCGGGTCACAAATCCGTCACTAACTGGGAGAAACTGATCCGTCACTAATCCGTCACCAACTGACAAAAGTGG